>NC_048263.2:21834010-22459010 GCF_005286985.2 Setaria viridis | reverse complement strand
TTATGTTGCTATTGGACCGGTAGGAAGGAGGTTAATGGCCATTTTGGGCCGGTATACTAAAATCGTGCCGAGCTGGGCCGCCTGTCGTGCTGGGGTGGCGGCCCACACCTGGCACGAGCTACCGGGCCGGGCCAGTATGGGCCCAAAGAATTTCGTGCTGAGCCAGGCTAGATTCGGGCTAAAAAAAGGGCTCCGTGTCGGGTTAATGGACCGAGGGCTGCATGGACATCTATACCAATGTGCCACAGGACGGACCTGTAGTCTCATCCTGATGATATGATGAATTCTGATGAAGTTCTTGTTGTGAGTTGAAGGAAGCAGATCATCCTAGATGCGTACAAATAACTGCATTAATCAAATAAATTAGCATATGAATGAAAATCACCACCTGTTAGATCTTACACACCCGTGTCAAATACAACTAAGAAACTTAACTGAATTTGACGCCAACAAGTTCCATTGTTTCAATTTTGATTGCAATGCGCTCTTGCATCCCAGCTCCCAACCCACCGATGCTTTTTGCGTTTGCTGATGTTAGGCTAGGAACCACCGGTCAACGAGGAAGTGGTAGCCCCAACAGACGAGTCACATGTCCGTCGGCGTCGAGCAACTCCTAGTCTCGACGCTGGGACACAGGCACCGACCACCGGATCTGCACCACGGAGGTACCTGGAACCCACCACCGTGAATGTCCACGGACCGCAGGAAGCGGAATGCACAGGAGAGGTCCTTCTTCCCGATCACGGCCTCGAACTTGCGCTAGCCCATCGGAGGCCGCAACGGACTACGTATGCAGCGGCGTCCAGACTTAGAACGAGAACAGGACGGTGCTAAGCCGACTCAAAGAGCCAAGCCGTAGGAGACTAGAGAAACTTCCAACCACATGTTTTATGTTTGGGGGAGCCGAGCTGATAATGCGTGCTAATTCCCATTGGATCCTTTGGGAGTCCACGCGGTGCAAATCTAAGCTAGGGCTGTACGGAGGGTGGTTTACGGCCCTCCTGCATGGAATTTTTTCCCTAAATTCAGCGCATTGATCTTCGTCAAATTGAGCAGAAGCGATTGGTTTTTGCTCGCATTAAAGCTTATGCCCCTAGCTTCTCCCCCCTTTTTTTTTGTGTATGTATGTTACTCCTAGTTTCCTCTTCTACTGTCTTTCTCGTCCCCTGGGTGCTTGCAATTGCAGCAGGTGGCCCCTATACTGTACTGGTGGGCAGGAAGTGGACGGTTAACAGTAATCGTACTTGCAAGAGAGAGTAACAACTCACTAGTGATCCTATCTGACTATACCAAAAAAAAGTGATTTCCCCTTATTAAAAAATAATGTGATTTCCATTTCCAGGAAGTCATAGATCACGCCCTTTTGCGCTAGCCATGATGTATAATTGGACATTTGCTGCACCCTGTGGCCTTGTTTTGGTTGCATCTAGCTCATCGTCATCCATGTCTCATACTATATCCATTAGAAATCATACAAGCTGATTGCCTCGCTTCACCTGAGAGAACCCAATAACAGCAGAGAACCCCCTCCCTTTCTTGTGCCCATTTTCTCGATGCCGCTCATCCCCAAGTACTGCACGCACCACTTGCTGCCTACTTCATCCGCTGTTGACTACACATTATCGCCCAATGGCAGGCTCTCCGCTTTCCAGAGAGCTGGAGAAACTCTGACTACACACTGTCGTTCGGGAGAGGAATATTGTTGATGGATATATATCATACATGGGTACAAGTGAATGAGGCACTATGGGCGTGATTGGTTGCCCCGGGCATAGGGAGCCAGTATGGAGGACCGGTCCAGGCTCACAGGAGACAGGTTGAAATCGTGCACCGAGTTATGTTTGGTTGTCTTTGTTGTTGGTCCAGTATGAGACGGAATCGTGTTTGGTTGCATGTATGGATAAGAGTGTTGGGTGTATGTCGCATGGGCCCTGCGCGCTCACCTGCACCGTGCCATCCCGGCTCGCGAGGGAAGGTAGTTTTTGGGCGGATGGAGGGATGCGGGATGGGAGGGGTGGAGTGAACGAGATGGTGCAGCCATATGATGCGGGAAGAGCAACCAATCACGTCCAAGTGCACCAGATGATGCCGGATGGTCCTCCGGACGCCACCATCCCGCCTACCAATCACGCCCTAGTGAACGAAGAGTCTATGTTACCCGTTCAGATATAGGTGTGTAATTGTGAATCTGCACCACTGCACATGGTTCACACTTACTTTGCTCAAAAGTTTACCAAAAAGACACAATAAAGGGTCCACTGCAGCCCAAACATTGAAGCAGCATCTGTCCTCTGCCGTCTCTCACTGGTCATTTCGATTTCGATCACATTTCATTCCTTCTCAAGTTTGTATGATAATTTTTCTATCCAATTAATAAACTCCTATATGTCTTGAAAAGTAATAAACTCCTATATAAGGTGCAATTTCGCAATCCATGGACCTTTCACGCAGGAACTAAATCAAGACATCTCACATATTGAAGGGCTGTTCATTTAGAATGCAAATGCTCCATTTTATTCCTGAATAAGTACTTTTGATGAAACTTAGGGGAAACTTAAACTAAGACACTGTTAAGGACCATGCTGCCCTGCTCAAATGAATAGATGCACATGGTGGAGCAATCAAGGGAGAAGGCAAATAGTTGTTCTTCCCTGATTCTAACAACATTAAGGATCAGATGGGAGTTCAGTGCAGCTGACTAGGATATGAGAAGAGCCCATTTGCATGCAAATACTTGCACCTCAAGCAATACTCGTGATCCTAGAAACTGCCATGGAGGTGGTCTATACATCTTTTACGGTAACCCTATTTTGTTCTTCCGTAGAACAGCAGGCCATTGCAGAACTCTTATTTCTTTTCCTTATGCCGCTCGTTCCAAAGAAACAGAAAATCATGGAAGAACTATTACCCCTCAATATGTTGCTAATAACTGTCTTACACGCACGAATTAAAGAGATGATTATCTCATTACGAAGTAGCGCCTGATCATGTATCTCATTTAAGAAGTAGAAGGGAGACATATATATGGTGTAAAACAATTGTGGCTAGTTGTTTGACAAAAAGGGAAGCGATTTGAGCATGTAGCCTTCTGCTAGGCAAAAAGGGAAGCAATGTGAGCATGTAAGGAAGTCACACCATGGTTGATTTGTTGTGATATGGTAAGGCGAGCCAAGGGATACAAGGAAATGAGAATATGAGTGCAATGAGTGCAATGAGTTAGAGTTTTATGGATTGCACGCGCTGCATTGTGTAGCGAAGTACTTCCTCCATTCCAAATTGTATTATACATCTAAATCTAAATTATATCTAGGTGCATAGTAAAAATTATATATCTAGACATGTCAAAACGACCTACAATTTGAAACGGAAGGAGTAGCTAATTAGCATTTCATACCCAAGATTTTGGAGTTATCCTAGCCAGTTTCAAGATATAATACTAAGAGATTTTAATTTGGAAGTACAATTTCAGTAAGTAGTTGGATAAAAGCTAATAATAATGCATGCAGTTCATGTGTCGATTAGTACATCATCGCTACAGAAATTGCTATGCATACGACACGGTTGTCCCACACGTACAACATACGGAACTGCTTGGCACATGAACCTTCGTGTCGCTCTGTTTAATCTGCGATTGGTTTGTTCCAGTAGTACGTGAGTCGTAGAATTGCAATGGACGCTGGGGTGCCCCACCTGTTTTATCAACAAATTGGACTCCAAAGCATAGCGTTGTCGTACATCCTGTGGCAAAGGATGAACGAACGGCCAGACTCTGATAGGCTGCCTGTCTGATGCCTTGCAATCTAATGTGGCTCCACGCCTCCACCTGAGAGAACCCAATGCAAGAACATGACGGTCTGTTAGACTGTTGCTACAGTGGCGCACCACTAACAGCGTATGTCTGTCTGACAGCAGCGAACCCCTTCCTTCCATGTGCCCATTTTCTCGATGCCGCTCATCCCCATGTAGACCTTGCCTATCGAAACCATCCAATTATATAGGAAGGGAAGGGAGTAAGTATGCTCCGACTACTCACCACACAATATTGCCCAAAAGTTAGTTGTTCTTTCTGTAGTCCAGTGGTAGGCTCTCTGGGGAAAAGAAAATGGAGCTGGAGAAACGAGGAAGCTTTCTGACTACACAATATCTCGCCCAGGAGAGGGAGATGGAGGCCACTGTGAATGGATATGTATCATATATCATACACAAGTGAGTGAAGTATAACTTAGTGATCGAAGAATCGACATTACTGTTCTGATATAGCTAGGTAGGTGAATCTGCACCACTTCACATGGTTCATATGTACTTTGCTCAAAAGTTGACCACACAAGAAACACAGTAATGGTTTCACTACACCTGAAACATTTAAAGAGCATCTGTCCTCTGCCGTCTCTCGCTGGTCATTTGGGATCTAGATCATGTTTCGTTTCTTGTCAAGTTTGTCTGAGAAATTTTTTACTCCACAATATAATGGTGCAAAGTGTGTAACTCCACACTTCATAAACCCTTCATGTAAGAACTGAATCAAGGCATCTCGCATACTGAAGAAGGTTTTCATTTTTGAATGCAGACATCCATTTTATTCCCTTTAGAATGCGAAGTACTTTGGTGAAACATAGTGTAAACTATGACACCGTTAACTCGTTAAGGTGCATGCTTCCCTGATCAAACGAATACATGCACATGGTGGAGCAATAAGGAGAGAAGACAAATAGCTGTTCGTCTTGATTCTGCAGAATAACATTATGTTAGCATAAAAGACAATTCGCGGAAGCTTAAGAAAATCATATTAGCAAAAAACAAATAAAATAATATTTTATTTGTGCATCGCATAGCTTGTCCATTCATGTGCAATATGCACAAACACACCTTGCGACATGTTGGCTCCTTGCATCTTGGAGATTTCTCTCCTCTCTTCCTTCTTACCTTTCTTGCCCTCTTGATGATTAGAGAACTAGCTAGTAAACTCTCGTGTGTGTAACTTTTTTGGAAGCTATTTCTTCTGTGTTGTCGAATTACCCTGATCGGTCACAAGCTTCATCTATTTATAGACTTGTAATGCTCGTGCTGTCAACTAACCGACGCATGCAATTTAATTATGCCCATTGTCAGGGTCAGCCATTTCAACCATTAAACAAAATGTTACAGCATATGTACGTTAGGAGGTGCTAGTGTTGAGCTATTGATTTAATCAAGCACTAGGCGTAACCATCAAGCACGTACTGTATTAGCACCCAGGCGTTTGCATGCCTGTGAATGCATAGTCTGCCTTTAGGCTTTAAGTAATAATAGCACCAGCAGATATCCCAACTACATGCATGTACCTAATTTATTTTGACTATGCGAACACGTAATGCATGCTTATGGCTGTACAAAAGCACTTGTGTTTCACACCATTAGTATATGTGCCAGCGATTAACCTGTGGGATATTCTCAATGCACATACAAATTGGTTTTGAAGGGAGAGGAGAGGGTATTTCAAATTTTCAACCGTATAATTCTTATCCCTTTAGTCTAGCAACTATCACACATAGACCATCTAATATAAGAATTATTTTCGCTAATTACATGGGCCACATTTCAGTTATATATAATTTAATACAGCATTAAGGATCAAATAGGAGTTGAATCCAGCTGTGAGCTCTGAGCTGACTGGGATCGGGGAAGCTTAGAGCCAATTTACATGGACTTAGACCTCACTCTTCAAGCTAGTACTCCCAAACCTAGAAACTGCCAGACGTGTCCCATACAGATTTTCCAGTAACTCTTCTTTCTTTTAAGCATAGCAGATATCTCTCCAGTCTTCCATCGATGCCTCGTACATCCTGATTTGAACCTTAATGGTGTTTTCACACTCACTACACCAGAAACGATTTGTGCTGGCATCTTAATTTTTGAGTGCTGGCGGGCATAAATACCACCCGCCAGCACAAAAGGTGCAGTGGTCAGCCTGTTAAAACCCGTCACCACAATGCATTTGTGTTGACGGATGACATAACCACCCGCCAGCGCAAATGGATACCATTGGGCTGGCGGGTGGTTATGTCAACCATCAACACAAAGCTGGTGTCCTGGATCCAAATTAAAGCGCGGAGGCAGGTGGGAGGCGCACCATCTACCTTATCCCTTCTCCTATCCTCTCATCTTTTTCTTCTCCCTCTCTTTTCACTGTCTCTTTCTTATCTCCAAGAGCGGTGGGCGACGGGGACGGGAGCGGCGGGCGCGGGAGCAGCGAGCGGTGACGGGCGCGGGAGCGGCGGGCGACGGGGACGAGTGGCGGGCGACGGGCGCGGGTGCGGGTGCGGCGGGGCAGCGGCAGCCTATAGGCGACCGGGTGTGGGGGCGCGGCGGCGATGGGCAACCAGGCTTTTTTTATTATCCCAAAAATATCTGTGCTGGCGGGCTACCTAAGCACCTGCCAGCGCAAATTGGAACTGGCGGTGGACACCCGACCATTTGTGTTGATAGTGAGTTGCTAGCAGGTGCAGAACCCGCCAGCGGAAATCGGTTTTGACCACCAGCGAAAATGGTTTGTAGCTTAGTGGCTAAAGCCATTAAAACTTGACACACATTATTAGAGTAAATTAAAATGGTTTGTAGCTTAGTGGCTAAAGCCATTAAAACTTGACACACATTATTAGAGTAAATTGACGCAACCTATCAAACAAGTAAAAAAACTACCACACCAGTCCGTTCGTTTCTTCAATCTTAACTGTTCCTTAATATGACCGGACCTCGGTCCCCCTGAGAGACTTAGAGAATATGACGCACAAGCATATGGAGACGCTCTGTTGCTACAGTGGTGCATTACTAACTGTGCGCTTGACAGCAGCAAACCCCTCCCTCTTTCTTGTGTCCATTTTCTTGATGCCGCTCATCCCCAAGTAGTGCATGCACCACTCGCTGCCTACTTCGTCCATAGATGATCTACGACCTTACCTATCGAAACCATCCAAATATATAGAAGCTGATAACACACAATTGGTCAAGAGTAGTTCTATGTGTAGTTCAATGGCAGCCTCTTCAAGAGAAAACAAACTGAAGGAATTGGAGAAAGGAGCAAGCTCTCTCTCTCTCAAAACACAGTACAGATCCAGAAGCTCCCATAAACACATGTACACTCAACTTTGTAAATACACGCACGCAACACTGGTCCTATGACTGCACACTATCGCCAAGGAGAGGGACATGGAGGTCACTGTCAATGGACATATATGTACATGTGAATGAAGTATATAACTTTAGTAAAGTAAGATTCTATATTACTGTTCAGATGTACGTAGGTGAATCTGAACCTCATATGGTTCACACTTACTTTGCTCAAAAGGTGACCGCAAAAAACATAAGATTGAAATAGCATATGTCCTCTACCATTTCTCGCTGATCATTTTGGATCTCCATCATCATATTTCCACTACTAGAAATATGACCTCTCGTCCTGAGATTTTGTACCGGTCACATTTGGACCCCGTACTAATATTAGTATTAGTACCGGATCCAAGTTTGGGATCCTCCGGAGCCCCCACCCACCTCTAGTACCGGTTGGAGCCCCCACCCGATACTGAATTGTTTAGTACTGGGTGGAGGCTCCAACCGGTACTAGAGGTCCTCTAGTACCGGATGGAGTCCCCATCTGGTACTAGAGAGCCTCCCGACGCATCGATCGCAAACACTTAGAATTTTTTATGCGCGCTGCCCACCCCGGCCCTCCCTTATCTCCTCACCGCTCTGCTTCCCTCATCCGCTCCCTCACTCTCTCAGCTCCCTTCCTCTCTCCGCCCTTCCTCTCTCCCTCCCTCACCTCTCTCACTCTGCCCGCCCCCTCGGCCTCCCCTCCCCTCCCCCCTCCGCTCGGCCCTCACCGACGGTGAGGAGCAGCGGCGGGGCAAGGTGAGGCAGCGGCGGCACATCTGCAGGAGGGTGGCGGAATGGCGGCGGCGGCAGAAGGGCGGCGGGATGACGGTGGTGCCAGAGCCCCCTCACTCTCTCTCTCTCTCTCTCTCTCTCTCTCTCCAGGATGCGGCGGCGGGGCAGGAGCGGCGGGATGTCGTCGTCGACGGGACGGTGGGGGTAAGTGGATGTGGCGGCAGGGTGGGAGCGGCGGGATGGCGGTGGCGGTGGGAGGGCGGAGGCGAGTTGATGCGGCGGGTGGCGGCGAGAGAGCGCGGCATGAGGGCTTGGGCGGCGGCGGAGGGGACGGGAGGGGAGGGGTGGAGGCGGAGCAAGCGGGCGGGTTGGCGGAGGGGGCCGGCGGCGGGGGGCTCAAGCGGAGGGGCGGTGGGGCCGGGGATCGGGGCGGTGGGGAGTGGGGCGGCAGTGGATTTCATTTTTTTTAATTTTTTAATACCCTTTAGTACCGGTTATCTCAACGGGTACTAAAGGTACCCTCCTTTAGTACCAGATTGCAAGTACCGCTTGACCGGTACTAGAGCGGAGTTATGGACCAGTACTAGAGGCGATTTTTCTAGTAGTGTTCATTTGTTCTCAAGTTTGTCTAATTTTTTTATCCAATTAAATTCCTATTCCTATGGTGCAATTCCACAAATCCATATATCATCTTTGTAAGAACTCAATCAAGACATCTCACATATTGAAGAAGCTATTAATTTAGAAAGCAATCCTCCATTTAATTCCCTTTAGAACAAGGGTGGATCTAGGGCCCGGGCTGGGTGGCTACAGCCCAGGTCCGGTCAGTGCTCCCCTGTATAGTATGTGGTATAGTATGTGTTGGTCATCTATATAAGTCCAAGGCATATGATGTCAGCTAAAGGAAAAACATGACCCCAAAGACCTTCGTTAGCCAAGGCATCTGATGTTCAAGCTGCAGCGGCTCGTTTGCTTCGTTGCCTACTTGCCTATGTTCATGTACTGTTCAATTTGAGGCCTAGGCAAAATTCTGGGTCCACCCCTGCTTTAGGATGAAAAGTTTGGTGAGACTTAGTGGAAAGTAAGACTAAGACACCGTGTGTTAAGTCAAACCATCCAGTTATATAGAAAGGGAGGGGGGTTAATATTGTTCCTAATACCTACTACACATTATCGCCCAAGAGTTCTGCGTGTAGTTCAATGGCAAAGGAGCGAGCAAGATCTCTGACTACAGTTTCATCAAAAAAAACTACACACTATCACCCAGGAGAGGGAGATGGAGGCCACTGTAAATAGATATTACAGTTAAGATGTAGGTATGTGAATCGGCACCACCTCATATGGTTAACATATACTTTGCTCAAAAGGTGGTGAGGAAAAAAAACATAACAGGTTCTCTGCAGCTGAAACATTGAAATAGCTTATCTGCACACCCGCCCCTCCCCTTATAGGGATTGGGAGAAGGTCTAGGGTTCTCGAGCTCTAGGAGGCATTTGTATTGGGAGAGGGTGATTGGGCTAATGGGTAAACTGAAATGACTGTCACACTTTCTCCACCCCCGCTCGCTCCCCTTCTTATAGGGACAGGCTATGTGGAGGGGCACCCACTCATCTAATCTAGGCAGCCTGAGATGTGAATCTTGACCCAGTCAGGGCAGCGTATGCTACCAAGCACAACCGCCGGATCGCAACCCAATGCAACTCCCACTCCGTCAACCTAGTTCCATGGGTCATCAAAGGGAAAAAAAATAGTTGGCCTACTACCGGCGGAAGAACCTATTGAACACATGCCAGCAAAAAAAATTCTCAACAAGGACATGTAAGGGATAAACCCCACCTCCTATATTTATGATCCCGATAAGGCCTCTCACGAATGGGATCCCTTTTTAGGAGGAGCTTTTGTTGGGGATACAGGCTACGTGTAAAAAAGGAAGAAACCACTGCAAAGGGTAGTAGCTAGAATCACGCACCTAGGACATACCCATATTGATTACGAGAGAACAAAGCCTCCCTTGGGTTCCCCAAGGATGAAAATCTAGGATCCCTAGGTGTGGGTCAAGACAGTGACTAGTAATACGACATCTTTAGGGTATGGGCTACCATTGTACCAGGATTAGTGTTGAACCCTTGTGATCCGGCTCCTCTCATCTTGAGTCCATAAGTAATTACTGTTAGGCCATATGGCAAGCTAGAATATACCCTACCTTACCGTCCCTACCCGGGTAGGACGGTAAAAGGGTAGACACCCCAGACCTATAAATATCTGGCCCTAAGGGTCTTTTAAACATGTTGAATCTTTGAATGAAATATATTGGAGATTTTAGGCCACATTCCGCCCCCTTTCAGCTCTAGCTCCCCTGAATACTTGTTTGTACTATGATAACCACCCATTATGCTGACCATGATGTATATTGTTTGTACTATGTAACCACCCATTATGCTGACCATGATGTATACATCACTACTGCATAGACCTGCATCACTGCCGGCTCCAAACTGACCTTCACCGCCAGTTTGGGATCCGTAGTTTGACTTTCGGTAGTGATGGGGTACCCCATCACCGTCGGTTCTAGAACCGGTGGTGATGACTCCATCATTACCGCTGGATTGGCTCTCAAGCCGGTGGTGATGATGGACACCATCATCGCCGGTTTGCAACTCAGGCCAGCTGTGATGACCTTCTGCAGAGAAAAAATTCATAAATTCAATGAAAATCACCCGACTGCGAGCGCGAGCCGTGCCGGCGTGGAGCACAGACTTGACCCCTGTTCACCCGGCGCGCTTCCTACCGGCCCGGACAAAAAGGAATCCCTCCTTTTCCTGTCCGGACTTCGACAGACAAAAAGGAAACTGCACCTCCCCCCTTCCTTCATTCACCCCCGTTAACCGTGCCGCCAAACCTCGCCCCCTTTCTTCCCTCGCCGCTGTTAAACTGGTCCCCCGGAACTAGCCCAACTTGGCCCCACTATTGCTACCCCAACTTGCACCCATGACCTTACCATCACAACGCCAACTTGGATTACCGCTTCCAGCTGAGCAGCCCTATCTACATCAGTAGATGGCGATTGTTGTCGCGGGCGGTGGAGATCCAATTGCATCGTCTCCGGCGGCGGCTACATCTGCGGTCGCAACTCCTCCGGTTCCACTGACTATCACACCCGTCACGGGAGCGGACGTCTCCCGCGGATCGGGTGATCCCTTGCATCAAATGACAATGCTAACACCCCCCCTCTTCGGTTCCTCCTGGAGCACTAATCACGCCTAATCCTGGCCAGAGATTCCACCCGGTGAGCATCTCCTACGATTGCTACTGCGATTTCCGTGGAAGGCATGCTTAATTTTTTATTTGATTTTTGATTGCAAGCATCTTACCGTGAAAACTAAACTGTGCTAATTACAACCTCAAACTCCCGAAATAGGAAAACTAAACTATGATGTTTGTAGTCAAAATTGATTTTAGATGTAGATTGAGGGAGCTGTCTTGTTGCAACTGGTAAAAAAAATAGTTACGTGGATTGCATCGTGGTGTATAGGTAGATTTGCACCTGGTTAAACAAACTAGTGTGCCTGATGTATGTTGCAACTTCGGCTGTGTTGATTGCAACTTCATATGAGAATTGCAACATTAGTTGTAGTTTGATTACAGCTAATGGCTACAATCTAATTGCAACTCTATTTGTGAGGTACATGCATCATTAATTGTAATTGCAACTTCAGATGAGAATTGCAACATTATTTATAGTTTGATTGCAACTAGTGGTTGTGTTGTGATTGCAACTCTATCTGTGATGGCAACATTTGGTAATGATCTGGCAAAGATTTTTTCAGATGCAGGATTGCAACATTAGTTGTAGTTTGATTGCAACTAGTTGTGATACTATAATTGCAACTCTATCTATTTTTGTTATGCACCAGAATTCATTCGTATTTACTGCCGCGTATTTTTTTCGCAGGATCCAAACATACTTGATGTATTTATCCCAAGAGTGAGGCAGACATTTAAGATAAAAAAAAGAAGCCTACCTATTTTACTGTGATTATGCAAGACTGGCTGGGTTCAGTGTGAGGGTGAAGAGAACTAGCAAGGAGACTACACACTGGGTTTGCAACCAAGAAGGGTTTCTAAAAACAGAAAAAGAGAATAATCAACCACAGATTGAAAAGACATCAAAAAGAGTGGGCTACCCTGCATATGCTAAGGTCAAGGAAGATAAGAAAGGGAAGCAATGGTACTTTGACCATGTTGAGGAAGCACACAACCACAAGCTGCACCCGTCGCCCAGGATGGTGAGGTACATGCATGCCCACAAACAAAGAGAGGCGGTGATGGATGACATGTTTGCTATCATTTCAAGGAATGGGGTGGCGCATCAGGCTACGATGAATGTGATGTCTAAGCTGTTTGGTGGCCGTCAAAACTAGCCATTCACAGAGAAGGATGTGAAAAACATGTAGGTCCCTCTGTGCTCAATCCAGAAAAAAATTACAAAAAAAACCTCATGTAGCATAACAAAAAAGTATCCTGATAGCTATAAAAAAATAATGTACTTATTTCATTTTATGTTCCAGGAATGCTGAGCAAGCAAGGGAGGGCAGGGATGGTGATCTGGACAAGCTTTTTCAGTTTTGTAGAGAGTGCAAGGAAAGCACCAAGTACTTTTATTGGGATGTGAATTTTGATCCAAAAACAAAGGTTCTTAGGAGCATATTCTGGAGCCACACTAGTCAAAGAGCTGAGTGCAAGGATTTTGGTGATGTGATCATGTTTGACACGACCCACAAAACAAACAGCATATTTGTGGGGGCCAATTACAACCCGAAGAATGTCAGTTTTGGGCAAACGCTGCTTCGGGACAAAACAATTGAATCATTAAAATGGTTGTTTAACTTTCAAGAACTACATGGGGGGCACCAGCCATATGTGATCCTGATAGGTATGACTTTTACTCCAATTGCACATATAATGTATTCCTGGTTGCAAACTTGGTAATTGAACAAATGCAATAAAATGGAGTCTGCTGTTGCAAACTAGGTGTTGTATGGGTTGCAACCCTATTGTATTGCTGGTTCCTTTGTAATTCAAAAAAAAAAGGTTAGCCATGCATCACTAACGTGTGTTTGTGGTGGAAGTTCTTCTTCACTAGCGCTGCATCCTCATCTGTGGTAGCCACAATATATAGTGATGCATGGTTAATAAGCATGAATGCTTGTGAGTAGTCAATAAAGTTATATATTATGTCATATTTTCAGTCTGTGATGCTAATCGAATTTTCTACCCTATGTTTGATTCGTATGCCATGGTGCGTTATTAGTAGTGGAGTTATGTTTGTCCATGGTCAATCAGCAAGTTTCTTTCAAATCAATCAGGATACTAGTACTAATGTAATTCACCAATAATTGGTTACTATTGATATTTTTACATGCTTTTATGCATTGGATACGACTCCATTCGGACATAGTCACGCACCTGCATGAGTAGCAGTATGAGCAAGCTGTAGCTTTCCTTGTTTTTAACATTCTTTCAAATCTCTGGACACACATATTCTGTTGGGTTGTAATCCTTAATGTTTCAGATTAGTGATGTTACTGCACCTTTCAGTCCGAGCAATTCTACATGAGTTGCGGTCTGAGCCATCATTACTCCACCTTTCAGTATGTGATGTTAATCAAATTTATTGTCATTTGAAGCAGAAGGAAAGCATGGACCCAGAATTGATTCCCAGAAAAGGGATGTCATTCCACTCAGAAGCTGAAGCAAAGCAGTTCTTCATGGGATATGCAGAATTGGCCGGGTTCAGCATGAAAATGAGCAACAGGAAAACATTTTCTAGAGTGATGAGGTGTAGCTGTGAAGGAAAAGGAGATTATTATAAAGGTGATGAGGCTCTGCGAGTACAAAACAAGATGACGATGAAGATGAAGTGCAATGCACATCTGAAGTTTATGAGAGTTTATGATAGTGAAGGCAACGAAGTAGATATGGTTATAGAAAAGGCAAACCTATTTCACATCCACCTGTTGCAGACGCCTTTGAAGACCAAACAAATGAGGTCGCACAAGAGCACAGAGCTAATACTTTATCAAATTTTTGATGAACTGCAGGCAGCTGGCGTGAGCATGCAAAGTATAAAGAACGTACTTCAAAATATGCATGGGGTAGAACTTGTTCCGATAACAGCGTGGGACATAGAAAACAGGTAAGAGAACCTCACGTAGTATGTTATTTGGAATTGCATATGAGACAACTTCTGGAATGGCTAATATGTTTAGGGTAGCGTAATTATGCAAGGTTATGGAGTGAAACAAATGTGGTGGTGCATCTATTCCTGATAAAAAGATGCAAGGTTATGGAGTGAAACAAATGTGGTGGTGGATCTATTCCTGATAAAAAGGTTCATGTCTTTAAGATTTTGGTCTGCAGCTCCGTGAAAAATGAAGCTAAAGTGTCTGATCATTGGTGTCATTAATCAAATAGACTTCCAATTTTGAAGGATGATATGTTGACGTGTTATACATGTTTTACAGGAAGGCTACGAATGTACAGGCAGAGCACACAGATGACATTAACAAGCTTATTGAGTTCTTCAAAGATTGTGAGGCTCAGAACCCGCAGTTCCAATGGGATCCCAAGTTGGACTCTCAAGGTGTTATACACAGCTTATTTTGGAGTCATGGAAGCATGTAGGGGGATTGTGCAGATTTTGGGGATGCAATGAGCTTTGACACAACTCATAAGACTAATATTTATGAGAAACCACTAGCAATGTTTGTTGGTTCTAACCACCATCTATAGAACACACTGTTTGGATGCGTAGTCCTAGGAGATGAAACAGTTGAATCTTTTGAGTAGGTGTTCAAAGCATTCAAAAAGTGCATGGGAGGAAGTAGAACAAGGTGTATCCTCACAGGTAATATGTTCATTATGGATGTTCAGGATAAAATTATTTAATACATGAGCATGTACAACATTTTAGAGCAAGTAAAGAACTAAAATTGATGAATTTGCACCTTGTGGTAGACCAATACCAAGCAATGGGCGTGGCAATTGCCAAAGAGTTCCCAGGGGTTGTCCATAAGATTTGCTGATGGCATGTGGTGAACAAGCATATGCCACAACTAACTAACCTATTTGGGATGTATGTGAAGAGAAATTTTAAGGATAAATTTTATTTTGTGCTAAACCACCCACTCACGCCAATGGAGTTTGAGGTTTCTTGGCAGAACTACTGGATGAGTTTGACCTACATAAGGATAGCACTTTAGATAGCCTTTACCGCCAGCGAGAATTGTATGTACCAGCATATTTCAAAGACCAATATTGTGGCAAGATGGCATCAACACAGCGAAGCGAGAGCTCAAATTTTGTGATGAAGAGTTGTTTTGTTGACAAGCACACAGCTTTGCACAGATTTGCCAAAAAAACGCTTGACTTCGTGCATTCAAGGAAGATGAAGAAGTCTGAAGAGACATACCATGGAACGGTAATGTAACCAGCTTGTCAATTCATATTTATGGAGTGTATGTTCAAATATCAATTTCTTAACTAACTGTTGTGCTTGTACTATGACAGAGCAAGAGGCTCACAAGAAGCAAGTGGCCATTTGAAATCCAAGTTATACTAGAAATGTGCTCAATGACTTTCAAAAGAAAATGATTGATTGCACACATTCGATATAAAAAACGATCCAATAGAGGGAGAAAATTGCTATCCGGTAACTCACACAAATAGGTCTTCGGAAATATCTTGGGGCAGCACCAGTTCAAAATCCGTGCAAACAAAGAAAATGGCGACTTTCATTGCGAGTGCAAGGAGTGGCAGCATACAGGTACAAGATAAAATATTTCAATATTCATAATGTACATGCCAATTTCGTATTTACAGTATCTTACTCGCAAAACTACTATTTAGGTTTGTTCTGCGTGCACTTGTTGAGAGCCTTTGTAAGGATCCAGCTAAAAAAATATGCACAACAGGAGTTAGGATTCCACAGGAATGACAAACTCCTAGTTGGAATTATTGTCATTCCCGTCAAATCCTTTACTAACCAGCTCAACTCAGCGTGGCTTCTTTTATGTTTGCAAAAAATAACTTGCCAGGGTGATGATTAAACCTTTACTAACCGAAGGGCTAAAAACCGTCCGGCCACAAGCTGCCTCTTCGGTGTAAGTTAAAAACACAGCACGCAGGTTCGACTCAACCATTATGCGCACGCAAAACGATGAGCGAAAAAACCGGACAAAGCAAGCTCATCCGAAGCAGTTGTTCTGGCTGGGGAGTTCGGAGCATCTTAACAACGTGCATGCACGCCTGGGTGGGCTCCGAAGGGGTTTCTGAGGTGGCCGAAGGAGTTGTTGAGTTAGCCCAGCAATATGGTGCATCAAAGAAACAGATAAAAATAGGTAGTTGATGGCGGTTAACTGGGCTGAAAAGGTGCCCTTCCGAAGGGGTAGGCACACTATGGCTCGAAGGGTAACCTGTTGGAAACGGAGGCTCGTTTGGGCTATAGGCCTGCCGACGAGGTAGGCTTGTATGTTCTGAAGGGCCCGCCCGGCCGAAGAGGTAGACGGTGCTGGCTTGCGCTCTCTCAATGGGCCGAAGCCCACCCAACAACAGTAGTAGAAACAAATAACAAGTGATCAACCACGTTGGTAAAAAAAATCGGAAGCCGGAGGTAGCCCAATAGTTAACCAAGTCATTGACGAAGACCAAAATTACGAGGATATTCCATTCTAACAATTCTAAAGTACTAATAATATCTGCCGAGGTACTAATAATGCATGCATGTATTCTAAAGTATAGTTAAGGAATAAATATTTCAGCATATAGTTAAGGTAATAATATAAAACAATAACCAAAAAGGTACTATGCGCTGGCACTGGAGGGTGACTAAACAAGCAAACTGATCGAGCTCAAGGTGAACTGAGCTTCGTACTTTTGACCTGGTAAATGCCGAGGGGGTGGAGCCCCGAACAGCACCTCGGCCGTCATCAATGATTTGGGCTTCGTCTTGGGCCAAAGAATAGCAGTTGCACCTCAGGCCAGTTTTGGTGTCTTACCTCGTCGGTTGATGAATTCGTTTAGCACATCCGAAAGCAGCTTGGATTCCGAAGGGCTTGACGCAAGATGAAGGGGCGTTCGGCCTGGTGCGACCCGACCAGCCCATGAAGGGGGAATCGGCCCTTCGAACGCCGAAGGGGCCATCGGCCACACTGATGAAGCAAGTTGGGCTTCGTCTTGATCAGGAGGACGCCGGGCCAGTGGTGGAGCAGTACGCAGGGGCCCTTCAGGTTGACGACGATCAGGAGGATGCCTCTTTCCGTGCGAGACACGTTGACGGCGAAGTCAGTTGTCGCTTGGATCGAACAGTGCGAGACGAGGTTCTGCTCCTAATAGAGCCTCGGTTCTCGCGCGTTGGTGATGAGGGTGAAGCTCGGCTCGGACTCCGGACTGCTTCGCTACGGACCTCTAGACTCTCTCTCTAGTTATTTCTTCTCGAGCCAAACACGCGGTGGGCGTCGACTGTTGAGGATCTTACTTCTCCGACCACAAAAAAGAAGTGAGAGAAAGGTGAAAGGGAGGAAATGAGAGGGATGAAGGCGCACAAATATAGGAGCGAGTGAAAAAAGTTAAGTCTTTTCATGACCCCTTAGATTCTTTAGACAGAGAAGGGAGGGGATGGTAATTTTTCACCATATCCATGTAGGTTTAAAGCAGGATCTTGAACTTTCCCACAAGGTTCATTTTTCTCTACATGAGCCGGGCCAGGATTGGATGGGAGGACCAGGTAGCAGGAACTCGTTGGTTGCTGGTTGGTGCAGTTGCTTTGAGATGGATAAAGGAAAGGATAAACTAAAGAAGCTGCTTGCTCAAGAACAGCATTTGATGCTGCTGCTTGCTAGAACAGGGATGGGGAAGACATCGATGGGAGGAAGCACGGAGGAGCACCCATTTGGGGAGAGGCCAAGACGGCATACACGTGTGGTGACGGCAGCATATGCGCGAGGGCGGAGATGGCTGCTGACACGCAAGAATGGAAGATGGATTTAGGGAAGGAAGGAAAGAGGAAGGGGATGACCGTATGCAGTCCACGAGCCGGTGAGTGGAGAGTAGAGATGTAGAGGGACGTTATTGTCCATATGGAAATATTAGAATCTGGATCCAAAAGAATTAAATACATATAAAATGGCACATCTCAAGCAAAGAACGAATTGTAATAGCATATTTCCAAATAGACGAATTGTTATGGCAGTTTTCGCGGATAAGTGGCATATATCCAATTAACCCAGTATGTCACGGTATCATCAAACCAAGTCTACGATGATATGAATTAAATTTCTTTGTTGTTGTGTGAGACCACAGCACTTTAAGTTCACCATATTCCAGTCCCTCGGTAGAAGCACTGAAGCATCTGACCACTCAAGCATGTTATGCACCAGAGGCACTACCAGCGAGGCCTTTCGTCCGGGAGCAAGCTACTTAGAGGGTGTTTGAATCTTTAGTCTTGACTAAAATTTATGTCACATCGAATATTCGTAGACTAATTAGGAGGACTAAATATGAGCTAATTATAAAACTAATTATATAGATGGAGGCTAATTCACAAGACGAATCTATTAAGCCTAATTAATCCATCATTAGCACATATTTACTGTAGCATCATATTGTCAAATCATGAACTAATTAGGTTTAATAGATTTGTCTCGCAAATTAGTCTCCACCTGTGTAATTGGTTTTTTAATTAGCCTATATTTAATACTCCTAATTAGTATCTAAACATTCGATGTGGCAGGAATTTTAGGAGGAGCTAAAGAAACAAACACCTCCTTAGAAAGCCGTGGGGACATCGAGATGGTAACAACTTTTAAGTTCACGTTTGGGTTTGAAGCTGGCATACGAAGCGTGGCAACAACGTGTCGCAGAAACACAAATGTAAATCGCAGTTTTTTCTTGACAAACGGGCATGAAAGCTGCCTGTTATATATATTGGTAAGTAAGAGAAGACCTAGAACGGGCTAAAAACAACCATAACGGACGGCTAGGCCGAGCCACGGAAAACAAACTACCTGCCTAGAATACCAGCACACGCACAACAAAGACGAAAAAGCAATAAAAGGAAAACAAGGAACCACTGCTCTATGCACACCGCAGCAGCCGGCGCTATCCACTTGCAGAGTCGAAGATGTTTTCCTGATCCCTCTCTTTCCAACATGCATAGTCATTTCCGCATGGAGTTTCTTTTCGTTTCCAAAATTTCGGTGGATTTGTACAGAAAGTGTGCACAGTTACACATCCCCTGAAGGTTATATGTGAGGTGATGACTAATTTGGGAGAACAAGATGAACACAACGTGCATAGTACTTATAATATCCGCGTATGGGAGTCTTCTCTAAGTTCATGTACACGACACTCACGTGTGGTACAGTTGTCGCATCGATGTGGAAGGACACTGCACGATGCACTTTTATACTGATAAATAGAATTCATTGGAGGTCACTGTAAATAAAATAAGAGCATATTTTTCAACCAAAATTTATAAGGAAAAATAAGCGAATTTGCAATAAGGTATCTTCCATTGTTAGTAATAAACCAATGGATTTCATAGGATGTGCGCACCACAAATTCATTCTAATTTAACAGGTTCCAGATACAGCAGGCCAAAACATAAAAATGAATTAAATCCATTTTGTACCCGCAGCACCAAAGGTCAAACTGAGATTCCGATTTCCCTGCGCACTGATACCTCAGTAATTTACCGGTGCTAATGAGGCAGTAAAGTGCAGGATACCACGGACCAGTAGCGCTCCATGCTTCCATGGCACCGTATGTGACATTACTTGATAACGTATTTCGTCACGACCCCATGGGGAAGCCAAAATCCTCGCACCTCGGAGGGAACATGTTAAAGAAGAAGCTCCGATGGGCACCTGCCTCGTGGAGTCGTACTCCACAGGATAGAAGCACGCCATCATTTTGTATATTCTAGGACAAAATTTGTGCTTAAGCAAGTTATATTGTAGAATAGAGGGAGACAGGGAGTACTCTCACTTGCTATCTACTCTCCTTCTATAGTCCACAGATATGATGGAGCCGCTAACAGCTATTACAAGGCCTTGGCCGTCACTTGTTGACCCACATACTTGGGATTAGGCTCGGAGACAGCGCTTCCCCTGGGGCGACTCCCACCTATACTTCCACCATCTCCCACTGGCCGCACGAGCTTCCTCACTGGCCTGCGAACACCTTCGCCCGCAGCTGCATGCCTCATTGTGAATAATGCATTTTGGTTTGGAAGCATACGATGCAGATATAATCATAGTTGAAGATGTTTAACTGATCCCTCTCGTTCCAAAATGCAACAATGTCATCGCATGGAGTCAGTGCATTGTGATCGACCGCCATATCCATCGAAATATGTTTAAAAAAATACTAGTGGCTACGTTGAATGTGCACCTAAAGTGGTCACATGAGGCAAGTGAGGTTACTATAGGTAGTGAGAAAGTAAATGCATGTTACCTACTACTTAAAAGAATGAAGGTATACTCCTATATGAGTCCTCACAAGTCCATTACGAAAGCACTAGGTGAAAAAACTATAGACGTGTCATTGTATTGATGCTGAAAGGCATGGGGTATATTTCTTTAGCCAAAAAATCCAGGAAAATTAAGGTTTGGAACGAACTGCAACAAGATACCTTGTTATAAGCTGTAAAATGGACTCTCAGAGCATGTGCACATCTTAAATATTATCTGCAAAATAGATTCCAAAGCATATGCAAATCTTAAATGCATTTTTGTTTCAGCTGTTCAATACTCACCAAGTAATAGAAATAAAGAAATAAATTTTTGCATGTACCAGGCTACCAGCACCAGCGGTAAAACTGTAAAAGTGTATTTCTGGATTACCAGCACTACCGCCGGTAAGACCGAGACCTTAGTGATTTACTACTGGCGCTAATCGGCCCTTAACCCCAACACAGGGCGGCCGCTGGGCGTAACGAAGCCGTACCGGAGGGCACCCATAGCGGCGTCGCGGTAGCTGTCGGTGAAGCAGATTGTCGGCGGTGCGGATGAGGCAGCCGTGAGCGTGCGGTTCGTCGCGTTGCAGGCGCCGTCGGCGGTGAAGGATGGCGAGAGCATCTCGAAGGCGAGCACCACGCCCGTGGGGAGGTGCTTGGCGAGGTCCGCCGTGCTGCTTAACGCCTTGCCGACAGCAGTTACTGTTGTTGGAGCCATCCGCGCGCCATTGCCGTTGGCCGCCAGCAGCGGCGCCTCTGCATCGCCGCCGGATGGTCCAGATGCCGTTGCCACGCCTTTCTGACTTCAGCTTGGAGATCATGGGGGACATTGAGATGGCTAATAAGAAGATTAGACGGACAACTTTGTGCACGCATTTAGGTTTGGAGCTGGCACGTGAAGAATGGCAACTTGCAAAAGGTTCCCCGTAAACTTGACATCATAGTCGAGGGTCCCTGATCCCTCTCATTCCAACATGCATAGATTTCGCATGGACGAGTTGAGTGCTTATTGTGTTCGCTCATCCATCAAGGTAGGTAAGAAGGATACAGTGAATGTGCACAGGAAGTGGCCACAATTAGACCTGTCCTGGAGTTTATATGCGAGGTGACTAACTAGGGGATACTCCCTTCGTTGATTTTTATAAGGCGTACATACATATTAAGATTCAAACTTTACAATTTTTGACCAATAATTTAGCCAACATTTTTTATTTTTATAATATAAACTTGACATGGTTAGATTCATAATCAAATGTACTCTCCAATGATTATAAATTTGTAACTATAAACAATATTTTATATTATAAATGAATGGTCAAAGTGTAATCTGGAAGACCGTGTCAAGTCATTTCACATAAAGATAAACGGAGGGAGTAACAAGGTGCATGAACACACGGTACTAACAACTACTAAGCAGTATTTAAAAGAACGACAGTTTACGTGGATCCCCTCAAGTACATGAACAAATTAAAGTAATGGTGAATGTTCACACATGTGATGTAGTTGCATTGGCATGGGAGGATACACTCGCCCAGAGAACCCCATCGGGGCAAGTGCACCATAAGTTACTCTAGGCTCAGCAAGCTAATTAGGATGCCTTCTCGATCATGCTATAGAGATGAGAGAACAATAGCATATGGGGTTGAAAAAGTAGGGCAAAGAGAAAAGGGCTAAAAATATAAGAGATACAGATTGGTTTTATCGATTGGATGCTCTTAATGGGCTTCAGCCCTTAATATTTATAGCGTGGGAAGGTTTTGCTCCGCTCAGATATATATCGTTTACAAATCAAGTCCCGTACAAATCTCCAATTACTACTCGGTTTAACTTAAGATCTATGCAATAGTGTATTCTAATTTGGGATTTGACAAAACTAAAACTAGCCTCACCGATCCGGCAAACCTGAACCGTGCCAAATTTGGCCGTCAACGTTCCGTGGGCCTTAAGCTTGCCTTTCCTCCAGTGGGCAGGTAGAGGACATTTCTCCTTGGAGTAGGAGCATTCGATGAGAATGTGGTCTCTCCTTGCTGGTGGCACGGCCGGTGCATTGTGTGCGCTTCCAGGCCGATGCATACCGGGGCATGACCTCCGGTCCACTGTCCTCATGCATGATCAGCCGCTGCTTGAAGGCGAGTGACAAGAAGCATTTGACCTTGAGTGATGCCCAGGCGCTCCCCAGGTCAACTTGGATCCTCTAAGCTGCATCACGCCGTGATGCTATGCTGATTTTGTAGGCTACTGGCCGTCCCTAGTCCACCTTGATCTAGGTGAATGCGTTTCCAGTTTCCTTCAGCTGGATTTCGTGCCGAACCCATAGGTCCAAGTACTCTTCGATTACTTGAACAGAGAAACCGCCTGTGATGATGCAAGGATTTGTAGCATGGAGTTGAGTTCTTAATTAATTTGTTCCTCATCCACCACAATAGGTAAGAAAAATACGGTGAATGTGTAAAGAACGTGGCTACAGTTTGAACTGCCCTGGAGGTATGCGAGGTGATCCTGTGAAGTCCATATATAAACTACTACTATGAGATAGTGCTAGGTGAAAGTCGAATCATGGGGGCACAGTTATCGCATCATTGATGTAGAGGACACAGTGCACTACTTCTATACTGACAAATAAAATTTATTGGAGGCCAATGTAAATAGAATAAGAGTATACTTTTCAGAAAAAATTTCTAGGCAAAAGTTATCTTTTGAAATGAATTTGCAAAAGCACGTCTACGGGGCAGCTGTCTCGTGGAGGCAGACTCTACCGTGTAAATTAAAAGCACGTCACCGTATTGTAAGCTAGCACTACTCCACAGAGTCACATCACCATCGGTTCTAAACCCATCATTACCGCCGGTTTCGGATCCATCATCTGGTATTCCATCACTGTCGTTTCAACGGTGAAGGCCTATTAAAAAACAAAAAAAATCGCGTTGCACGGCCGCCGCACGCCCCGGCCGCGCGCTGCCTCGCTGGATCCGGCCGGCCGCACCTCGCCAGATTTGGCCGCCGCCGGCCACCGACCCCCCTGGCCCCCACCGGATCCAGCACACACAGAGAGGGATTACCTTCCGCCCACCCGCCGCCGCCTAGGATCCCCGCGTAGATCCGCGTGCCACCAAGGCTCCCCGCCGCAGATCCTCTCTGCCTCCACACCTCACCTCACCACCGCTCCTCTCTGCCAGGCGAGGGGCAGCGAGCAGAGAGGGGGGCGGAGGGAGGAAGAGATGGAGGGGAGAGCCGGAGGGAGGGAGGGAGCTAGGGAGGTCCGGAGGGAAGAGGATGGCGGAGTGAGAGAGAGGGAGGGGGGTGCTGCTAATTTTTACCGCCGGTTATGTCCTGTATCACAATTTTTTTGAGAGGAAGGGAGCTTCACTGCTGGGTTATCTAAAATCAGTTGTGATAAGACGTCTGGGATAGTCCAATAGTGTAGGACAAAATATGAATGGTAAAGCTAGCTTTATGATAGATGGATTACTTAACTCTCCCGTCTCATATAGGGCCCGACAGCTACTATAATAGGGCCTTAGGCTGTTACTTGTTGACCCACTCAGGGCCCACATACATGGGATTAGGCTTGCAGCTGACAGCCTCCCCCTTTGGCACAACTCCACTTATGCTTCCTTCATGTCCCGTACGTGCTTGAGTAACAGCAGGGTTGCTAACACCATCGACAGCAGCTGCCTCGTGGACGAACATCTCTGTGAATGCATTTGGGTTTGAGCTTGTGAACCTTGACAACGATCGAGCACAAGGTTTCCCAAAGGCTGAGCCACATAGCCCAAGATGTTTTACTGATTCCTCTCATTCCAAAATGCATTGGTGTCGTCGTCTCATGCACATGGAATTAGTGTTTTATGTCCGCTTACCGCCTTCCATCAAAATCAAAATAGGTAATAAAAATACTAGTGGCCGGTGAGGTCACTACCTGGTGACCTACTACTTATAAGAACCAAGGTACAAGTATGAGGGTCTAATTGGCAGAACTCTCATAGCATCTTCAGCCATATTCTAATGAGAGATTTGGCAAACATTATTTTGGAGACATGATTCTAAACTGATTCGATAAAGTGATCCTCTCCGAAACAAGGCTAGGAGCTGCATAAAAACTAGAACTTTTTTTTAGAGAAACATTTTCGGTCACATAGTTACTTCAACCAGAAGGTTGAAACTTATTGCCTCCTATAAAGCATCAGAAGCAAGAGGAACTCTACCAAACAGGCACCTGAGTTTACCTTAGCGCAATCGTATTGATGCCAAAAGACATGGAGTATATTGCTTTAGCCAAAAAAAATTCTGGAAAAGAAAATTTTGAAAACAACTTGCCATAAGTTGCCCTGTTATAAATAAAATTGATTTCACACGATCTAGTTTCACTATTGATTTACCGATGCTAAATGGACCCTAGATCACTATTTGATTTACCGACGCTAAATCGACCCATGAATCAGTAGCGCACCAATGGCATGTGACCACACACAAGCAAGCAACTTGGATTACTACATGCCGGTCCATATGCGCCGTGCACCGACAGGAACATGAACACCGACATTTGTTATTAGTAAATCAATAGATTTCAAAGCACATGCACACCGTAGACACGTTCTAGTTTCACTTGTTCCCGTTGGAACGAACAACTCCAACTCTGCTTCCTTCATGTATCTCCTGCTGGCAGCACGAGCTTCTTCGGCAGGTGCTTCAGTAGTACGGCTGCCAACATCACTGCAAGCAGCTGGCTCGTGGACGAACCACTTTTTTAATACATTTGGGTTTGGAGCTAGGCAGCTAGCATATGAACCATGCCAACGATTGCAAGGTTTCCCAGACGCTCGGTTCTACTACAACCTAGCCGAAGCTGCTTTACTGATCCCTCTAATTCCAAGATATATACATCGATGTTGTCACATGGAGTTACTGCTTGGTATCCGCCATCCATTGTACTCCCTCCGTCCCAAATTATAGGTCGTTTTGACTTTATTAGATTTATAGACTTTGTTATGCACTTAGATATACCCTATGTCTAAATGCATAATAATATCTATGTATCTAGAAAAGTTAAAACGACCTATAATTTGGAACGGAGGAAGTATTAGGTAAAAAAAATACTAGCGGATACAGTGAATGTGTACAGAAAGTGGTCACGGTTAGCTTGGCGGAGGCAGGTGAGGTTAATATAGCTACTGAGAAGAAGGTAACCGCATGGTACCTATATATATATACTACTTACAAGAGAAGACGGTATATACGAGTCCTCACAAGTCCAGGTACAATGTACAAAAGTATTAGGTGAAAATTGGGCAGCACCTCCCCTAGGTCGCCCTGGGAGTGAAAAAGCCCGAGCTCTCGGTCAAATGGTTGAGCTCGGGTTTGGGGAGGAAGAAGTTTATTTTATAGTTTGTACGTTAATATCGGTTGGTGGCTCTAACCGGTACTAAATTGTAACATTCAATACCGGTTGAAACTATCAGCCAGTACACACGTGTGTGAACACCATTTAGTACCGGTTGAAGCTTCCAGTCGGTACTAAATAGCTTCCAGGGGAATCTAGTTGTTGGCCACCCGGTCACCATGCCACCATTTAGTACCGGATAAGACTCCAAACCGGTAATATAAGGGCTCGGTGGCATTGTGCTTGACGACCTGTACTAACTTCGCGCGTTAGTATCGGACCAAAATGTGTCTGGTACTAACGGTTTGGACGAACGTTCAGTTTTCCAGTAGTGTGTACACACCTTCGTCTCCACCTTCATGGAATTTGCTATGGTCTTCACCGGTTGCTGCATCTCTCTCAACACCCGCCTGTTTCAATTCATTTTCTTTGCTGTTATCCTCGACCTTCAACATGTGGCTACACATTCTAATAATCCATTGTCTTGTCTACACATTCTAATAACTTCCAACCACTGCATGAAAGATGAGACTGGCTGGGATCTAAGACTGATGGCTTGATGGCAGATAGCAGGTTACTACTGCGATATTATGGATCAACACTAATAATATCCGCCGGCCGCAAGAGCTTCTTGACCAGGTGCTTGACTGGCAGGCCTGCTAACACCGCCGCCAGCAGCTGACTCTTGGACGAACAACTTTTTGAATGCATTTGGGGTTGGAGCTAGCATGTGAACCACGCCAACAAGGTATCTCAGACGCTTGAATGTACATCATAATAGGTAACAAAATTACTAAGTGGCTACGGTGAATGTGTACAGAAAGTGGTCATAGTTAGCCTGGAGGGGTCAGGTGAGGTTACTAAGCTATCCTGAGAAGAAGGTAAACGCATGGTACATGTATATACTACAAGAAGGTATATATATGAGTCCTCACAAGTCACAAATCCATGTAGGAAAGTACCAGGTAAAAACTATACACGGGGCACAATTGTATTGATGCCCAAGGGTATGGAGTATATTTCTTAAGCCAAAAAATTCTAGGAATACTAGTGGAAAACGTTGATAAGCCACGTATCACTCGAAGGACCAGCCGGGACTAATCATTCGGGACAAAAGATCCTCTTTTTAGTCCCAGATCATTCACCCAGGACTAAAGACCTCTTTTAGTTCCGGTTAGTATTACCAACCGGGACTAAAAAGGTTCAAAAAAATTATAAAAAAAAGTGCCCGCTCCGAGCCGAGCCCGCGCTGCCCTCGCCCACCGGCGCCGTGGTGGCGCCGCTTGCCCACGCCGAGCTAGGAGGAGGAGGTCGGGGAGGCGGGGAGGGAGGGAGGGAGCAGAGGGAGAGGAGGAGGCGGGGAGGAAGGGAGGGAGCAGAGAGGGAGGAGCGCTAGGAGATAAGGGAGAGAGACAGAGAGAGAGAGGAAAGGGCCAGGTCGCGGGGGGGAAGGGAGAGGGAGCAGAGGGTGGAGCGCGAGAGGAGAGGATTAGATAAGGGAGAGAGAGGAGTCGGAGAGCTGAGATAAATCCCTGTTGGAGCCACCAACCGGGGCTAATTCATTTTATGGTGGTTCCAACCGGGATTAAAAGCTCCACTTTTATCCCGGTTGAAGCCACCAACCGGGATTAAAAGGGCTCCGACAGTCTACAAAATTTAGACCCAGGACTAAAGGCCCTTTAGTCCCGGATCCAAAAACAACCGCGACTAAAAATGCTGGATGGAAGGTCTATTCTCTACCAGTGGAAATAAATTTTGAAACGAATTGCAACAAGATATATATCTTGTTATAAGCTTTAAAATAGGTTTCAACTTTCAAAGCAAATACATATCTTAAACACATTTTAGCTTCAGCTATTCAAGATTCACCAAGTAGAGTATCAAAAAAAAATTCAGCAAGTAATAAAAATAAATCAATTTTTACATGTACAGCACCAGGGGTGAATCTGTATTTCTGGTTTTCCAGCACCACCAGTAAGACTAAGATCTCAAGCGATTTACCAGCGCGAATCGGGCCATAAATCAGTATTTGATCATGACAAAATTTAAGTGCTTAAGCTAGTTATATTCTTAGTCTGAAGTGCTTCACAGATGGGGCCTAGCAGCAATTACAAGGCGCTGTCACCTTGTTGACCCACTCAGGGCAGATTAGGCCTTCCCCCTGGCACAACTCCAAGTTTTTCGTCTCCCACCGGCCTCGCTAGCTTCTTCATCCGGAGGTCGATCGGAGCTTGAGTAGCAGGTCTGCTGATACATTTGGGTTTGAAAGCATATGAAGCATGGCAACAGACTACGAGTCTACAACGTATCCTAGACACGCAACTGTATATCTTTGCCGAAGATGTTTTACTGATCCCTCTCATTCCAAAATGCAACAACATCATCGCTTGGAGTCAGTGCTTTGTGATCGCCATATCAATCAAATGGGTAACAAAACTACTAATGGGACACGAGGCAGGTGAGTTTATTGTAGCCAGCTGGTGAGAAGGTAAACACACGTGTGTCTTCTTAGGCAGTTCTGGTTCTCCATCCTGCAATATGTATGTCTCTCAGCCCTTACTCCACAGCCATCTGATAGAGTCCTAAATGACTGGTGGGGGAAGTGGAGAATGGTGTGAGTAGTGAGGTGCGTAAATGTTTGAACTCTATTATCATCCTAGGAGCCTGGACTATCTGAAGACATCGAAATGATTGTGTATTTAATGGGGCTTCCCCCAGAGTGACTACAGCCCTGATTCTGGCCAAGGAGGAGGACCATTTGTGGAGCTTGATAGGAGCAAGGGCCTCCCCTTGCCAAATATCTGAGGGGTGGATTAGGTTTAGGTTTATGCCTCATATAGTGGTCGCCTTAGGAGTAAAGGGTGATTAAATTTCACAGGTTCTGGTGTGTGGGTGTGCGTTTGGATCTATGTATGATTCTTTCTTTTTCTATTAATATAATGATATGCAACTCTCCTGCGTGTTCGAGAAAAAAGAGAAGGTAAACACTTATAGGAATGAAGGTATATATGAGTCCTCACAAGTCCATACGAAAGAACTATGTGAAACTTGTGCTGTTGGGCATGTGGCATAATTGTTGTATTGATGACGAAGCGCATGGAGTGTACTTTTTAAGCCAAAAAAATCTAGGAAAAATAAACAATTGCAACAAGATATATTGTTACATGCTGTAAAATGGATTTTAAAGCATGTGCACATCTCAAACACGTTCTAGTTTCACATGTTCAAGATTCACCAAGAAATAAAAATAAATCAGTTTTTACATGTACTAGCACCAGCGGTAAACCGTTAGTTCGGATTTACCAGCACCACCGGTAAAACCAAGTCTCAGCGAATTACCGGCGTAATCGGCTCATAAATCAATCAGTAGCGCGCTCCCCAACACACGACCACACACGACTACATACAGAAGCAACACACAAGCAATTTAGATAACTGTATTTCATCAGGACGACCCCACGGGGAAGCCGATCCCCCGGCGCGTGGACGGGAACATGGCGAAGAGGAAGCTCCCCGCGGCGCCGGCGGCCACGGGCACGGCGGCCAGCAGCTGCCTCGTCGACGCCGACTCGACGGGGTAGAAGCACGCGACCACGTTGCGGTCCACCATGGCGACGGCCAGGAACACCGCGAACGAGAGCAGCCCGTGCGCGACGTCGCGCGCGGTCAGCCGGTACCTCTCGTCCCGCGGCGGCGGCGGGCCGCCCCCCTCGACGGGGAGCAGGCGGCCGCTGGGCGTGACGAAGCCGTACCGCAGGGCGCCCGTGGCGGCGTCGCGGTAGCTGTCGGTGAAGCAGAGCACGAAGCAGCAGAGCGCGCAGGCGCCGATGAGGCAGCCCGTCAGGGCGCGGTTCGCCGCGTTGCAGGTGCCGTCGGCGGTGACGGACGGCGAGAGCATCTCGAAGGCGAGCACGGCGCCCGTGGGGAGGTGCTTGGCGAGGTCCGCCGTGCTGCTCAGCGCCTTGCCGACGACGGTCGTCGTCGGAACCGGCGCCGTCTGCGCGCCACTGCCGCTGGCCGACAGCAGCGGCGCCTCTGCGTCGCCGCCGGACGGTCGTGATGATGCCATTGCCACGCCTGCCTGTGTTTGGCTTGGAATATCGCTTGTTCCAGAGCAGTAGTGCAGGAAGCATGGGTTCAAGTCATTTTAGCAGGCACGAGGAATGGAATTATATGCTGTATTGACGCAGAAGCAAGGAACATTTGTGATGCGCCGTGGCGTGCGATTTGGGCCACTAATGAACCGCTCATTAACGCAAAGAAGCCCGAGTTTGTTTGCTAAGCTTCCACAAGGAGCCATGGATGGCCATCTCAATGGCATCGTCCCGGATTCAGCAGGCGCGGCTCCACTGGTTACTTCGCAGCCTGTGCAAAGTGGCAAACGACCTCTGGAAGTCTGAAGGATACAACTTCTGTTGGCAAAGTGAAATGCGAATTCATCATGCAACTCAAGCGAAGAGGACTGTGACCTAAAATAAATTATCTATCGCCTCCCCCAATCCCCCATTGTAGGGCTGTCATTTCAATCCAACAACCCAACTCTTTCTTCCTCCTCAAGATCCTACGAGCCTCCCTTGTTGCCTTTGGTTCCTGAAAATCTGAAATGAAACACCAATCGCTCGCTACCAAGCTAGTCCAGCAAATGGGTCTTGTGCGAACTTGTAAATGATGTAGCCACAAGAGATTTGGGTGAAAATTGACATCCCCTCCCTTCTATGTACAAAGGACCCAAAGCGTCATGAGAACGGACTCACACTCTTCTCACTTGCTCTCATATTTTGTAGCTTATTTCTCCCATTTCTACCCTACTTCCTCTATCTCCCTTCTATGTTCGGAGGAGTAAGAGCATCTCCAGCAGATTCTCTTTCCTCTTTTAAGCTATAAAGGGGATTTAGGGGAGAAAAATCTGCTAAAGCAGATCCCATTTCCATTCCCCTTTCCCCTCTATTTTTTTCTCAATCCCCTTTCTTCCCCTCCCTCTCCCCTTTACAAAGGGGAATTCATCCTTCTCCCTTTCCTTCTCTTACTCCCTATTCCTCTCCAACCGTAGGATCTGCAAGCCACAAGAAAGCCCTGGCCGCTCGATCCGCCGTTGGCCACCTCACCGTCCACCCGCGCCACCGACGGCCACCTCGCCATCCGCCGCGCCACCATCGGCAACCCACCGTCCGCGCCGCCACTACCCCTGGTGGGACCTAGCGGGAACCGTCGTGCCCAAGGGCTTGCGCGCCGACCAGCCCTAGCGGGCACCGTCGTGTCCCACGGCATGTGCGAGCGACCGGCCCTAGGGGGCGCTGCCGTGCCCCACGCCCTGCGCGTCGGTCGGCCCCTGCGGGCGCCGCCAAGCCTCGTGACCTGGGTGGGCGACCGGTCCTGGTGAAGCCATCGTGCCCCGCGGCCTGCGCGCGCACCCTGTGCTGAAGCGGGTGCCACCAAGCCTCGCGGCCACGAGTGGGGAGGGGGGCGGGCGCAGCGGGCACCATCGTGCCGCGTGACCCCGCTAGAGGTAGCCACACGTGATCCCGCTAGAGGTAGCCACACGGTGACGCACGCCAATACCATGCCCATCTCCTCAAGCGAGGGCACAGGTAGAGAATGGAGAGAGAAGGGTGAGAACAGAGGGAGAGAGGAAAAAGAACATCTATCATAGTATGATAGGTGAGTCCACGTGTAAGAAGAGGAAGAGAAGAAAGGGGCCGTACCTTCCCTTAAAATTCTAAAATAAAAAATTCTAAAATCGTGAAAGGGGATTTCAGGTGATAGAGGGGAAAGGGAAAAATCTTTCCGCACCTTCCCTTAAAATTCTAAAATTAAAAATTCTAAAATCGTGTAAGGGAATTTCAGGTGATAAAGGGAAAAGGGAAAAATCAGTCGGCTGGAGATGCTCTAACATCCCCAACACTAACCCCCTCTGACAGCCCATCTCCCCACCACTCTCCTGCGGGGTCCTGCCCCTCCGATGGAAACCCAGACTCTCAAGCTACCCGTCCAGTTCTAGTACGGCCACCACTCCCTCTAAACCCGTTCTAGTTTACATGAACAATTACATCTAAGAACAGTAATGAAACCATAAATCTTACTAGACAATTAGAAACCCTAAATCTTGTTTCAAACAACAGAATTCAACAGGAATCCATAACGACTTACATTTCCAATCAGCACTTTACAATACAAAACCCAAAACAGTAATGATCAGGCAAAGTGCAGGCTTAACCTACCATAGATTAATCAAAAGAGCATGCAAGTAATGGAAAGCCACAAAAAAGTTTTTGCTAAAAAAAAGGACGACATATCAGTAAGCCAAAACCCAGAGTATAATTCAACAATTTCACCACTTGTTTATCACAATCCAAAACAACCCCAGCTAATTAGACAAAGCAGGTGGCGAACAGAATATTGAGTAGTAGCATCCGATACATAGCACTGGAATAGATATTGAAAGCCTTTTAGCTAAGCAGCAGTTCAGGACCCTAACACTTCACATAGCACAAAATTTGAAGACTACATACTCGAAAGTGAAACACCAGCTCAGTACAAACATCATCTTCCAGACTATAATCTAGTCTCCCTTCTTGCGGAAGGAGCAGCCCTCCGTGAGCCTGGCCTTTCCTCCAGTGGGCTGGCAGAGGACAGTTTGGCAGCCTGGGCACACCACAACAGTCTGGGAGTGGCTGAAAACAGTGGTTCTGCAAAACAAATTCAAATTCAAATTCAGGAGACAAGAAAAAAAAATGATGTTTAGAAGCAAAATCAGTGCAAAGTTCATAGCGCACAGCATACATTGATGTCAATATCCAACTTGTTCAAACATAAAGTAGCAAAGAACAATCATTATTAAGTAACATGACCACAATACAGTACTCACTCATCCAAAATCTGTGCCTGTTTAGAATTTTGGAGGTACAATTCACAAAAATTTTAGTTTAACAACATAAAAATCCAATACCTCTTCTCAAATACCAAACAACTAAGTACCTGCTAACTCTGATATTCAAAAATTTGTGCATGCTACCATACAAAGTACACCAAGAGAAACTGATCATGGTAGATTGGTAAAGAGTGATTTGCTGAGATTTTTTAAATACCTGCTAACTCTGATATTCAAAAAAAATTAAGTTCCAATAAAAAATGTGGCAGGAATTAAACTAATAACATGACAATTATCAGCCAAGCAAAGGACATTGAAAATTAGTGACTCACAATAGCAATTACAGAAACCCTACCAATGTGACTGCACAAGTTAACTTTCACCAAATATCAGTGTGATAGCACGCTTGGACAAGCATGCATTACAGGTGGATTCACAATTACAAGCATCACGTGCAGTGGATAGACTAGAATCAATCAAGTAAAGGCTACCGTGACGAGAATCAATCAACGATGATAAGTAAAGACTACCATAAATCTACAACGACAAGAATGTATCAATCAATGACCGAGAACTTCGTAGGTCTAAACCTAGAAACGAGGCTGGAGGGCCAGTAAAACTTACATGCTGAAGCATCCCTGGCACTTGACGTCCTGCAACACAAGAACGATATTTCTCAATTAATACATGGGAAAACAAGAAAAAAGGTGCACGAAAAATAGGTAGCTTTGCCCCGACCACAGAAACGGTGGGCAAATTAGGGATAACAAGAGGTACCATGAAGAAAGAGTTGGGGGACTGGACGAGGCGCTTCTTCTTGTGCTTGAGCTTCTCGAGCTCCGCCGGGGGGTTGAGCAGGTCGATGTCGTTCTGGAGCACCTGCGCAACGAATCAATCTCATAATCAGATTGAGGAGGAACAAATTCGGATCTTAGAGAGGACGTAGAGGAAAACGATCGAAACATACCATCTTGCAGGGCTTGCTTGAGCTCGGCGGCGGTGGAGAGGAAGGGGAGATGCCCTAGATGGAGGCGACGAGCGGCGGCGGCGCTGCGACGGACGAGCCTGAGCCGGGAGGGTTTTGCGCGGTGCGTGTGGCTGTCGCTTTATAGCGAGATCTGGAGATTCTGGGCCGTTCGATCGTGTTGGTTCACCATCTGGACCTTTGGAGTGACACAAGCATTGCACAATGGGCCGATTAGACTTGTGTTGGACTTGTTGGGCTTGGCCTGGTAATGGGTTGGGCCAGAATCCTACAGAATTAAATTAAAGAAGGAAAAAGGTCATTTTGACGTCCCTCTATTATCGTAGTCTAAGTTTTGTCCCACACGTGCTAAATTGGATATTAACCATCCTTCAACTTTAAAATCCATTTATTTTTGTCCCTAGGCTGTTTTGAGGGAGGTTTCACATAACGTGGCGCTAGGTCCCACATATTTGAGGCCCCACATACTAGGTGGCTCTCTTCCTCCTTCCCCTCTCTCTTATCCTCCCCCACAACATGAGCGGTCCCGATAGCGTGAGCTCCCCTGCACAATGTCATCTGGGCACTCTACGGTAGCAACGCCGCTCGACAGCCGAGGCCTCCAACCTCCTCAGGGCGCTCATACCATTTACCTGGCGATGGCGGCGTGCAGTGCCTCACTTGGTTTGCAGCCGGGTGGGGAAGACAGAGAGGGTTCGCGTTCGTCACCTTCGACAGGACCTGCGTGCCGACCTAGAGGTCGCCCTAGCACGAATCTCCGCTGAGCCGTGCAGCTGCGGCTATTGCGACGAGGGCATAGGGCCGTCGATGTCTAACGGAGAGAGAAAGAGAGGATGAAGAGAAAGGGGAAGGAGGAAGAGAGAAGAGGAAGAAAGCTACATGGCATGTGGGACCTAGCGCCATGTTATGGGAAACCACTCTCAAAACAACCGAGGGATAAAAATTAAACGGATTTTAAAGTTGAGGGATGGCCGATACCCGGTTTTGCACATGAGGGACGAAACTCAGACTACGGTGACAGACGAGGGACGTCAAAAGGACCTTTTCCATTAAAGAAACATTAGATACATACGGGTAGGAAAAGGCCACGTAACAGAAAAGGGTAAGCAAAAAATGACGTATGGCCTTATATGGGTTTAACATACCACCAGAAGGTTAAAACTTTGTCAGCAACGATAATTTTATTGAGTTGAAAAGGTTCAGCTCAGATATTTCGATTTGAAGAACATAAACTGGGAGCTTGAAGAAGTCTATCCATTTACATGAATTGGACAATTAACACAGAGCAATCTGGCACCGGAAAACAGAATTACTACGACAAAACGCAATGTTGGGAGCAAGCTGCAGAGGGACTGGCCGGATTGGAAGTTAACCTCATACTGCTTCAACCTTTTACTGTTCAGCAAAGAGCATGCCGATCCAGATGGTCCTGATCCCGCAATGGCCTGAAGAGTAGAACAGAGCAGTATCTGCTAATGCATATCATCTTCAAGCAGCTATTTCTTATAAATGCCTACTATTTCGGCTAAGCAGCCAACAAGTTTACAACAGAAATTCTTTTCCTTTCTATTTCGTTGCCAGGCACTACCACATAAAATAATTTCTGTGACACAAGCCATAAATTACTACATCTCAAGAAAATCGGCATGCTCAAGTTGCCAGCAAATCAACAACCACTTTCTCACAGCAAGATTATGGCTACGTCTAGTCATCAAATGCATGGTCTCTGGTGTCACGTTGGTTTTGGAAATTTGGATACCGGTGATTTCCAAAACTTGATTTGTGTTGGAAATCTGATTCACGTTGGTTTCTGAAATTTGATTCATTTTGGAACCTTGAATCGCCATGGTTCCTGAAACTTGAGCTGTTTTGGAAACTTCGATCAGAACGGTGTCCGAAAGTCTGACCATGAGAGCCAAAATCGTCACTCGCATCTGTCGGAGCAAAATTTGAATCATCCTGGCTTCTAAATCTCAGATCATGCCGACCAAAATTGCTCTCCATGTTCATGGGAGCAAATGCTGCAAGATACAGGGAGATAATAGATGACAAAACGTGAAAACACAAACAGAACATATAAAGGCTCAATGTAAGCAACACCAATCAAACTTAAAATGCATAACTATCTATAACAGTACATTTTTGCCGAGTTGTCAAAAGGGTGCAAGCTGCCATTCATTGAGAAGGCATGTAACATGACTTATTTTATTGCAAGAAACAATACCATCAACCATTTATTAAAATAACGACAATAGTGGAAATGCCTCATACCAGCTTTATATGTATAGCCAAAAAAAATCCAGTACCAACAAACATGAGCTTACCTCGTTCTCTCATTCTCCTTTCTCTGTCATATTCAAATTTGTCACGAATTTGAGTAACCCTTTCCCACGTTTCACCTTGTTTGTTCACCCCAAAGTGAAGGTCCTGCAGTACAAACTCATAGCTGACAACACTTTTTGAATTTTAATAGTTGACCTATTGTTGATATCAAACATGATTACTGATGCAGCAAAAGAACATACACAATATTGAAGAACTGACAGCAGATTTGATCCAGTTCAGGTAGCACTATAAAGTTAACTGAAAGTTTCCTGCACAATTTTAATATTCATCCTTTTCTCTTGAATGTCAGTTAAGAAAGTTTCGGATTGCCTGATGTTCTGCCAACTCTTAATCCAAAGTTCCAGGAATATGTTAAAAGACAAAAGAGATTCCCCAGGGCAAATGTATGCTAAATACATTATTTTTTCAGTTTTTATCTGTCAATTGAGCTTTTAATGAATCTGCTTCATTCGCTGGCTCTATTTCATTCATTGAAATAATATGATAATTCATTTACTTTCAACATGTGGGTGTGGCTCTGTGCATAGCCAACTTAGGCCCAATATGGCAAAAGATTAGAGCAGTCACAGGCATTCCAAATAATTCTAACTAGGTAATTTGATGAGACATATTATTTCAGCTCCATTAAGCAGTGTAGTGGATTACAACAACATTGTTACTGGAGTATTTGATTTTTCATTAGCTATTTCCCCTAAGCCCTGTTGCAATTACAAGTATAAGAATAGATGCTAAAAAAATAGTCAAGTGAGAGTAAATAGACAAGTAACTATTGGGTAATATAAGTTGTAACCAAGTCTGATTTACAAAATGGGGCACCAGATTTTTCACAACTGACTTTCCACATGGGTTTTAAAGTACAGAAAAGCAACAGCGAGTTGAGCCTTAGTACTCTTCTACATTTCAATAAGCTTCTGTACAAACAGAGAGCAATAAGCAAAGGATGTGAAGAGCCCAAAGCATTAGCATCTTTAGTCCATAGCAAGATGCAAGTCCCTCAACATAAAGAAATTATCTATGAGATGTATCAGTACCACAGAGAGAACGCACCTTGTTTGATTCTAAATTGGACTGCCTTCTCCTACTGCAATACAAAAACAGTAATGAGACTTTCTGGGATCAAGATATAATATACTCTTGGCGCTAATTTGTTCATATAGCATACCAGATGGACAGCAAAATTTAAAATATCCATAAACATCCTAAAGTTGCAACAATCCAACAAACAATCATGAGGGCACAGTTCTAGCAGATATGATTAAAAGAATACAGTGGAAACTGAAACAATGTGTATGGTGTTAAAAATAACCAATTCAACTAAGCAGTAAGCAAGGAAAACAAAAGAGATCTATTGACCATGCTACCTGTATGGCGAGAAGTCAAGATCATCTTCTTCAGCAGAGTCATAATTAGCATGAGATTCAGCAATCTTTTTTGAATAACCTTCATCCCAATACAACCTTTCCCAGTTTTCTCTAAGTTCTTGGTATAGTTCCATGTACTTTTTGCACCATGTTTCGTGTTCCTGTAAATTTTTTGTGCTCACTGGTCAGGTTCCTAGCATCAAAGAACACCATTCTGGACTTATAGTTATAGGCCACCATAGCCAATAAATTCTAGCCTCAGAACAAAGTAACTAATGTTTCAGTTTGACTTTCCACCTACGAAGCATGCACTTATCACAAAAATTGTTAATCACAATATGCTTTTCAGTTCACACTATGCACCGTCCCTCGTATGAATGAAGTAACTTGATTGTTACTATACAATATACAATTAAGAGTTATTAGTCTCAAACAAGATGCACTGAATTCAGTCATTCCAATGTGAAGGCTAGATCCTAAACTCAATTGATGCCCATGAATTTGCTACAGGAAGTGCAAAGGAACCAGCAGAATTCTTTACATTGTAACTCCACCAAATCCTCTAGAAACGAATAAAGAGGCAATCCTGAATAATTGACTTCACTTAAATAGTTTCAGGAAATTAAAGGGTACTCCAGTTGTACCAAAGCTAAAAACAAATGGAGAAGACAGCGGTAAATCCCACACTGAACCCATTTCGCTGGATAACCTTGACTCAAGATTTTATGGTAACCAAGATTAAATTCGTCCATATAAACTAACTACTCAGTAGGAAGACAACAAACTGCGGCAAGTCCTAGGGTTTAAGGAAAAAGGGCGTGGGGGGAGGACTGAGGGGAGCAGCGGAAGAGCTGTCAGGCTCGGTCGGGGGGCCCTTACCGAGTCCTTGAGGACGAGGCGCGTGCGGCGCATGAACTGCTCCCGCATCTGCTTCCGGCGGCGGTTGGGGAGGTTATCCCGCGGGATGGCGAAGCGCTCGCGGTGCGGCACGCCGTCCCCGATCTCGTGCATCTCCCCGTCCACCGCCCACCACTCCGACTTCTTCGCGCCCGCCCCCGCGGCGGGGCCGAGGCCCGGCGGCGGCGGCTTGGACCAGCCGGTGCCGCCGGTCACGAAGCCGCCGCGGCGGTGCGCCCACCGCCGCTGCGTGTACAGGCAGCGCAGCATCCTCTCGCCTCTCCCCACAACCGCCTGCCGCGCCGTTCTGTCGTCGCGTGTGGGGTTTTGGCTCAGATGGACGGTCAGGATGCCTTCTCGTGTGTTGACATGAACACAGTACGTCTGCACTTATAACACTTGTGTTCATGTACGCACCCCCATCCTTGTAAATGCACGTATATTTTGCTGTCGACGGAAATTCTCAGTCTTAAACATATGATGGATTGCTTAATTGCATTGTCGAAAAAAAGTGTCCTATGTCCAACCTGCAATTAATATGGTTCTTGATTTTCAACTTAACTAATAGAAATGCTTGGTTTTGAAATTAATTGTGAAATTTTTTTTAAAACAGAATTATTTACAAAAATATTTCGGACATGTTTTCCGTTTGAGAAAAAAATGTTTTGTAAAAAAAAAGTAAATGTCCCCGGTAAAGAAATCAAATGTTCCGATAAATTTTATAAAAATTATTACTTGACTCACATTTTCTTTACCGGAAACAATAAGAGATTGGATCAATCTAAAGAAAAATAGAAAGAACAAAAAGTAAATAGTATATATTAGGTGTTCGGGGCATTAGATGCTAGACGAACAATCGCGAAGTGCTAACGAAGGAAAAAACCAAAATACTTATACCATGCAGCACATATTCTCCCTTCCCAAATTGGTAAGTAATAGATGGTGGTCCAAGCAGCCACATGGAGCTCCAACGGCAAAGGATTATGTGTACTGCAACATATCCAAACATGTCGGTCATTACATGCTCGGGCGCGCCAACATATTTTGAAATATTTTTGTTGCAATCTTGAATCAAGAATTCAATATGTTTCACAACCGCTTCTCTTGCAGTTGCAGATACCTTTTTTCGGAATTATTTGCAAAATTCGGAATGTTGCATTCATAAGTTTTAAAAGGTAGCATTTATCATTTCCACAACCCTCTAAGAGCAAAAAATTGTGCACCTGACTTTTCAAACTAAACCTAAAACCTACGTGAGACGTGAACATGGGATTTTTATCCATTTTTATTTAAGGTAATGACTACAAAATGGCCGGCCGTATTTTAGTTGACTGGAATGGCCGGCCGGTGTTCTTCTCTCCCAGCTCCGGCAATGGCGCAGGCGAACCTTAGGGTTCGGGATTCCAGGTTTGAGGTTGGGGGTTGGGTTTACCTATGGTCTGCGGGTCTGGAGTAGGCTTCGGGGTGGCTCGCCGGTCGACGGTAGTGGCAGTCGAGATGGCGGCGGAGCGGGCGCCATCGGAGCTGAGCGGCGGAGGACCCCTAGCTGGGCAGTGAAGACGGTGCGGCAAACACCAGCGACGGGTTAGCACGGGAGCGGCCGAGACGGCTGCAGAGGTAGAGGCGAGCGGCCATCGACAGAGAAGGAGAAGGGGGAGGAGGGAAAACGGCAGGGGTGGGAGCTCGAAGGCAGGTCTTGCCAGCGCCGGGGACGGCACTAGTGAGGCGGTGGTGTCATCGGGGAAAAGGCGGGGGGACGAAGGCCGTAAGGTAAGCTAAAATACAGCCGGCCGATGATCTCCATATTCTTGACGATGCATTACAATTGTAGTTGTATATTCTTTATGTTGCAAATCTTGTTCCATTTTCCCTCCTTGGGTGCGGAGGTTGGAGCGTTTCATAGTTCTTCTCCCTATCTGCCTCAGGCCACAGCATGACTTCATTTCTTTCTCTAACTGCTGCAGTGCCACGCACTACGTAGTACGTACTTGAGCGCTGCGCAGGGGGCACTGCTGGATCCCTGCCTTAGGCTCATCTCTGACCGAGTCGTTCAGAAAATATCAGCTTTGCAGTTTATATCGCCGTACTTGTTCAAAAATTTTCTTTGGGACGATAAATTTTACATCAAGAAACCCTTTTTTGCTGTCACTCTCACAATAAGATTTTTTTCCCTACAACATTCAATTTCTATGCACACTTAGATGAAAAGAAAAACCGGCTATGCGTCATCACACGCCCAGTAGTTCCAACCTCTCTGATCCACAAACTAAATTAGCTTCACAACCATGCCTCAACCAAAGAATCGATCCGCAAAGTTGTAACCTCTTGCCGGAAATGCGTCCCTGCCGTTCTGGTGCTGTACATGTATCTTGTGATCTCTCCTGGCTGTCGAGTACACTCCAGTGACCGTCACCAGCAGCGTTGCAGCCTTTTCTTGGTCAGCTCCAGAACTATTCCCTGAGGTTCCAGAAAGATAGTCCTGACTTCGTAGTTGTCCATGTTGCAATGTCACTTCCACTGATTGTCCTGGAGAAATCATACCAACTGCTGGAGAAACCTGTGGTGGACACATACTATTTCAGTTCTAAAAGCATTAAGCTCATGGCATCTAACAGATATTAAATTGAAAAAACAAGACAAAAAAAAGTTGGCCAGCTTCATTATCATCTCAATCATAAAACATGCTAGTCATGTAATTGAAAACCTAGATGTAATAAGACTTGCAGATTGGCATCAGTTACTTAATCTTTCCACCATCATTGTTGGGCATAGCCAACTCTTGATGAGTTCCCATACAATCGGTTGTGTGACAGTCATCTGTGTACAAGTCATGTCCCAGGCTATACTAAACTATGTTCAAAATTTCAAATGAAGTACATTTTTAGCGTAGGATAAGGAGTATAAAGACAAAGCAGTAACCTACCTTCAGCCAAGAAGGGAAACCTGAAAAAGGTGTGCCAGACGAGTTTGGTATCTGACCAATGATCTCAAAACAAGCCAACTCTTTTGTACTTCTGTTTTGTAATTTCACAACAGAAGGGTTTTGATCTTGCAGAATGATATCATCAGTGCTGATATTTACTTCAGGGAAAGCCTCCATACCCTCAAGCAAGTACCGCACTTTCTTATTTGAGGTCATTATTTCCCCATATTTCTTCCTCATTGTTTGCTTGTCGACATGAGCAATATCTAAATTGAACACACATTTTACAGGTTTGTGATCACTGTCTGTTGCTTCCATGCAAGAGTCATACCTGCAAAAATAGAATAACAGGCAATGCAAATTAATTGACAGCATAGATGTAACAGCATTATATATAGTGAGATAGTCAAACAGCAAACAACTTACAGTGATATTGAACCAACCACAGGACATTCCAAAGAGCACTCAGTTTCCGAACTAGCTCGGCTGTCTCGATATAGGATTCTGTCGCACCAGGCTGGAATGCGCTTTTTCTCACTACTATCATAACCTATAAGAAAAATAAAAGTGAAGATCCTTACAACCAGTGCTTCAGAAGATCTAGGAATATTATCAACTAATTTTGCAAGTAGGGACTCCCTACTTAGACTATTGCAATGTATAGTTATGCTAATGCAATTAATCCTGAACAATAACTATGATTTTAAAAAGATAGTTTTAAACCTGATAAGCCTGCTATGTGTTTCTCAAATTTGTAAGTAGGGGGGAACTTGAATTCTCCTTCACGTAACCCCTGGAAGACTCTTCCAGATCTCATTTCTGCTCGTAGCTGGTCATTGTCTCTCAGCCAATCAAAGCATCTACGGGAAACCAAGCCCATTGCCTCATCATAAGAAATATTAGAAAGCCGGTAGTTGAGGTCACCAAGAAACACAATCATGTCTGTATCTGACAATTCGGGCAGTCCTGATCCCTGTCATGGCAACATGACAGCTGTTTTACAATCACACAATATGGATCCAGCAATAACTCTATCTGCTAAAAAAATAATGAAGATGACTAACAGCATACATTTGCTCCTCGAAGAAGCTGAGTACCAGAACCAGAAACTGTAAAAACAAAACAAGTGTACATAAGATAAAATATTGATAACTGAAGAATGTGATTAGCAAAAATCTGCACAAAAATCTTCACAAATTTGCACGTCCGTAAGCTAATGCAAAAAAGTTAATGAGAGAAGATTGAACAAATACCTGATGTCGTCAATAATCCATTGGAAGGGGAAGAAAATGTCATTGATCTAAATACATGGTCAAAATCTTCATTCCTTCTGCTCACAGCTTCCATATGTGCAGCAAAATGACAATTTACAAAGCAAATGCTTCTATCATGTATTCTCATTCTCAATCCTACTGCTCCCTGAAATAGTCAGATACATCAAAGATACAGTAAACTAGATCATTGCTTCACTAAGAGTAACTTTCGCAGAATATTTGCTTGTTGAAATGGTTGCTGAATGTAAAGCATATTTAATTTGTTGATGTTACTTGTAAACAATATTCCTATGATAATCAATATTAAAAATGGGGGAACAATCAATAACATAGAATGAGCACCTTGTTGCCGATTGCTCGCCCTAATCCACATGCCACTGCTGCATTGTCAATATCCCCAATAAACTGCTTAAGATTTATTCTGACCCTGAAGAAAGAAGAAATTAAATAGCTTCCACAAAAACAAATGACAATTTGGATATTCAGCTCAAGGAAAAGAGGATCTAGTCCTAAACAGATTACCATATAGCAATGATTAATCCAGCCATCTGCCTTGAACCAACACGCACAAAGGAGTGGCCCTTCAAAATCTGGCCAATGACATCCAACCACCACTCTCCATTTGGACTTCCCTCTAGCCCTACCTAAAGACAGTATAAATGATACAAGGAACTCAGCGTTACAGATAGTAAAAAAGAAATGGTAGAACATTTTTTTCTAAAAACTATGCTTATTAACTTTCTCGAAAATTTCAACTTCTAAATAGGTAATAATCAAACTTCCTCTTTGCAGTGGCTTGTGTCATTTGGGGAACTTTACAGAAAATTGAAAAAGGTAGCCACAAGTCTAAACAAAATCTACGAGTACAATTATGGCCAAGACTGGAAGATTGAACAATGAGGCAATATTATATGTAATCACAATAAATCTTCAACTAACTAGTTGTTAACTAAAATTCACAATATGTTTCATAATATTTTGGTCCAGAAATCCAGTGCTGCAAGTTTCTAGGACTTGGACTAGCCCAGTACATAGGATATATCTTCAGATGATTTTTGCAACCATTAGCAGGCATGTCTTCATAATGATTATGTAATAAACAACAAAACTGTAAAATTTCTGAATACGAAATCTATACCGTTTCTTTGGCAGCAGACATTGCAAGAAAACCAGCACCCATGTCTACCTCCTGCAATCCAACTACAATAACTCCAACTTCTGGTGTCGGGAGTTTTAGCCAAGCTCTTAAAGATTCATAGGATGCCTTTTCTTGCCCAACATTCCACGAACCTACTAATACTTTCATATATTCAAATTTTTTGTATGATGCATCTTTCTCAATCAACTCTGAACGCAAAATGCTGTCAAGAGGCCCTGGGGATGACAAGTTCCATCCGCGGATTCCTCCATGACCAGCCAGTGTAAAGATATATGAACCTCCAACAGCCATACTCAGAATTGGACTACTATGTGCAGCCCATTGGCCTAACAAGTTTCCTTCAAGGTCCAACAGCTGGATGCTGCCATCCATGTAACCCACCCATAATCTTGTTCCAAAACTGCAAATGCATTGAACAGATGATGAATGATGCAGGAACTCTTGCAAGCGGTTACCACTACCATCCCATTGGGCAAGAGAGCCATTTGCAGATCCTGTCCAGATCATCCCATCCGTCGACATTGTAAATGCTTCTATTCTCCGAGTGTCATCTCCAAAACCTGCTTTAACAGCAACTCTCCGGACTGCATCAGCTGCTCCCAACAAAGCATTTCGTGATCTCTGCAAGAAACCAACAGGACTGCGAGCTTTCTCTTTCCTTGGAGAGGAGAATAAGGTTTGCTTTGTTTCATAGCTACATGGATCCTGAGCAGATAAGATGTCGAAACGGGTATCAACTTGGCCGTCAATATTTACCACTTTTAGAAGCTCCTTAGTGCGTGAATCCCTGCATGGCAAAAATAGATAACAGTATTACACAAATATAGAAATAGCTGGACTAATGTCAGTCAAATGCAACAAGATAAATGAACACATGAAGTGTACCAGAGTGCAAATGAGAGGTAACCAGCACTCCATACTTTTGATCTAGAATTGTCAGACAATAGAAGTTTTACATCTACGGCAGGCAAGGGACAGGCCCCTCCATCACTGACCATGTCCCTAAGGTCAATGGATGATCTTTCAACTAAAAAGGAGGTCTTACGCTTTTCTTCTCTTTGTGAAACAAGTGACTTCTCAATCGCTTCTCCATACCATACTTTGATTACTCCCCCTTCAGACCCAGACCACAAATCACCTATTAAAACATGCAATAAAAATCAGCACGTCATGCATGCATATGGTTTGATCGGAGATATAAGTTTAACTACAGTTGCCAGTTGGAGCAGGATATTGAAGGGCTCTCTGGTCGATTAGGAAGTGCAAGATATGAAGTCAGAGGCTCACCAAAGAGTAGAGACATGCCCTGGTGGTGCTAGTGGATATCAAAGGCTTACCACCTATAAATGAAGAAGACAGAGATGCTAACTAACTGTGCAGATATAGATGGCAATCAATGTTGAGGGAGTAGCAACTGAAGGTAGGAAGGGATGGTTCTTGTTGGTCTGGCAGCAAGGGAGGAAAATAATAGAGAAGGAATGCATGAGAACTAGAAAATAAGTGAGAGGGTTATTGAGGGTATTTCACATATCTAAAGAAAATCTTCACCGCAAAATGTTAAACTGTCAACAGTACAAGGATGATATAACACGAAGAACTTTTGGTGCCATTAAAGTGTACCAAAAATATTTGGAGGCAGGATGTGATAGTGCAGGAATTTGAGTACTATAGTAAAGCTTTTGCTTAGTTAAAAAAATATGACACCAAGCTTCAACCACATGTAGAGGTTAGAACTCCTTGTACTTGAAATGTAAGTAACTGATTTTTAAATTACTTGTAATTGCTCTGATTCAATTCTGAGATAACACGCAGCTAAAAATATATGTACTGAGTGATAGAGACCACAACAAGAAAGTAAGCCTAGCTCAGCTGATTGGAGGGGTGGAGATGTGATTGTGCATCCCAGCCACCCAGGTCTGAGTCCTCTTCAACTCGAATTAGGGTGCCTATTTCTTCTTCTTAATGAAAAACTACCTAGTTCCTCCTAGGCTGGATCAACACATCATGATCTGGAAAGTTAGCAATGCCTTGTCACATTTCAGTTGATGAAGTCTGGTGATAGTAGGCATTTGCTTATTCAATGAGTCATTTGGCAGATCCAGCAGTAGTGTATTGAACACAACACTAAGCCATATTTCATGAAGCTAGTAAAATAAAGAGACTGCAAATGGTATTGCAAACACGATTGTAAACAAGTAACAGAATGCCTGCAACTGCTAGGAACATAAGACTGATCTGGAGAAAGTTATTGGAACTGAGGATTTACCAGAGGAAAGAGAATACAGCTCCTCTTGCGTGGCTACATGCCCCCAGTGAGGAAGAGTTTATTTTCAGTACTTGGAACTATTTTATCAGGTGTACAATAGGTAATTAGGTATAAGCTAAACCAGTTGTACATTCTGTTTTACTGTCTAAGACAGGCCCACCTTCGGTGAAGGAGAAACAATGCTCTACTAAAGTTGCAAAGCCAAAATAGTTCGCGATTCTCCAATAATCACGATAATTAGTGCTACATTGTATCTGAGTGGTGCAAATCCGTACTGATCGCCAGAGAATGGAGGCAGGAGAATTACCGTAGGGAGAGACGGCCAACGCGAAGACCGGCCCACGGTGCGCCTCCCACGCGAGGCACTCCCCCGCATCCGGTCCAGGATCCGCGCTCCACCCCATGACCCGGCCGTCCGCGTGGCCGCTCCACACCACCCCACGACCGGGGTCCGCCACGAGGCAGAGCGCCTGCGGCGTCCTGCTCGACTCCCTGAAGGGCGCGGCTGCCTCGTCGCCCCAGCGCTGCCGAGCCGGCGGCAAGCGGAAGGCGTCCGCGAGGTCCCACGCCCTGACACCGGCCTCGCCCGCGGCCCACAGGCACAGGCGGGCGCCGCCGCGGGAAGCATCGCGGCAGCAGGCGAGCGCGCGGAGCGCGGCGCGGGCCTGCGACTCCCTGGGCGGGCGCGGGCGCAGCTCGAGCGGGGGCGGTCGGTCGGCGCGCGCCGCGGAGCGGGCGGGAGGGCGGTGCGCGCGCGAGGCCGGGGCGGCGGCGAACTCCAGGAGGGAGCCCGAGTGGTGTGGCCCCGGGGGAGGGGGCCAGACGGCGGCGGCGGAGCGGGAGGCCGCGGCGGGGAAGGCGGGTAGGGAGTGGCTGGGGTGGAGGAGATGCGGCGGCTGCGGGTGCGGGTGATGCGACGCCGGAGGCGCGCGGCTGCGCGGGTCGGAGAAGGAACCGGAGGCCGAGGCGGAGGCGGCGGGGGCGGGGGTGGAGGTGGGAGGAAGGGAGGCGGATCGGTGGGGCACAGGGGAGGCGGCGGGGCGGGGCGAGGTGGAGGGAATGGGGGCGGGGGCAGCGGGAGGGGATGAGATGGAGGCGGAGAGGAAGAAGTCGTCGGGGAGGTCGTCCCACGACGACGAGACGGCGGCGGGGGACGGGGAGGCGAAGGGGTTCGTGGCGCCGCCGGGATCCGCCATTGGGGAGATCGGAGGGGAGACTGGAGAGGGACAAGGGCTGGCCGCAGCAAGCAATGCAGGCAGCAGCAGCGGAGGCCGGCGTGGATGCCGTTTCGGTGGGGGAAGGAAGAGATCGGTTCGTTCGGTCGTGCCGGAGAGTGGGCCGGCCGTTTACGGTTTGCAGCACATGCTGCGCTGGTCGGTCAAGTCAGGCAGGACTCAAGAACAGGTCACCAGCAGAAAAGCCCATGCCGATCCCCTGCTCCTGCTGTCGTGACAAAGATCACGACGACATTCAAGTTTCAAATGAAGAGGACGACGATCGGTCGGGCAGCTGCAGTCTGCAGATTCAAAGACGCTTGACTTGATCAATGCTCAACAGCAGCCGAGACGTGCCTCGAGGAAGAGGAGCAAAAGAAAAGAGACTCATCTCATGTCATAAACGCATACAGGTATATCAAATAACTCATCCATTAGACCATTGCATAGGGGGCACTTGGATCCCTTGCCGCAGCTTGCGTTGCCTAGCTGAGTAAGAATAGAGTGTTCGGTTCTGCAGCAAGCTCTTATTGGAGTTTGTACTCGCAAAGCTTGCTTGTGAGGGAGAGCGATTTTCGCTCGTCTGGGCTGGCAAGGCAAGCGGGTGAAGCGAGGCAACGCTGGCTCAGGAACCGAGCACGCCTATAGTATTTGTGTTGTTTCTTACGAATCCAAATCAATTAATTATTACATACATTGTATTTATGATAATGGTTCCAAAGCATGTGCATAGGCTCTGGTCTGTGCATTGAGCTCAAGATATATTTTGTTACTTTATAACTTTATATTTTTTATGCTCCTTAACTCATAAAAAAATCGTATATGTCATTTTTTAATGCATGATATTAAAAAATCATATGAGTATAATGCACTTGGAGTAGTCTAAAAAACATGGAAAATTTATTGCATAGTTCAACATGCCATAAAACAAAAATACCGTGGCAATATATATGCCTTATTCCACAAATTTTTATTGCTGCATTACCCAAGTTTTTTTTCCGGTTGCTAATAAGTATGAAGTGCAATAATTGTTGCCTTAAGGTGATTGCCATAATTTTATATTGTGGCAATAATAATACAGTTGTTGTTGCATTTAAAAACAAGTATCGCCATGATCTCTCATTGTTCACAATATTTCAAGGCACATCTGCCACGATAATATTTTAGGGCTAGTGCAACAAATATGTTTTCTGATGGTAGTTGCATAATTTTACAACAAATATACATGTTGCAATAACCCTATTAATTGGTGCTATAGATTTATTTTCCTAGTGATGCCTTTGCTTTCGATCCTATGATGCAAAAAACATAAATGTTGTAGCATTAATAAACTATTGTTACCATAATCATGTTTTTGCCATGAATGTTTTAGAGTCCCTAAAGGAACTTTTTATAGAAATTGAATAGTATGGAAAGTTTCTACATATGGTCATTTCGAACACAAAAAGCTTGAGCCTCTTCAAACAAAATGAAATTCCTATAGAGTGACTAAATCATTTAAGGCAAAAGCAACATGGAATTAATTAATCCAAAATGCTATTCAAATTTTTGTGCCTTTCCTTGCTTTTCGAATTCTTATGCTTTAATATATTCCATCCAAATAGACAATCTTGCAATGTTACCTTTCATTCTGAATTATATTCACATGTCTTTTTTTGGTGTTTCTGTGCTCAAAAAACAATTATTGTCCGTAGGATCAGGAAGGAGTGAATTTTCACAAATTTAACAAAATAAGAAGTTAAAATCAATGGGTAAAAAAAAACCATGTTTGTCCCTTATTTTTGAGAAAAGTGTTGAACACATTAATTGCACAAATTAGTTGAGTATACTCTTTCCATTTTAAATATATGGTATTTAAAACAAGCTAACTACTTTATTTTTAAACTAATTAGCTTGTTCAAGATACCATATGTTTAAAAGTGAAGGGATACAAGTTTTGGGTTCTGGTACTTAGTAGAGATAGAAGTGTCAACAAATTAAGGATAAGAATCGCCGGTGTGAAATACTTCATTTCCAAATAATTAAGACCTCCTTTTAAACTTGGTAATTTGATATGCAATTAAGACTTTTCTAGACGTAAATTGGCATGTGCATTTTTTTACACAAATTGACATTCACCTATACTCAGCCTATCCAATTACTGAAAAAAGAAAGCTGTGCTACTTAGCCCATTCCCATTGCCGATCAGCATTGCTGTGGATACTTTAATTTGTATAAAGCAATGCCAATTTATCTACTGCAATAACAAAAACATGACATGGGCTTCGCACATCTATGCCTTGCAACTGACCGTACCCACTGCGTTTGCTCAGGAGGCTGAGATCATTCAACACTGAGGTCACCACTTCTAAATCATCAATTTCAGACCTCGGGTCATTTTGTAATGATGTTTATCGCTTATATAATAACATTGCTATGATTCACTCTTTGCAAATGTCGCATGTGTGAGTAAACTGATACTGGCATATATGTAATGTGCATTCGGTTTTATTTATAAAACTTGGTGTGACACATGCTCAGGAGGTTGAGATCATTCAACACTGAGGCCACCGCTTCTAAAGCACCAGTTACATTTGAACATGTGATAAATTCAACACAAGCATCTTTAAGCATGTCGTTGAAGTCATGGTGGTCGACTAAAGCCAATATGGTCGCTACAGTTTGCATACGAAAACCGATCTTTTGCGACTTCGTCCTAGCTTGCGTGAAAGTAGGCTAACTTTATTAACGAGCCACACAATAAGTAAAGGTGAGTGTGGCAACCAAGTACAATACTAGAAATCGTGAAACCGTTGGTGGAGCTCTCACGATAGGCGACTGGTGAGAGGCGAGATGTGTGCGCAGAAAGTACAAATGTGGTGTGGAATTAACCAAACACTGGTCATTTTTGTTTTAAATAAAAAAAGGTATTCCCTACTTTTGCACCGCATGGTGATGGGAATGTTCCAGCGACAACCAAAACCTCTCCCATCGAGTGGGAAACGCTGCAGGCTGCGGCAAGCGAACACAACCGATAGCTTTGGGTGCACCCGCGCGTGATATTAAAAATGTATGCCATTTCTAATGCATGATATTAAAAAAAATCATATGAGTATAATTCACTTGGATTAGTCTAAACAACATGGAAAATTCATTGCATAGTTCAACATGCCATAAAACAAAAATAGTGGCAATATATAAGTTCAACATGCCATAAAACAAAAATAGTGGCAATATATATGCCTTATTTTCACAAATTTTTATTGCTACATTACCCAAATTTTTTTTGTTGCTAATATGTATGAAGTGCAATAATTGTTGAGTTAAGGTTATTGCCATAATTTTATATTGTAGCAATAATAATACAGTTGCTGTTGCATTAAAAAAAAGTATCACCACGATCTCATATTGTCACAATATTTCAAGGCACATCTTCCACGATAATATTTTAGGACTAGTGCAACAAATATGTTTCATGGAAGTAGTTGCATAATTTTACAACAAATATATATGTTGCAATAACCGTATTAATTAGTGCTATAGATTTATTTTCCTAGTGATGCCTTTGCTTTTGATCCTATGATGCAAAAAAAAAAACAAACAAAAATGTTGTAGCATTAATAAACTATTGCTACCAATAATCATATTTTGCATGAAGGTTTTAGAGCCCCTAAAAGAGCTTTTTATAGAAATCGAATAGTATGGAAAGTTTCTAAACATGGTCATTTCGAACACAAAGCGTGAGTCTCTTGAAACACAAGGAAATTCCTAGAGAGTGATTGAATCATTTAAGGCAAAGTAACATGGAATTAATCCAAAATGCCATTCAAATTATTGTGCCTTTCCTTGCTCTTCAAATTCTTATGCTTTAATATATACCATCCAAATAGAAAATCTTGCAATCTTACCTTTGTTTCCAAATTATATTCACATGCCTTTTTTGTGTTTCTATGCCTAAATTTATTGTCTATAGGATCGGGAAAGAGTGAATTTTCACAAATTTAAACAAAATAAGACGTTAAAATCGATGGGTAAAAAACCATGTTTGTGTCCCTTATTTTTGAGAAAAGTGGTGAACACATTAATTTCAGACACACAAATTAATTGAGTATACTCTTTCCGTTTTACATATATGGTATTTAGAACAAGCTACCTACTTTATTTTTAAACTAACTAGCTTGTTCAAGATGCCATAAATTTAAAAGTGAAGGGATACAAGTTTTGGGTTCTGGTACTTAGTAGAGATAGAAGTGGCAACAAATTAAGGGTAAGAATAGCAGGCGTAAATACTTCATTTCCAAATAATTAAGGCCTCCTTTTAAACTTAGTAATTTGATATTCTTGTGTTCTATATGCAATTAAGACTTTTCTAGACGCAAATTTGCATGTGCATTTTTTTACACAAACTGACATTCACTTATACTCAGTTCTTTTATCCAATTACTGAAAAAAGAAAGCTATGCTATTTAGCCCATTCCCATTACCGATCAGCGTTGCTGCGGATACTCTGTACAAAGCCAATGCCAATTTATCTACTGCGATAGCAAAAACATGACTGGGGCTTTGCAGTTTGCACATCGTTTCTCTCAACTGACCAAGTGACCATACCCCACTGCATTCTCAATGCCATGCTCAGGAGGCTGAGATCATTCAACACTGAGGCCACCACTTCTAAAGCATCAATTACATTTTGAACATGTCATAAATTCAACACAAGCATTTAAAGCGCGTCAAAGTGGCGGTGGTCAACTAAAGCTAATGTGGTTGCTATAGTTTGCATACGAAAATCGATCTTTGCAAAGCATCTTTGACACATATCAGCTTCATCTTCTCCGTGGCATACCAATCCGCGACGAGCTTCATCCTAACTTGTGTGAAAGTGGGCTAACTTTGTTAACGATGGGCAGATGGGCGACAAGCGAGAGGGGAGATGGATGCGCAGAAAGTACAAATGCGGTGTCATTTTTGTTTTAAATAAAAAATGATATTCCTTACTTCTGCACAGCCAAACCTCTCAAATCGAGTGGGAAACGCTGCAGGCCGCGGCGAGCGAACGCAGCTGACAGTTTGGCTGCGTGACGGCGACGCCAGGCAGCCGGGTCGCCTCCCGCCCAAAAGTGTCCATCATCTGGAAGGCAGCAGCTGATGGCTGGTGGCTGCCTGATACTGATAGCCATAGCCTTGCTTCAGGCCCGCCGCTTCAGAGCAGCACCGAAGAAAAACCTCTCAGACGGGAGTTTTTCTTTTCAAGCTCAAATTTCGCATGATGGTAGATGATTGCTATCTGTTCATACTTTTTGTGGGATATAGTATGCACTTAGTTAAACCATAACACTGGATTATGGATAGGTACATGCTCTCAACTGTCCAGAGTTCATCAGGCTAAAAAGCCTCAAATATCTCCCCTCCCTGTCGGCCGTAGCTGTCCGCGCCCAAGCGGGTTAGATCCAGAAACAAGCTGAAAAAATGGACCGCTCGGACAGCGACAGTGTAACGGACCTGCGAAGAGGTCCGTCCGTAACAGAACTGTGACCATCTCCATCAGCGTAGAAGAACTCCAACAGTAATTGGGCTCTGCATCTGTGACTGCGACTCCCTTACCTGATACCGAACAGATGGCGACTTGCAATAAAAGAAAAAACAGATGGCGACTTGTCGACACGATACGAACAATCGCAACCAAGAAAAAGGTTCATGTGTTCGCCTGCATGCTTGTTTTTCCCCTCCAGATATTTTCAGGAACGATACAAAATGAATTTCATTTTCTTCTTCTACAGGAAACATAAATGTAGATGAAACTTTTTTTTTCTTGTCCGGCCGTAAGTATTATTTGCCAGTTGGAGGATGTCATGTCATGGAAGCTGCGAAAACAGGTCAATTTCCAGTAGAAAATGAAGCTCCAGTTATGATATAATAGTGCACTCCATTGCGGTTTAAAGTGTCCAGAGTCAATTGCACGTGACACCAAAGCAAAAAATAGCATTGCGAAAAAGAAAGAAAGAACACCTGATCATGGGGTTGATTTTAAGAACAATGGGTCGTGACTATTGCACAGACATATGTATAGCACTATTCCTCATATATGAGCATCCTCGATTGTGTCTAGTGGCATACTGGCATCTATATCTACAAGGAGCTGCTAAGAGAAGACTAACCGAACCTACAATATAAGGTATGATATGTAACTATGACTGCAATCTCAGTTACCCTCCATCATGTACAAGTGGTTCTTGTCGTAAGGCTGTTCTCCTTGATCCTTATGACCTTATCATCAAAAGCCCATAATCTGTAGTTCTCTTTTGTAGGGTTGTAGCCATGGCATACCTAATGCAGGATTGTGCTGCAGCCTGCAGGACGCCTTCCCTGTAGCTCCAGTCTCATTTGGTAAGTGAATTTCTGGAATTGGCGCCTCAAGAGGATCCGTGGAAAAATTACCATGCGGCATCCTGCTGCCTGTCACGAGCTCACACCTGCGGAAGCTTGTGGAAGAAATCCCCCAGAGACATCTCTTATTCGTGAGCCACTTCCCCAGTATGATCCAAGAGTCAAACCAAAAATCGCCATGATGACAACAGAACATGCAGCAGGAACTGCTTGACTGGTTCCAAGAAATTGTGTTGCCAGAAGTCCAGCGAGGGTGGAGCTCTGCATCCCAGTACACACGGAAATTGTCCTGCAAACAGGCTCTTCTTGCCTGCAGAACAATGCAAAGGGATTTGCAGAAGGGCATCAAGGCACTTAAGAATTAGCAAAATTACAAGATAAAATTCGAAAGACTAAAAATGGATATCAAGATTTAAGAATCACCTCCATTGTGGCAACTTGGAGATCCAGTAACCCGCAACGAATGAAACAATGTGGAAAGCCACTATGGGGAGAAGTAAGAAGAATCCTTCTTGAGAGAGGATCTTGCTCCTATTGATAGCAAGAGGGCTGCCAATACACAGAGATGTGCACACCATAGCAACAAATGGCATTACTGGTTGTATTACATTCACCACTCCCTTTGCATAGGTATTCAGGAAAAGGCCTACTGTGACAGGAACAAGCACCACCTGTCAAACAGGAAATTGCAGGGTCAAATGGTTAATCAAAGACTCAAAGACAGGGTACATGAAGATCATGCACCACAAAAGCATTGCTGGATCACTGATCGGTTCACTACCTGCAGAATAGATTTCGCCATTGCAATTCCATCAACCGGGACCACTGAACCGATCAGCAATCCAGTAAGAACAGGTGTCACGACCACCGAAGATATTGTTGAGCAGCTTGTCAACAAAATACTCAACGCCACATCCCCTTTGCTGAGGAAGCTAGCATAGCTTGACAGCTGAGCACCTGATACGCAGCAAGTAAGCACGAAGCCTGCAAAGAACGCTGATGGCATCCTGAATGCCTTTGCAATCATCACGCCCAGCAGTGGCTTCAGCACGTACTGCGCGGCATAACCAATGGACAGTGGCACAGGCCTGGACGACACAGGACACAAGAAACAACAATTTCAGCTTTTTAAGAAGCTAATTCATGTATATTTTCATTTTCTGTTCTATGCCATATTGCCATCATAATTGGAGAACGAGCAGCAAAACAAAAAACCTTTTGAAAGCGAGAGCAAAGTCATCGATGGAGAGCTTGATGCCAATGGACAGCATGATGCCCCCAAGGGCCGGCGCGTAGTAATCCTTGGAGACCCTACGAAACAATCATAAACTAATCAGCCTTCAGCCCCCATGTGTTAGTTGTCAAATGTTGCTCAAGAACCTTCTTGAAGCGGCCAGGTGTCGTACCAGGAGAAGGTGGCTGGATTCCCGAGCGCGGCAACGGCGGTGGCAGCGACGACGAGCGGGAGCAGCGCGGAGAGCGCCTTCGAGGGGTCCCCCAGCGCGGCGTCGGGCGCCGCTGCGGTGTCGGCGTGGAACGAGAGCAGCCAGGCGTTCCCCTCGCGGCGCGGCCAGCCGACGCGTCCCAGGCGGGGGAGTGACGGCACGGAGCAGAACGTGGTGGGCGCCAGCCGCCGCGGCCGCCGCCAGAGCAGCGCGCGCGGCGGCGGCGGGGACGGCAGCGGGGAGAAGCGGGTGGAGGCGTCGTGGTGGTGGTGCCGGAGAGACCCGGCGGGGATGAAGGACGGGTGAGAGTAGGAAGCGGCGGCGGCCATGGGCATGGCGGCGATGGCGCGGCGTGGAGGTGGTGGAAATGGGTGGAACGGGCGGTGGTGGCGGAGAGGGAGGTTGGAAGAGATAAAATGGGGGCGCCGTTTTAACGGGGAGTGATTGAGCATGTGTTTCTCGATTTTAAATTAGTTTTATTCGAGTCAATATTCCTAGTTTTTCGCTTTACAAATATTTCGGTTACTTTTGGTCTATTTTAGAGAAAGGTTTTTCATTCAAGTATGCCAGGTGTGACTGTGTGAGCGCTCCTATGGTCGGCGTCGAAGGTGGAAAGGCATAGAAGGTTCCAACTTCCAAGCATCAAGCATGTGCCCTCCTTTTGTTCGCGCAAGGCGTCCACGTCTCCAGGCAAGTTCCTTTTCATGCATGTTTAGAAAATTAAAATGGAGCAAAAATTTAAAAAGTTTTTTACAAGACACTTTGGAGGCTAGCAAGTTTTGGAGGGACTCCATACAAATAATCCTAAAGCAGAAACCCTTCCAAATCATCTAGAAAGAAGTAATTGACCTCCCTTTTATTTTTAAAAAAGTATTAATTGATCCAATTGATGTCTAAGTTTTCAGTAGGTTTTCCATTGTCGGAGAAATTTTCTGTATGCAGTAGCTAGGAAATCAAGCTTGATGGAACTTTTCCTTTGCGTCCCTTTCACAAATCTTGTGCTACTCCACTGAAAGCAATTTATCTTTTTTTTCATATTCGTGGATTTTTCATTTATTCGTTGCAGTCGGACATTTTTAAAGATTTGATTCAACCCATGCTTCAGGGCGGAGGCCGAATTTTTTTTTCTTCGTTTTAGTGGGAGTGGGATAGTACTAAGTTTTGCAAAAATTGGTTATAGTGCCAATTGTTTGCATGGATCCATTTAGAATTCCTACGTGGTGGGGGTGATTTTCATTTTAAGACGTTTTTATTAAAAAAAATGTGGGCTTCAAGTTGTACGTCACTGCAATCCTTTAGAGGAAATGTTTTCAACGCAGCTATTTTAGTGAAGCTAACACATGAAAACCATATAAATTCAAAGAGAAATATGTATAGTTATAAATTGAAGTTTTGATGTGTTAGATTTCCTCCCGGACTTTCTATAAATTTGTGCATCCAAAAAGGAAATCACGTGAGTTTGTAGAATGCGAATCCTTTAGGCCTTGTTTGGGAGGAGGGGCTAAAATTTAGTCCTAGGCTAAAATTTAGCCCACTCAAATAAAGAGGCTAAAATTTAGCACCTAGGGTGTTTGGGAGGGAGGCTAAAATTTAGCACTTTGGTTATCAAAAGACTCTTTTACCCCTCTCCTTTACCCTCAACTTCTAGTGGCGGGGTGGATAGCCTTGTATCTGTACCCTATCCAACACATACCAGGCCGTCTTCCGTGGCTAGCTACTGGCCATCGCTCGCGGCCATGTCGTCGTCGAAGCGGTGGACGTCCACCTCCGGCACGGAGCTCTCGGGCCGGTCGCCCCTTCCCCCGCCGCACTCTCGCCAGCCACCAACGGCCCGTTCCCTGGACGCCGCCGCCGACGTCGCCAGCTCCGGGTCGGAGTGCAGCGACGCCGCATCTAGGGGCTCCACCACGTCGAGAACGACGGCGGCCTCGAAGCCGCGCTCGCCGCCGCTCCCCCGCACGAGCTCCGTCCGCCTGCTCCGTCCGTCGTCGTCACGGAGCAGCACCAGAGGCGGCGGTGCCGAGGCCGGGCACCAGATGAGGATGGCACATTCGATCCGGCAGCGGCAGTGGTGGCGGGGCCGGTCGGGGCGCGGGGCGCAGCGGGCGGCGAGCGGGCGGCGCGGGCGGCGGAGGCCGGGCGGCGGCGAGGCGGGCGGCGGGCGGGCGGGCGGCGGAGGCTGGGCGGCGGCGCAGCGGGCGGGCGGCGCGGGGCACAGAGGCCGGGCGCGGAGGAGAGAGAGGAGCGCGGGGGAGGAAAGAGGGGAGGGTACCGGTGGAAAAATGGAGGAGGGGGACCACTTTTAGCACTTCTAGTCCATTTTAGCACCTCTTGGAGGGCTAATGGATTATGGGGGGCTAAAATTTAGCCCCTCCATTTTAGCCTAGGTGTTTGGGAGGAGGAGGGGCTAAAAGTGACTAAAATGGGGGTGCTAAAATTTAGCACCCCTCCCAAACACCCCCTTAGTCCAATCACATATATTTATGAGAATCCTACATGAAATTGGAGATGTAGATGAGGAGGAAAGGCAGCTCCAAATGTACTTGTGGTCGCATAGCTTATGTTCGTTACTCTCACATGATATTCATCCAATAATTAATTTTTTTAACCATTGGTTTCAACTTTGGTTACGTGAAAAATTAATGTTGGGATCGATCTGTTATTTGTCCATCCGGTGGAAAGCAAAGGTCTTCTCGTGTTGTCGGGCCAACAGGTTGGATTTAAAGTGCTAGCTTTTACCCCCAAATTAGGCCCATCGATCGACCGGCGAGGCAGGCGCTTGGCGAGAGAGAGGTTGGCATAAGGTGTTACTGGGCTGTCACATGCCTAACAGCATTGCTACACGTTAGCGGTATCATAGATCATCTTATGCAGTGTTATGTAGGAACTTTTTTCTGATGTGGAAGAGAGAGAGTAAGGAAAGAGAAAGATGTTGTTTCGCGAAACAACCGCCTCATAAGCTAATTTTTAGGACTACGAGACTACTACTTTACCATTGTACGAGTTGTGGTTGCCATGTAACTCACAATATTCCTTTATTATATCCACAAATCAAGGGATTTTAGATTACTACCCGACAAAAAAAAACACAAATTATTGTAGTGGTTGTCTAATAGATTGTCTCAAGATTATGTGTCAACGTATGAGACTGGTTATAAGACAGCACCAATATACTTTTCCTAACAGGTGAGAAGGAAAGAACACGCCAGATGAGAGGAGGAAGTTAAGGCGTTCGTAAAAAAAACAGAGATAAAGTTAAGGCCAAAAAATTCAGGACAATATGGAGTCGCCGTCTATGGACATCATTTTCTATTTTAAAAATCGAGCTTAAACCTTACATAAATATGCATAAAAAGGATTATTGCATTTCACATTGTTTTCCCTCACATATTGTATTTCTAACAAGCCAAGATTTGAACAAAAGTGCCGATTTTAGATAATGGAACAAAATTGCTTTATGAGCATTGGTGAGTGAATGAACGTAAATTGCCCTCTTGGAGATGGCTTTTGTTCAATGTTTTTTTATTCGGGCTTGCTAGCGCCCCTGGCGGGAGCAACTCCCGTTGGACGCATGCATCACTATCCGTTTTAAATTTAACGGCTACAGTAGTACCGTAATAAATACCACTAATTATCCGATATTCCGTTGCAACATCAAAACAAAATAGCTGCAACATCGAAAATCTATGGTTGTAACATGAAAAAGATGAAAAAAAATAGCTCAATGTAAACATAATATTCGTGCGGAAAAATTCCCACCGCAACATTGAACACATGTTTCATGCAACATTTCCAAAAAATCATCATATGTTGAGTTGGGGTTGAGCTCGTACGGGAATAAATATTGCAACATGAAAAATTGACAGATGAAACAACAAAAGCCAACTATTGCAACATCGAAACATCTCAGAAAATCAATCGTGCAACATCAAACGATACGTTCATCCGCAACACCCGTGCGCATCTACAGCGCTTGCAACATCCAAGAATCCCTACTGCAACATTGTGAGATAAATATTGCAACATGGCAGTCGGGGGGCTATCTTCAGATCTAGGCTCCTATGGCCATCAGTGCTGAAGATCCTGCTGCGGTTGCTGCCAGTGCCGGCATGCACGGTGATGCTCAGCTGCGGCGTGTCAGCCTTGGTCTCTTCTTCTCCATCCTCTCCGTCACCTCGACAAGGCCCTTGGAACGCTACCCCCTATCAGTGGGAGGGAGGGAGAGGAGGAGGCGCTGCTGGGTAGAGTAGCAGGAAGCGGAGCAGGTTGGGAGGAGCCCTCGCGACGGCGAGGCACCATGGTCAGCGGGAGGGACGGAGAGGAGGGCACGTCCAGGTAGAGCAGCAGGAAGCGGAGCAGGCTGGGGAGGAGCCCCCGCGACGGCGAGGCACGAGGGATGGAGAGGAGGGCACGGCCGAGCAGAGCAGCAGGAAGCAGAGCAGCCTGGGGGAGTGGGCCAGTGGGAGGGACGAGAGGAGGAGGGCATGGTCCGGCAGAGCAGCAGGAAGCGGAGACGTACAAGGGGAAGCGGGCCAGCATCAACCTCCACCGCCGATCTCGCCGTCTCGAGCACTGGCATCGATAGGGAGCAGAGCAGGGAGCACAAAGCAGAAGCAGCAAGGGGAGAGGATGAGATTGCACTTGCAAAACGAGATTCGGGTGCGGTGGAAGGAATCATCGTGCAGATAAGAATGTTACGCTAATTTTTTATCCATGCGTGATATTTTTGCTGGTGATAATATGTGGATGACACCGTGCCACGTGACTATCCGGAGGAGGGACGCACGTCCGGATGCACGGGCATAAGCATTACCGTTTTTTATTTCTCATTTTCTTTAATCGAATGACAGCTCTTGACCTTGTACCAAGGAGGCCATTTGGCTCGGCAGAAAATGATTTTTCTCTCATAATTTACAACTACAGAGCCTACTTACAAAGCACGAAAATTCATGGAGCTTGTCAACGCAGCGCCGATTGGTTTATTATCTGCCTCTATACACTTCCTATCGACCAAAATAGAAAAAAAAATCAATAACAAATCCTTATCCTAGTGCCCCTCTTTCCAAAACCCTGCAATCTAGATCAGCCACTGTTGCTATGTACAAAGATCAGCTCAGCTCAGCTCCCGAAGCTGTCACCCTGCGACGGCTGCCCGTCATAGCCGAGCAGCGCAAACTTGACATGGAGCCCGATCTTCCCTCCCTCCTTCACGAGCTTGGCGGCGATCACCAGCCAGTGCCCCGGGACGTCGTGCGGCCCCTTCACCACCTCCGCCATGTCCACGAACTTGAGGAGCTTCCTTGACCGGAGCGGGACAGGCGGCCCGTCGGGGTACACGCCGGAGTTCAGCTGCGCAGGCTCATGCCTCGGTGCGTGCTGCTGGTGGGTGTCGCGCTGCGTGAAGGGGGAGCTTAGCGTCGTGCTGATGGTCGTCAGGAAGCTCCCCTTCTGGGACGCCGCCGGAGCCCTCGTCCACTCGGTCCTCTGGATGGAGCAGTTGGGGATGTGGGTGTAGAGGAGGCGCAGGTGGAGGACTTTCTTGGACCAGGTGCCCTTGGCGACGAGCTGGGCGCCGGTGACGATGAAGACACCGCCGGGGGCTCGCTTGTGCCACTCCGGGTTGTACTTGATGGCGGAGGTGCAGACGCAGGAATAGTTCTTCCACTGGATGGCCTCGATGTAGCCCGGGTCGGTGTCTTCCGACTCGCGCCACTCCGACATTGAAGATGCCATGGAGTCGACCAGCATGCTTGGGGCACTTGACAGGTGCTGGACATGGATGGCCAGCCGGTTGCACTTCCTGCCCTCCAAGTATAGCCGTAGGCCAACTATAGGTTTCTGAGAACTAGATACCTGGAAGCAACAAAAGGAATAGAAACATGTGAATAGATGGAAGCTGTGTGACTTCACTGAAGAGAAGTAATTCTTTGCAAGAAAAATGGTAATTCCTCAGAGATTAATTTTTTCGGTTTAGTAACGATGAATGAAAGAACAAACAGAGACCTTCAAATCTAAAGTGCAAATTAACATTGCTGGTACCTGAGAAGTGCTAACATGGAGTTTGGGGCCGAGAAATCTGAACTGCATGGAAGGGTAGGAGCCTTTTCTCTTTTGAGGCCCAAGCACAAGCTCATTGAACATAGGTGCCCATTGTAGAGGCACTTGAAACTCTAAGAAATATTGCAATTCTTGAAGATCAGGTTTATCTGGGAGAAGAAATGTTGTAAGAATTTACTCGAGTAAATAGCATCGTAACCAAGCTAATATTTTTAAAACACAGTTAACCTGAAACAAAATAAACAGCAGGTAACATAATTTCTAGGATAAAGATTTGTTCAGGACTTACAGCGAAGATATAAATTGATGGCATGGCTGAGGTAACCACTACCGGGAATACCAGTAAGAAGAGAGGTGATTGGGACGAATTTGAACATAATAGCATCAGGTTTCTTTGGCACTGTTTGCAGCCAGTTGGAGTGGTTTTGTATGTATGTTTCTCCTCCCCTCTTTGAACATGTAACTGTCAGGCCCTGTTTGGAATAGCATACATATAACTTATGTCTCGATCTTGATTCCAAGAGGTAGCAAATTGACACCAAGTTACAGAAAAATACTTACATCCTTGGTTGATGTTTCAGAATAGCTAGAAAGGTGCAGGTTATTAGGCTGCTGCACTATCCTGACAAAAACATCAGGCACCTGTATTGAAACGAATCAGATTAGCTAAATTTTGTTCCAGTGCACAAGAACACATCAACATTAACTGAAGATAGAAGCATTTATACCTTGCTCTTCCCATCCTTTGTCTTGCGATGTATTGGAGAGTGGTTCTTCATATCAGAAAATAAAAAATCACCAAGATCCTCCATGTGCAGCTTTAAATCAGCAGCTGCAACAGTTGAAGAATGACTTTGTTTAACACATATAACATCCTGGCCTCCAATTGCCATTTCAACAATTATATGTGTCCCATAAGTTTTGATAAACCTGACATGCACCAGATATCGTCAACTGTTAGAAAGTGGAAAGCACAAAAAAACAATCTATAGTTAAATAGTTCCCTCATCAAGAACAGCCTATCAGGTATATGACCCATGGTTGGTGTAACCAAACCAGAACAACACAATGCAATTACACAAAGAAACATGGGAAACAGAAAATTTAGAAAATAAAATCCGATCCAAAATTATATATAAGTGAGCGTCTCCAGCATGTAGCAATTATGTACTTGTAGTAGACACCTTTCATTGGTTTATTCATATCTTATATTTATAGAAAAAAAGGCAATGCAAAGATATGTGAATTGATAAGACTGAATTTAAGAGTATCGTGATGATCTGAAAATACCTCGTACTAATGAAAATGAGAGGGCAAATCTCAGATAATAATGATAGAACATCAGCCAATCATATTTTTCGAATGCATCAGAGAATATCTAATTAACTATGAGTGAGGGCTAACAGGTCTTACCAGGCTAATGCAACAGGATCCCACTTGGATGGAACAGCCTTTCTTACTTCATCTCGAAGAACTAATGGAGAAGCTTTTAGGTGCAGGTTGTACAAGGAAATGAAATACCCGTCAAATGCTAGATGCTTAGTTTCTTTGGCATCAGTCAACCAAGCTCCACTTAATTCATAAAGAGCATTAAAATAGCCGGAAGGAACTTTCCCTTGGACTGAAGATTTCTGATTAAGTAATTCTGACATCTAGCCAAAGAAAATTAAAATGTGATCAGCATATAGATTGTAAACATTTGCAGATAAGAGTTCAACAGCTGCGGTCATAATGTAGAAATAACAAAGATGACTTTCATTGTCAACCTTTCTTTAGTCCAAAAAATAAGAGGAGCAGATTTTCCGTATTATAATTATAACCCAAAACATATACAATTTAGAAGGGAAAACAAAAAAGTAACATCAAATTAGCATAAACAGAGTACATTGTTGAACAGCACCAAATACAAGACGAACACTTGAGAGTCAGAATTATCAGAAACAGGGTAACAAATGTTAAGGTCTTACTCATAAACGAATGACCCAAGCCTACCATGTGCATTGTACTTAAACCAAGCTGTCAACTAAAGCTGCTTTTCACCTTGAAAAGCAAGAAGGTTCTACCCATTTAACAGGCCACAACCACATGGTCCAATGACATGCCGCAGTCGTGCATTAGAAATACATCAGACCAGTCGTTGTCCGAAACCACCTCCAAAAGGCCCACGATGTTTTTATCATAGTATGTACCAGCTTCCATGACAGTGCTGCTAGCTTTTCCTCTGCCACGGGGTTACACATCATTTGCTATCTTGCTAACCTTCAGTGAGCAACAACTGAACCTATCCATCCGTGCTAGGTAAGAGAAAATGATAATGATTAATCCCAGAAATGTTTTAATATTTGTCTAAATTTTATCCTAAAGATTACAGTGCTGCTAGCTTCTCCTCTGCCATGGGGTTGCACATCATTTGCTATCCTGCTAAACTTCAGTGAGCAACAACTGAACCTATCCATCTGTGCTAAGCAAGAGAAAACACTAATGATTTCTCCGGGGAATGGTTTAATATTTGTGTAAATTTTTATCCAAAAGGTTTCGCTGATACCTAGCTGGCGAATAAAGCGTAATCCTACAGCTAAAAAGACAGCATATAAATAATGGTACAAAGTTGTACTTGTACCAGCCCTGAAAGGCTGGAAACCCCACCAGGAGCCTTGGCTACCAGTATTAGTCTCAGCCTTGGAATGGCACAGGAGTCCTAATCGCCCATCAGCACGATGTAACGCAAACCGGATCGGATCGTTGAACGAATTTGCGCAGGAATTAATTGCTGCCAGATCAAGGCGCCATGATGAAGGGAAGGTCGGCAGGCAGGCGATATCCACTCCCAGCCCATAGCCCCATACAGGTGTCCGCCCAACTCCGGTAGGCCGTAGGCATCAGGGGCGCAGCAAAAGGGACGGGATGATTAGTTGATTACTCCAGGACGTTGGACATTCCCCGGCGTTAATGAATGGAAGCCCAGTACCAGCCGGGCAGGCAAGAAAGTTTACGCGGTTGGTGGGGGGACGCGCCTCAGACTACTGACCGGACGGAAATGGAATGCGGCAGAAGGAACCGAATTTGTGCCCCCACGCAAAGGAAAAGGAGCAAGGTGTCGCTTCTTGAACTGTGATGGTGATGATTCAGCTTTAAGCGCAAGACTGGATTAGTTGACTGACCGGCCGATTTTGCAGACGAGAAAGATAAACACGGAATCCTTGGTCCTTGCTCTGAACTGTCATTCCGCGTCATCAACCATAGAAATGCTACTAAATCTTTTTTTTCGGAAAGACAAAGAAATGGAAGCGTTGAAAGACAGAGAGATCTTTGCAGAGCAAAATAAATGGGCAATTTTTGAAACAACCAAGAACAACAGGCACGCGGTTCCGTCGAAATCCGACAAGCCGAGCTGCGAGAGGACGAATTCTCCAAGTTGGCGAGCGTCGAGTCCAATCTAACCGCTCCAAGCATCGTTCGCAATCTTCCGGACGCAACGGGCCAAGAACACGAGAACAAACGCATGAATCCAATTCCAACCCCCCACCCGATCCCCCAAAATCCCCGACCAATCGCCGCATCACAGCAAGCCAGGAACCGGAGCCAGACGCGGAGTCACCGAACAGGAGGGCCGCGGGCGCGAGTGGCATCGCCCGGAACCGCGAGCAGGGGAGAAGGCAGAGGATGCCGGCCACGCGGCGTGGGGACGCACGCACCTGGTTGAACTCGAGCACGTCGGAGCGGAAGCGGATGCGGTCGCCCTTGTCGACGCCGACGTCGCGAGGCACGCCGCGGAGGGTGGCCCCGGCGCCGCCCGGGAGCGGCACGTCCCTGGTCTCCCCGCCGAGCTCCACCAGGCGCCGCCCCTCGCTGGCCTTGGCGAAGCGCAGGCGGAAGTCGGACGTGAGGTCGAACCCCGCGCCCAGCGCACGCACCGCCTCCTCCCCGACCTCCATCGGCCGTCACACGCCTCCTCCTCTCTTCTTCTTCTTCTTCTTCGAGGAACCGCCTCGCGGTCGGGGCTACGGACGATGGTGGAGTGCGCAACCACCGCCCGAGCGCAGGCCTTTCTTCAAGGGAAGAGAGGGAGGGAGGAGGACAAGGAGAAGATGAAGAAGGAAGGTTTGACTATGGAAAGGTCGGAGGACGGGGGTTTGGTGGGAATGCGGCACGTGGGCCCCGCAAGGGTAGGGGGGAAGCGGGAAGGAAGCCAAGAGAAGAATGCAGCTGTGCCTGTGCGCGCGGTCGGGGACGAAAATAAACACGGGGTGGGGCAGCACATGAACAGGGGCTGACCGGCGGGCCCCCGTCCGGTGGTCTGCGCGCCGCAGGCCGCATAGCGAGAGATGGTTGCCTGGCTGGCTGTGGGTCGAGGTTAAGGTCCTGTTTGGCATGGACATGGCCCTCTGTTTGGCCCTCTTCAAGTTTTCCTTTTTATGTTTTATCAACAGATTTCACGGTTTAGATTGAGGCATTCCAAACTAGTATTTTTTCTCGGTGAGAACCTTCCAAAAGGCTCATGCATCAAAATCTTTGATAAAGTTACACGACAGTCTACTTTATTATTATTTCTAGTGACGATACACATAGCTGTGGTTTCAAAGAAACGACCTCTAGCTATAGACATTAACTTAAGTTATTGAGGATACCCACCGTCAAAGAGAAATGCCCACGTTCATGTTTGTTTTTAATGAGCACACTCAAGCCCCATATGATATCTTTTTTCTACAAGTTTTTGTTTGTTACCTACAAATTCAATCTAAAGATTTGATAGTCTAGATTGAGCATCAAAACTAGTGGTTTTCCACTTTCTCGGTGAGAGAACGCATGAAACGATTGTGGGCAATCGTCCTCCTACTTTATTGCTCCTGTAGTATAGGTATGTTTGCCACATGTAAGTGATAATACAACCAGTTGTCGCTCCAAACAAATAATGTCTATCGACAGTGATATCAACTCCTGTTCTCGAGGATACCCACCGTTGACAAAAAGGTAGGGGGCTGCGTACATGTGTTGTTTTCAGGAGAGCTCACCTGAGCCAGGTGTGATGTCTTTTTATCTACAAATTTGATATATAGATTCATCAATCTAGTTAGATTAAGGCAGAAAACATAGTTTTTCCACTTCCCTGAGTTGAATTGTACGTGCATCAAAACCTGTAAAATGGTTGCTTGGAGCCCTCTTACTTTATTATTCCTAGTAACGATATGTTTGCCATATGTAAGTGACTCCAAACAAACAAGGTCCAGCAACTGTGACATTAAATTCTTTTGATGAGGAAAACTGTCGTAGAGAGGGCATACATGTTTTGTTTTTAGTCAGATGTGATGTTTTTGCCTTAAAGCACTGCTGGGAAAGTCCTTTAGTATTGTGCAACCGGTATTGCTAATTCAGTATTAAAGGGCGGCATTTTAGTACCGACTGAAATAACCAGTACTAAAGAGATATTAAAAAATAAAAAAAAATAAAATCCCGCCGCCGGCCCTAGCCTCCCGCAGCTTCCGCCCCCGGCACCCGCCGCCCCCACCCTCCCGCGGCCCCCGACCTCCCGCAGCCCTATGAAATGTTTGCATGGAACAACACCGTACTACTTTATCATTCCTACGGCAACCATATATGATACGTGTGTCCAGACCCATGAAATGTTTGCATGAAACAACACCGTACTACTTTATTATTCCTACAGCACTACTAGCGTCTGTATATCCGACGACATCCGAGCATGACATCAGAAGCTGCCACAACCATCTAACTAGAGTAGAGTTTCTCACTGTTTTTAGATAAAAAACGAAAACTCCCACCGAAACGTCTGTTAATATTGCATGCAACATCCGAGTCATTTTCACTCTCAATTTTTTTGTTGGGCGCTCCACCTTGAGGGGACCCACTATTTATCAATTACACACACGCAAAAAAACCGCTTGCGTCCCCACCTAAAATGAGTTCCAACTCAAAATCAACCATACGCCATGGCTTACGCAGCCAGCAAAAACAGGTTAAATCTTTTGCAGCATCTAAGATAAACAAAAGAAGCATCAAAATTTAACTACCGCAACATCTCCGAAGCAAATATGCAACCTAAAAGATCAATCAACGGATCATCTCGAATAATACATGCAACATCAAGTATCATCTGTTGCACTATTTACTAATAATTGTAGCAACATCGCAAATTACTATATAGACTATGCAACATTAAATGTCGAATACCGAAACATCTCAGGTAAGCTACTGTAAAGTTAACAAAACCTGTGCAGATCCAGATTACCTAATCCTTGGAGGAGCCCCTCACCACGGAGTTTCCTCCTAGGGAAAACACACCAATACCATGGAGGAGTTCAGCCAACGGGGATCTCATCACCATGGAGTAGCTCATCGCCACCTTGTAAAAGCTCTTGCCACCATGGATGAGATCTAGGACCTCGTGCGTTCTACCAGTGAACTCATGCAGGGAAGAACTACACGCACGCATGAGGGAGATAGGGGGCACATTTAGTTAGTTTTTGCCTGGAAGAAGAATGGGAGACGATGCGCACGACTGTTGGAGTGCTGGTGGTATAAGGATGAAAAGGAGCCGGTGAAGGTATAAGCTGCTGCTTACATTTTGTTTAGGAAACGCTCACTACGCCAGAAACGATTTGTACTGGTACATGCAAATTAGCATGCTGGCGGGTTGGCACCCGCCAGCACAAAGCTTCTTTGGGCCGGTGGGGGAGCACCCTTCCACTGTGCTGGCGGGCGACGCAAGCACCTGCCAGCACAGATGCACCCCATCTATGTTGGCGATGGGCTTATGTCGCCTGCCAGCACAGACGCCACTATGCTGGTGGGCGACCTAAGCACCCGCCAGCATAGATGCACCCCATCTGTTCTGGTAGTTGGCTTATATCGCCCGCCAGCACAAAGCTCGCCATAAATTCTCCTATTCATCTTCTTCCCCAGGCAACCTTCCATTTGGAGCTTGCTCGAGAGGAGCTCGGGAAAAGCTCCAAAAATACCAAATTTAAGGGGGAAGGTTTTGCTCTTGATTTCTTTAGAGGAGGTGGCTATATAAGGTAAGTTTGTGCCATTCCAACCTTCTTTTTCAACTTCTATCCATCATTTCTAGCTTCATTAGCTTGTCATCTAGATCTAGATCTAAAACTAGGAGAGAGAGGAGGGAAGAGAGAGAAAAAAAACTAGAAATGGATTATTTTTGTAAATAAAATTCTATGATCATATTATAACCATTACAATGCTATGTTTGTCATTTTAATGTAATATAGAATTGAGTTTGATTATTTTTTCTTCCTTATTAATTATTACATCCATAGTTTTAATTAATGAACTTGATTATCTTAATATATAATTGAGTTTGATTTTTTTCCTTCTTCTTATTAATTATTACATCCAAGGTTTAATTGAGTTTCATTTAGGCTAATATAGAATTATTTTTTATTAAATTTCTTCCTACTTATTATCAGGCTACATCCATAATTTAATTTAGTTTATAGAATAGCTCATTAAATTAGTTAATATTATATAGAATTCTTATCATAGGTTGTTAAAGATGGATCATAGAGCATGGATGTTATGGAGAAATTCGCTTACTTTCATGTTCGAGGTATCGAAGTTTGTGGAGGCTGCGAAGAAGCACGCTCGCATTTGCAAGACAAAGTAAATACGTTATCCGTGTTTTGACTGTAGCAACAATATTGTATGGGAGGATACTAATATCATCAAGAGGCATTTGATAAAGCGAGATTTTATGGATGGATACACAATTTGGTCCCACCATGGTGAGGAAAAAGGTACTTCCAACAACACATACATCAATACTGGCTGTGATAAAGTGGGTGGTGATGATGCAAACGACAATGATCATGTTATGATGGATGATAATTACGATCATGGAGATCAAAATGGTGATCAAACAGATGTGCGTGTGGAACCACAGGTGGATGAGGAATGTGATGTTGATATGGAGGACATGTTGCGCCACATTGAACCGGCAGTGTTGCTAGGGAGTGTTAAAGGGTTAGAGAATTTCGAGACACTCAAGAAGGTAGCAAAGGACCGTATGTATGTGGGATGTGGGAAGGAGTGAACCGTGCTGCATTTTGTCCTTTATCTTCTGATCCTGAAGGCTAAATTCGGCTGGTGAGACAATAGTTTCAATGGTCTCCTTACTCTGCTGGGCAATTTACTTCCGAAGCCTAACTTTGTGCCAAAAAACACATACGAAGCAAAGAAGATTATCAATTCATTGAAGATGCGTGTGCAAAGAATACACGCGTGCAAGAACCACTGCATATTGTACTGCGGTGAGTATGCGGCATTGGAAAAGTGTCCAAATCGCGATGCTAGCTGTTACAAAAGTAATGCCGATTTCTATGAGGACCATGCCGGTTCCTCCATCGGGAATAGGAGGAAGAAGGTTGCAAAGAAAAGTGCTGGAGCTCAAGTAGAGGACGAGTCCTGTATAGGTACTGACACGACGCAGCACAGAGTCCTTGCCTTAGTGATGTGGTACTTGCTGGTGGTAGACCATCTGAAGCGTTTGTTCTCAAACCCAAAGACCGCTGCAATGATGACCCTGCATGCTGATTGCCCAATAAAGGATGATGGAAAGCTTCAACATCCTTCCGATGCTCGCCAGTGGAGGACCTTCGATGCCAATCATCCAGAGTTTTTAGATGAAAACTGGAATGTACGGTTCGCGTTGAGTACAGACGGCATGAATCCATTTAGTGAAAGAAGCAACATGCACAGCGCATGGCCAGTGCTGATGACCATATACAACCTTCTCCCATGGCTATGTCACAAGATAAAGTTCCTTTTGCTAACCATTCTCATACAAGACCCGAAGCAGCCTGACATTGACATTGATGTTTTCCTTGAGCCATTGATGGAAGATATGCAGAAACTTTGGGAAGATGGGGTTCGGATGTGGGATGAGTACAGACATGAGCACTTCACACTAAGGACCATTATATTTGTTACCATCAATGATTATCCCGCCCTATTTGTCCTGACAGGTCAGGTAAAAGGTAAGACAACATGTGTAGTTTGCTTGGATGGAACATCATATGTGTACATTAAGGGATCTATGAAGACAATGTTCATATGGCATATGCGCTTCTTATTGAAGACACACAAATACCACAGGATGAAGAACTTTTTTCGATGGCACAAATGAGAATGACTTTGCTCGAAAACTGGCTATTGGTAAAATAGTATTTGAAATGTGCAAGAAGGTCAAGTTCAAACTGAGTAAGAAGTCATTAGGTGGTGCTGATAATTTGAAAAGAGGAAGAAAGCAGGCTGAAACTACAGACGTCGCAGACGTGCTGTTTAAGAAGATGTCTATCTTCTTTAAGTATTTGCCATACTGGTGAGAGCTGGCAGTGCGCCTTGCCATTGATGGGATGCATCTTCAGAAAAAATATGTTCGATAGTACCATCGGATTCTTGGGCTTATCAGGCAAGGCAAAAGACGGACTAAAATCATGTAAGGATCTGGTTGACCTTCAAATCAGGCCAGAGCTCCACCCGTAAGAACTATCTAGTGGTAAGCATTACCTTTCCCCGGCTAGCTACAACTTAACACCAGATGAGAGATTAGCTATGTGCAAGTGCTTGCGCGGATGGAAAGTGTCGACCAGATTCTCATCAAACATCCGATCACTAGTCTCATTGAAGGACATGACGCTTGCCAGCTATAACTCTCATGATTTCCATGTGATGATCACAGTTTTTCTCGCTATTGTGATTCAGACTATCAAACCAATATTCGTAAGATGGTTATCACACGGATGTGTTACTTCTTCAACGTGATTTTGCAGAAAGTGATTGATTGTGTCAAGTTGGCTAGGCTTCAACTGTTTGTGCTGGAAACTCAGGTCCAGCTCGAGATGTGCTTCCCTCCATCCTTTTTCGATATCATGGAACATCTCATGGTCTAGCAAATAACTGAACTAGGGACTATGTACTTCCATCAGATGTGGACATACGAACAGTTCATGTCGACTCTCAATGGATACATGAGAAACAAGGCCTTTCCAAAGAGCAGCATGATCGAGAGCTACCATACAGAAGAGAATGTTGATTGCTGCATAGATTACATAAAAGATTAGGAGCTATTGGTTTACCGGAATCTTGACACGAGGGCAGATTGTCCGGGAGAGGTACCATTGGAATGAAAAGATTCATAGATAAGGACAACCAGCAATTGGAGAAAGCGTATTCAAATGTTTTACAACAGCTTGCAATAGTAACACTACTAAAGTTAAAAGAATGATAAAAGAATGTTCCATACCATGTCATGAAGCCGAGAAAGCCTCTCAGCAGTCACAATCACATTGTTGTCTCCCTCCTCGAGCTATCTAATTCGAAAATATGAAAAGTCTGGCACAAAGTACCCATGATCCTTAAGCTGCTCTAGGCAGACCTCCATGACGGTCTTGTCAACAGTTACCCTAGATGGTGCTGTGCTAGCTTATGCGACAATTGAAACCATCGGGATGGCCTGTCCTGGTGACAACGAGGTGAAATCTGGATGTCGAACAGGTACTTGAAAAGAAAGATGTTTTCTTTCCATATTTGGTTCACCTACGTCCTCGGTTGTACCATAGGAGAGGTACCACCTAAAGCTTCGACAACATCTTTGAGCCATCTAATATTATTGATAAGTTGCATTGAAGTAAATTTAGAATTTATTCATGTGTAGTAACACAATCAATTAAAAGAAGGAAAGAATATTACTACATTGGGAATTGTTCCTCTGCTTCGATCGCTGAATGGCAAGTCAATGGGGCCATGGAATTGAAGTCCTGGAAGACTAGCGGGAGTGTCATCGTGCCCAAAATGTCCCCTGCCACCTCCACGGCCGCCACCACCACGGGGAAAAGAACTTTCACTTGCCATAGTTAGCCAAAACTATCCATATAAAATTTACAAAATGCTCAGAATAAAAGATTATACAAAATAATGGAAGAAGTTTACAACTGTTGGTTTAGATCTCATGAACATTGTTATACCTAATTGTAACATATTTATTATTATTTTGCAATTGCAAGGAATAAAAATGGTAAAAGCTAACAACTTTTAATTTCTCATGCTATCCTTACGTAAACAAAATTTACTGTCTATATGAAAAAATAATATACAGTGGAAGCAAATAATTTAGAAACAATAATGCAAAACAATAATTGTCAGATTTATAAGCCCGGCAGTCCACTTGGGGGTTACCAAAGTGGTGGATTTATAGGTAAGGGCGATTGTGAAACGAAGAACTCGAAGGTGATCGCGAGAACACAAGGGACACAGGGGTTTTAGATAGGTTCAGGCCTCCGGAGAGTAATACCCTACGTCCTGTATGATGGTGCTTGTATTGCTCGACACTTGATTTGATGCCCTCGGGAGGCTCCCTTGGCCGCCTTATATAGGCTAACGACATAGGGTTACAAGTCGGTTTGAATCTAATCTACTTGTTAGCTACATGGAAAGTAATCTGAGTTGGACTACAATACGTGTCCCCCAATATCCGGGCAGATTTGAACTATCTGGTTGCCTTGCCGTGTACTCCAAGTATCTTCATGTCCTCGATCCACATGCCCTGGTTGGGCGGGCCCACTTGTCAGGTTCGGCCACTATCCTGGTCGGTGGGGACCCATGAGGTACCCATATCCTTTAATAATGTAAATAATTTACACCACAAGTAGCACTGTCAACTTATGGCAATTGCAATGTAAGTAAAATTCATATAAATAACCATATATACGTGGATACAATTTCAATCAAATAATCAGATCTACTTCAACAAAATGGAAAAACATGGAAAAAAACATCAACCAGCCGGGGAGGGGGACGATGGTCCAAAAAAGAAAAAGTTGATCCAAATAGCAAGTCCAAGTGCCTGAACACAAGGAAAGGTGAAGCCACGGAGGCATGCCAACTAGAAGTAGGCGCCCAGGCCCCGACGACGAGGACTGGCGGAGCCATGGAGGCATGCCGACCTGAAATAGGCACCTAGCCCCCAAGGACGAGGACTGGTGGGACCGCAGAGGCACGCCGATCGGAAATAGACGCCTAGCCCCCGAGGACAAGGACTGGCGGGACCACGGAGGCACGCTAACTGGAAATAGATGCCCAACCCCCAAGGACGAGGGCTGGCGGAGCCGCGGAGGCACGCCGACCTGAAATAGGTGTCCATCCCCCAAGGATAAGGACTGGCAGAGCCTCGGAGGCACGCCTGTGGCGGAACCGCCTGAATTAACCTGTCTAAAGTGCACTTAAGTCGCCTAACACGCGATCATGCACCTTAAACAAGTCAACTTAGTCGTCCGTCGGATTTCATCCGATAAACCACATAAACAGGATCGAGAAAGCAATGTTCACACGAAGGTGAGTGGTTACAGAGATTACAATATTCCGTTCACATTAACATAGTTCAGCAATTTATTACATTAGAGTTTTACGAAATTCAGACAAAGTTTGCATGGTTTCAAACAACAAAGATAAAGTTCAGCGAAAGTCTAAACATCGATACATAATACCATGATGAAGCCGACTATGATATCAATTCTCATGATCCACGCTATCTGAGGACGGTTTCCACTCGACCGTCCAACTTGGAGGGAGTCGGGTCGGCCAAGTTAAACTGGCAACCATTTCCTCAAAATCAGCACTACATGAAAACATAGCCACAAGCAAGGCTGAGTATACTAATACTCAGCAAGACTTAACCATCAGGTGGTAACTACTCCACCAACTCCTAGACATACAAGGCTTTTTGGCTGAGGGGTTTGTTTTGCCAAAAGCATCTAAAGTAGGTCCTTACTTTCAAGTTTTAGTAGCAGGTTCTAGTTGGTTTAACCATTCTAGGTGAGCACCTATTCTAAGCAAGCATGTTGAACAAACAAAATTAAACAAGCAATTCATATTAATCATCATACTTTGGTCCACTTCTTACTCAGTGTGGAATAGTGATCAAGCAGTCTCAAACTGTGAGAGGCAGATGATTCGAATCGAGTTTTTAAACCTTGCAAGGTAAACCTAACCCCACGACACTTGCGTACCACACCGGGTCCACTTCACTTGTTAGCCGTCCCCATCAATCCCCAAGCATGTGGCTAGGGCCCACTTCCCTTGGATACAATGACCCACGGTCCCGGAACGTCGCCGTACCGTGACTGCACTTGTACCCACATGGTGCACCTGGGGAAACTCCGTTCCAGAGAGAGTGGGGAGTATGTCCACATCCCGGTTCAATCAGGTATTAGGCTTCTCTATCCCATACTAGGTATGAGATTAGTACTTTCAAATACTTGACCACGAACGCCGACACATTTCGACCTTAGCACATTTATCACTAGACAGATGGGGCAATCCACCAATCCAGAACATATAGCCCAGCCCTGTCTATCATCCTTATGGTTGGAGTATAAGTAAACAAACAACTCCTATAACTCACGAGTGATAGGAAATCACTCGATTTTTTACCGAGTCCTATTTAGCATACTCGCCTTAACATACTAGTTTTCAGCACATAAGTACCTAGGATCATGGAACTAGGGTTTCAAGGAACTCCTATGAACGTAAATGCACAAACATAATTAACATAGATATTGCATGAATTTAGAAAACTGGGTTATGCTCTGGGGTTTGCCTTCCTGAACTATGTTAGTTAGCGGGTCACCAGAAGCTTCGGGAATCTCCTGCTCGGCCTCGACGTGGTGCAGCTCTGCAGATGATTCCTTAGCAGCAGGCGTCAACTCGTAGGTTCCGTTTGCGAGGTTCGCTTCTACACGAGATGCATATGCAATAGTTTAATGTTTCCGTGCTTTCATATGCAGGATGCAAATCATGAACTATTGCTGCAATGTAGATTACATTTCGACCACATTCACCTAAACAAGGTTCTAACTTTCATTATCTTCATGAAGTAAGGTGTGTGGTGATATAAAACTCGGGGTTGACGTTGATGGTGATTGTGTACACATATACGGTTTTACAATTTAGACTTCACATAGAAAGGTGGGGTCACTTTAGGGTTGCTCAAGGTTTATTTGGAAAGTTATCCTGTCGATGAATGTTTTTCTGTACCTCTTCCAATTACCATTTTACCCTTACTATTACCTAATGGTTTTTATTCATTTCCTTTTTGGGATTAAATTTTCATAAATGTTTCTAGTAGCTCCTTATAAGGTATGGTTCTGAAAATTTTACAGAGGCTTTCTAATCACATCAGTGAGCTATTGTAAAATATTACGATGCATTGAACTTCTACAAAATTAATTAAAATTAAAACAGTACCCTATGGTAGATTATAGGGATCTATATTTAACTCAAGTTACAGTAGCAGTTTGGCTCTAATATTTTTACAGGAGGTTACACTAGTGTGACAGAGGCTTATGTGATTTTTCCATGATTTTTGGTGAAGGACATCTATTTTCCATGTTTTTTCTTCATTCAAACTTGTACAAAAGTTAAGCCTGCTTCATCAAGTTCCATTCAGTGATTGATATTTTTCCTAGCAAGCATGTTTCATAAGTGATTTAACCCAGGTGGTTTCATATTTTTCTTTGAAAGATTACATTACTTATGCAAAAAGAAAGATTTGTCACTAGGTTTTAAGGATAAAACTTAAATAGTGACATAAGCATCTATACTAGGGTCCAAAGTATTTTTATAAGCACAAGTTCACTGAAACAAAGCTAACAAAAGTGGTTTTCCTATTTTCCCCTTTTTGTGATTTATTTGGCATTTAATGGCTTAAACAAGAAATAAAACCTAGTGAAATACATCTAACAGTGACATGTGAAAAAATGTTTTTCTGTGAAACTACACGACTCAAAGATTTCAACAAAGTCAGTTTGACATTTTTCTCTATTTTCTACCTTTAGTTATGCGTTTTCAAAGTTCAGCCTTTTTATTTCACTTTTAAAACAGAAAAGCAGTGGCACTTTTATGTGAGGACTCTTATACTTTTTCAACAATCGGGAGCTGGTCCCTGAAAACTAACGTGAAGGCCCCTGGATAAATTGCAACCGATGTAATGTGGTCCCTATGGCATTCACGGCGGCGGGCGGATAAAATCCCGATGATCTAGGGCTTGACTCGTGGGAGCAAGGGGTCGGGGGTGCGGGTGTGTTTACCATGAGGGGCTTGGGGCAGGTCTAGGCGGCAGTGAAGGAAAAATGACGGCGATTGGCCATGGGGACGAAAGGAGGGTGTGGCGGCAAGGATCTCCGGTGTTCCGGCACCGATAGTGCTTCAGGAGGCCAACAAGCTGCTCAGGGAGCTTCGCGTGGATGCAGTAAAACTAGCGGAGGTGGTGGTGAGGTGCGGGGTGGTGCGGAGTAGGGGGCTCCACAGAGGGGTGGTGTGGCGGCTCTTGGAGCAGAGGAGCGGCGGATCTTGGCGAGTGCGGGGAGGGTTGCGAGCGGCGCAGTTGCTGCCTTTATAGTGCCGGGGAGGAAGTGGAGGAGTGAGGCGGGGCTCTTGGCGCTGATGGGAGGGATCGGAGGGGAGTGGAGGGCAGCTGGCTGTTTGGGGATTGGCGGCGGCACCATTGGTGGGTGGAGTGGAGCCGCGGGGCACGATCTTGCGGTCATTGGGCGAGCTTGATCTTGGGCGTGGTGAGACGGATTTGCCGGGCGAGCTGAGTGGCGGAGCGGGCCTTGTGCTGTCACTGTCGAGGTCAGGGTTGGGGAGGCGGGGCTCGACGAATGGAGGCGTGAGACGTGGCGCACCGGGGAGCGGGCGGACATGTGCGGCGCCACGAGAGATAGGGCGAGGGGGATCGCGGGCAGGGGAAAGGGTAAGCTCATCGGCGTATTGGGCAGCCACAGCTCGACCTGTCCTGTCCCGGGAATGGGTTGGGCGACTGCGCGTCGCCGGTGAGGCGAAGCCACGCGGCGGGCGATGACGTGCCGGGCGCGATCCAGTGATTCGCGCGCACATGGTCAGGTGAGGGGGCTGATTTTGTTTGAAAATTTTCAAATGAACTTGCAAAACTCCAAAACTAAAACATGTAGCCCTGATGTCACACTCCAACTATTAGAAAGGGATTTAGGTCAAATTCGTTACAGATTTTTGTAGGAACGCCGGGCTTTTAGACTTAGCTGATTCTACACTTTGGGGCGAAAATGATGGTTTTGGCTAACTTGGGCTTAAACTTTGAAGGGCTTCTGTTAGGAATGTGGCCAAGGTCTAATTGATTAAGTTGTTGTATAAACTTGGTTCTCAAACTCTTATAAAGTTTTTTATTTAAGGTCAGCTTAAATTTTGTGAGTAAACTGCTTGCCAAGATACATACTTGAATTAGTTTCAGACTTAGCACCATTTGCAGGTTTGGGCTGAGTTGACCCTTTTGGTTGACTTTGACCCAATTTTTGAGGGGTTTTCTTGAGATTTGGCATTGGGTCAAATAAGTGAATTTGAAATAGACTTGTAGCACTTAAACTCCTATAAAGGGTTTGACTCGAGTTCATGTACAAATTGGTGAGAAACAGGGCTGCCAAGTTGAGGATTTTCACTGTTTTCAACCCTTAAAGTTTGAAGTGAGTTTGAATTGCTACTGATTTTGATTCTAGTTTTTGAACCTCTTCCTCTCCAAATTAGCCAAAGTGCTAATAAAAAAGTTGTTGCATTTGTAAAGTTTTACAACTCTTAGATTGACAAAAATTCAAGTTCCTACATAAAATTTCAAGTTTTAAATTGACCCCAAATTAAGCTTTAAAAGGGTAATTTGTACCTTTCATGTGCCCAATGAGTTTCTAATTACCCTAATCATGCTTAAGCAAGGTTAAATTAGCTAGGGTTGTCACAGCCGACCTGAAATAAGCGCCCAGCCCCCGAGGATGAGGACTGGCGGGGCGACGGAGGCACGCCGTTGAAAGCGTAACAAAAAATCCGCAGATTCTGCCCGGCGCATTGCGCTGCAGTAATGGGTGGCCCGCAAATTCTATTCGTTGGTTACGCCGTCACACCCCTCAAAAGTGCTAGGGGACACATAGCTGTTTCATTTCCATCCGTAACACTCGTAGCGCCACCGCCACAGTTCATTGAGCTCATCACCTCCGTGCCCGTGAACCCTAGGGGGCGCCGCCGCAAGTCCCAATCTACTTGCATGCATTCCATTGCCACTGGTCGAGCCACCGTGCCATCACTGCCCGAGCCGCCGTGCTGCCGTATGGGCATCAAAATCCTAGCGTCCATCAGATCCAAATCGCAAGGCTTGGAGACCGAAGAAATGGCGTAGGAGAACATTCCAGATCCGATGACAGTGTGGATGAAGTCTGTGATGACCGAGGAGTGCATCCAGGTGCTTGTTGACTGGGGCCTCCTCAGGCCACAGGCGCTGTTGGATTGAAAGCCCACCGTCGACCAAGATTTCCCTTCGGAGGACAAGATGGAGACGATGGTCTTCGCTTCTTTCTTCGAGCACGGGTTTGGGATCCCATGCGGAGGCTTCTTCAGGGGTCTGCAACATTATTACAAGATTGAGCTGGTACATCTAAATCCCAACTCCATCTTGGATATTGCTATTTTTATCCACCTGTGTGAGGCATATCTAGGTATCCCCCCACACTTCGACCTTTGGAGATATATGTATCAACTGAAGATTGTATCAACCAATGGGAAGCAGAGAGTGATTGGTGGTTGTGGTTTTTCTCTGCAACCGAAAAAGGTCCAGGGGTATTTTGATCTGCAGCTGAAGGATTCCAACAAGGGTTGGCACAAAGAGTGGTTCACCATTGCCAATCACCAGCCCGAGCTGCCGCCACGTATAGGATATAGGCCAGTGGTCATGCTCGAGCGGTCTAACTTGCCGACCTTGGAGGAGCAAGTGCAAGTGAATCAGTTGCTGGTGAAGATCGCCAACCTAGAATCATGGGGACTGACAGCTGGAGCCATCAACATTAACTTTAGCCGAACACTGATGCAGCCAATCAAGCACCGAGTGCACCCGGCATATGAGTACGCAGGGTCGGAGGACCCAACCCGGGAGGTCCAGCGTAAGGTGCCCAAGGAAGAGATCATCAACCGGGTGTCAGAGTTCTTTGGGGGTGTTATCAGGAACAGGAACTGCCGCAAGGCTTATTCAGTGAAGCATCTGCCATCCAACCCAGTATGACTTCTGAAGGCATTGATTTTGTATACTATTTGTGCTGTTGAATTGTTTCTGACTGTGCTTGTTGATGGACTAGGACGATGAATTTGTATTATTTTGCTCGGCGCCGCTTCCTGGAGGGGTCGAGCAGCGGCAACCCAAGGTCTGCCTGACCGGCGAGCCCAACGAGCCACCTGCCAACCTTGAGTGGGGTCCGACTCCTCCTTTGGTTGGGACGAGAGTGTTCTAGAAGAGGCCGGGCAAACCCAGGGATCCAAACCAGTGGGATGTCGGACATGGCAAGTTGTGGGGAAGCTGCTGGGCACCCAAACCCAGAAGCCGAGTGGTAAAAGAAGGAAGATGGCTGGCAAGAAGGGGAAGGAGAAGGAGAAGGCTACCCTGAGCATGGCCTTCGCAGCCAGGTTGGCTGGTGAGGCGGATGAGGAGTCCGACACATCCAGCCCAGTCATCAAGAAAAAGAAGTCGAAGGTCCTTAAGACCACCGCGGCCAACGCGAAGTGTGTTAAGGAGGCGCTGAAGGTGTAGATCCACGGGGGATCCAACAGGGATGCATTGGCAACACGACCACCATTGCACCCAAAGTTCCGGGTGATGAAGAAGAGCACCATGTAAGTGCGGTATGCTTATGCTGTCTATCTTGTAGTTATTGTTGGTGCCGCTTGTTTTGTTTGAATTGCTTGTCGCACTAGCGATGCAAGACTGCTGTGCTGGCTAATGAGGCTAGTGCGCAGCTGACCAGTTGCTCAGCCTAGACCGAGGGGATGAGTAGCTGAACTGTTGATTAGCTGCCACCTCTGGAGGCCGGAGTAGACAAAGAAGGTCGCACTGGAGATGCTGTGCCAACTCCATTGCTGCAACAAGGTGAAGCCAGCTCCAGGGCTGCGGACGTTGCTATGGTCGACCCCGAGGTCGAGTAGGTTGCTGATGAGCCCGGTAGTCCAGCAGGAGGTTACCTAAGTGGTTGGTTTGTAGGTGAGGGTGATCGTGAAATCAAGAACTCGAAGGTGATCGTAAGAACACGAAGAGAACACAAGGGTTTTATACAGGTTCGGGCCTCCGAAGAGTAATACCCTGCGTCCTGAATGCTTGGTGATTGGTTCGAGCACGAGAGTTGATCAGATGTTCGGATGCCCTCGGAGGGGTGCCCTTGGCCACCTTATATAGGCTTGACGACCAAGAGTTACACGTTGGTTTGAATCTAATCTACACGGTAGTTACATGGAAATTAATTTGAGTCAGACTATAATACGCGTTCCATGATATCTGGGCAGATTTGAACTGTCTCATTGCCTTGACATGTACTCCAACTAACTTCATATCCTTAGCCCACACGGTCTGGTCGGGTGGGCCCACATGTTAGGTCCGACCAGTATCTTGATCGGTGGGGACCCATAGGGTACCCATATCCCTCTATGTCCTCGGCCCGCACGCCCTGGTCGGGCGGGTCCACTTGTTAGGTCTGGCCAGTATCCTGGTTGGTAGGGACCCATGGGGTACCCATATCCCTCAAGCCCCTGAGCGATGTGTAGACGAACAAAGATTTTGAGGTCATCACAGCAAAGCTTGGAATGTAGTCGTCTGAAGCTACGATGGCATCATGGTGATTGAGAGGCTGCGAAGTGCTCAAAAAAGAAGAAGAATCTGAGCGAACGCAGAGCCAATGCGTAGAGCAAAGTCGAGTGCCGACTTGATGGATGTCGAGTATCCAACAAGTCGAAGCGAAGGATATGGAAGGTGTCACAAGATGCACTCCATAGGAGTAGCCCCCGAGCATTGAAGCGATTAGTATAATTGGTCCAATGGTCCAAAAAAGAAAAAGTTGATCCAAATAGCAAGTCCAAGTGCCTGAACACAAGGAAAGGTGAAGCCACGGAGGCGTGCCAACTAGAAGTAGGCGCCTAGCACTCGAGGATGAGGACTGGTATAGCCGTGGAGGCACGCTGACCTGAAATAGGCTCCCAGCCCCCGAGGACGAGGATTGGTAGGACCGCGGAGGCATGCCAACCGGAAATAGGCGCCCAGCCCCTGAGGACGAGGACTGGCGGAGCCAAGGAGGCACGCCGACCTGAAATAGGTGTCCAGTCCCCAAGGATGAGGACTAGCGGGACTGCGGAGGCACGCTAACTGGAAATAGGCGCCTAGCCCCCAAGGATGAGGACTGGCGGAGCCGCGAAGGCACGCTGACCTGAAATAGGCGCCGAGCCCCTAAGGACGAGGACTGACGGAGCCGCGGAGGCACGCGGACCTGAAATAGGCGCCTAGTCCCCAAGGATGAGGATTGACGGAGCTATGGAGGCACACCATTGAAAGGGTAATTGAAAATCCACAGGTTTTGTCCCGCGCATGCCGCATTAATGGAAAAGAAACTTGCAGATTCTGCCCAGCGCATTGCGCCACAATAACGGGAGGCTTGCAAATTCCGTTCGTAGGTTACGCCGTCACGCCCCTCAAAAGTGCAAGGGGACACGGAGACATTTCATTTCCATCTATAACACTCGCAGCACCTCCACCATAGTTCACTGAGCTCATCGCCTCAGCGCCCGTGAACCCTAGGATGCGCCGGCACAAGTCCCAATCTATTCGCGCGCATTCCACCGCCGCCGCTCAAGCCGCTGCGCCGGAGTATGCACATCAAAACTCTAGCATCCATCAGATCCAAATCGCAAGGCTTGGAGACCAAAGAAATGGCGCATGCGAACATTCCAGATGTGATGATGGTATGGATGAAGTCCGTGATGACCCAGGATCGCAAGGCTTGGATGAAGTCCTATATGATGGTGCTTGTATTGCTCGAGAGTTGATTTGATGCCCTCGGGAGGCTCCCTTGGCTGCCTTATATAGGCTGAGGACCTAGGGTTACAAGTCAGTTTGAATCTAATCTACTTGGTAGCTACATGGAAAGTAATCTGAGTTGGACTACAATACGTGTCCCCCAATATCCGGGCAGATTTGAACTATCTGGTTGCCTTGCCATGTACTCCAAGTATCTTCATATCCTCGATCCACATGCCCTGGTCGGGCGAGCCCACTTGTCAGGTCCGGCCACTATCCTGGTCGGTGGGGACCCATGGGGTACCCATATCCTTTAATAATGTAAATAATTTACACCATAAGTAGCACTGTCAACTTATGGCAATTGCAATGTAAGTAAAATTCATATAAATAAACATATATATGTGGATAGAATTTCAATCAAATAATCAGATCTACTTCAACAAAATGGATAAACATGAAAAAAAACATCAACCAGCTAGGGAGGGGGACGATGGCGCTCAGTGGACGCGACGGAGTCTCGGGCTGGGAGGAGGTCCCGTGCACGCGGTGGCAGACGGGGAGGATGGCAGCCCGGCGGGGAGCACAATGCTGGGCGGACGACACGTGGTGGCGGCGCTCGGGGAAGAGGACGGCAGTGCTCAGGGATGAGGACAGCGACACGAGGGGGGTGCGATGGAATCTAGCAGGCTAATAGGTGTGTTGCAAACCCGCCGGGAGTTAGAAAAATTTGATCCCCCGGGTAGGGTTTATATGTGGATGAGTCGGTGCTGGTGGGGCCGCGCTCGCTAGGACAGAGGCTCAGGGTGGGCAGGCGCTAACATCACCCGCCAGCACTTAGACTCTGTGCTAGCGGGCCACATTACCGCCTGCCAGCGCAGTGGAGCTATGCTGGCGGGCCGCATTAGCGCTCACGAGCGCAGTGGTTTCAAGAAATTTTCAACTGATTTAAATACTTGATAAATGATTTCAAAATTGTTTCAAACTTTTACACTTGAACATAAATGTTATTTAGTGAATGTAAAAAATAAAATTTCATACATAACACAAATGACAATGACTAGTTAGTTCACTTGTCACTATAGGTTGAAACACCTCATGAGTTATAGGGTGATTATGACTTGCATATCCATTTGGGAAGGACGTACTATTATACTATCTCAAAATTGTGTTAATATTTTTGGTCCATGCTGGTTCACTGCTAAAGTGGTTACATGCCAAATATCATGATTTTTCAACATTTTTATATTTTATGAAATTTAATATAATATAAAATTGTCGTACAAATATGTTTGGTGTACAAATATGCATTGATATGCATAAATTTATGAATAATAAATATGTTTAAATTATGAAAGAAAAAGTTTGGTGTACAAATATGTGTTGATATGCATAAATTCATGAATAATAATATATGTTTGAATTGTGAAAGCAAAAGTTTGTGTTGATATGCATAAATTCATGAATAATAAATATGTGTTATTATGCATAAATTCATGAATAATTTTTAATTGCAAGTATTAGAATTTTGCATATTAAGAGTGATGGACAACAATGATAACAATGCTGAATCCGCCGAGGAGGATTCTGATTCCGACGACGATTGTGGATCGTATTCTACTCCACCTGAGTACGAACCAAGCCCACCTAGGATTCACAGACGTCTAGATGAAGATGACCCTGAATATGATCCAACCGCGGATCATCAGGTACCTACATGCACATTCATATACTAGCTAGTGATGTGTTTGTTGTTCACATGAAGATGATAAACTCCAACTATTGTTTTCTCTATAGAACAATTACCAATCCTCGGTTCATTCACCGCCGCGATGTCGTAGAACATCTACTGTGTAGGAAGGCGAGGTAGCTGCCTCTGCACCACAACCTTTGGCTACAACTGCTTCCACCAGTAATCCAAACAGGTAGCGTGGGAAAAGAAGCCGAAACCAGATCCGTAAAAAAGGTATTGTCGTAATAGAATTGCTTGGCTCCAAAGGTGAGCCCATATTACCTGAGGGGATAGCTGCTAGGTTTTGGAACATATGTGGAGCTATTGTCAGGCATAAATTGCAGACCTGGATCACGACTAGTAATTGGAAGGATGTGCCTATCACTACAAAGGATGTATTGTGGGCCACATTGAAACAAAAGTTTACTTTTCTTGAAGGTTAAGAGGAATTCGCAAGAATGTTTGCTGAGGGCCTCCTTGCGAGATGTTTCAGGAATTTGAGGTCTACTCTTAATAAAGATTATGTACAGAAAGGCAAGAATGCTAGGGAAGACTTCGGTAGGATTCCTCAAGAAATGTGGAAAGAGTTCATACAACAGAAGAACACGCTGGAAGCAAAAGCCCTGAGCGAAGAAGATACCAAGAAGGCTATGAAAGCTGCCTAGAACCCCTATCACTTGGGTGCGGGAGGGTACACAACCATGATCGCTAAATGGAGGAGAGAGGAAGAAGAACGGAGGATAGCTGGTTTACCAGATTTGTTTGAAGGCTTGGATGAGCACTGTAGGAATTGGGTACTAGCTCGAGTTCCGACATTCAAACCGATGGCAAGGTTAAATTCAAACACGCAACAACAAACAAAATTTACACGAGGTTGGAACAGCTCACCGAGCTGCAAAAGAAGGGTCTTTTCAAGCCGGACAGGGAGAGAGATTAGCTATCCGCCGCAATCGGAACCACGGAGCACTCTTGGCGTGTTTGAGGGCTATCATCAACATTGGCCTGAGGTAAAGCATTCCACAATGACCAAGTAAGCTACAAGAAGCGGGACCATTATAAGAAAGACCTTGAGGAGAAGATGAGGGAAATCACCAAGGAGGAGTTCATAGAGTTCTTGGCTAGCTAGCAACTACAAACAAGGGCTGACCCGATAGTATTCGATGGTCAACGACAGGCAGAACCAACCATGTAGCTTGCTCACATAGGATTCGTTGCTCCAAGTAGTGTTGGCTCCATTACAAATATGAGGTATCCCATTGACGACATACAAGTGGATACACCATGCAAGTTGGTGATACCTTATGGAAGGAAACAAAATATGTTTCGAGAGGTCGCAATTGGCATGGCAGTAATTGGTCATGTGTTCCCAAAGTAACCCCTGCCGGAATATGCCTGGGTGTATGTTGTTACGGTGTTGGATGAGTCGTGCGAGATTGACATCCCTACTGATGAGGGGATTGAGATTCTCGATGATGCGATGAACCCGTACATACTACGACATCACTGAGATATCATTGTGAATAATGCATCACCAAAAATGTCACGGCCGAGCCAAGATGTACCCATGCTAGAGTCAAATGTTGACACGAAGCAGCCGATGCAGTCACATGTGCAGGGAGCTACCAATGAGGGCGAGCAGCCAATGCTATCACATGTTTAGAAGGTCTCACTGAGGACGAATGGACATCACTACTCCAAGGCGATGAACGAGTAGATGATTTACCAGTTATTGATCCAACATCGCCTTCGCCGCCATCTCCACCTCCCCAGAGGCTAGTGGTACCTCGTATGGTCAACACATATGATCAAAAGGCTCCATCAACAGAAGTTGATAAGTTCTTAAACGTATTGAAGATGAAGGCTTCATCTTCCTGTGAGAAATTTGTAGCTTGCGGCGCCTCTCGGCAAAAGGAAAAGGATGAAAACCTCAATTTCTTTGTGTCAGATAAAATCCCAAAGAATTATGAGCATGGCAAACTACTCTTGTATCGGTGGGATTTGATGTACGGCCCATGAGAACTGAATAAGCTGCATTGATGGATCATGAAAGCAATAAAGCAAGGCATTTGAGCAATCACCGCGCATATCCCAAAAAAGATTTTCCTTGGCGTTCTCGATTACGAGGTTGTGATCGATTTCGAGGATTTGCATAGACTTTACCGTCATCAACACCTTGACATGAATCTCATTACCGTATGGTGCTTGTAAGTCCACATGTACCACATACACGAGTTTTACATACATACGTATATATTTTATATGTCAAGTACCTAAGCGACTACCTATTTTGCAAGATGCAATGGCATGAGGAAGAATTGATGAACGACAGGTTCAAGGTAGCGTACCTTGACCCAGCATGAATTAGCGAGCTAGAGCACAAGTTCAAAATGACGGAAACAGCTAAGGTACAAATGGAAGCAGCACAGACACAAGTGGAGAAAAATGCTATAAAAGCAAAAGCCATAGAGTTGAAATGCACAAAGTGTCCATATACATTGCAAGAGTAATAAGGAAAAAGGCTCACAAGGATTATATCATGGTGGCTTAAAATTTCAGTAAGCTAGGTAGTTTTAATTACTATATATACTTGGTGCCATTTAATGCCATCTATAATATAAATTGTTCTAATATAATGCAGAGACCTTTGGATTTGCATTATGATTTTACCCAAGCATGGATTAGCAGCGATCTTGACTTAGCCATATTCAGCAGAGATAGTTACAAGAAAATCATAGGCATTATACAAAAGTAAGACATTCCTTGGCAGTTCTTAAATGCATGTTGAGATTCTATGCACCTAAGTTGTATTACTAACTCTTGTCTTTATATCCTCAAAGTGCGTACAAGCTTTACATAATGAAAGGGTAGGGAGTGCCCTGAAAATAGAAAGAAAGCTATGAAAATATATCATTGATTCGTAAGAACATAAAAGCTTAGTTTCTTTTCATATAATGTAGACTTATCATTAATAACAACTCATCATTTTTCTATTTGATTGTAGTGCCACAGGCAACCTCCCGGCTCTATGCTATGTGGATATTATGTATGCGAGTTTCTCAGAAATAATGGGAGGTACCGGACAAACTCCGAAGACGTAAGTCTCTTATACACTGCCATGTGCTAACTTCCTAATGATAATACATCCTAATCTTCATTTACTGTATACCTGTAGATGCCTAGGATCGAACCTCATGATGCGGCGCTCGAAGATAAAGGCATCGACAACATTTGTAGGGACATGGCGAGGTTCATCCAACGTGAGATTTGCCATGAAGATGGAGCATTCTTTGATAAAAATGGCATGTTGATCAGACGAATGCAAAGGTCTTCGTAGATGGACGTAGTAGTTTTAATATTAGCGTGGCAAAGAATAGCTCTATTCCAAATATTGAATTATGTGAATTATTTATTATTCAAGTTTGTTGAATAATGTGAATTATCTATTATGGACGATATAGTTTTTAATAATGTGAATTATTTATTATTTAAGTCTGTTGTTATGTGGTTGGAGATATATATTTAAATTTGGCGGCTAAAAACTGATAGAAAATAGAAATAAAAAATAATTTATGGGAAATAATATATTGAATGGGAAAATATATATTCCTGGCAGATGGCATAAGCACCCGCCAGCACAGAAATCTCCTGTGTTGGCGAATGATGTAACCATCCGTCAGTATAGAAACCATCTATGCTGGCGGGTGGCTAACGTCGCCCACCTGGCGGGCGAGCACCCGCCAGCGCAGACGCCATTTGTGCTGGCTCAAAGTTGCTGGCGGGTGCTCGGCTCACCAGCACATACCCCTTTTAGTCGAGTGGCTTTGGGTTCATCGGTGCTGGTTGTGTGGACATCATGAAGCATCCGGGGCTTCTCATCCATATCATACGCTTGAGTAGAAGCAATTCCGTTCCTAGTAAAGTAGTAATGTATGTTTGCCACGCATAAGCTGATGATATAGATAGTTGTTACTTCAAACAAACAAAATATATCTATATTGACATCTATATCATGTGTCGAGGATACCCACCGACGATGAGAGGGGACTGCATACATCTGTTAGTTTCAATGAGCTCACCCTTGACACAGAAAATAAAGAATGCCGACACCTCTTGACAAATACTTAGATAAGGGATTCCAATCCCCTAGCATTCGGACTAGGAATAAACATGGAAGGCTTCCACAAGACAAGATAATGTAGGATTGCTAGGCAAATCGGGAAGAACCAGTTATATATATGGTCAGTTACGAACTTGAGACCCTTAACCGACTACACAAGAAATACATATGGTAGGAGTATAATATGCATCCAAAGGCATAGGGGAAAGGGAGAGATTTCTTGATATTCAACCCCTGAGAAAAGCATCCTAATAGGTTAGACACATCCAGATCAAGTACAATCAGGAGCAAACATGACGTAGTTATTAATCTCATATCGAGCGAACCTGTATAAACCCTTGTGTGCTCGAGTAGTGTAGGTACCCTACTATCGGTCGAGATCCTGATCTACACCCCATGTAGATCCATATTGTTAGTTGTCAACACCTGTCATGCCAAAGTGCCCATCAAGTATGTTCTATTCTATGAAAAGACAAAATTGTTGAGCTATAAGATGGTTAGATTTATGAATAAGTATCTCTTGTAAAATATAAGGAGCACCAAATTTTAGTAAAGGTCAAATTTTCATTTCTCCGACTACTTGTTCCCTTCTCTTGGTTCTTCTATAGCGGGTTCTTGGCCAAAATTGATGAATTAATGCTACCCTATACCTCAGCTCAAAAACCTCCTAATTTTTTAAAAGTATCTTACAGTAAATTTAATTTACACGCCTCACTTGATTCTTTTTATGCCCCTGCATCTATTCGGGAAAAAAACCTACTAGTAGTCGTCAAGTCTTGGTGTTAGATAGAATCTAAAATGATTGTCCTTTCTTTTCTGTTTTGCAAAAGCTAACATGATTATCAATGACTATGGGAGGTCAAACCTGCCACCAATTAGACTGGAACACGTCACCAATACTCCCTCCGTTCCAAATTGTAGGTCGTTTTGGCTTTTTTAGGTGCACAGTTTTTGCTATGCACTTAGATATAGTGTATGTCTAGATACATAATAATATCTATGAATCTAAAAAAGCCAAAACGACCTACAATTCGAAAGGGAGGGAGTAATTGATATGCTTTGGTCAAACTTTTAGACTTGCTGCTAGTGTTTTTTCTTTCTTTTTTAGGAATATCCTGAGTTTGCACCTTCAACCATGACTCCATGAGTGACCTTTCAACTTGAAAAATCAAATCTTTCATATAGAAACTTCCACACGATTAAACTCTGACGTTAGTATCGAAAATTCGTGAAGTTAAAAAATACCTCAACTGAAGATCAAGAGAGCATCATTCACTGGTGGAAAACTCACCTTTAGTCTCAGTTGGAGAGACACATAGGTCTCAAAAATTCAACTGTGACTAACTATTTGGGACAAAAAGCCCCACTCTTTAGTCCGGAGTCATTCACCCGGGACTAATGATCCCCTTTAGTCCCGGTTGGTAATAAAAAGGTTCAAAAACATAAAAAAATAGGCACGCCCATGCTAGCCTGCCCGCCCACGCGCCCGCTTCGCGTAGAAGAAAGGGAGAGGAGGAGGAGAGAAATAAGGAAGAAGAGAGCCTGCGTGAGATAAGGGAGGGGAGAGGATAAGGTGGAGAGAGGGGGGACTAAAGGCCTCGGTTGGTGAGGCGAAGCCTTTAGTCCCGGTTGAAATCACAAACCGGGACTAAAGTCCCGGTTGGTGTTTTCAACTACGACTAAACGCCTCACCAGATCCCCTCGTCCCGCTAGCCGTTACAACCAGGACTAAAGGGTCTCTTTAGTCCCGGTTGATATTACCAACCGGAACTAATAGTCCCCCTGTCGGTGGTCTCTTTAGTCCCGGTTGATATTACCAACCGGGACTAATACTCCCCTTGTCGGTGGTGGGAATTTGACACGCGACTAAAGATCCTTTAGTCTCGGGTCCAAAGATAACCGGGACAAAAAACGTTAGATGGAAGGTCTCTTTTCTACCGGTGATTGCCTTGGGTGGCAGATATGTTAGGAAGTTACTCAAGTTAAATGGCTAATTGCATGCTTATTAATGGGTTCCACATCATCAGAGTTTACTCCCAAACCCCCCCCCCCCACCCCACACACACAAAAGGAAATATATTAAATAATTGTATATAATGATAGAACGCATTAGATAGAGACCTCGCGCGTACAAGATTTAATTTTGATGTAGAAAAGGATTCCTCAAAATCCTTGGCTACTACTGGTACACGCGTCACACATTGTGCTCTTTTGAAATTTGTTTGGTCGGCATCGAGGTTATTTCGTTAATCGTGCATATTGAAAGATCGAGCTAGTAGCATAGATTACATTAAGAACCGCAAACTGTAAGAAATTGAGAATCCGAGGTAAATGGCGAAGTTTGTCTCCAAGGTAAAACACAACGTAAATAGAGCTCCAATTTTTCTCCCGGCGTCATTCGGGCCTGGGAGGCTGGGACCACATAATCCCACGGCCACGTCGGCTGGAGACGCGATGCGCTTGTTGCCCTGGTGCGCCTGCTCTAGGCGTCAGATCGCGGGCCCACAGAGCAGGGTCCGCGAGACATCGGGTCGCCGAAACCGGCGGCGCATCCACGCGGGGGCGGCTGCGGCGCCTGACTCGCTCGTCGCGGGTTGACCCTACCCAACGGGGCGTCGGGTACGGCGTGGTCAACGGTGATCACACGACGGCGGCAGGCGCGTGAGGCTGAGCTGGATCGGAGGAGGGCCCGGCCGAGGCAGCCGCGTGCCGGTGCGCTCTGGCTCCCGGCTCCGGCAGCACCCGGATGGGTCACCGCTATTACTGCACGAGCACGGCGGCAGATCGATGGATCCCTGATCCCCCCTTATTCCTGCGTCCCGGCCTGATGCCACCCCCTTCGTTTCAAATTGTAGATCATTTCAACTTTTATGGAGTCAAATTATTTTATATTTGCTAAAATTATAAAGTATTATAAAGATTTATAGCACCGAATAGGTATACTATAAAATATTTAATAAATAATTTAATCATACTTATTTGGTATCAAAAGTGTTAATACTTTATTGTATAAATTTGGTTAAATTTAAGTTGCTTAGTTCTAATTAAAATTGGAATGATTTACGATTTCGAACCGAGCGAGCGTTACTTTTGAATTCAAGTCCGGCGGCTCCCGGTCGCTAGCTCCCACCAAAGGCGACCGCTTCAACGCCAGCCTCGCGTCACATGCGCATGCGCGTGCGTGCGCCATAGTCCTGCCTACATCCAACTGTACCGTCGCCGCACCATGGCTGTGCAAATCGACACAGACGTAACCAGGGCGATGACGGACACCCAACTGAAACGGATCAGCTGGTGAACATGGATGTGTGGACGTGGCTCATCGTAAGTTGGAACGGAGGAACGGATCAACGGGAACTCAAAGGTCCCAAAAAAAAAAACGTAAATGAGCCTAGCTAGGCCGTCACTCCCTCCCGGCAGGACGGGTGTGGCAAAGCGTGAGTAGTATCGTGAAACACATTATTAATGATCAATTAATATTAGGTCCCGTTTGGATCATTGGAATTGAATTCCATCCTAATAATCATAATTTAGACACAAATTAATTAAGCTAATATAATTGTATGTGGAATATAGTTGTATATTATAGTTGGTGATATGGGAGAGATACTTATATGCTGCACTTCTACTATAGAGAAGCGAGTCCAAGAGCGTGCTATAAGAATTGAATTCCATTCTAATAACCATAATCTATAGAATCAATTTCCATCTCCCACCCCATGAATTTAAGATAGGCTTATATCTAAACTTTGGAAAGTTGTGGATGCCACATTCCAACATAAATTAGCCTACTCCATTAAATAGATTCCAATTCCTTCAAAATGAAGGAACCCAAACGGGACCTTATAGATAATTGTCGAGAAAGGGTATAGCTTACACGAAGGGATCAACTCCCAAGGGACATGATACCCTTTGAGCATATCCTTTCCCCTTGTATAAATATATAACCAGACCATTTATTCAATCAATAGAAGAGAATCCTCAAATTCATTCTTTCTATCTCTGCTTCTACTCTTAACACATTATCATGCACTTTTCTCTCTACTGGGCATAAAGACGGCGACAGGGGCCAGAAGGCCCCAACATCACGCTAAGTAAGAATGGACCCCAGGCATTTCCATTTCTCTTCCATGGAAGATGTTTTCCTTGTTCTTCCTCTTCATGGTCGCCGGTAATGGTTCACTAGACGACGCCCCAGGCTTTGCTTCTGCACTAGGGACCATCTCTTCTCGCCGTGCTCCACTACCAAGTCTATCCTGGCCCCTCAAGGTCTGCACCACGCAGTGCGCCGGCGGGGCAGCCACCAGGGAGGCGGCGGCGTCGGCTAACCCTAACCGCCCCTCCTCTTATACGGGCCAACCAGACCGGGCCGCTTTGGGCCACCTCTGGCCAGCGGCATGCACGGCCTGCAGGCCAGGTAACTAAGCCGCATTGGGCCGGATTGGCCCATGTCGCCCGTTGGCCAGCCTCACGCGCAAGGCCAACAGGCCAATGTCTGCAGACTAGCCCAGATTTGCCTCCAAATTTCATTAAAGTCCCCAGGCTTATGACTATTTATATGTTTAGAATATTCTATTCTACATGTTTCTGATTAGTTCTTGGATTGTTCAGTAATTATGTGTCGTTATGCGTATTACTAGATATACCATCAGCTATTAGCACCAATGTAACAAGAATGCCAAACTTATCACAGTAATTGAGCATCATCATGATCTGCATATCTATCATTGGTTTTATGACAATCTTTACATATGCAATTTATTTTGTTTGCATAATTAAATGCTTAATCAATATTCTACATCAAGTAGAAGGTGACGCAAAAATTAAAATTAAGGTATAAAAAGTATGATTTTAGAACAACACAAGGTGATGCGACCTAGGCATTGGCTACGATAAGTTCTTATGTAAGAATTTATTTGCCCATAGATCGTGCTTTTAGGCAGCAAATTTACTCATCATCGAGAGGTCCACATCTTATGATGATCACCTTGCACGTGTATATCCAAAATTTCATACAATGAAAAATTTGTATTTAATATGACTATCAAGTCATTCATTCCCGTAGGAATATAAATAATACATTTACAGAAGTTGCGCTGCCCATTGACATATACCTTATTTTGTTGCAAGAACCATCTTGCCTGCACTATTTTTGCACAATCATAATACCAACATGGTGATTACTCTCCAAGTGACCATCTAATATTACTAGTCTAACACATATAAGTGGAGTCTAAGGTATTTATTGCAATCATGCAAACTATGCCTATAGCAATGAGTTCCTCGTCCACTATTTCAAAGTTCACACCATTCTGGTGATTACCTTTTAATGTGTTAACTCACTAGTACATGATGATTGAGTGACACTCGATAATAGCAGCGATTTCATTGCCTATCAAAGATGAGGTTCACAATACTTGTAATTCAAGTCACATTTTGAATATACAAGATTTTATATAGAATAATTCAAGGCTCATCTTGAATTCCAAATTTAGGCATCAACTTTTGTTTAAATAAATAGCAGAAAAAGTGCAAAATATTTTGGTGACTATCTTCTATTATACAGAGACTTTGTTTTGGCAATGATCATCAGATCATCTATTCTCACAAGAATCGAGTCCAAAACATGTGCAACGACTTATGTCGCCTGCCAATTATAGAATAGTCCACTTATAATCAAGTATCAACCTTATTAAAATTTTGTAAAAAAAATATTGCACAACAATAATATTTCATGCTATACAATTTACTCCTTGAGTAAATTCATTAAAATACATGATCTACTCATGTAGGACATAACTAATGTTTCCAAAATGGAATTTTCTGAATTTGCATTGGATGGGATTTACTGTCTAGTATGGGAACTTGATATCAACGATATCATTGGGAGATTCATGGCACCAATATCACCATAGTTCTACCCTACTCAAAGTACCCAATCCATTATTGGCATTACCACACATGCACCTTTGCGTGTTACTACATTTACTCCATTTAGATTTTACAAATCTGAGTATCCAAAGGAGCAAGATCCATTTATTCTTTAAACTCCCAGTAGAGTTATAAACAAAGAATAGAACTTTCAGTTCATGGAATTTAAAACACAATGGATCTCATATATAAAATGTTGCTTTCCTTAAAAGTGACCATAACGACAAATCTAACATTTGTCTAAAGTGTGGTTGTTCATTTTATGTACACATTATTTCCAAATCAAATATTTGCTTCAAACAATACCTCCATTCCATCGGAGGAAAGCAAGTTCAAGGAGATCAATTTGAAGCTCACTTCAATAAATTAGATATCCATAGGTTTCCATATAATTCATGGAATTATCATTAGTTCCACACTATACTACTACATGTCATATATTGTCCATCATTAATATCATGTACCTCATACATGGTATTCATTCAAGATCAAACCAGATACAAAAGGAGTTTTGTTTAGTGGACCACATTACCACTATCACAATTATGGGAGATATATACTTTTCTTATGAGTATTCAATTATTAATCATAGATGCACTCATGTATTCTACAAATACCCAATATATGATTTCATGACATCCATTTGTATGGTTTCTATTGACGCCGTTTTTGATGAGGCACCAAAGTGCCGGTTCCCCCATTGACTTCTGAAGTATCTTGCTGTTGATGCTTAGTCGTAGATTGAGGAGTTGACACCTATGGTATCTGTGTATGAAACCCTGTGGACGGATTGAACGACCTTGGAGGCATTCCAAATCTAGTGATCGGGTTCCACCCGATTGGTGTTCCCGCTGCCCCCAATTGTGCCGATGATGATGTCAACGGCGATGGAGTAGAGTATAATGGGGAAGTTTGGTTCACAATCTGCGTCGGTAGAGGTGGTGCAACACTGGGACTCAGAGGCGGCATAACACCGTAACTTCCCCTTGACTGCATCGGCTGAAAAGCCAAATGAGTCATGCCAGGCACCGCCATGATGTTTCCAATCGGCGCATTACTCGCACTTTTAGGGGATTCGTAGGCTGGACCTCGATAACCTTGAGGAGCTCCCCCTAGTAAAGTGTTGACGACAGCGTTGTGAACGGTGTTGGTCATCACGGAGGACTGATTGGTCAACGCATGATGAACAGCTTGGTTGACCATCTCTTGCATCTTCGCTAGATTTTCATCAATAGTGATATGACGAGGGACTGGAAAATCATGCTTCTTAACGGTTTCTCCCCTCTTGGTAAGGCTATAGGATCTCAAGTACGCCAATTTATATTCCTCCATAGCTCTTGCCAGATCACTTTTCTGATCCTTGTTAAGATCCTTTTCCGTAACCTCCATGATGTTTTTGTTTGAGAGCTCAGAAGGTTTCGGAATAGACATGTTGAAAAACTGCTCGTGGTCCCACCATGTGTGCCAACGATGGTCTTATATAATGAGGAGGCAGGCACACTACAACATGTTAACCTTCCTTAGTGGCAAGCATCGGCTTCTCAGTTGATAGTTCAGCCACAACTTCAACAACAAACATCAGCTGCCCAGCCGATAGTTTTGCCACAACTGCAGCAACAATCATTGGCTGTCCAGCCGATAGTTTTGCCACGACTGCAGCAACGAGCATCGACTTTTCAGTCGATAATTCAGCCAGTTATGCTACAACAGCCATAGACTGCACACCAGCAGATAGATTGGGTTGCAAAGATAGCTGAAGTAATGCAAGATCAATTTGGGTTAAAACCTAAGCAGCAGACCTACATGCACAGAACGCCGTATCCACCTGCATATGGTTTGCTTCCTTTTCCCATCGGTATAAAGTACCTGACTTCACCAAGTTCTGTAACACCCAAAATTTTGAATAATTCAAATTCATTAAAATTTTGCTCAAATTAGGGTGTCATTTAAATTCTAGGCATTTAATTTCATTTTCTTTAATTTAATTCAACTCATCATAGGAGTTAAGTGTGCATTCATGCTGGTGCATTTATTTTAATTGCTTGAGTTTGAATAAAATTTGAATTTCCAAATTTAAATTCAATTTCCAAAACCTTCTCTCTTTCCTCTCTCTTTTTCTTCTTCTCCTCCTGGGCCGCATCTCTCCTTCCTTTCTATTTTTCTTCATCTTTCGGCCCAGCCGCGCACCAGTGCCTACGGCCCGCTCCACCTTCCCATCGGCCCGCGAAGCCCCGCTTTCCTCACTCGCCGGCCCCCCTCCGTTTTCTCTTTTACCGGCCCGCGAAACTCCCCGCCGGCCCAGCTCCCTATCTCCCGCGCGGCCCGCCGCTTCACTCCCGCCTCGCGGCCTGCGAACGCGTGCGCCGGCCCACGACGCCGCTCCGGCCTGCCTATCGCTGCGGCCACTGACGGGTGGGGCCCGCCCGTCGTCTCCCTCCTCCGGCCGTATCCGACCGGGACTCCCCGCAACGGCCGCTCCGACTCCTTCGGGGGGGGGGGGGGGGGTTAAACTCGGGGCCGCTCTATCTCCAAGCACCGCCCCTATATAAGCCGCCGCCACCTCCCGGCCTCGAGCACCCACGCCGAAGCACCCAAAACCCTAGCTCCCCAAAGCTCCAGCACCGCCGCCTCTTCCCCGCCGTCAAGCGCCGCCTCCGGTGAGCTCCGGTCGCTAAGAACTCCCAAAACGAGTTCGCCGCAACCTCCTTGTTCTTCTGATGCAATCCGCACGCCAAACCGTGCCCTGGAGCGCCGTTTCGGCTTACTCTGGCAACCCGCCGCCGCTCGCCCCCGCCGGCCGTTTCTTTTCCCGCCGCCGCCGCGAGTCATCGACGACCGCGACCGTCGGATCCAGATCCGACGGCTCGCAGCGAGTCAATCCGGCCGCGTAACATTCAACCGAGCCGCACCGCACCGCTTTTGCTCTTAAGCCCCCGCCTTTTTCGCAAATCAACCCGCGGTCCAGATCGCGTTGAAAAATAATTCCAGATATGCCCTTGCACTTTTCGGTTTAACCCTTGAACTTTTCAAGAATCAACCCGCCGTCCGGATTTGAGTTTTTGCGCGTCAGACCTTCGGTTTATACGCGTAATTATGTATAAGCCCTTGGTTTTCGCGGTTTGGCCCTAAAAGTTTTTTTTTTCTCATAGAAAAGCCCCTGGATCTTGTTTTAATCATATCTTTTGCATTTTTACTCCAATTTTCGCATTCTTTATATCCACGTGTTTATTTTAAAGCGTAGATCAACTTTTCAAGCTTGTTTTCTCTGTTTAACTATGATTGGTGTACTGTTTCTTACTTTTTGCCCATGTTTGCTTGTATGTGCTCGTGTGACGCGTGTAGACGTCCCGCAATTCGAGGGAGTTGAAGATCAAGCCTTCGAGGAGTACGAACAGTAGGAGCAAGGCCAAGAAGGCAAGTCGTGTCCTTGATCACTACCTTTTCGTCCTATACACCTTTACTTTCTCATACTCAACATTTATGCTATGCACATGTTAAGATTAAATTGATGGGTCCCAATTAAGGTTCGCCTAGATTGATTTACCTTTGCCTTGACCAACCGGTTTATCTTTCTGTTGGGTAGCTATGCTTAGCTGCAATACTTTGGTTACGGTGGTTCTAATGAACAAAGATGATGAACTTATTTTATTTATGCTACACCTTTCTTTAATTCAAGATCATTATGTTAATTGGAACATGGAGAACCACCCAGTAAAACAGTGCTACCACAAGACTAAATGGCTCTGGTCTTGGCTGAATAATTAGAAACCTTAGTCTGGGGTGACCTTACTCGTGATGAGGCAAGAGGGGGGACTGAGTCGTTGCATTTTTGCCTGGGATGGGTGGTGCACGCCAGACACCGAAACCTTAGCGGGTTACCACTGACTAATGAATCTTTGTAAAGGCCTCGTAGCGTCCCTATGCAATCACACCTCGGAAGTGTGGTATGGTGCCTTGCAAACACCGCATGGTTGGGTCCAAAGTTCTTTTGAACTTTTACGCGACTTGTGGGTAAAGATGTGCCACCTCTGCAGAGTGTAAAACTGATCGATCAGCCGTGCTCACGGTTAAGAGCGGCCTGGACCCTCACATGATAATATTATCGGAAGATGGATTTAACTTGTTGTCATTTCATGCATATGTTGTTTACTTTATTTATGATCATGTTTAATTTCGGGTGGTATGAACTTATACTTAGTTAATTGCTAATAAAACTTGACCAACTTAATTAAAAGCGAATGCTAAATATGCCTTAGCCATACCTTGGTTTGCCTTACACTACACTATTCCCCACGACTTGTTGAGTACCAACCATAAGTGTACTCACCCTTGCAAAACCGCTGTTCAGACCAAGCTAATTGGGAAGAGGAGTATCTACACGACTTTGAGGAGTTCTAGGTGTACGTTTCTTCAGTCAGCTGCCTGTGGAGTCGTCGTCATCTTTGGAGTTCCGCTGCGTAATAAATTAGGCTTATGTTTTATTGAGACTTTCGGTCATGTAATAATGTTTAATACTCTCTCTATTCGCTTTAGCACTGTCTTTGTTATTCACTATTGTCGTACATGTGTGTAACTTGATCCTAGCGCACATGTATTTAATGCACTCAGTTTTGTCCTTAAAATCGGGTGTGACAAGTTCTCGGGACAAGATGATACCTCTACGGTAGAGCACGTCAACCGATTTATTATTCAATGTGGAGAAGCAGCTGTGCAGGATGAGTTGAGGGTTCAGTTGTTCTCATCATCTTTGTCTAGGTCGGCCTTCCAGTGGTTCACGATGCTTCCAGCTAATTCTATTATTTCCTGAGCCGATCTGGAGAAGCAGTTTCATAAATACTTCTTTGCTAGAGTTCACGAGATGAAGCTCACAGATCTGACTGGATTGTGGCAGAGGAGTGATGAGTCAGTAGATGGCTTTATACAAAGATTCAGAGAAGTCAGAAACAAGTGCTATAGTTTGGTCCTAAGTGATAGCCAGCTGGCTGAAGTAGCCTTTGAAGGACTCTTGCCACACATCAAAGAAAAATACGCATCGTAGGAATTTGAAAGTCTAAGTCAGCTTGTGCATCGGATGTCAAACCAGGAAGTGCACCCTTATGAGCAGAAGAGGAACTTCCAGAAGAGGGTCGCATATGTGGAGTACTCCGATTCTTATGAAGAGATGGAAATCGGCTAGTCTGAATGGGTCAAAAACAAGAAGCCAGTTTCATGTCCATTTGGCAAGAAAGAACCTGAAAAGTTTACGTTTGATACTACCAAGGCCGACAAAATTTTTGATTTGTAGTTGCAAGAGGGGAAGATCAAGTTGTCGCTTTATCATACTATCCCATCAGCTGAGGAGCTCAAGAAGATCAAATACTGCAAGTGGCATAATGCTACGTCTCATGATACAAATGAGTCCAAAGTTTTCCGTCAGCAGATCCAATCGGCTATTGAGCATGGGAGACTTAAGTTTGAAGCCCCTACAAAGCCAGCAAAGCCGATGAAGATCGACCGGCACCCTTTCCCAACTAACATGGTGAAAGTTGGTGGTAAGGGTGCAATCCAGACCAAGGTATTGACTTCAGAATCAGCGAAGAAGAGTGGAGCTGAGTTGTAGATCCTAAAGTTTAGATATCGGCCGATGACATCAAGGGAAAAGGTCGATTAGAAGAAGGAGGAAGTTCGAAGGGATCTCGTAGGCCGATTACTTCTCAAGAATTGCTCAACAAGTTCCAAAGGTAGCAAGAGAGAGCAAGGTATAGGGAAGAGAGGATACGACACCATGAAGATCATTGGAGGTGCCTGTTCTTCATATATTGCTGGGAAGAAGGGATCAAACTACCATCAACTGATAACTGCCCTGAGTGCAATGGATTGTGTCAAGATAGCCGATCATTCAAGAGGCCATGCTTTGATGATAGAAATCGCAAGCCAATCATCAGAAATAGATCTGATTATGGTGACAGGCGTATTCTAGTGCATGATCGGCTGGGGGGCAAGGCCAATGTGTATGATTGGCTGGGGGGTAGAATTGGTGTATCTAATCGGCTAGAAGAGAGGGCCAATGAAAGGGTCCCTGATGAGGAGCCGATGTGTCACAAACCAGAGCGGCAGCGTGCGTCACAGCATGGTGGTGTGAAGCACCCTAGGTGGTGCCTAGAAGGTTTGACCAAGTCCCAGAAGAGAAGAGTTCAGTTCTTGCGCCAGAGGGAACAACAACAAGAAGAAGAAAAATGTGTCTTAGAGAGGAAAGGGGTCAAATCCCAAGTATGGCGTGTCAAAATGAAAGCCGATGATGTGGATGATAACCATGAATTGGCTGTAGATATCAACATGGTCTTCGTTCTGCCGATGGAGTTTATGGCTCCAGCTGATCGTACTGAAATATCAGAAGCAGAGCGAGAGATGGCGCAGTTAACCTTGGAGCCGATGCCTGCTACCTTTGAGAAGCCTGAAGAAGAAAAGCATCGGCATTTAAAAGCTTTGTTCCTCAAAGGACAGATTAATGGAAGGCCAGTTACCAAGTTGTTGGTGGATGGAGGTGTGGCGGTAAATATCATGCCATATGCCATGTTTCACAAGCTTGGAAAGGGCGAAGAAGACCTGACGAAAATGGATATGATGTTGAAAGACTTTGAAGGGAATATCTCACCAGCTCGGGGGGCACTCTACGTTGATTTGATGATTGGAAGTAAGACCTTACCCACCACGTTTTTTGTCATTAGTGGGAAAGGGTCATATAACATGCTCTTAGGTCAAGATTGGATTCATGCCAATTGCTGTATCCCATCTACGATGCATCATTGCCTCGTCCAGTGGATCGGCGATTCGGTGAAAGTTGTCCCTGCCGATTCGTCTTTCAGCATTGTCGCAGCCGATGCCCAGCAGTGAAGCTGTGATCAAGTAAGTTGTACATCCGGCAAAGCTTGGGATACAGATTTCTTGAAGGTGTCCGATTTTGGATTGTAGCCGATCCAAGCAATCGGCTCAGAAGAATTATCTTGATGGATGAGTTCGTTGAAGACGATGAGAAACTTGGACACGGGTTTATGTCGGCCGATGATTTAGAGCAGGTAGATCTTGGAGATGGTAGCAAGCCAAGGCTGACATACATTAGTGCTAAGTTAGATCCTGAGTATAAGCAAGAATTGATTAAGTTACTTAGGGAGTTTAGAGACTGCTTTGCTTGGGAATATTATGAAATGCTTGGTTTAGATCGATCTATTGTTGAACATCGGTTGCCTATAAAGCCAGGGTATCGGCCGTATCAGCAGCCTGCGCGGCGTTGTAATCCAAAAGTATTACCTGATATTAAAGCCAATATTACGAGATTAATTGAAGCTAACTTCATTAGGTAGTGTTGTTATGCTAAATGGATTTCTAATGTTGTCCATGTATACAAGAAGAATGGACAGCTACGAGTTTGTATTGATTTCAGGGATCTCAACAAAGCCACGCTGATGGATGGTTATCCGATGCCGGTAGCCGATGTGCTGATAGATGCCGCTGTAGGGCACAAAGTTATTAGTTTCATGGGTGGTAATGCTGGGTATAACCAGATATTTATGGCTGAAGGAGATATTTCCAAAACGGCCTTTAGGTGTCCTGGGCACGTCGGCTTGTTTGAGTGGATCGTCATGACTTTTGGACTAAAGAATCCTGGGGCTACGTATCAACGGGCCATGAATTATATTTTTCATGAACTCATCTTCAAGATAGTGGAGATTTACATCGATGATGTCGTGGTTAAATCAGAAGGATACCAGGAGCATTTGGATGATCTACGCAGGGTTCTGGAGTGCAAAAGGAAGCATGGACTGAAGATGAATCCAAATAAATGTGCTTTTGTCATATCGGTTGGGCAGTTCTTGGGTTTCATGGTACATGAACGTGGTGTCAAGGTTGGTCAGAAGATTATTTGTGCCATTAACAAGGTTGTTGCTCTGGAAAATAAAATTGAGCTTCAGTCATTGATCGGCAAGATTAATTTCATTCGAAGGTTCATATGAAACTTATCTGGAAGAATTCAGCCGTTCAGTTCGTTGTTAAAATTGAAGGCCGATCAAGAGTTTGTTTGGGGAGTAGAACAACAAAATGTGTTAGATGATATTAAGCGGTACTTGGTGTCGCCTACAGTATTCGTACCTCCTCAGGAACATCAGCCGTTCAAGTTGTACTTATCGGTTGATGATCGTGCTATTGGATCAGCTCTTGTTCAACAGTTTGAAGGAAAGGAGCGAGTAATTTATTATGTAAGCAGGAGACCCTTGGATGCAGAGACCAGATATTCTCCGGTCGAAAGGCTGTGCTTATGCTTGTATTTTTCCTGCACTAAGCTTAGGCATTATCTATTATGGGCTGAATGTGTTGTCGTATGCAAAGATGATGTTGTCAAATATATGTTATCGTTGCCGATTTTGAATGGGAGAGTTGGAAAATGGATTTTGGCTCTGTCAGAATTTGACGTGAAGTATGAGTCGGCTAAAGCTGTTAAAGGACAAGTCATGGCCAATTTTGTTGTTCAGCACTGCAGTCCGGAGGTTGCTGTCGTGGAACTAGTGCCATGGACTTTATTCTTTGGTGGATCTTCATGTGGAATTGGTTCAGGGATCGGCATAGTGCTTGTGTTGCCACGGGGGGCAAACTATGAGTTTTCGTTGCCGATTGATGCTATCGCTACCAATAATCATGCTTAATATCAAGCTGTTTTAAAGGGTATCAAGCTGTTGAGAGAGATTAAAGCTGATGCTGTCAAGATATTTGGGGATTCTATGCTGGTCGTCAATCAACTAACTGGAGGATGTGAATGCAGAGATGACATTTTGAGAGTTTACCATGAAGAGTGCCTCCAGTTACTTAAAGAATTCAAGAGTGTGACCATTGAACATATTCCCGGATCTTACAATGAAGAGGCTAATAAGCTCGCTCAAAATGCCTCCGGATATCGGTCGATTCACGATGTTATGGCCTTAGAGCCGATGCCTGTTGATTGGAGAAAGGAGATAGCCGATTATTTAAAGGATTCATCCAAAAAGGTTGACAGACGAGTACGTCTTCAGGCCATGAAATATGTATTACTCGAGGATAATTTATATTATCGAACGACTGATGGGGTCTTGCTCAAGTGCCTTGGTGTTGAAGAATCAAAAAGCTTGATGGGCGAGATTCATGAGGGAGTTTGTGGGGCTCATCAATCGGCCTTTAAGATGAAATGGATGATTAGAAATAACGGGTACTACTGGTTGAATATCGTTGAAGATTGCTTCAAGTATTACAAGGGTTGTCAGGATTGCCAAAGGTTTGGCAACGTGTAGAGAGCCCCGGCATCGGCTATGAATCCTATAATTAAGCCATGGCCGTTCAGGGGTTGGGGGATTGACTTAATCAGCTAGATTTATCTATCATCAAGCAAGGATCACAAGTTCATATTGGTAGCAACAGATTACTTTACAAAATGGGTTGAAGCAATTCCTTTGAAGAATGTGACATCGGCAAGCATGATCGACTTTGTTAAAGAGCACATTATCTATTGGTTCGGTATCCCTCAGACTATCACAATCGATCAGGGGACTATGTTCACTTTAGGGGAATTTGAGGAATTTGCTGGCAGTATGGGAATTAAACTATTGAATTCTTCTCCATATTATGCTCAAGCAAATGGTCAGGCTGAAGCATCCAACAAGGGGATTATCAAGTTAATTAAAAGAAAAATTGAAGAGCAACCAAGATGTTGGCATGTTTCGCTAAATGAATCTTTATGGGCATATAGGATGGCTTGTCATGGTGCTACAAAAGTATCCCCTTATTAGTTGGTTTATGGGCATGAAGCAGTTTTGCCTTGGGAATTGAAGATGGGATCAAGATGTATATCGTTGCAGGATCAATTGACAGCCGACAACTACCTGGTCCTGATGAAAGGTGAGTTGGAGGATCTAGCAAGTCATCGGCTAAGGGCTTTGATAAGTATTGAAGCAAATAAAAGAGAGTAGCCAGATGGTATGATAAGAAGGTCAAAGTAAAAGAGTTTTCCCAGGGAGATATGGTTTGGAAATTGGTGTTGCCAATAGGGTCTAAAGATCCTAAATACGGAAAATGGTCGCCTACATGGGAAGGGCCGTATCGGGTGAATCGCTGTGCTCCAGGCAACACATATATTCTAGAAACACTTGAAGGAGAAGAATTCGCTAGAGCTTTGAATGGGAAATACTTGAAGAATTACTACCCCAGTATATGGGTAGATGCATACCCAATGGCTTAAGGCTTCGTACTGTCATAGCCGATATTGAGAGTATCGCCTTTAGTACAAAAAGAAGGAAAGCAAACATGCTAATATCCGATGAGATATAAATAAGCCGATTTCAGTTCGGTACATCGGTTGATATATGGCCGACGTAATACGTGTCGCCCTTAGAACAAATAATATCTGCAATCTCTAAGTTATAAGGGTACAACAAGACATTACATTGAACCCAAGAAGTCTTGGATTGATTTTGTGCAGGGTACAACAAGACATTACATTGAACCCAAGAAGTCTTGGATCGATTTTATTGCACGTAGGCGGGCTTGGTTGTCTTCACCTTGAAGATTGGCGATTGTTTGTTCCCTTTGGTGAAGCAGGCCTGGATGGTGTCCCGGTTGAGTTGTGGTTATATTAATCTCACTGGTGACCTGGCTCAGTTCTTGCAAGAGCTGATCCCTTCTAGCTTCCAGAGTGGTCAACTTATTTTCAAGGATTGAGGAAGAAAGTTGAAGGCCTCGCACTTGATTGGCCGATTGTTGTATCTGCCGACTTGAGCCTGCAGAGTTAATCGTAGATAGAACCAGATTGACATCCGGGGGGATGTAATCTCTGAGTTGGTCGAGGTTGTATCAGATCCTTGTTCTTTTGAGAAAGTTTCTCATTGGATTGGAGGATTTGGATGATTGCCTCGAGTTGGCGGTTCACTGGGTTCATCTGCGAAAAAGAAGAACAAAGGGGATGAGTTTCAAATAGAAATTGATTCAGAATTATTGATTTAGAACGAGGTTGCAGAATGAATACCTGATTGACTGATGAAAAGGAAGCCATCTTGGTTGTTTGGATTTGGTCCGGTTTGAGAAACTTGTGGAGGGACAGAGTTTGTGTGATTTTGTGAAGGCTTTCAAGGGGAGCATTGGTGCTCGTACTTATAAGGCAATTTTGAAAGAATCTAAATGTTCAAAGCATGGAACAGTCGGTCAAAAGGGATGCTTTGAATGAGGTAGCCATTGGTCAGTCAAACAGAGCAGCAAAAGATCAGTCAGTTTGCATTCAAGCCGATTGTAGTACGAGCGTTAAAGTATTTGCATCACAAAAAATTAAACAAAGTTTGTTACAACGGTCCCAAGAGGGTACGGATGGCATCTATTGCGCGCATGCGAATTTGATCAGCCTCTTCGATCTCTCTACGATCGGCATCGGTTGAGCTGAAAATTGGCTGTATACTCTTGTGTAGCCGATAAGCCTGTTGAGCATGTAGCTTCTTCTCTTGTTCCAGTTTTTCAATGATATCCAGAAGTTGGGCAAGCTTGTTCTCTTCAATTGTGATAGCGTCCCCAACGTCCCTCAGCTCATTCATCAGCACTGCTCTCCTTGCCTTGAGCCGATCGATCTCGCCGATGATGTCAGGGCGAGAATTGCTTAAGATGCCGATCGTCTTGTGGATTTCCTTGGCACGGAGCTTGTGAGACTCCTTCTCTTTGAGCACTTGCTCCCGTTTGGCTCAATCGGCTAAGCGGCGTAATGCCTTCAACACTGGAACTTGCCAATTCTAAATGAAGGCTGCGGGAATCAGGACCTCTTCTATTTCTTCTGGAATTTGGCCTTTGAGGCCAGAAAAGATGTTCCGTATCGGCTCTGCATCTTCAACCAGCTAGCCGATGTCCCGGTTGAGGAAGTCCAATATGTTTCAAAGTTTGGTCTTCACGTCCTCAGATAGGGATCCCAGAGCCAACGGATGTGACATGACTTCATCTTCTTCAAGAAGTTCTGCGATTTGGAAGGAGAAAAGGCTGTTGTCTGGTGAATCCTGAGCCTGCAAAAGATTAATGAAGTGTAAGCCGATGATGCTAGTTTGTGGAAAGTCGGCTAGTGAATGTGCGAAGTGCTTACCATCTTCCAACGAATCTCTTTAGCTTGTGTTGATGGTGCTGCTACATCGGACGGGGTTTCCTGATGGATTGGCTCCTCAGAAGGTGGCTCATCCTCTGGGATCGTGTCGGATGGAAAATCTTGGATAATGATCAGCTCTGGAGCCGTGGCCGATACGATACTTGGAATATTCTCCTGGAGAAAAGAAGATTCCATAAGAATATTTTTGATAAAAACAGAAAGCATTGAACTCAAGTGTAGCAGACAGTGTTGTACCTCTGGAGTTGATGTAGCTGATGGTTCGGGTAGAGTAACCGATGTGTCTTGATCGGTTTGCATAGAGGTCTGATTGATTTTAGCAACAAAGGTTGAGAAGATCAGAAGCAAAGCATACTTTGTACCTTAGGTTGCAGGGTCGTAGCCGATTTAGTTCTTGGAATCTCTTCGGCCTGTTGAGCGGCCGATGGAGGGGTTGGAGGCTTAGCCAATTCCACAGTAGGTTGATTTGGTGCAGTATGTGCAGACGTCTGAAAGAAACGGAGTTAGCTTGATAATTTATCTTAGGAAATTTAATAATGGAGTTACCTGGAAAGCTTATATCAGAAGTGATGCCGCTGCTGACGGGTTGATTGCTTCGGCCGATGACGAGTCCTTTTGGATAAGCTTCTTACAAGTCATCTTCTTAGACGCAGGGGCTTTGCGTTTCAAAGATTGGCCTATGGCTATATCTGCCAGAGATGGAGCGTTATGGCCGATATGAGGAGTTGTCGATGAAGGTGCGTAAGAAATCAGCTTGTTACTTTGGCTTATGGCTGGAGGTATCTGGCTAGCACTTTGCAAAGAGAGAAAACATTAGTGGGAAAGGAACCTTTATAAAAAAGAGGAAGAAGAATTAGTGAAATTGGCAGTGTCACCTCTCCATCAGGATCGGCGAAGTCTAGGCTGAGCTGCTGGCAATAGACCCCTGCCGATACGCAAAACAGGTGCTGACCCCATTCTGCCCACCACAACTTGAACGGTCTTGTAGTGAAAGAGGTGAGCTTCCATGATTGTAAGTTTATGGTGCTGGCATCCGGAATCAGGCTCTTTAGTCTGTTGTACTCAAGGCCGCTGGAAAGGTTTTCCTTGGGCTTCATGAGATCGGCAAAGAAAAGTTTTATCGGCAATTGCCCAAAAGCGAGCTGGCGGGATGCTGTCGATGGGTGATAAAACTCATAGGTCGGGTGTTGACCTTTCCCATCAAAGAAGTTGGTTGGGAGGATTCTAGGCTTGATGATTACTTCAAGATTTTCTGTGTTGAATGTGGCTGTAGCAAAATTGAAGCTGATGGATAGCTCAAAAGGAGGGTCTTCATCTGCATAAGCATACCAAATTGTTGCTTCGTCGGTAAGACCATTGTAGAAGCATCTGAAGAAATCAGCCACCTTGGAAGGAGACTGTTAGTCACCAGGGAAGACAGAAACGGCTTCACCATAAGATGTGCGTCGGCGAGTTTCGGGGTCCTTGTCCACTGGCTGATCTCGGGAAAGACATGTTCTTGATGTCTTGCCCCAAGACATGTTGCAGGTGTAGGTTGAGCCACAAGTTGATAAACCACCATGGGCCGCCTAGGTTGCCGATGGGTTGTCTAGCCGATAGCTTGATTGACACCTGGTGTAGCAAGTGATAGACTGATCCAAGGAGGTGTTTCCCTAAGGGGATCGAATGCCCCATCGACAACGCTTCAGCCAAGATTTGCATATTAGTAGTTGGTCCAGCCGATCATCTGTAGAAGATGAATTTGTCCAGCCACATATTCAGGAAGGCAACATGTTCCCTGGCATCGATAGTTCCAGTTTTAGCATGACGGCTGATGTAGCCTTTACATCCGCCGATGTTCTTGGTTTCTAGCCGATGAGAGGCTTTGGCAGGAAGGGCGAATGCGTTATCAGTAGAGGTGATGTCCAAGCCCGTCAGCATCAGAACATCGGCTAATGTGGGAGTCATCGGCCCGTGACAAAACAAGAAAGCGTTCAGGGCATCTAACCAGAAATATGATGCAGCGATGAGCATGAATTCGTTTCGGTCCATGTCTAACAAGGAGAGGGTGATGCACTGGCTGATGTTGTATTGCTCCCAAAGAGGCCTTTTCGAAGCTGCCATCCTGAGATACCAGTTTTTCCATCCTGCTATATGGCCGGGCTAGGATCTGAAGGCTTGGTTCCTGTTGGTCAAATCCATGGATGCAAGCTTGAAGGGGATTCTAATGGTTTCTAGGTTGATTAGATCTGTTGGGTCAGGATTCCCTATGGGACCTAAGCAGATGAGTCCGGGCTTGTCGTCTATAAGAATAGTGACCCTATTCCTAAGTTCTTGAGGATGCAGGAATTTCTAGATCAGCCGAGAAAAAGCAAGAATGCAGGAAGAATGGTGAAAGATTGGAAATGTAACTCAGGGATTGAAGAAAGAGTCGCCATGAATAAAGCGGGCCTGTGACTTGAAACGACCACTGAAGAACACGGAAAGCCGTCGGAGGTCGTTGTTTCGTTCAAGGAAGGAGAAGAACGGGGTCTATTTTGCTGCGCGAGAAGGTGAACCGATGGAAGAGGGAGATGATGGCTGTGAGTTTATAGGCTAGCTTGAGAGGGGTATGTATGGCATTTCATCCGCCGTCCACGTGAAATCCGAGAGGATGTTGTTCGCAAGCGCTTTTTCAGGCAGGCGAATCATGGCCAAGAGAGTTTCAAAGCAAAAGATATGTTTTACTCCAAAACTGGGGGGCATGTGTTGATGCTGTTTTTTGACACGTATCAAAAGTTGGCATCAATGGGAAGTAGAGATGCTAATGTGTGACAGAGGAGCAACAGCTAGTAAAATCGGCCGATGGAGTTACAGTAGTTCAGCCGATGGAATCACAGAGGTTCAGCCAATGAAGATAGGAGGATTTGGCCGATGGAAGCCAATGGGGTCTAGCCAATGCAAGCAGGAGGGCTCCAGCCGATTAGCGATGTTAGGGCTTCGACCGATAAGAGGCAAAAGAGTCTTGATCACCGAGGAGGTTGCAAGATGGTGGATATAGAGTTGGTTAATAGAGGCTAAGTTCGTTTCCGACTCTTGTACGAGTTGTTTTGTTTAGAATGTTTGTTTCTTTGGTTATAGATATTGTATTGCATCATAATCGACTAGGACTAGGAGTCTTGGGTATAAATAGAGACCCTGCGAGGTCTGAAAAAGATGTACACACATAAACAAACAAATCTACTTTATTCGCAATTTACTTTCAAGTCGGCGACTTCGCCAAAGTTCTCTTTTTCTTCACGAGTTCTTTCAGGCTAGCAGGGCTACATCATCTTGATCTCCGGCTGGATTGTAAGTTCCGTGTTTATCGAGTAATTTCTAGGCTTTAACTTCCAGCACATCATTGTCGTTTCGTCTAGATTTATTCATCAAGTTATCGATATTTGTTAGATATACAAGTTTATTTGTTTAGATCTTGTTGCTTTAGCTTTTATCACCACTATCCAACTTGGAATAGATTCCAATCAGCTCCTCACCCTGCTTTTCAATCAAGAACTGTTTATATAGCTGACTAGATCTGTTTCAAGTGTTGTTCGTATAGCATTGTTCAGATTGTGTTTTAACAATTCCTTTGCATTGATTACGCATACATCGGCTGACCTAGCCGATTGTCTTTTTCTGTATCGGCTACCTAGCCATTTACGATCTCCTGGAGCTAATTTTAACACCAGCTAATTCGCTCTCCAATTTAACATTTTCTTTGTCCTTGTCAATGGCAGGTCAAATTGACAGCACGCCTTAGATCGAGAGGGTTACAACCTGTACTTGAGCAAAGCAGATCTCTCTGGTTTCGTGTGTTAGTACGTGAAGGTCATTGTCCGATTTTTGTGTCAACAGTTTCATATTGCAACATATTACTAAGACTAATGATGAAATATCAGCACTCAATTTGCGTATAAAATCATATTTCAATCTTGATTATATCAAGAATTGGCATGATAGCCTTGGTCATTCTAACTTTTTGATGATAAGAAAAAATATTATCAATTCTATTGGTCATAGCATACACTCTCAAAATCATCGGATTTTGTGCACTGCATGTGTCACAAGAGAATTAATTTTAAGGCCCTCTTACCTTAAAATTCCAAATAATGAGCCACTAAATATCTTGAATGCATTCAAGATATGTTGGCATATTTAGCCATTTATGGACTATCTAGGCACTCTAAAGTGGTTATGAATGCATTTGCAAATAGTCCCATATGTGTACTTACTGATCATAAGGCACCACAATTTTATCAAATTCATTGATCAAAATTTTCAATTTAGAGCAAATTTTACTGGACACAGGATCAAATCCATTCATATAGAATTATTTGGTTTTGGGAACTAAATCACTAAGTCCCTATGTTCATTCCAATTATGGCTTAAGTGAATCTCTTATTGAAATAACTCATTTGTATGACCATGAGAAAAAGGAGAGAGTTCAATTTATCAACATCAACTTGGTAATATAATATGCGGACTTACACACCGCATAATCTAAATTCATAAAACTGCAATCATACGGCTCCCTCTGTTTCAGTTAGTACGTGGAAACTTGGCCACATCAAAATATTTCCCATCTGCGTATCGATTATGTTTTTCACATACCGATATCACCACCTCAGTATACATCTTGGGCATTAGGGACCCACACAAAAGGTATTCACTCTTGGAGAATGGACCTTTCGTCCACTTCATTAGTATCGGTTGAAATTGGGCCTGGTACTAATGTGAGGTTTAGTACCGGGTCTAATGGCTAGTCCTCTAGGGCCGCCCCATGACCTCCTTTAGTACCGATTGGGGGCACCAACTGGTACTAAAGGGTCCACATTAGTACCGGTTGGTTCCCCCACCCGGTACTAATGCACCACCGAGCCTTTAGTACCGGGTGGGGCCACCAACCCGTACTAATGTGCACCCTTTAGTACCAGTTAGAAACTTCATCCTCCCTTGATATATGGTTAGTATACTAAGTTTTATGCTTTAGAGCTAGAGTAATTTGTGATTTTTAGAATAAGGTACAATGAATAAATTTTTCATTGATATGCATGTGTTATTTAGAGCTCATATTTGTGATTTTTAGAATAAGCTACAATTTTTTGGATGCTATGTTTTTGTATTAGTCAAAGAAATTGTTATGAGGTTAGATGAATAATTTCATAGTTTACTACTTTTCAAATATGAGCTAAATAAATTATGGCAAATGTGAGTGAGATAAATTGTGGTACATAGAGATAATAAGATGAAATAGAGGTATGTAATTTTTCATTTTTAGAATAAGCTGTAATGAAGAAATTTTTGATTTATATGTTATGTTTGAGCTAAGTAAATTGTGGGGAAAATATAGAATTTGTTCATAGTTTATTCATTTCCAAATATGAGCTAAATTAATTTTGGTACATAGAGATGGCTTGTGCTGCTGGAGGTAGTGGCGATGGTGGGAGCGATCGTCGTTCCTCTCGCAGCAAGGGGAAAACCATAGTTGGCCCTCATGATAAGTCGAAGAAAATGAGCACGTGGGAGAAAGAAATACTTCGTTATTTACAAAGATGTCATGAAGATGCTATTGCGGCGGGTCAGGAACCTCCTTTTGGTGGTCGTTATGCTCCACCACCAGTCCTAGGTGTTTCAGGTCTACTTAGTACTACCATTGCAGGAGGCACAAATAAACCACAGGATGAGGCTAGGTCAGGGAAACCTTCATCTTCGCCACCCAAGGATGCTTAAAGTCCTTCCAGAAAGTACTCAGTGGATGGTTTTGTCGTAGTGTATTATGTTGTTTGAGTCTGAAATTTAAATTTGTGTATTTCTATCTAAACTTTTAGCAACATTTGAGTTTAGTGGTATTTGTATCATGTTTGTTATGTTTCATGTATAATTGTATGGATGATCAAAATATCTTCGGTTCGGTAATACTTTGTAGATGAATCGACAATGGATATACAACGCAAACAAAGGCTCCATGGAGTACATTAATGGCTTGCATGATTTTCTCGATCTGGCAGAATCCAACAAACCGCCGTCCGGTTTCATTTGTTGATCATGCAGAAATTGCAAAAATAAGAAAGATTACTCATCCAGAAAGACTATTCACACCCACATATACAGTTCTGGATTCATTCATAACTATTTTGTGTGGACCAAGCACGGGGAAAGAGGAGTTATGATGGAAGATGATGAAGAAGAAGAAGATGACAACATTCCTGACTGGATTCAAGGAGGTGCCTTTGCAGATGCTCCAATGGGCGAGGCTGAAGAAGAGATGGGCGAGGCAGAAGGTCCAGTCGATGATCTAGGTCAGGTGTTGCGAGATGCAAAGGAAGACTGCGAGAATGTGAAGGAGTCAAAAAAGTTCAAGCGTATGTTAGATGATCATAAGAAATTGTTGTACCCAGATTGCAAACAGGGGCAGAAAAAGTTAGATACCACACTGGAAATGCTGCAATGGAAGGCAAAAATGGAGTTTCTGACAAGGGTTTTAATGAGTTAATGAAAATCATAAAGAACATGCTTCTCGAGGGAAATGAATTGCCATCCTCAACGTACGAAGTGAAAAAGATTGTTTGCCCTCTGGGTTTGGAGGTACAAAATATACATGCATGTCCTAATGATTGTATCCTCTATCACGGTGAGGAATACGAGAAATTGGAGGCTTGTCCTGTGTGCAAAGCACTGCATTATAAGATTAGGCGAGATAACCCCAGTGATGTTGAGGGGTAGGCCAACAAGAAGAAATTTCCTACGAAGGTAATGTGGTATTCCCCTATAGTACCACGGTTGAAGCATTTTTTTCGGAAACAAGGCACATGCAAAGTTGATGCATTGGCACAAAAAAGAATATAAGCAAGATGAAATGATCAGACACCCCGCTGATGTGTCCCAGTGGATAATAGTAGATCGAGAATTTCCCTGTTTGAAAAGGATGCAAGGAACATACGGTTTGGTTTAAGTACAGATGGATTCAATTCATTCGGTGAGTTCAGTAGTGCTCATAGCACTTGGCCTGTGACCTTATGTATGTTCAACCTTCCGCCCTGAGTGTGCATGAAGTGGAAGTTCATTAGGATGCCAGTAATTATCCAAGGCCCAAAACAACCTAGCAGCAACATTGATGTTTACTTAAGACTATTGGTTGATGAAATTTTATTATTATAGAAGGAAGAAGGTGTACGTGTATGGGATGAGAATAAAAAGGAGACTTTTAATCTATGCGCAGTTTTGTTTGTAACCATCAATGATTGGCTGGCGCTTGGTAATCTGTCTAGATAGTCAAACAAGGGATATCAAGCCTGCACACACTGTCTAGATGATAATTGCAACATGTATTTGATTTCTTCCTGCAAGGCACCCGTTAAGAAAGAAAGGGAAGCATTTTGAAGTGGAGGAAGAAAAACGTACTAAGCCCGTTCACTATAATGGTAAACGTGTATTTTCTATGATAAAGGATGTGAGGGTAGTCTTTGGCAAGGGCTCTGGTAGCCAACCTGTTGCGAACGACGAGGATGGACATGCACCCATGTGAAAGAAGAAGTCTATATTTTGGGAGCTACCTTAATGGGAAGTCCTTGAGGTCCGTAATGCAATCGATGTGATGCACCTGATGAAAAATCTTTGTGTGAACGTGCTTGGCTTCTAGGTACATATGGAGAGGCACAGGATACAATTGAAGCACATCAAGACCTGAAACGTATGAAACAATGAGATGGCCTACATTCGAAAAAGAGAGATGATGGACATTACTTGCATCCTGCGAGTTACACTCTCAGCAAGGAAGAGAAGGAAAGCATGTTTGAGTTCTTGAATAGTATCAAGGTCCCATCGGGCTACTCCTTGAATATACAGGCAATAATAAATTTTAAAGAGAAGAAAATCATAAATCTAAAGGCTCATGATTACCACGTCCTGATGACACAATGGCTGCCTGTTGCACTGAGGGGTATTCTACCACAGAATGTGAGAATGGCAATCGTGAAGCTATGTGCATTCCTCAAAATGATTTCTCATAAGGCAATCCATCCAAATAATCTACTAAAGCTATAGAATGACGTGGTGCAATGCCTTGTTAGGTTTGAGATGGTATTTCCACCTTTCTTTAATATCACGACCCACCTTCTAGTCCACTTTGTTGAAGAGATTTTTGTTCTCGGTCATGTATTTCTACACAATATGTTCCCTTTTGAGAGGTTTATGGCAGTTCTGTAGAAGTATGTTCGTAATCGTACCTATCTAGATGGAAACATCGCAAAAGGATATGCAACAAAGGAGGTCATTGAGTTTTGTGTTGACTTTATTGACGATCTAAGTTCGATTGGAGTCTATGTATCACGCCATGAGTGGAGACTGAAGGGAATGGGCACACTAGGGACGAAATCTCGAATGGACATTGATGAGGATACATTTCATAAAGCACACTTCATGGTCCTACAACAATCATCCCTAATCGCTCCATATATGGAGGAGCACAAGATTATTGTACAGTCCTCAAACTAAGGGAAGGCTAAGGCCTGGATTACACGTCATCACCTTGACACTTTCGCCTCTTGGTTGCGGCGACGACTGATGGGTGATGACACGATTGAAGAACAACAAGCATGGTTGGCTAGGGGTCCATCTATCTCAGTATCGACATTCCAAGGATATGAGATAAATGGGTACACATTTTACACTAGAGTCCAAGACCAAAAGAGCACAAACCAAAATAGTGGTGTCCGTATAGATGCAATAGACAACAATGGAAAAAAAGATAGATACTATGGTGTCATTTAGGAGATATGAGAATTGCACTATGGACCTTTGAAAATCCCTCTGTTTCAGTGCCAATGGGTGAAACTTACTGGAGGAGGCGTAATGACAGACAACTATGGGATGATAATAGTGGACCTGAAAAAGATTGGATACAGAGACGAACCATTCGTCCTAGCTAATGATGTGACTCAAGTTTTCTACGTGAAGGACATGTCAAGCAAACCAATAAGGAAGGGTGCTAATAAGTCAGATGACTAGCCAAAGCACCACATAGTTCTTTGAGGGAAAAGAAAAATCGTTGGAGTTGAGGACAAGGCTGACATTTCAGAAGATTATGATCAGTTCGATGATCTTCCTCCATTTTCATTCGAGTTTGACCCAAGCATCCTATTAGCTAAAGAGGACGCTCCATACTTATGCCACGATCACAACCAAGGGACGTTCGTTAAGAGGAAGGTTAATAACATTCCATTAGATGATGATGTGTAATGTATTAGAACGATTATATATGCTGTATTTTGTGGTTATCAACAAAGAAATAAATTAATGTAATAACATATTGTAATGATATGTCATGTATCCATGTTGGGTTTATTAACAATACTATTGGCAAAAATGTCACCCTATTAAACAAGAACTAATTTTTGCATGGTTAAAATATTAAATATTTTGATTTTTTAGCACCATTAAATATTAAACAATAAATTCATGTACAATTAAACAAGTACATGATTAAATCATGGTAAACATGTTAATAACACTACATGCACTATTCTTCTAAATTTTTGCATGATCAAAATATCTATTTTTTTGAATTTTAAAGTTAACATAAGTATTATGACCATTATAACATATTAGTAAGTTAAAATTAATAACTTTCCTATGTTTGATATTTTACCGCATCTAATATTTTTATAGTGTATATCTAATCAACATCAAGCTAACAATTATTTTTGTAATTTTTATGAATGTTATTTGATTTAATACGTAATAAATTAATACAATAGCAATGGTAAAAGAAAGGAAAATAAAAAGATAATTAGGCGGGAAATGAAACAGTAAGATGCAACCCATTTAGTACCGGGTGGTAGGTTCACCCGGTACTAAAGGGGTAGATTTCGTTTCGCGCGCGCGCACCCCCCTTTAGTACCGGGTGGTAGCTACACCCGGTACTAGGGGGGTTTACACTGCAGCGCGATCGTCATTCCCACAACACTTAGCGCATTTTCTTCCTCCTCCCGAATCTGCCGCCAACCCCGCACGCCGCGCGCCCCCGTCGCCATCGTACGCCGCCGCCTCTCCTCGTCCACCGCACTCGCCCTGCCTTGTCCGTCGCCGCCCCGCCTCTTCTAGTGCCACCCCACCTTGTCTCTGCCCCAACCAATACACTTGTCGCCCCCCCCTCGATCGCCGCCGCCACCACCCCCGTCGATCGCTGCCACCTCTCCCGGCCTGTACGTCGACCACTGCCACCGCTCCCGACCCGTACGTCGACCACTATCACCGCCCCCGGCCCATACATCGACTGCTGTATGCCCCCGACCGTCCCCCATTCTGCCGCGTTGGCTCCTCCTATCGGTGTTTAGACCCTGCAACCTACCGAGGGAGTACCCGAGGTAGTGTTTTACGCGTGGGGCTCGCCGAAGACCAGGAACTCAAACGTGAACTCGAACACACGATTTAGACAGGTTCGGGCCACTTATGTCGCGTAATACCCTACGTCCTGTGTGTTGGTTGCATTGTATTGATTGATGATTTTTGGAGGGGGTCCCTGCCTTGCCTTATATTGCCGGAGACAGGGTTACAGGTTGGTTGTTATACAAGAGTATTAGTCGGATTCGACTAGAGAGTCCTACTCTAATTGCTATGAGTAGTTTCCTAATCCTCAACTAGTCCTTGTCCTCCACGTAGACCACTCCGTCCTACGCCGTAGTTTGCATGTCTGACACGTCTTGGTGTACAGCCCCGTATCTAGGACCGTCCAACCTCCCGGTGGGCCCATAGATGTATGGCCGACACCTCCCCCGGCCCGACGCTGCCGCCGGCTGCCTCCACGTAGCCGGCCGCTCATGTCATCTTTTTTTTCATTTCTGCAGTATTAAAAATTATCTAAAATTGTAGGAAAAATTGTGGAAAATCCTGTTAATTCTTAGAAAAATTCTTGAAGTAGCTAGAAATTATAGAAAATCCTGTTAATTCTTAGAAATGTATAAAAATAAGTGAAAATTACTTTGATACTTTTAGAAATTACCAAGTAATTTTAGGATGTTGTCATTTATTGTTACAAAATTCATCAAATAGTTCAATCAATTATAGAAATGCGCAATTCACTGTAAATATTTTTGTAGTCAATTATTGTATAAGTGTTTCATTCTTTTTTGTTGTCATTTTCTAGCAATTCACTATAAATAATTCCTTTTATATTATATTAGTCATTTATATTGTAACAATGACAAATTGTGTAAGTGTAGTCATTTATTGTTTGAAAATTGTATAGTTTCTAGTGATTCTTAGATTAAATCCTACTATTTCTTAGAATAATTTATTTTATGTTATATTAGTCATTTATATTGTAACAAATTGTATAAGTGTAGTCATTTATTGTTTGAAAATTGTATAAGTTCTAGTCATTCTTAGATTAAATCCTACTATTTCTTAGAATAATTCCTTTTATATTATACTAGTTACAATGGCACGAGTAGAGCGTGAGCAGAACCGATTGGATGAGGAATACCTAATGAAGTTGATTGCAGAAGGTGGCACGGACGATCAACGAAATGAGGAGGTGGATCACAGCCAGACTAACATCTACCTCAACATGTCTGCTGTTGGCAATGAGGAGCAACCAATTACCAAGGAAGGCAATGATGGGTAACAAGGCAATGTATAGCAATTATTATATGTAAACATGATTTGAATTCTCTACTTATCAATATTATTGAGAATTAATAGTTCTTTTATTTTTCAGCCATCTGGATCGAGCAGCAGGCCTAAACGGAAATGAGTCAAGAAGAAGAAGTTAGAGGGCTGTATCATCATCATGGAAATTGAAGAAGATGGTGAACCATTTGCTCATTCCAATGCTAAGACTAAATTGGTGAATCAAATTGGGTTTCTAGTTAGAGATAACATCCCAATAAGCTTTCAGAATTGGAAAAGCCCTGAAATCGATGACAACGTCGCTTCCACAAGCACGGTCCCCATAAGCGTGGTCCTTGATCGAGAGAAGGAAGTGATATGGGATCAGATAAAAGAAAACTTCACATTCGAAGGTGTAGATGAAGCAAATGTGAAAGATTGGAGCTTGAAGAAGGGTGCAATTTCTTTTCAGACGTACAAGAAGAACTTGAACAAAGACTACATAAGAAGGGGCTTACACCTAATTTCACCAAGCACCCGAAGTTAAGAGATCACTCGGATTCGTGTGTGCAATTCAAGCAGTTGCAAAAGAGCGCTAAGGCAACTCAAACCAACACCAACAATGCTCAGAAGAAGAAATACTTTCATCGTCTTGGGCCAGGAGGTTACAAGAAGGGGATCATGAAATGGTAGAGGACGGAAGATGACATAATTGCTCGGGGAATAGTACCGCAGGCTCTCGAATGGCCGGAGCAAGCAAAGAATTGGTATTGTGCTCATGGCAGGATGCTCAATCCCAAAGATGGATCATTTGTGTTCAGCCAAGAATTAAGAGAAGTGGCTACGAGGCTTGTTGACTTAATAAAGGCAACGGCCGAAGGATCTTTCTGAAATGTTGCAAACGAGTCAAACTCTAGCTATACAATTATAAGAGAATGGATGTAGCAATCCCTAATGTTGTAAACGAGTCAACTCTAAGAGATAGACCAAGTCGGACATTGAAGAACATATATAAGTTCCTTGACAACCAACATTACAAGAAGTACATAGTTCTACGGTACAATTTCAAGTGAGCGTGTTTCCCATCTCTCTTTTTTTTTGAACTAGCAGTTAAACATAAGACTAACTAGATTTAGCTATGCATATATGTACAGCTTCCATTGGATACTCCTTATTGTCGTGGTTGATCAAAGCGCGGTCTATGTCATGGACTCTTTGAGGAAACCAAGAGATCAACACAAAAACCTCATAGATGTTTTGAACAAAGCGTGGGCTCGATTCCGTCGACGTCATGCGGGTGAAGTCAAGGAGGAACTTGATTTGAAGCCTGAATTCCCGGTATGTGTTGAATCTTCACATCTCATGACACTTCCTTGAATACAACAAATATTTCATAACTTCTTTTGCCATATATATATTGTTTGAGATAGGAGCCGGGGAATAATTTATGCGGATACTACGTCTGTGAGTTCATCCACGGCTTTGTAGGTCCACCACGTGTGACCGACCACGAATTAAGAGTATGTATAAAAAATTCTTAACAATAAATTAGTTCTAATTGTGCAGATCCATTGATCTACTATATAATAACCTTTGCCAATGACATAGATGATGAAAATGAAGGAAGCACTCCTCGACACGGAAAAAATCAGGGAAATTCAAGAACAACTCTGTGGATTTTTTCTAGACGAGGTAGTAACTCCAACAGGGGAGTTCCATAATGATGGACCAAATTTGCATCACCGTTAGGACTCGACTTTCAGAATAGTTGGTCCGAAATGTTGAACTTGGAAAGTTGATGCAATGTAATATTATTCATATATGTGTATGCACATTATATGTGTGTGTGTATATATAATAGTATCTCAAATGTAATATTATAGATAAATACAACTTTATATATATTAGCATATTAGAACTATTATATGTAAAGGAAACAAATACAAAATACTAATATAGAATAAAGAAATAGAAAAGAAAATGAGAAAATAAATATAATAAATAAATAAATTAGTACCGGTTGGGGAGACCAACCAGTACTAAATTGGTCGCGGCCACGCGTGACGTGGCAGGCCATTTAGTACCGGTTGGTCTCCCCAACCAGTACTAAAGCACCCCCTTTAGTACCGGTTATTTCAACCGGTACTAAAGGCCCCCGCTTTAGTACCGAACTAGCAATACCGGTTGCGCAACCAGTACTAAAGGGTGGTTATCAGCCGGTACTGATAGGGCTTTCCCTAGCAGTGATTATTATTCATCATTCATATAATACCTCAGGTCTCTTATGGGAATTTACACACAGCTCGTATGTTGATCATAGTTTGAGGATAATTCTAGGCATTAAGGGGAGATTAGTACCACACATAGAATGCCAGGAATCCAAAATGAATGTTACACATATTCAGTCCTCACATCCACATACATAACAAAGAATATCTGAACAACCAGTTCAGAATATCTTATATTTGTAACACATTACAAATAGCCTGGGGTGGAAGTATGGTCACTAGGGATATAGCTTATTACAAGCATTCGAGAAAATAGGGGGAGACATCCTCCAAGATAGTAAATGCAAATCAACATCATGCATGTTGTCAGACACTTTATGGATATTGAAAATCCAAAGCCTGTGAATGTTCAACATTCAAAAGCCCAGTACATGTGCACATAAATTCATGCACTAGATCAATGGAACACCCTAACTCTATCATCGTGGGAAATGAGATCAGATTCTAAAGGGTTAATTTTTCACATGCTATATTGGTTCCATTGAATCAATTATACAAAGACTACAAATTGTCGACATATGCTCCTCAAAATTGTTTTACACCTTAAACTATATCCAGACCAAAAGTCCAAGGCAGAGTGTATCAACACTCAAATTGGGTCAAAGAAAAGGTGGCAATTATGGAGAACTCTCGTTCACTGGTGAGAGGTATTTACCACAGTAATATCATCTTCTCACAAATGCATTCTTTATGAAAGTAAGGTGGTGAGATAATGAGAGATTGTAGCAATGGTTTCACGCAGAGATCGAGCAACATACCCTCACGGTATATATGAAAATTATGTTCCCATATTTAATCATTGGCAGTTTAAATAACTTTGATAGATTTGGATATACAAGTCCTGAACAGACTTCACATTCTAAATCTAAATAGAAATCGCAACATATATTGCATATAACTCAAGTCACTACATGGCTTGAAACAGTCTAATTAATTGTGGTACAACTAACTAAGAGAGTATCTTCCATAGAAGAATTATTGCAATCACTATGATTGCATGTGTGTTCATAAATAAATCCGACTTGGATTTTCCATCATCTCAACCAAAAATAAACATGCAATCATTTTATGATTGAATTTGAGATGCAAATTTAGGTAAAATCAAACTATTCTTAAGTTTACAACTTATGCATATATACCAGTTTATCAATGTTCAATTGATATTGTACCAATATTCAAATCATATTGGACAAGCATATCCATCAACACTTATGGTCATTCAGTCCCTAAAGATGGATCGATATCCATTTAGACCCTAGGATGATAAACTTAGTGCCAACAAAGTGCTTGTGTATTATACAAATTGCAACAGGCATGATACTACATTTGTAGATACCTTGCTATAGCAAAAATTATCTATCATTCTGAAGCATCACATGTATATGTATGACTTTGTGAATTATAAAATATGATTCAATCAAATCACTAAACATTATCCATAAATGATAATGCAACTTGTAGTGCTTGGATGAAACCATATTACATATGAGCAATATCATTAACTTATTGCCTAAAATGTGGGAATAAACATCTTGCAAAATATACTCACTAATGTACTTATCCATCACTACATCATAGAATGGTGTTCATGGTAAGTGGTGAGTGACAACTTTAAATTTTGCAAGGCTCAGGAGGAGACTCTCCTAAAATTCTAATCTATCCATACATCATATTGTACTCTTTTACTGTAATATTCCAAAAATTTGAAATATTAAATTGAGTGAAATTTCAAAAAATTTGAATTGTGTGCTCATTTGAAAATGGAAGACAAATTCTACTCTCTTCTAGAAATTCCCTAATAAATTAAATCTCAATTTAATTTTAGAAAATATGTGCTAGTTTTAGAAAATGAGTGGGTTTGAATTTTGAATATAATTCAAAACTCAAACTAAATATAAATAAAAATAAAGCTAACCTAACATCTAACTGAACCAGGCTAGCCCGTAGCCAAACCGGCCTAGCCCGCTAACCGACCTCACTCGTAAACATGCCTAGTAGGCCGGCCCGGCTAGAAAGCCCAGCAGGCCCGCTAGACCGCCGCACCCCCTCCCGTCTCTCCCTTAGCACTAGGCGGGACCTGCCCGTCAGCCGGTGGCCCGGTTCTCCTTCTTCCTCCTAGCGTCGTACACCTCACGTGTGCGGCGTGTGCGGGTATGACGGGACAAGCTCGCCGAACTGGCGCGCGCGCTATTGCGACCACACGCATCCGTGACCCCCATTCTAGAACCTTCCACCGCGGGGAAATGCCCGCCTTGCCCTTGCCTTGCACTGCAAACCCTAGCGCCAAGCCGCTAGATGGCCGCCATGCCACGCCATGCCCCGACGCGCCCATCGAGGATTGACAGCGCGCAACCTTTGGTGTGCTACCCTAGCTCTGGTCGTGGGCTATACAGCAACCTCCCCTCACCATCCTAATCCATCAGGGATTCTCCCCCTAGCTGCCACCACCAACCATATAGAAGAAAGGGGAAGAGGAGGAAAGGAGGAGAGAAGAAGATAGAAGGAGAAGGAGACTGCACCAGAGGAGAAGCCGAGCGCCGCGCTTGGAGGAGGAGCTGCTCATCGCCGACGCGCCCAAGGAGGAGCCGGAAGCCGCCGCCACCGCACCACGAGTCTTCACCAACGTCGGCCACCTCTTCTTCCTATCCTCACCGTGAGCGCCACCGTCTCTTCTTCCTTTCTCTTGGCACTCTGTCCGGCCTTCGTGCCGCTGCCACAATAGCTCTGCCTGACCGGCCTTCAAGTCGCAACCATCACTCGCTGTCGCCATGGCCACCACGGGTCCAGGGTGCTAGAACCCCGCGCACAGCCAAGGGCGTGTCATGGGCAGGGAGTTCCCCTGCGCCGTGCACGCACAGCCGCCTCGCGCCTGCCTTGCCGTGACCCAAGGTTTGGCCTTTGGCCGAGCCGCAGCCTCGCCGCTACTACACCGCGTCGCCTGCAACCCGCCGCACGCTAGCTGTACCATGCCACGACACTGTTGGCGCGGTCACTACCGCCATTTGCCGCGACATCACAAGCACTATCGCTTCACCCGTGGCCAACCAACGCGTGCCACACGCTCAGCCACACGAGCGTGTTGCACAGGATCCGGCCAGCACACCGGATCCTGGGCTAACCATGTGTGGCCATGTGTGCGCCACGTGGTAGTGCCACATAGGATAGGTTGGCCACGTGGAGCCACGTGGGGCTAACGTGGCATGGGCCAGGCCCACTCATGGGGTCCACTGACTAGTGGGGCCTAGTTGACTGGTGACTGGGTCAATGCTGACGTCAGCCAACACGTGACACTCTCCCGTGCTACCATGTGGCGTAACCAGAAGCTGACACGTGTCACCCTAATTAATGATTTTTCGAAATTAACTATATAATTAAATAAATCATTTAATCTTTAAAAATTCATAACTAATTCATTTGAACTCCAAAAAATATGAAACAAGTTGCATTAAATTCGTAAAATTGAGCTCGTGCTATTTGATGTTATTTGGATCTTCTAAATTTGGCTTTCTTGGAGTTTTTTCCTAGATGTAATGCTGTATAATTTATATTGTCTCATTTTATCAGACCCGAGCTACGACCCGGAAGTCTCTCAAGACCCCAACTACACCAAGGAGGATCCCAACGACTAGAGACAAGGTGTCGTGCCACTCCTAATCATATAGATCCTATGCATGCTTAATTTCTAGCAATTTATTTATAATGCTTGGATGATGATTTATTGCATAGCTTATGTTTCTAGCCATGCCTTGATAATTGTTCATCCTATTTTTTCTTGTTACCTACTTGTGGACTAGCTACAAACCCCTAGCTAGTCCACCTTACTTATATCTATATACATGCTTTTGAGTTATGGATGGGCATATGCCATGGCTTTGATGATGGGATTCCTTATACACTCTTGTGTGTGTTTTGGGTGAGTGTGATTCCTTGACATGTTTTGGCAGGACCGAACCGCAGTTGGTACTGGGGAGTGCCTTGCCACGGGAGAGCATTCTGAACTCTCTCCACCCCGCCGTGCCTATGGCGGGTACCTTGTTTGAGACTGAGGAGCAGGTGGCGTACTTGTACATTTTAGGTGCTTTGGCACATATTTGTGGAGTTGAGTGTTCGCTCTCGACCCCTAAGGACCGAGTTAGTTTACCACCAGTCACAACATCTATTTCCGTACATACCGTTCGCCTTGTTATGGGCGGGGTTCGGTCAGAGACTAGTGGTGGATAGTGCTCATCCTGTAGGCGGATTGGAGGATAAGTGTAACGAGTTTGAGGCGTTGACCTGCTCTGACCAGACTGCACTCCGGCGTGGGTAGGTTTCAAAGCTTCAAGGTCCTCAACTGGTGACAGTATGCCCTGTAGTTGAGGATGGTTCCAGACTCGAGGAAATAGGAGAGTACTATCCACTTACTAGGGCTTCGACTATTAGGTGGGGTTTAGATGAATCGCTACCGTCCAGGCTCCATCCGTGCGGGTACACATGTACAACCTTTATAGAGTGTATAAACCTATAGCTATAGTCCCTGCCCACTGGTTATGGACAGTGTTGTTGACTACCGCTACTTCTGACTAGACTTTATTTATACTTCTACCTTCCCTTTTGAGATAGGCTAGCATTTTCCATGGAGATGTGAGAGGACGGAGCTCTGACATCGCCTGGATTGTTTGGGTGCTGGATTATTGGGTAAAGGATCTGGTGGTTTGTGACAACTTCCTTGTTGAGAGGTGTTGACCTCGGAGATGGTATTGTTATGTAAAATCCTTGATTGCTGCTAATGCTACTTCATATACCTCTACAGCCATATATAGGTTGATCCATGCATATAGTATTATTCTCCTATTTCCTTGGCTTGCTGCTTTTGGGAGTTGACACAGCCTACCCACTTCTCAGGTAGATGGTGGCTTTTCAGGGTCGGAGCCCGAATACTACTTCGACAACGACGGATGCGAAGACTAGGTGAAATGAAACAAATTTCTGTGAGGAGAATCTGACTCCCTGTATCCTCATGATAGTCCCCGGATCAGTAGCTATCACATATAGAACTTATTTCATCATAACATCACATCCATACCACAATAAAAATATAGTTTTATTTATTACATCCCATAATGTCGGAGTATGATCTGGTACAAGCCCCTTGGGCTAAACGACATGAATAAAACCAACGCAGTGGTAGCTAGCTTCTGGAAGCATCTCTATCATCACGATCATCTCCACAGGCATTCTTGTGCGTAACACCTCAACCCTCAGTCGTACCAACCATCATGGTTGTTGTCAAAGTTAGACTCGTAACCTGCAAACTCACGAGCTGTGCCCAAGGATTGGGACAGGTTCACGTCACCATCTGTATGCAAGCTTTACGTGGCCTATTACTAGTGGTCAAAAATATAGTCAAGGAATAGGCTCGAGTTTCCTATGCAGTAGCAAGCATAAAGAATAAAACTCCATTCCTATCATCCCAATCTCTCATCACATCGGGTACACTTGCCTCGACAGGGTCCCTATCACCAACATCCTAACTCCATACTAGTGTCAAGGCGAAGACTCCCTCTCTTCGCCTCCCAACAACTACAACCGGATCCTAAAGGGGAAGGGAACAACCTTTCCTCATCCCGACTGCAATTGTGGCTCGCAACACTCAAGTAGCTATAAGGGAGAAGTAGAGATTTCCCAAAAACATTGGAGAATCGTCGCGACACAGGGTTGTCCATGACCGAGGACGCGGCTATACGTATAGTTTTAACTCTGCAGAGTGTGTACACCTGGACCCATCTCAGAGTAAGACAGCTGGGGATTAGCCGAGTGAATATCACCCTACCGGGCGAAGAACCTGGGAGTTACTATACCAACCTGCATTTGGGCTTAGATGCGACCCCCCACAGAGAACCACCCCAGAACTGTGAAGTACTCCCACTTGGGCCAATTAGGGGCAAAAGCAAATAAGGAGGCAAAAGGTCAGCACCACTCCCGCCTACATTGATACTCTATCCTACAGCAGGTATGGTACCGCACTTGCCAGTCTCGACCCGGGCCTAGACCCATAATTCGGCGAGTGGCGTGCACGTTTAACATATTCCCGTGAAGCATGGAGACCCACTTGGTTTCAGACCGGGGTGAGCTCCTAACTCCCAAAAGTGTATGCACAACGTGGTCCGAAACTGCACCCATAACCGGAATCGCCACCAACTCCTATGCTCCTCAACTATGTACTCGCAACAGGTACCAAACAGGGAATGCCCGAGACTGGACCGCAAACCCCCAATCCAAAGATTGGTTTGTGTAAAGCTCACCCCCGTCAAGTATCCCAAAAACGCCTTCTCCTGCTGGGTTTAACCCCACACACGCCAAGAATCCTATTCACAATATCCCATACACATGCAAACATCACACATCGCATATATAAGTAGTATAGTAGTAGGTCAAACAAGGATATAAGGCATAAAGAAGGCTATGCAAGGTTCATCATCATCATGCGAGGAATAAAGCTATAGCATACTAATTTAGCAATGCCTAATGGGTGTTCAAATCGAATAGGCGTGAACCTGATTAGTCTTCCTCCTCGTAGTAGTCCTGAAATCGCTCCACCTCTAGGTTCAACTCCGAGTCTCCGACAGCTCCTAATTATGCAATTACCATAATTACCGAGGGTCTAGTTGCAAAGTACACCACAAAGAGATTAATAGAAGAACCAAACAAGAATAAAGCCTAGTCTCACACGTGCTGCATGATTTTAGAAAAATTATGGAACTGGTTTCATAATTTTTGGAATTAGAATTAGTTATGAAATTTTGAAGTTGAAAACATTTTTTGGAATTTTGATATGATAGGCGAAAATAGGAAATAAAAGGAGTTAGCTGTTAACTGGCTGTAGGTTAGCTCCAGTCTTCATGGAAGCTGCCACAAAGGGTTTACAGGTAGCTTTGGAGGTCTATAGGTTGGTGGTTAAGTTGACGTGGGGAGTTTTTGGTTTCTGGGGATAAAAAACGGAAGTTCCGACTTTGGAGAACCAGAAGTTCTAGTTTCAAAAAGGAAGTTCCGGTATAGGATAACCGAACGTTCTGGTTTTAGCTCTCTTGGGGAGGTCTCATCGGAAAGACTCTAGACGGTCCTGGGAAGTTATGGTTCACAACTCGTGGGTTTGGAGTTTATTTGGTTGGGTCTTTCTATTGTTTCTGGAGCTCCTGCAAGTTGACTAATCAAAATCGAAAGTTCTGGTATGGAAAACCGGAAGCTCCAGTTTTCCACAGGGTTTGACTACGGCGAGGCTTGTGCGCGCGTGAGTGTGCGGCTCAGGCCATAGATGCGACACAGCCATGTCGTGTGCATGGGCACTTGGGCTTTCCAGGGCCGCGGCACGCACGGCTGCGGGGATCGCGGCAGGACGGCTCGAAGGCTGGCGGGTCATCCATGTGAGTGAGGCCGTGAAGCTCACATGGTGGGCTTGCTAGCGAGAGGATGGCAGTGCGGTGGCGAGGTGTAACAGTGACGAGGTGGTGCCATGCAGGGAGCGTGGCAGTGTCGGCGTAGTCCTATGGGCATGGGCTCCGCGATGTTCCGACGGGGACAACGGTCTCCTCCTCCTCCGGCGTCCTCTCTCTGCATCTTGTGCCCCCTCTTTCCCTCTCCTCTTCTCCAAATGGCGGCAGTGAAGGGTAAAACCCCAATTGCGGTGGTGGCCGGGAGTGGCTGGTGCAAAGGCTCAACTAGGCAGTGGCTAGGGCTTCTGGGTGGTGATGCATGGCAGGGGATATAGCTAGGCGACGTGGCATGCATCCACGGGCACCAGCGCAAAAGCAGTGCGGGCGCGGCCAGTGTCGTGCGCGCATGTCGCTGTCGTGCTCGTGCCACGCGCGTGGGCGCCACGAGAAAGAAAAGGGATTAGTGGCGCAGGCGGCTGACATGTGGGGCCTGGCGGTCAGAGGCTGCGGCGTGGAGGCAGTTTGGCATTGTTTTGTTAGAAAACCAGAAGTTCCGAGTTTGGAAAACCGGAAGTTCCGGTTTTTGCATCTACCTTAGTTTGGGTAGTTAGTTAGGTGCGTTGGTGAGGTTAGCTGGGTTTAGTTAGGTTTGGGCCCAAGTTAGGTTTAGTTAGCTTTTCTATTTTGATTTGTATTTGAATTTCAATTCAAATACAAATCCCACTGAAACAAATCCGAATAAATTCCAAATGAACTCCAAATATTCACACTAGCACATAATACACCTTGGCAATTACATTTATTTTATAAATTAATTGTAAGAATTTTGGGAGAGATTCAATGAAGACACTCTTATAGTTTGAAAATTTTTACTCCACAACCACAAAATTTTTAAAATCCATATTTTTGCAAATTCAAACATCTCGTAAAACTACGGGATGTTACAGTCTCCCACTCTCACAAGAATCTTATCCCTAAGATTAAGGATTTACCACGTGCTCAAAAAGGTGTGGGTACTTCTCCTTTAAATCAGTCTCTTTTTCCCAAGTTGCCTCACGTTCAGTGTGGTTGCTCCACAACACCTTACAATACGGAATAGTGGTCCTCCTTGTTACCTTCTCAGCCCTGTCAAGAATCTCCACAGGATACTCTAAGTACTCGAGGGTGTCTTGCAAATCAAGTGCTCCTATCTGGACTTGCTCTTCTGGAACTCTAAGACATTTACGAAGTTGGGATACGTGAAACACGGGGTGCACTCCCGCAAGTTCTTGGGGTAACTCAAACTCATAAGCAACTTTCCCAATTCTCCTTGTAATCCAAAAAGGTCCTACAAACCTTGGTGCCAGTTTACCCTTCACATAGAATCTCTTCGTTCCTCGCAGTGGGGATAATTTCAGATAGATGTAATCCCCAACTTCAAAGGATAGATCCCTCCTTCTCTTGTCTACATAACTCTTCTGCCTACTATGGGTAGCCTTTAGGTTCCCTCTAACCTTGGCCACATTTTCCTCAGCTTCAACAATGGTGGCTAGACCGAAGAAGGTCCTCTTCCCCACCTCGAACGACATCAACAGGGTCCTGCACTTCCTTCTGTACAACGCTTCAAATGGTGACATATGTATGCTCGGTTGATAGTTGTTGTTGTACGAGAACTCTGCATACGGCAACCTCTTCTCCCAATCAAAGCCATAAGTCAATACACAAGCTCTCAGCAGGTCTTCTAAGAGTTGGTTCACTCTTTCAGTCTGCCCATCGATTTGGGGGTGGAAGGCTAAGCTGTACTCTAAGCTAGTACCAATGGACTCATGCAGACTCTTCCAAAACTGAGCTGTGAACTGCGGGCCTCTATCAGACACAAAACTTCGTGGAGCTCTATGTAGCATCAAAATGTGCTTGACAAAAAGTTCGGCCAACTTGCTCACGCTGTATACAGTTCTCACGGGTATAAAGTGTGCTACCTTGGTCAATCGATCAACAATCACCCAAATGGAATCATGACCTTTCTGTGTGCGAGGTAGTCCTACCACAAAGTTCATGCTGATGTCATCCCACTTCCAAATTGGAATGTCCAACGGTTTCAACATACCCGCTGGCCTCTGGTGTTCTTCCTTCACCCTCTGGCATGTATCGCATCAAGCAACGTACTTTTCTATGTCCACCCTCATCTTCTCCCACTAGAATCGATACTCCAGTTCTTGGTACATCTTTGTGCATCCCGGGTGAATGGAATACTGGGATTTATGAGCTTCTTTCAGGATAGCCTGTCTGATCTTCCCGTCTCGGGGTACGCATATGCGGTCTTTCAACCAAATAGTGCCTTGGTCATCAATACGGTAATCTTGAGCTAATCCCCTAACCATGAGGTCCTTCAGACCCTCGATCTCCGGGCAACTCTTTTGGGCTTGCTGGACTTAGTCTTCCAATTTGTACTTCACCCTCATCTCATTCAACTGCCCACTCTCCAGGATCTCAAGCTGTAGCATCTCAAGCTCTTCATGTTGTTCGAGCTATTGATTTTGTACCATTAAGTTGTTGCAACAACTGCATCGGCTTAGAGCATCTGCCACAATGTTTGCCTTGCCTAGGTGGTATTGAATGTTCAGGTCGTAATCCTTGATCAACTCTAGCCATCTCCTTTGCCTCATATTCAGCTCTCACTGGGTAAAGATGTACTTCAGACTCTTGTGATATGTGTAAATGTCACACTTGTTGCCAATCAAGTAGTGCCTCCAGATCTTCAGAGTGTGAACAACTGCAGCTAACTCTAGGTTATGCATAGGATAGTTCTCCTCATGTTTCCGCAGCTGGTGAGAAGCATATGCCACAACCTTACCCTCCTGCATCAACACACATCTGAGACCCTATCTTGAGGCGTCACAATACACCACGAAGTCCTTTTTGACGTCGGAAAGAGTCAAAACTCGGGTGGTAGTGAGTCAGGTCTTGAGTTCTTGTAAGCTTTCTTCACATTTGTGTGACCAAACAAATGGCATGTTGCTCTTCAGCAGTTCTGTCATCAGCTTTGCAATCTTAGAGAAGTTCTCAATGAATCTGCGGTAGTACCCTGCCAAACCGAGAAAACTTCCAATTTCTATCACATTCTTCAGTTGTTGCCATTCTGACACGGCCTCAATCTTCTCCAGATCTATAGCAACTCCCTTTGCTGTCAACACATGGCCGAGAAAAGCAACTTTCTCAAGCCAGGACTCACACTTGCTGAACTTGGCGTACAACTGGTGTTGCCTCAGCTTCTCCAACACAATCCTCAGGTGCTCTTCATGCTCCTCAATAGTCTTGGAGTAGATCAAGATGTCATCAATGAAGACAATGACAAACTTATCCAACTCCTTCATGAACACTTTATTCATCATGTTCATGAAATAAGCCGGCGCGTTTGTGAGACCAAATGATATGATAGTGAACTCAAACTGCCCGTACCGGGTCACAAATGTGGTCTTGTGAATATCCTCCGGTCTAATATTTATTTGATGGTAGCCAGACCGGAGATCAATTTTGCTAAAATATTTGGCCTTCTTCAACTGATCAAGCATGTCATCAATTTGTGGCAACTGGTACTTGTTCTTGATGGTCACTGCATTAAGTGCGTGGTAGTTGACACACAAACGCATCGATCCATCCTTTTTCTTCACGAACAGGACCGGTGAATCCCAAGGTGAGGCACTCGGTCTTATGTACTTCTTGTCGAGGAGAGTCTTCAATTCTGCCTTCAACAACTCAAGTTCCTCAACTGACACATGGTATGGTCGCTTTGCTATCGGACGGCCACGCTTCCTACACAGACTTGCTTCGTCTCAACGCAACCTCTGTGATTCCGCCACGTGCCTCCGTGTTCCTCCTTGGAACCTCCGCCCGGGGTTTTGCGGCCCAAACCCGGAAACCATCTGCCTATGGTTTTTTCAGCCCAAACCACCAAACCCGCTCCTTGACACGTGTCACCACCGTCCTCGACCGCCCGACCGCCAAGTCTTCTAGCGCCCATGCTTGACTTGCACATCCACTATCTTGACTTGGTCAACACGGTCACTCCTCCATGTACACTTGCGCTTGTCGATGTCCCCAAGTGTCAGCCACCGTGGCTGATCCTCCGATGCTCTGGTCCCTCAATCCAAGCCTCACGTCCACCCTTCACCGCTCCCAGTCCATCGGCACGGCCCATCTCTACTTGACCTTCACCTCGAAATTGATCACCGCCTCCGAGCTCTACACCTGCGCATCACAAACCAAGAGCACATCAATCTAACACAACATTGTCAATCACTCATCATCCAAGGGTGACCATCCATTGGTCCTCACCTTCAGCTCCTAGGCTGATGGGCGGCTGCACGGCTGCACCAGCGGTATGGCCTCGACCTCTTCCGCAGACTGGTGCACGGGCATGGGTGCGTCCGCGTCCACGCCACGAACAGCAGCACATCCATGACCATGTGCTGGTAGGGCTTCTTTATCTCGAGCGACTTCCTCGTGGATGACTTACTCGAAGCGCGCCATCAGGCGTCTAGACCTTCTCATCGACATGTCGCTAAAACAACGGTTATGGGGTTAGATAGGCATTGGTAATCGTCACTCACCAACTAAGATGGGAGTCAAGTAGAAGCACGAAATATAATACTAAATTTATAATCCAACACTCAATGGGAAAAAGCAATAAAACTCGATTACTCCAAGAAAACCCATATCTTTCATTCAGCATTACATTATAGACACATGCTACCTCGAGGCTAACTCCTAAGCCTTGGAGGTCTCACAAACACCATCGATCTAAGTACATCATGAAAGATTTCAAAAGGGATAATGCCTACTCATGGTGATTCATGGTATTCATGACTCTTCATGTGCTAGAACATGCTCACGGCTAACATGGAAAAACTCCTAGGAACTACTATATTACAACTCTACTTTTATTCTTATTCGGTGACATCGCTCAAGCACGCCCCTAGGTGCGAGCCTTCTTGTAAGTGATAAGGCAGTGATCCTCAGGGGTGTGCTCGGGGGTGAACATCTTCTCAACCATTGCCTGTGCAGCCTTCACCTCCTCAGTCTCCACGGGGGTGGGCATGTCCTTGGATAGACACAAGTGGAGCTTAAGCATGGTTGGGTACACGGTGAAGTCCTCCTTGCGTATGGCACGCTAAGACTCGGGTGGAAGCTCGCTGCTTGTCTCCAGGAACTCATCCACACAGAGCGAATCCGCATCCATCCAAGTCTTAAGTAGCATCTTGGACTTATCTTGAAGGTACAACACAATACAAGTGAGCACGGCTATGTTTGCCGCATTGTGCTTCTGGTTGGTTTCCAACTCCTTGATCTTTTCTTGCGCGCAGCCAAGTAGGTGTCCATGAATAGTCAGGAGGTCATCCTTTCCCTCCATCTGTTGCTTTAGTCGGTCCTGAATCCCATGAAGCTTCCTCTTGTCCTCCATGGTATGAATCAGTACATCGTTGATATCTGCATGTTCCTTCTCCACAGGGATCAGGGTAGCGGTGGAAGTGTTGAGAGCACCCTCAAGCTGCTGGAGTTGGCAACGGAGAGTGTAGTTCTCCCTCTCGAGAGCCTGACATTGAGGGAGGTACTCACGGGCCCTTGCGGTGGTCTGGTCGAAGGTGCCGTGGAAGTCTAGTGCCTCAGACTCGAGTTGGTGGACATGGTTGTAGAGGTCGACCAGGAAAGACCTGGTGGTAGACAACATCTCGTCCTTCTATCGGAGAGGCGCAATCCACACCTCCTCCTGCAGGTCCTCAAGGTTAGGCATGCCCAAGTACCCTCGAGGAAGGAGTTGAAAGTTCGTGGACTCGAACTCCCCTAGGTACCGAGCCAACACCTTCTCTAACAGTCTTCAGCTTGCGAAGTCGAGTGCAGTCTTCACGGAGAATCCCATCCGATGCAACACCTCTCCAGCGAAGTTGGGTCGGGACGGGTGCGGGGTCACCACAATCGTACCGTGCACGTAAGGGGTGACTGCGGGGTACACCCAAATAGCATGGTAGTGGACGTGGGTTGATGGAATTCCGAGCTTCATCATGGCTTTTTCCAGCCACCTTGTGATCTCCCGTTAGTACTCAGGCAAGATCTCGATTTCCTCTGCCATTGCTTCCTGTGACATGAAAGAAAAATTTGAGTCAGCATAGGTAAGTAAGCAGTTTTCAAATGAGGAAGAGTTTTTGTAATATAGTTCAAGTATATATAGCAACGGAGCATAGGGAAATCCTTATTGCTAACGACCATGTCTAGGGCCACATGCTACAGTCAAGTATGGCTCTGGTACCAACTGAAACGAACCGGATTTCCATGAGGAGAATCCTACTCCTTATATCCTTGTGATAGTCTCTGGATCAGTAGCTATCACATACAGAATTCATTTCAGCATAACATCAAATCCATACCACGATAACATTACAATTTTATTTATTACATTCTAGAATATGAGAGTACGATATGGTACATGCCCCTTAACAAATGTAGCGGTAGCTAGCTTCTGGAAACATCTCCATCATCACGATCACCTCCACAGGCATTCTTGAGCGTAGCACCTCAACCCTCAGTCGTACCAACTATCGTGGTTGTTATCGAAGTCAAACTCGTAACATGCAAACTCACGAGATGTCCCCAAGGATTGGGACAGGTTCACATCACCATCCGTATGCAAGCTTTAAGTGGTCTATTACTAGTGGTTAAAAATATAGTCAAGGAATAGGCTCGGTTTCCTATACAGCAGCAAGCATAAGAATAAAAATCCATTCCCATCATCCCAATCTCTTATCACATCAGGTACACCTGCCTTGATAGGGTCCCTATCACCAACATTCTAACTCCATACTAGGGTCGAGGTGTCTTCACCTCTCAACAACTACAGCTAGATCCTAAAGGGGAAGGGAGCAACTTTCCCTCTTCCCGACTGCAATTGCGGCTCGCAACACTCAAGTAGCTATAAGGGAGAGGTAGAGATTTCCCAAAAACAATGGAGAGTCGTTGCGACAGAGGGTTTTCCATGACCGAGGACGCGGCTATACGTATAGTTTTAACTCTGCAGAGTGTGTACACCTGGACCCATCTCAGAGTGAGACAGTCGGGGATCAGCCGACTGAACATCACCCTCCTGGGCAAAGAACCTGGAAGTTACGATACCATTCTGCATCCGGGTTCGGATGCAATCCCCCACAGAGGACCACCCCAGTGGAATCCCCCACAGAGGACCACCCCAGAACTGTGAAGCACTCCCACCAGGGCCAATCGGGGCAAAAGCAAATCAGGGAGCAAAAGGTCAGCACCACTCCCCCCTACACTGGTACTCTATCCTACAGCAGGTATGGTACCACACTTGCCAATCTCGACCCGGGCCTAGACCCATAATTCAGAGAGTGGAGTGCACATTTAACATATTCCCGTGAAGCATGGCGACCCACTCGGTTTCAGACCGGAGCGAGCTCCTAACTCGCAAAAGCATCTCCATAATATGGTCCGCAACTGCACCCATAATAGTTGTCACCACTAACTCCTATGTTCCTCAACTGTGTACTCGCAATAGGTACTAAACAGGGAACACCCGGGAGTGGACCCAAAGCCCGCAATCCGAAGATTGGGTTGTGTAAAGCTCACTCCCATCAAGTATCCCAAAAACACCTTCTCCTGCCGGTTTTAACGCCACACACGCCAAGAATTCTATTCACAATATCCCAAACACAGGCAAGCATTGCACATTGCATATATAAGTAGTATAGTAGTAGGTCAAACAAGGATACAAGGCATAAAGAAGGCTATGCAAGGTTTATCATCATCATGCGAGGAATAAAGTGCTAGCATACTAATTTAGCAATGCCTAATGGGTACTCAAATCGAATGGACATGAACCTGAGCAGTCTTCCTCCTCGTAGTAGTCCTTGAACGGCTCCAACTCTGGGTTCAACTCCGAGTCTCCAGCAGCTCCTAATTATGCAATTACCATAATTACCAAGGGTCCAGTTGCAAAGTACACCACAAAGAGATCCATAGAAGAATCAAACAAGAACAAAGCCTAGTCTAACGCGTGCTGGATGATTTTAGAAAAATTATGGAAATTGTTTCATAATTTTTGGAATTAGAAGGAATTAGTTATGAATTTTTGAAGTTGAAAACATTTTCTGGAATTTTGATATGATAGGCGAAAACATGAAATAAAAGGAGTTAGTTGTTAACTGGCTGTAGGTCAGCTGCAGTCTAGATGCAAGCTGCTACAAAGGGTTTATAGGTAGCTTTGGAGGTCTATAGGCTGGTGGTTAAGCTGACGTGGGGAGTTTCTGGTTTTTGGGGATTAAAACCGGAAGTTTCGACTTTGGAGAATCGGAAGTTCCATTTTGAAAAAGGAAGTTCGGGTTTAGGATAACTGGATGTTCTGGTTTTAGCTCTCTTGGGGAGGTCTCCTCGGAAAGACTCTGGACGGTCCTGGGAAGTTATGGTTCACAACCCGTGGGGTTGGAGTTTGTTTGGTTGGGTCTTTCTATTGTTTCTGGAGCTCTTGCAGGTTGACTGATCAAAACCGAAAGTTCCTGTTTGGAAAATAGGAAGCTCCAGTTTCCACAGGGTTTAACCGTGGCGAGGTTTGTCGTGTGCGCGGGCACCTGGGCTTTCCAAGGCTGCGGGGATCATGGCAGGACGGCTCGAAGGCTGGTGGGTCATGCAGGCGAGCGGGGCTATGAAGCTCACCTGGTGAGCTTGCTGGCGAGAGGATGGCGGTGCGGTGGTGAGGTGTAGCTGTGACGAGGCGGCGCCATGCAGGGAGAGCGGCAGCGTCGGCATAGTCATACGGGTGCGGGCTCGACGATGTTCCGATGGGGATAGCAGTCTCCTCCTCCTCCGGCATCTTCTCCCCACCTCTTGCACCCCCTCCTTCCATCTCCTCTTCTCCAAACGGCGGCGGTGAAGGGGAAAACCCTAATTGCGGCGGCAGCCGGGAGTGGCTGGTGCAAAGGCTCAAGTAGGTGGCAGCTAGGGCTTCTGGGCGGCGATGGATGGCAGGGGATGTGGCCGGGCGGCATGGCATGCATCCACGGGTGCCAGTGCAAAAGCGGTGCAGGCGCGGCCAGCGTCGTGCGTGGAGCGCACGTCGCTGTCGCGCTCGTGCCGTGCGTGTGAGTGCCGCGGGGAAAAAAAGGGAATAGTGGCGCGGGCGGCTATTTTGTGGGCCTGGAGGTCAGCGGCTGCGGCGTGGAGGCGGTTTGGCGCTGGGTTGTTAGAAAACCGGAAGTTTCGGTTTTTGCATCTACCTTAGTTTGGGTAGTTAGTTAGGTGGGCTAGTGAGGTTAGCTAGGTTTAGTTAGGTTTGGGCCTAGGTTTAGTTAGCTTTTCTATTTTGATTTGTATTTGCAAATCCCACTCAAACAAATCCGAATAAATTCCAAATGAACTCCAAATATTTACACTAGCACATAATACACATTAGCAATTCAATTTATTTTATAAATTAATTCTAGGAATTTTGGGAGAGATTCAATATAAACACTCTTATAGTTTGGAAATTTTCACTCCACAAACATAAAATTTTTGAAATCCACATTTTTGCAAATTCAAACATCTTGTAAAAATATGGAATGTTACACTAGGGATGATCCCTCGCTCAAGTCGCCTCTAGAGATGTTGTTCACCACGCTACATGTTTCCGTTGCGTAGATGTTTTATCTTTTATGATTCAGTCCTGATGGATTTGTACCAGCATGAGCCGAAGAGTTGTACTCGTATTTACGATATTGTTTCTCTGTTGGTATTCTATATTTATATGTTGGTATGGATTTATACTATCTGAGATAGAGATTCGCACGTGATAGCCTTCCTAGGACTATCACGGAGGTGCGTAGGCTTGAATTATCTGAAATGGGAATTCGGGTCATTTCATTTACCTATATGAGTTTTTCCTCACAAAGGTTTCTCATCAAAGGTTTTAATGAGGCAATATCAGTACAAAAATATATGTCATATCACCTATTTTCCCCACTGGGATTTTCAAAGGTGGTATTCAAGACATATTACATGTCATACCTTCTGTTTTATCTACAAGAGTTTTCAAGGAGGTATAAAAGACATACAATTCCTTCTCATATTTTTCCATTGGGTTTTGGGGAAGGTTATTCGAATATGATCTTCAGATCATAATATTATTGATCTCCAAACTTACTTATGAGTTTTCCTTTTCAAGGTTTTTCTCATATGAGTTTACAATGAGACAATAATCTAAATATGCTATATCATTTTCTCCTTATATTTTTCCACTAGGTTTTAGAGGAGTTTTAATGGCATATGGACATACAGATTGGTTTCTCCTCAATATTTTTCCCATAGAATTTTTTGGAGGAGTTTTTCCCATATGATAATCAAAGATGATTGAACAAGGATTACATGAAGCTTATAAGGAGATAATTGATCAATGGGGAGTGTTCTGAAACACATTATTAGTGATCAACTAATATTATAGATAATTGTAGAGGACCTTTCATGAAAGGATGTGGCCCTTTCAGGAAGGGGCCAACTCCCAAAGGACATGATGCCCATTCATTCAATCAATAGAAGAGAATCCTCATATTCATTCTTTCTGTCGTTGTTTCTGCTCTTAACAAGTAGATTAGGATTTGTATTGATCTTGATGGGTGTTCTATTTTCTCATTTTCCGAGAGTGGTGCATTATTTAGAATGCTCTAAAACCAGTCTCAGTGTATAGTTTCACTACCCTGTTACTAAGACTGAAAACTTGGTAACGGTCAGTGGCAGATGCAGCTCATGAACCAAGCAAGGGCTTGTTCTTCTTCCTCCTAGTTTTTTTCTCCTCGCTCCTCTTGTTCTTCCCCAAAAATAGGGGGGGAGGACCTTGAACCCCGCTCGCCCCACCACTAGATCCATCTATCATGGGGATGAAACTCCTCTCTCATCTGATTGAACTCTCTCTCATAATAACCTTGCCAAATCAGTAAAATTGTTGATGTAGCGAAAAAAAATTAATGATCATGAAGCTCCTCTGAACCCGTTAAGACTGGCCTATTAATGAAACAACTTCCTTCAATAGCATTCTACGCAGTGTTCTCATACACGGCCGTTTAGTCCATTTACAAGCAGTTTACACGCTACACAGTGCCTAGCCCTATCCGTTTAATCATCCGTTTAGTCTGTTTAATGGCCATTTAGTCCGAATAAAGAGCTAAACGGTAGGTGACCGACTGTTTAGCGTTTAGGGTAACATTGATTCTACGTAGGCTGAGTGAGCATATATTGCACGAATTTTTGGACCCATTGCTAACACGGAACAGTTTCAAATCATCTGGATGAAATCTCTCATGTATCTTCTCGTAACTGATACCATGTCATCAACACATGATTTAACGAGAATAAACCCCATAGACTGGTTTAATGAAGTTGTTGCCGAAATACTCTGTCTCTTCTATAACAATAAAGGGAGTATAATTTTAATGGGATAAAAAGAAGAGATAAAACAAGATGAAAAAAATCTAACCCATCTTAGAGTTTTTTTTTTTGATAAAGAACCCATCTTAGAGGTTAGTCCATTTCTAGCTACCTACCTAGCATCGACCCCTGCTTCTATGAGGGTTCCCAATATGACCGGCGGCATGGCCAGCTGATATGGACGTGGGAGGTGAGAGTTAAAAGAACCACATCATCAACTTTTTTTCATTTATTTAACTATTCATCTTTTCTATAAATATTTACACTAATAGATATATATCCACAAGTTAAGTTTAAAATCCTCATGATATGAATGTAGTAGTAATAGTACTCGGTTTACTTTATTTAACTAATTCATTGAATAGACATTATTAGTCAAAGTTTGATAAAGAAAATTAACGGTGTAATATGTTTAAGAATGGAGGTAGCGGCACTCCATTCCATCCTGCGCGTGCAGCCCAGACGTTCCACGAGCGTCACTCGTGTGAAACTAACGCTTGCAGGCGCCCTAGGGTTCTACTTTTCCTTAGTCTCTTAGCTCGACATCAAATTAATCAGATGTCAACATGTCAGCCGGCGACGACGACCGTCATTTGGAACACTCTGGGTGTGTTTGGTTGCATGCACCACATGATGCATGCATGGATGATCCTGGATGGGATGGTCCAACCAATTTACTTGTACCATATGGTTCACTCTAATTAGTAGAATAATGTATTAAGTGGGATGGCCTCATCCTGGATGAGTTGGTCCAATTCACCCAACCAAACAAAAGGATCATTATTATTTTGAATCATTCCATACATGAATCAAATGATACAACCAACCAAACACTCTCTATTGACTGCCTCGATCCAACCATTTTCTGAAAACTGAACGGGCACCCTTGAGGACTATAGAAGGCAATACAATGTTGATCGAATTTGCATAGTAAATCTTGCAGTCCCATGTTTGGTATTGACGCTTTCACCATTCTTTATCTCGAGAGTGAATATATTGAGATTCGATTCTACCCTTCAATGCAAGTGACTAAGAGCTTCTTCAGCAGATTCCCTTTCCTCTTTTCAGCCATAAAAGGGATTTAGGGGAGAAAATCCTCCTCCAGCAGATTTTCTTTCCATTCCCTTTTCCCATTTATTTTTCTCAATCCCCTTTGATCTCTCATCGCTCCCCTTCCTAAAGAGGAATTCCTTCCTCCTGTACCTCCTCCCGCTCCTCTCCCGAACCCGACACCACCTCTCACGCGTTGGATTCCGTCCGTGCGCCACCGCCCATATGCCATCAGGCGCCAGGGGCCGCAGCTGGGCGCCACCTATGTGTCGCGGCGGGGTGCCATGGTTGCCGTTGGGGGCTGCGGCGGGGCGCTATGGTCGCCGCCCGTGCTTCGCGCTACGGGCAGGGCCGCCATGGATACTGTGTGCGCCCCAGCCGAGCGGCCCCTACCAACCTAACTGAGCGCACCCGTCGCCGGCCCAGCAAGCGCCCCTACCACCAACCTCCCTTCGCGTCATCCCCGTGCTCCACCTGGTCGCCGCCCGCAGCTCCGTCGCCACAGCCGCACCTCTACCCGTGTTGGACTCCATCCGAACACCGCCGCCCGCCCAAGCTTGGCTCGTTGCACCATCGTCGCTCGTCCCTGACCTGGAGAGAGAAGGGAGAGAGAAGAGAGAGGGGGAGGAAGAAGAAAGGGTTTTACTCATTGACACGTGAGTCCCATGCATCAGGAGAGAAGAAAGGGAAAAGGGGAAAAGGGATCTGCTGTAACACATCTCCTTAAAATTCTAAAATTGAGAAAGAGGATTCCCCTACAGATATATAAAGGGGAAACGGGAAGATCAATCTGTTGGAGATGCTCTAAGGCACACTTCTAAAAACAATAATACAAGAAAGAAAAAAAATACAAGTGACCAAGACTAATTGATCCATTTTTTTGCCTTTTTATCCATCCATGCTCGTGCAGAGGCGTGGTTGTTAGATTTAGACAAAGTCTCCAGACGAGTCCGAAACCTAAACTATTGCTGGTCAACTATTTCTAAGCTGAAAACCTGAAAAACTATTTCTTAGCTTAACCAGTAAATTACTCAATGGTCGTGCATCCCACGATCGGATTAAGGTAGACTAAGAAAGATGCTTAATCTGTCCAGCCAACAACTGTATTTAATTAGCACAATTCTGCTTCAAAATATTGTCTGGCTGGTGTTTTAAGAAGTGAGTTACATAGTCCCAACTCCCAACATCCATCAGTCTTTACCTTGGTCATTTGCCTTTTTATGACAAAAAAAGAATTACATAACATTATCTTGATAAGAGGAAAATACTAGTACCAATCAAGTTTGAAAAATGTTTGATATATGAACCACAAATGTGTATCATGCATAGAACTATGCCAGATAGCCATGCACTGTGCAAAGTTCACAAACTGCTGGCAGAATTAGCTGAATAAGTTTACTGATTTTTATTGATTCGTAAGATTTCTTGGAAGCTGCTATCATATCGAATCAATTTAACCTATTCTATTTCGTTGAGCTTTGATTTTGAAGTCAGTGGATGGAATATTTGGGTTTGGTTGGAATATTCACTCCAGTTGGCAGGTTTATGCAACTTGTTAATGAGCAAATGCACAGTTGGGGACCTAGAAATGTGTTAGTAGTTAGTACCCTGGTTAGTATAGTAGTGGACTGGTTGATATATGACCTTCAAATTGTAGGTTGTTTTGGTTTTTTAGGTACATCTAAACATCTAGACATACATTATATCTAGATGCATAATAATATCTATACATCTAGAAAAGTCAAAAGGATCTACAATTTGGAACAAATAGAGTAATATATATAGTCTGACTCTAATCATGCAAGTTGTCAAAAAGATTAGCTTTGTTCCTATTTTAGTCTTGGCCGTTCGCTGGAGCTTCTGCCGAGTAAACATTTCCAATCTTGACAAGTTGGTGTACTTAGTTAAAAGCTGGAGGATCGAGAATGATCTTTCCTCGTTGAAGAGAGTTTTTCTATTGGAAAAAGAAATCCAAAAAGGTTACTTGCAGGTGCAAGCAATATCATAAGTACAGTTCTCTCCCCTTCGTAAGTTTCGTTTACAATCTAGTCCAATACGTAAGTCCTCTTGCTATCTTTGCCTCCCCTCCCCTTCAGTTTTTATGAGATTGGCCAGAGCATGTCCTTCGATAAATACCAAACGATCAATCTTAAAAAAGTCAATAATTAGGTGGGTTGGTAAAAGTGCAAGTATTAACTTTTTACCATTTTTGTCTCTTGCAGCCAACTCTTATTTTTGGCAGATTAATTAGGATTTTACAACACGTCATTTTTTTTGTGGCTTTAAGCCGGTAAAGATCCCTATATACATAACTTCGAACCACTAAATACATTCAGTTCTAAAGAATTGTTGGTAGAGTGGGGATAAGATCAGTAGTCATGAGAACAAACAGGGCATCTCAGTAAGGTCTACTGTATGTGACCAGGCTGTATACTGCTAAGAAACAAAGATTAATCCAAGGAAATCTTGACATATCAGTGTTGCATGTGTACAAAGGTTAGTTTAAAACAAAAGATTATACAAACCTGTCAGGAAATAGTTGTATCGTTAAGCATTTTTTCCCTAGGTTTTCCTTTTTGTTTCAGACAATAATATTGTAATAGTATAAATTTATGCTCTTTGCCGCGACGAGGCAGTGGATGTGTTTGTTATGGCCATCCATGTTGGACTTTGAGGGACACTTTGGTGTCTGAACACTCAGAAGAAGCAGAGATGCTCAGGTCAAGCAGAGCAACAGAGCCTGTCCTGGAGTGGCTAGAGCTTCAGCGCCACAGAATGTTGCTGAAAACGAAAGGGATTGACTTTTTTCTTCAGACGCTTGGATTCAGAGGTAAAATAGGCAAGATTTAACTGGATTTACTACTATATAGTCTATCAATCATCCATTAACAGCATCAACGCTCTAGGCATGCTAATCGAGCCGTATGGATGGGTATCCACTGCTGGAATCGCACTAATAAAGTTTTGAAACGGAAGTCACGCCGATGGACCGAAAGGGTCATTAGGTAGTTGACTTACACGATGACTTGCTCAAAACCAAAGCCAATATGCTGAACTTGTGGTTTTGCGCTGGACGAGCCAGTGAGCGTGCGCGTTCTATATCTATATATGAAACATCTGGGATTTTTTTCTTTAAAATGCCCAAGTGTACGCTTAGAAACGCACTATGACTTAACGCTTTAAAGTATTAACTTTTCTTTTTGCAAAACACGTACACGTAGATGCACACAAATACATGCATACTCAATCCTATGAATACACGTACACAACCCTATCCCTATGAGCATCCTTAAGATTTATGAAGTACCATCGACGCTTCACTATTCAATGGGCACGTCGTCTAATAAATTCAGAAAAATACGAGTACCAGTGGCGAGTCGAGGACTCAAATAGGTTCGAATTCTACAAGAGGTCTGTTCGCTTCAGCTTATTCAGCCAGCTTAGCAGCCACCAAACAGTGTTTTCCTCTCACAACAAATCAGCCGTTTCAACTTTTCAGCTGGCTTATAAGCTGAAGCGAACAGGCCCAAGGTGAGCGTAAGCTATGCTTAGTTCCTATTTTTAAAATACTTTCTTTAAACTCAAGACAACTTCGATCCATGTTTTTTAATCCTACCCCCTACTTCATAAATTATAAACGGACACTTTATATATAGTGAGTTTGTACTTTTGAAATCTTAAATGCACACTTCATAAATGATTAAGCATCGGTGCTCCAACGTGAGTGAGGGCAAGCTCAAGCTCCGCCGTGGGAAAACAAGATCTGGTACAAACTGTAGCGTTGGTGGGGCGACACGCGTGGCCGGGCAGCAGGCAGGACGTGCCTCAGCGGCATCATGGCCTTCTCCTCCTACCTGCCTCTATTTTGAGTGGCTAACTATTGGGCTCCACGGTTGATGGCAGCTGATAGACAAGAAACTCTATCCAATACATCCTTCTTGCCAAATTAAAAACTTGGATGATTCCATCTCAAAAACCAAACATCTAAATCTTGTTCGGTTAATCCCTCCCCGAGGAGATTGAGGAGGATTGAGGGGATTTAATTCCTCCCTCCTTCGATCCTATCCTCATTAAAAGCGCTCTAACCGAATAAGCCCTAAGTACGAAAGATTAGGTTGTCTTGAAACTAAACACGTGGTAGATCATTAGATTCTCAACTACAATAATGCATATGAAGATGAAAAATGCATTTGGAAAGGCCCGGGGCCATGTCCCATGTTGGCCTACATCCACTAAGCTCCGGTACCGTTCGAGGTGTCTGACTTTGGAAATATACCTCGGGGAGCATCAATTTCAACTTCTCGGAGAATGGATAGAAAAGATCAGCACAGCCTAAGGCTAATTCTAATGAAAAGTTTAATATTAATGTTTCCAAAACAGTCATATAAGAATGGAATGAAATGGTATTTAAAATTACCCTCCTCAATGCACAATTTTATGATGTGGTTTCATAGGATTAAAATTGCATTTAATTTTATGACTCATGGAGAGTTGGTATTTGTATACAGTTGGTTTCATCCAGATGAAGCTGGTTCCCTCCCTCTTCTTTAATTTAATCCTATGTAGCATACTAACTAATGAGAATGAAACCTCCTAAAACTTCCACCAGGAGTAGCCTAAATACCTTTATTCAGCATCTGATACAGCGCTGAACTGCTGACGGCGGAATGCGTTAGCGCGTGGGAACATGCATGGATTGCCACAAACTATGGGCGTGTTTGGATCCCCAGACTAAATTTTAGCCCCTGTCACATTGAATGTTTGGACACTAATTAGGAGTATTAAACATAGGCTAATTACAAAACCAATTTCGCAACCTCTAGACTAAATCACGAGACGAATCTATTAAGCCTAATTAGTCCATGATTTGACAATATGATGCTATAGTAAGCATTCGCTAATGATGGATTAATTAGGCTTAATAGATTCATCTCGCGATTTAGCCTAGGGATTCTGCAATTAGTTTTGTAATTAGCTCATGTTTAGTCCTCCTAATTAGCATCTGAATGTCTGTTGTGATACAGACTAAACTTTAGCTCCGGAATTAAACAGCCCTATGTATCGCGTCAAACTTACCTGTGATTGGCAGACCGGATATATTGATGCTTTTTGTTTCTTATCGTTTCTTTTTGGGTTTCCCCGGAGACGAGGCAGCGCTAGGTCACAGTCCTCTCGAGCAACGCAAGCAACCATGACAGCGACCCCTAATCAATTCGCTGACCACCGGGCTGCCGTGTGGACTCGAGTATGACTACTGAATGCACGCACACGTACACACACTCTCTCTAGGTCCTTGTTTTCTTACCTCCAAACTTCCAATTTTGACACTATGCAAAAAGAAGATTCTCCATCACATCAAACTTGCGGTACATGCATGGAGTACTAAATGTAGACGAAATCAAAAACTATTTGCACAGTTTTGTTGTACTTTGCGAGACGAATCTTTTGAGCCTAATTAGTCAATATTTGGACAATAATTCACAAATACAAACGAAACGCTACAGTGTTGCTCTAGTAATTTGACACCTCCCAAATTCGCGAAGTAAACAAGGGCTAGAAGTGAAGATGACAATCAGTCGTACGCAAATAATCAAGACTTTTTGCTTGCATGATGCTCACCTAGCCCTTATTTAGTTCACCCCCAACTCCCAACTTTAGCACTATGTAAAAAGAAGATTCCCCATCACATCAAACTTACGATACATGCATGGAGTACTAAATGTAAACGAAATTAAAAAAAACTAATTGCACAGTTTTGTTGTACTTTGCGAGACGAATCTTTTAAGCCTAATTAGTCAATGTTTGGACAATAATTCACAAATACAAACGAAACGCTACAGTGTGCTATAGTGCTATAACAATAATTTGACACCTCCAAACTTTGGCAACTAGTTTCCTGACAGCCGCATACACAAGCAACAAGTCACATCGATGATGGATCACAAGCTAGGCGCCTAGGTTAAAAAGACCAGGGCGCTGTCAGATCATATCGCTTCGGCCCATGTTGACCAGAACGGCAGGGCGGGGTGACGCTGACAGAGCGGCATGCCTTGTTCGCATTGTGTGCATGCAAGGAGTTCCGGATGGATATGTCAGCGACCAGCGGTGGCGACGTGCCATTGGCACTCGGGCGCCGGCCGGTAGTCTTTGCATAGAGACAGCACCCGACTGATTCAAAATTTCAGGGTAGCCTGACAGGGATGAAACATGGATTGTCAATAATCACTCGTACGTTTTTCTCCAAGTGCTTGCAACGTTGGCAAAATATCTGGTGCAAATATCTTTCAGATACAGACAACGGAGCTGGCTCGGCCACGCTAGAAGAGGAAGAGAGTAACATCTCTCTAATGTTAGCTTTGTCAACTATTTTATACCACACTATATTTTTAGAAGTTTTAAAAATCGAGACGTTATATATGAAAGTATTAATTTTCAGAACTAAGATATCTACCCATAGGATTTTCTGCGTTTCAGACCCTGTCAGGATCCCACACCTAAAATTTAGCTGTCTAGCTTGGGAGTACCTAGCTAAAAGCTTAAACTTTAATTGAGTGGTAGGTAAGACACTAGCTAAACTTTAACTAGGGATTCAAATAGATTCTCAGCTAAAGTTTAGCCAAATAAATTTTAGTTGGTGGGATCAAATGGACCTTATAAAAGTTGCTTATAACTGAAGTTTTAAAGTTATACTAGATTGCGTATTTATCATACCAAATTGCCAACTATTTGTGACAGAGGGAACACACACATTATCTAATGAAAGGCACAATCCATGATCAATTAAAATGTCTCCCAGGCCTGGGTTGTAATGTGAAATAGTACCAGATGTTTCAAATCAATGCAGGAGGCGCAGGCACAGCACACACCAGATCAAGATTGCAAGCTCCACAAATAAAGTAAACACACCCACGACAGACAGGCTGGTATGCATATGACCATGCTTCGTTTTCCTATGCGAGGCATTACAATTTAAAAATTCTCACCTCAGTTGGCCCTATAATTAGGCAGAGCCCGGACCAGCGTGATATGGGGTGCTGCAGCACCGGTCCAAGCTAGTTAATCTATGTGAAAGAAACTAATTGGAGTGAAGAGTGCGGCCCAGAAGTCCAGAAGCGCTGCATCGGCCTGTTGCCTGAAGCGTCATGCATGAATTGCGTGCTCCCCCAGTCAGCCCGTCATCTCATCAGTGAGGGCCCATGAATATGGTATCCTTTACTAATTATTTGTCTGTCTTGCTCTAGAAAAAAGTTATTTGTCTTCCTTGTGCAAACTCACAAAAGATGTCTTCCTTGTGCACTCAACAATTCAAGACACTTCCTTTGAAAAAAGATTCAGAAGTCTTTTCTAAACAATTTTTAAAACATATAATGAATTTATTTGTCTCAAAAAACAAAGGCATGTTTAACAATTTTGTGAGACAGGTTTTAATGATTTTTATAACATTTTCAATATCTTTTGTGCGATTTATAGAAACAATATCTGGTTTTGAATTTTTAGAACTTCAAAGTTTACGTTATTTTGTCACATTAATTAATTCAAGCACGAGAAAACTGTATGTCCTAGCTAGTACTTCCTATAAGAAAATCTTTCCCCTCTCAAGTTTGTCCCACATGTTTAGAACGCAGGGGAATTTCCTCTTATCATTGTCATTGAATTCATTCCTGTGTAACTCCCTACTCATAGTTTAAACAGGCGAAAACACATTATCAAACCCCAGCAATATTCCAAGTAATACATGCATGGACAACATGTCTGACTGACACCTTTATCAATTAATTTTTTAAAGATTTACCCACTGAAGCCAGTCACGACAATTAGAGAGATACTACGCCAGAAACGATTTGTGTTGGCACGTCGAAATTACCATGCTGGCGGGCGGAATTGGCACCCGCCAGCATAAAGGTAACCAGAGCTGCCAGGCGAGCGCCTGCCAGCACAGATGGGATGCATCTGTGCTAGCGGCTGCGTTAGGTGGCCCGCCAGCATAGATGCCACCCAGATAAGGCTGCGGACAGCTTCTTCCCCGCTAACCTTCCATTTGGAGCTTGCTCGTTCGAAAAAAGCTCCAAAAACACCAAATCTAAGGGGAAGATTTTGCTCTTGTTTTCTTTGGAGGAGGTGGCTATAAAAGGTGAGTTTGTGCTGTTCCAACCTTTTTTTTCAACTTCTATCCATCGTTTCTAGCTTCATTATATTATCATCTAGATCTAGATCTAGACCTAGAAGAGAGAGGAGGGAAGAGAGAGAAAATAATTAGAGCTGGATTATTTTTGTAAATAAAATTCTATGGTCATATTATAAGCATTACAATGCTATGTTTGTAATATAGAATTGAGTTTGATTATATTTTTCCTACTTATTAATTATTAGTTCCATAGTTTTACTTAATGAGGTTGATTGAATTTAATATATAATTGTGAGGGATATGAGTACCTCACGGGTCCCTACCGACCAGGATACTAGCCGGACATGACAAGTGGGTCCGCCTGACCAGGACGTGCGGACCAAGGACACGAAGATACTTGGAGTATACTAGACAGTTCAAATCGACTCGGATATTGCGGGACACGTATTGTAGTCCGACTCAAATTACCTTCCATGTAACTACCGAGTAGATTAGATTCAAACTGACTTGTAACCCTAGGTCGTCAGCCTATATAAGGCGGCTAAGGGAGCCCCTCAAGGGTATCGAACCATTGAGCAATACAATCCATCAGCATACAGGATGTAGGGTATTATACTCCGGAGGCTCGAACCTGTTTAAAACTCCTTGTGTCCCTTGTGTTCTCACGATCACCTTCGAGTTCTTGGTTTCGCAATCGCCCTCGCCTACAAATCAACCACTTGGGTAACCCCCTGGTGGACTGCCGGGCTTATAAATCCGACAGTTGGCGCGCCAGGTAGGGGCCGGTGCAACGAACGGTGTATTACGTCAGCGAGGTCCTCAGCGACTCAAAGATCCGCTACATGCAAGTTCAGAATTTCTCTACGCAATTCTGATCTCGTCAAGAAAGTTGCACCACTACTTCCAGGCGCAAAAGATCTGGGTGGTGTCATCATACCCCATTGGCGAAATCCTCCACAACAGGGACGTCAACGGCCGAGTTGTCAAGTGGTCCGTGAAGCTTGGCGAGTTCGACCTCGATTTCTGCCCGTGTCATGCGATCAATTCGCAGATCTTGGCTGACTTCGTGACTGAGTGGACGGAGATTCAGAAACCGCCCTCCCTGGAGAGACCAGAACACTGAACTATGTACTTTGACGGTGCCCTCAACCTTGAAGGATCCGGCGCGAGGGTCCTCTTCATATCCCCCAAAGGCGAACAACTTAAGTACGTGCTCCAGATCCACTACAAGGCCACCAACAACAGCGTCAAGTATGAAGCCCTCATCCACAACCTCAGCATCGCCGTCTCCCTTGGAATCAAACGCATCCTTGCTTATGGCAACTCCAAGGTTGTCATCGAGCAAGTCAACAAGAACTAGAACTGCACCAAGAAGTCCATGTATGCTTATTGCATGAAAATTCACAAAATTGAGGCCCACTTCGATGGTCTTTAGTTCCACCATGTCCCTAGGGACCACAACATCGCCGCCGATGTCCTGTCCAAGCTCAGCTCCAAGCGTGCACAGATTCCGGTCGGCGTATTCGTACAAGACCTCCAGAAACCTTCTATCAAGGTCCTAGACCTGGATCAGGTCGACGATGCTGGCACTCAGGCTCTGGCTGACCCAAAATCCAATAATGTCAGATGATTGAGGCAAAATAAGACTGGCGTGCCCCGTTCATAGCCTTGATCACCAACTCGATGGCGCCAGAGGACAAGAAAGAGCACGAAAAATTAGCTCGGTGTTGTGCAAACTACATCGTCATCAACAAGGAGGTCTACAGGAAAACTGCATCCACATGAATCCTGATGAAGTGTATTCTGCACAGCGAGGGTCTCGACCTCCTGCACGAGATTCACTCAGGAACATGTGGTAACCATGCCGCCTCGGGCACATTGGTCGGCAAAACCTTCCGCTCTGGTTTCTACTAGCCAACAGTGGTAACCGATGCAAAGGAGCTCGTCCAAAGGTGCAAAGGGTGTCAATTCTTCTCCAAGCAGCAACATCTACTAGCTCAGGCCCTGCGCACCATCCCACTATCCAGGTCCTTTGCATGCTGGGGGCTGGATATGGTAGGACCCTTCAAGACCGCTTCGGGCGGCTACACGCACATCTTTGTGGCAGTTGATAAATTCACCAAGTGGATTGAGGTCAAGGCTATCACCAGCATCGAGTCGGCTAAAGCCGCTCAATTCATGGAGGAAATCACACACCACTTTGGAGTGCCAAACAAAATCATTACCAACCTTGGCAAACAATTCACAGGCTCCGAGTTCTAGGATTTTTGTCAAGACAACCTAATCGATGTGTACTACTCCTCAGTAGCGCACCCGCGCAGCAACGGTCACGTCAAACGTGCGAACGGGGTGGTCCTCCAGTCCCTTAAGTCTCGTATTTTCAACGAAACGTCCAAGTATGCCATCAAGTGGCTACGCAAGCTACCCCATGTCATCTGGGGCCTACGAACACAAAAGAGCCGGGCTACCGGCTACACCCCTTTCTTCATGGTGTATGGCTTCGAAGCCGTCCTACCATCCGATGTGGCCTTTGGCGCCCCATGCATCCAGTACTATGAGGAAGGCGAGGTAGAAAAAAGTTGGCAGATCGACATCGACAACCTTGAAGAGCATCGCGTGGCGGCCCTCATTCAGCATGCACGCCACGAGAAGCAAATACGACGCTACCATGATCGGAATGTCAAGGAACGCTCCTTCAACGTGGGTGACCTGGTGCTTCGCCGGGTCCAGTCTAACAAGGACATGCACAAGTTGGCCGCCCCCTAGGAGGGCCCCTTTATCATCAAAGAAATCATCCAGCTAGGCACCTATCGACTCCAATGGGCAGACAGCTCTGACGTCCCCAATCCGTGGAACATCGAGCATCTACGGTGCTTCTACCCTTAGATTTAAAAGCTATGTACTGTTTCTCCCTTTGATATTGAATAAACAAAACCTTTGAGGTTCTTTGTGTACCTACTGCCTTACTGTTCTTTTTCCCGAGCTGTTCCTAACACTCGCGGGCTATCCAACTTGTTCAACAGCCCGTCACTCTCAACCTCATGGGCTTCCCCCAGGTGCTGACCTCGGGTCCTGCATCCCGCTCCTCCCCCTCTCGAGGCTATACGACTAACTATGTGTGGCCGACATCCTAGCTCACGAAACCTAGACAACCTTGCGTTCACCCCTCCTACAAGCTCAAGATCCGATCTCAGCAGGACGCTAGTCAGATAAGGTTAGGTGCTTAGCAGCTACAGGCCTTAGCTACACGCTGTCATGTCATATACACCAAGGAAGGGATGGAGCCTCTTTTCTCCGCATATGATTAAGTACATTGCATCACATGTTTCGTCACAAAGATTTATACACCTTAAGGTTTTCACGACAAGATTCTCCCCATGCGATAAGGTTGCACAGTCTTCAGGTGATGCTTGGCCTGACCTCCATAAGGGCCGACAGGAATCTTGCAGTCGCTCAGGCGGTGCAGTAATTGTGGACAGGCATCTTTGTCGTGTCTCTATCGCTGCACGAGTCCTTATCTTTCGAGATTTGGGCATGTAATCTTGGTTGGCAGGCCTCCGTGGCTGCACCTATCCTTGTGCTCGAGCACTAGGATTTGCTTCAGGGATCAACTTTTTTCTTCTTTGACCATTGGACCGATTATCCTAATAGCTTCAATGCTCGAGGGCTACTCCTATGGAGTGCGTCTTGCAACGCCCTTCATATCCTTCACTTCGACCTGCTGGATGCCCGACATCCATCAACTCGGCACTCGACTTTGCTCTGCGCATTGGCTCTACATTTGCTTGGATTTTCTTCTTTTTTGAGCACTGCGCAGCCTCTCCGTCACCATGATGCCATTGCAGCTTCATCCGACTTCATTTCAAGCTTCGCTGTGATGACCTCAAGTTCTTGTTTGCCTACACATCGCTCAAAGGCTTGATGGATATGGGTACCCCACGGGTCCCTACCGACCAAGATACTGGCCGGACCTGACAAGTGGGCCTGCCCGACCAGGGCGTGTGGGCCAAGGACACGAAAATATTTGGAGTACACTAGACAGTTCAAATGAACTCGGATATTGCAGGACACGTACTGTAGTCCGACTCAGATTACCTTCCATGTAACTACTGAGCAGTGTTGTTAGAATCAAGTAGTGTTACCTTCCATGTCAAATGCGCAAATAAATCCAACTGGAGTAGTGTTGTTAGAATGAAACCTAGGACTTTGTTTTCCATGCTAGAACTAGAAGAGACTGACCAACAAGGACATATTGATATTGACTTACTCGACGTTGGTGTGGAGGTCATGAACATTTCTAGCCAACATGAAGAGTTGACAAATTGGGCAAGGAATGACCTTCAAGGAGTGACTAGAGATGCTAAGATCATTGAAAAAGCTATACCTGTGCCATAACCAAATGATGAATACTTAGTTAATAGACACGATGATAACGATGACACCTACATCGACGATGGACATGTTGCACCTATCAATTCTTTAGGCCAAGAACAGGATGATGAGTTTTTTACATAAATGTAATTATATGTGTATTGGTGTGATTTTTTTAATTGAAGGCTTGGTTCATGAGCTGTGAAATATTGAACTCAAATATTGTTATGGGCATATATATATATAGATATATGTGTTTGTGTGTGTGTGTGTGTTTTTTTTTGTTAATTGAAGGCTTGGTTCATGAGCTGTGCAATTTTTGTTTGATTTAAGGCACAGTTCATGAGGTGTGCAATATTATTATGGACAGAGCAGCACCTCGTTCGTTCATGGTAGCCTTGCAGAGGGGATCAAACTACTGACTGTTGGTGCTTTCGCAGAAGGGTAAGAAATTCTTCTAGATCTTTTAATCCCTAATCTCACTTTGATTCAATAAACGCTGATTTCTCCTTGAGGTGATTGTTCCTGCAGTTGCTGAACTCGTGGAAACAAGTGGCAGATCTTCTGAACATTTGCTTTGTGTGAAGATTTTCCCAAGTCACAGAACAAGGTAATCATAGTACTGTGTTCTTAGCATGAGTATATGAATTTGTATTCTGCAGTACTCAGTTCTGTAATTGGAACACATAATGATACAGTAACAGATGTCTTACCTAGCATATTACTAGCGTTTGCGTGGCTAACATAACTATATGATGTCAGTCTATAATTCAATCTCTGTTCTAGCATCCTCGCAAAGTAAAACTCTGCTTTCTGCTCTATGTATAATATGAGGCCACAGATAGTTATAGCATTCTTGACCAGCTGAGAATTTGATGTCTATGAGTAGGTATCCTGTAATTTAGTTAGGCAATATTTAACTTATCTATGTCACTTGTCGCATAACTTTGAGGTTGTGCATTGTCAGATATTGCCTGAATATTTAACTTATCAACATGTGATGCACATATCATGTTTCCAGAAGGTGCTACCTCTACTTCATTCTTTGTCTACAAGTACCCATTTTTCTGAATAATATTCACTATTTCTGAATATGCATACTGAGGAAGAAAGCAAGAGCTGCATCAGACCGCATGTAGGTTGCATCAATTTAGCTTGTGTTGTCAAGCATCTTTTGGCTGCAATGAAGTAATGATATTGTAGTTAATGCACTGACTTGCCACCACATCAGTGGCAAATGAGGGTCAGGGGTCAAATCGCGCCCCGCTTGCACACCTGACCCTCATGACCCGTGTGTAGCCAGGGGTCGAACTGCATGCAGGGCTGCTGTCGTACATTGCTTACTTGCTGCTGGCTTGCTGCCTTATGTGAGGAAGAAATTGTCCAATTTGTGAATGGGTAGTGGATTAGCCGGCATAAATATCAATCAAACTGATAAAAATAATTACAATTCTTATTTGAAGTCCCATTCATTATGTGCACTACACAAGACTAGTTAGCCATTTCGTAAATTTCAGGGCAACTAATTCAACAAATACTAAGAAAGAACCAAAACTAGTTAGCCATCTCATAAAGGACTAAACAACTAGATACGAGTATTCAACTAGATACGAGTATTCGTATCCTGAGTCTTTTTTTCACTCTTTGTTTTGAATGATGGCTGGTTTCCTAGTATTTGATTTACAAAACTGAAAAAAATCAACTCGAGAAAACTTTCTGCTGTTCTCACTTGATGCCTCCTGCTTTCATTGTCTAGTACATCTAGCCTATCATCATGTACTACATCTGTAGAGAGAGAAATTCATGAAACCATTCATTTGATTTCACTGTATCATTCCCTCCGCAACTGTTATGTTTTTAAGGAAAGAAAAAGTTTAATTTCCCAGTGGACTGGCTAGCCATACCCCTTTTACGTTAGACCCATGTATATGATACACGATGCCCATGAATAAATTTTAGTGGCAATACAAATATTGTGGCAACCAAATATACTCAAATGTTGCCACATGATGTTGGTGGAAATAGAACCTCAACGAATGCAACGAATGACTTTTTCAATGCAATATAATAAGATCTTTTGCAATGCAGGGCAAGATTAAAGCAACACAATTTCATCATGGGCATATCCATAATTACTTGCAACTAATCTTTTTTTGGATGCAATATAGCAACAGCTATTGCAATGCAGGACAAGATTGAGATGATGTAATTACACCGTGGCCATAAGTGCAGCTACTTGCAACCAACTTTACAATGATGGCAACAACACCTAGCTATCGCAACACAAAATCTATATTATCACAACTCAACACTAGTCGTGGCAATAGGAACCCATACTCGCAACCACCTTTTCCACCGTAGCATCAGCGTCTCCATATTGCGATAGAGCTTATGACTAATGCAACGCACAATTTTTGTGGTCATAAGGCCCATATATCACTACCAATTACGCCGTTGGTTGCCATAGAACTAAATATTGCAACCAAATATGTGGTGTTGTGAAAAAAAGTGGTGCTAAAAGGATCAAATCCTTGTAGTGTTTCCCTCCTCTCTTATTCTCCCTCTCTCCCCTTTGGATCACGGGCAGACGGGGAGTGGCAGCGCAAGGGTAGGAGACGGTAGGGTTGTAGGGTTTAGAAAGGAGAGGTGGGCCGACTAGGGAAAAACATGAAAAAAGGAACTCTGTTACTGTAGCTGCAAAGGTACCGTAGCGTGAATCCCCTGGCTGCCAAAACTTTGTAATCCAAAGTCCAAACGAGACATATGAATGATCAAACGGAATGGATTCAACGAGCTCTATGCAACCATGGTCTCCGTTCGTCCATCCGAGAGATGGATCTTGAAGTCAACTTTTGGCTACCATATTTACGTATTCCAACATACAAAGTGTATTTTATCCTTTGCGTATTTTGGGTTGTACAGCCTCCCCATCCCCGACCTCCTCCACCGCGCCTCCCCCTCCACGAGCGCCGCTGCGCCTCCCCCTCCTCCCCCAGCGCCTCCCCGTCGGGGGAGGCTCCCAAGACCCCTCCCCGATGGTTCGTTTTTTTAATTTAATTCAATTATAATTATTGTAGTGAAAATTGTGATAGGAAAATTTGGTGTATAAATATTTATTGATTGCAATTTTTAGGAATAAGAAATTTGTATAAATTGTGATAGAAAAATAGTTGCATACAATATAAAAGTTGTTGTAGAAATAATTTTTATGTATATAGGTTAAAATTTTTGATAGGAATAATTTTTATGTATATAGGATACAAATTGTGTTTGGAAACAATTTTGCATACAGGATACAAATTATGATAGGAAAATTTGGTGTATAAATTTTTTTTGATTGCAATTTTCAGGAATAGTAAATTTGTATAAATTGTGATAGAAAAATAGTTGGATTTAGTATACAAACTGTTGTAGAAATAATTTTTTTATGTATATAGGATACAAATTGTGTTAGAAATAATTTTTATGTATACAAATTGCGATAGAAATAATTTCTAATTGCAAGTATTACAATTTTGCATATTAAAAGTCATGAACAACAACGAAAACAACGGGACCAACAATGAGAACAATGTCATAGAACCAGATGCCACCAAATTAGTCAACCCTCCATTGCAAGATGGGGGATAACAGTAGCCCGGACCGGATGTTGAATCCTCGGAGAAGGAGGACTACGATTTTGACAACGATTGTGGATCGTATTCTACTCCACCTTAGTATGAACCAGCCCACCAAGGCCTCGTAGGCGTCTAGAAGAAGATGTCCCCGAATTCGATCCAGCCGCGGATCATCAGGTATATATCGCATGCACATACATATACACGTGATAGGTATGTTGGTCACATGAAGACCTAAACTCCAACTATTATTTTCTCTATAGAACAATGACCAATCCCCGGTGCATTCCCCACCGTGACGTCGTAGAACATCTATTGTGCATGAAGAGGAGGTAGCTACCTCTACACCACAACCTTGGGCTACTACTGCTTTTAGTAGTAATCCCAAAAGGAAACGTGGGGAATGAAGCCGAAACTAGATCCCTGATAAAGGTACTTGTTGGGGACCGCCCCGCAACACACCCTGAACGGCGCTAACAGGGACCTTTTTCTCCGGACCGATTCTAACCTCATTACTTTCCCCCTCCTTACGAAGTTAGCATACGACCGAAGTTAACTATCACGAAGGTGTCCACTTTATTGTTTTGCAGGAAGGGACTCGCGAAGTTAAACCCCCCGCGGAGCCCTCAGCGTTTCGGCTTCGCGAAGACTCCATTACCAGAAGTCGAAGTCAACTCGCTTTGACCGAAGAAGGCGGGAAGTCTACTGAAGGCTGCTCAATCTCAATGGAGCTTACAAATGAAGAAGAAGACAGTCAAGGTGGCCCTGGAATCGCTTTATAGCAGGACGACTCCGTAATAGGAGTCTAGTATGAGGTCGGATATGTAATTTTACCGTGACAGCGACATCTCAGATGAGAACCAAGTTACTGTCTTGTACGGAATATTCTTAGGATGTAGTGGTTGAGTATGGGTATAACGTGGATGTGGAAATGTAACTTTGTGACTCTATAAAGGGAGGCGAACCGTCCCCCCTAAGGACACGAATCATTGTTAGGACAGCCACTGTAACATTTGTCTGAACCACGGTTATCTTCGTTCATCGTGTTCTCACAGTTGTTTGGGGACCCCCCAACATTTGGCACCCACTGTGGTTTAACTCATTAAACAGCCCACGATGCCACCACAACGCAAAAAGAGACCCGCAGCTCAGAGGGAAGACAACACAGAAGAAGCCAACCAACTCACGGTCCCCGAAGCCACACATCAAATCCTCCCCGACAAGGCGGAGCGTCTTGCAAGAGTCGAGCAAGCCCTGAGGGCCAAGGCAATGAGCAACCAGCCCACAGACGAAGTCAACCGCCAAAGCCACCAACCTGTGGCAAACGAAGCTGCCAACCGCATTGATGCCCACCAGCCTGCAACACCCGAAGCTACTGGCCCATCCAGCCTCGACAATGAACTGGATTTAGTTCTCCGAGAGATAGAAGAGGTCAAAAGAAAGAAGGAACAGTTGGCACGACAAGTGCAACACCAGAAAGAGGCTACAACCAGGCTATCAAAGTTGAACGAAGCTAGGCGGCAACTAGAAGCACTACAGAAAGAAGTCGCAGAGCTCGAAAGCCCGCTCGAGAATGCAAACCAGGCCACAACTTATTTTTATCAAAGTCCCACTATCGATCAAGCACAGCTTCAACCCAGTCTCAACCTCGGCCAAGGCACCCAGCACCACTCACCGGGGGTGTCCCTTGTGGTTGACACAACTTCACCGCTCTCAATAGGGCTACAAACTGCACCATGGCCAACAACGTACAAACCAACCACCTTGCCCAAATTCAACGGGCGCACTGAGCCACGGCAATTCTTAATGAGTTATGAAGCCGCAGTAGCTCCGGCCGGAGGGGATGATGTCGTCCTCGCCAAATCCTTCATAATTGCCTGCGAGGGCGCGGCGCTAAATTGGTATTCGCTGCTCCCTCCACACACGGTGATCAGCTGGCACGACCTCAAGATGAAGGTCACTCAAAATTTCCAAGGTTTCCACCACCCTCACACGGCCCAGGCAGACCTCTTTCAGCGCAAGCAAAAGGACAAGGAACCACTTACAGAGTATGTAAGAAGATACGTCCAACTTCGTTCTCAAGCATCGCACATTAAGGAATCTGTAGCAATATCCGCTTGCATTGCAGGCCTAACCCCCGGCCCAACAGCGTCAAAATTGTCAAGGAAGGAGCCCAAAACCATGACTGCCCTCTTCAGCAAACTTGATGAATACATCAGGTCCGACGAGGACCACCGCAGAAGAGTGGCGGAGCGCAACAAAGAGAGACAAACAAACCAAAATCGAAGTTGGCAACCTTCGCCTTACAACAAGCCTCAAAACCCAAACCAAAACCAAAACCGTATCATGAACATCGAGGGAAGCCAAAACCAAAGCCAGAGCCAAAATCAAAACAACAGCACCCAAAGAGGGGGCCACTCTGCTAGAGGACGAGGTCGAGGCAGACAACCAAAGTCATTTTACTGCGTCAACCACGGCCATCAGAATCACCACAACACATAGTGGTGCCCCAAAAAGAAAGAAGAAGAGAGAAAAGCTGCAGAAGAAGCTGCGAAGGCAGCCGCGTAGACGCCCAAAACAATCCAGCACACAGCTTTTTACCCACACCCAACCTTCTACCACAATCAACCCAGCTTCGCCAACTTCCCGCAACCGATGAATTGGCCTCTTCCCCCGCACATACAGCCCTACCACCAAGCAATTCCACACCACCCCAATCCCAACCCGCCTTAGAAGCCCCAAGAAACTCTACCTCCACCCCCAAGCATGCCAGCCATAATGCCCAAGCCAGAACCCAACACGCAAAACAGCAACCAAAATTCCTTGCCCACCTTCGGAATGATAATGCCAATCACCGGGGGCTCCTGACTAGAATTTGAAAGCAAGAGGTAGAGACGGAACTACTTCAGAGAGGTCAACGTGTTCATTCCCGATGGACCTCCAGCAAAGCCAGAATGGGCGTACATGCCCATAACCTTCACCGGAGAAGATTTCAACCTCAAGACAACCTCGCATAACGATGCGATGGTCATCAAAGCACTGATAGCAGGCTGGACAGTGGGGAAAGTCTTGGTAGACACAGGCAGCTCCGCGGACATCCTCTTCGCAAATGCATTCAGAGAAATGAATATTGACATGAACACGCTCGACCCAGCTAATCTCCCGCTCCTCGGCTTCAGCGGAAAGCCAGTGAAGGCCTTGGGAAAAATCGCCCTCCCAGTTTCGTTCGGGGACCGCGATAATGCGAGGACAGAACACATCACCTTTGACGTAGTGGAAATGCATTATCCCTACAACAGAATACTCGGCCGTGGCTTCATCACCAAAATGGACGCAACAATCAGGCAGTTGTACCTATGCATGAAAATACCCGCCCTCAAAGGGGTCATAACGGTGTACGGTGATCAGCAAAGGCCGTGACTAATTTGTTGTTTCTACTGCCGGCAATGCCGATGGTGTTCTTTATATTTGAAGAGGAGTCGACGTGGCTTTGGATATTGCAATCAGACGTCATTAGCTCTGAAGACAAGTATCAGACTTCTTTAATTAGTTTCGGAACATGAAGCATTCATACTCCGAAACTGGGGGGCCTGTGTTGACACCGGATTTTGACCAATCCTATAAATTCAGAGTACGAGATAATCGGAGTCACGTACAACAATAAGAAGCAAGCATGCATGCACATGGGCACGGAGTCCAAATCGGCTTCATTGGATTGATCGGCAAGGAGAGGCAAGGATGATATAAAGGAAAGGCCAGCACGTATGGATAAAAATGATTAGAATATACAACATGGATTCTGGTGCACTTTGCATGCCATGCGTGGGAGGCTTCCAGAATAATTATGCATGCTGATCTGTGCATGTACGGGAGGTTGTACGGGAGGTTGTTTCATAGAATAAAATATTTTAGAGATAGAGTTGGGTTAGTTAGAGATAGAGTTTTTTATTAGAAAAGATTGTGTACGTGACTTGCCTTGTGCGTGGTTAGATACCAATTATGTAACGTCCGCCCTATAAATATAAAGGGACGTGGCCATTGTAAAGAATCATCACACGATCAATATACAACACATTTATCTTTTATTTACCTTTTCGGCTTCACGCCATTGCATTAGGAGTAGGAGTAATGTAGCTTCTCGACGAGTTCCTTCTAGCAAGCTGGGCTGCATCGACCTCGATCTCCGGCGAGCTGCAAGTTCCGTCACCAGGTGTTCTAGGCTTTAACCACCGGGCGCATCGCTGTGGTTTCGTCTAGTTTCATCTACCAGTTATCGAGTATCTTGGATCTTTGACTTACGGCGCATCGCTTCTGTCTCGATCTACGGTATTCACCAGTTATCCCGCCTTGATTAAGCTTGCATCGGCTGATATTTATCTGTTCTATTGTCTTGCCGTTTACGACATATTAATTATTATTAATTCTGTCGGAATAGATGATAGATCTATTTTTAATAGCCTGTTGCATCTTGATCTTGGCCATCCTTCGAGTGTTGTTGGGAGTAAGTTCCGTTGTGATTGGATCATCGGCTAGCGGGGTTCAGATTAATGTCCTGCTAAATATTTCTAGACTGCAACTACCGGGCGTATCGCTGTGGTTTCACCTAGAGATATTGGTGGTAACGTTAGTTTAGATCTCATCGGCTTGTGGCTCTAGCTATGGCGGGGCAACAACTCAACAGCATCTTGTTTTCTATCGGCCGTCTGGCCGATATTTATTGTAAATTATATTAAATCGGCTGGATGGCCGATGAATCACTCACATTCATCAAGGTACTGGAATCGGCTTCACAGCCGATATATTTGTCATGATTTATTTTGTTGCACCATTATCGCTACTGTGCCAAGATTATATCAGCCTGATCGGCAGGTTGCCTCGGACTTCACAATAACTATCATCTCCTTCTCAGTTGAATGGTCAAACTGACTGGCACGCCCGCGCACACCACGCGCGCCGATTTGGATTCTGCACTGGAGTTAAGCAGATCTCCCAGGTCCTCATGTGCTGATGCAGGGTCCACCACCGCCAGGATTTTGCGTCAACACCCCGGGACAAAAGAAAGTCCACCATCTAGCCTCGTCAAACGAAACTGAAAGCCTAACAAAGCAAAGGGCCCACGATGAGCCTAAGAGAGATAAAGAGAAGGTAAAAATTAGTGCGGACGGTGAAACAAAGCGGGTACTCCTAGATGGGTACATCGCAGACAGATTCGTAACAATTGGGGTGAATATCAGCCCAGATGAAGAGTGTGACCTCGTCGAATGCCTCAATAAGAACAAGGACATCTTCGCTTGGTCCGCAAGTGATCTAAAGGGAGTGGATAGGGAAATCATTGAGCACAGCCTCGACATTAAACAAGGAGCTAGGCCAAAGAAACAGAAGCTAAGAAAAATGTTCGACGAGAAGGTCCAAGCAGTAAAGGTCGAAGTTGACAGGCTACTCGAAGCCAACGTAATCAGGCCAATACAGTACCTCGACTGGCTAGCCAACACAGTACCAGTTAAAAAGAAAAATGGCGAATGGAGAATGTGCATAGACTTCACAGACCTCAACAAAGCCTGCCCAAAAGATGACTACCCCCTCGAAAGAATTGACAAGGTGGTAGATGACGCTGCAAACAGCGAAATGCTCTCGCTACTTGACCTCTTCTCAGGGTACCACCAGATCAGAATCAAAAAAGAAGACAAAGGCAAAACAAGTTTCGTGACACCCTTCGGAACATTTTGTTTCATCCGTATGCCAGAGGGGCTAAAAAACGCAGGCCAAACATTCTCAAGAATGACAGCAACAGTCCTGGATAGCCAACTTCGACGCAATATTTTGGCCTATGTAGACGACATCATCGTAAAGAGCGCTAAACGAAGCAACCACATCAGGGACCTCACAGAAACATTCGCTAATCTGAGGTCAGCCAACTTAAAGCTAAACCCGGATAAATATGTATTCGGAGTCCAAAGGGGAAAGATCTTAGGCTGCTTGGTAACCACGAAGGGCATCGAAGCCAACCCAGACAAAATCACGGCGCTAACCAACATGTCAGAGCCAACATCACTCAAGCAGATACAACGGCTCACTGGCAGGATTGCAGCACTAAACCGCTTTATTCCAAGAGCAGCAGAGCGAAGCCTTCCTTTCTTCAAAACACTCCGAAGCTCCAAAACATTTGAATGGGGACACGAGCAAAGCAGAGCATTCCAGGACCTCAAGGACTACCTGCATTCCATGACGAAGCTATGCCCACCAGAGCCCAAGTCACCACTGCTGCTCTACGTATCAGCCTCAGCAACAGCTGTCAGTGCTGCATTGATCCAAGAGAAAGAAATCGAAGGAAAAATCAAACAGACACCAGTTTACTTCGCATCCGAGGTGTTGAGCGGTTCAAAGATGCATTACTCTGAGTTAGAAAAAATCGCATATGCGGTTGTCATGGCAGCACGGAAGCTACGACACTACTTTGAGGGGCACAAAATAGTCGTGGTGACCAGCCAACCTCTTCATGACCTTTTCTCAAACAGAGAAGCTTCTAGCCGCATCACCAAATGGGCATCTGAGCTCTTGGAGTTCGTCGTCGATTTTGAAAGGCGCACAACTATAAAATCCCAAGTGCTGGCTGACTTCATCATCGATTGGACCTCGCCTAAGCAAGAACCAAAGCAGCTAGAAATGCCATGGGTCATCCACTGTGATGGAGCATGGTGCCGTAGAGGAGCAGGTGTCGCAGCAGTGGTCACCTCGCCAACAGGCGTCAGAATCAAGTACGCAGCGAGGCTAGATTTCCCACCAACTGCGAAGTCAACCAACAACACCACAGAATACGAAGGACTGCTCCTGGCCCTAAGAAAAATGAAAGCCATAGGGCAGCAAACATTCGTCGTCAGAACGGATTCGAAGGTAATCCATGATCACATCGAGAAGGATAGCGAGGCCAAAGAGCCAGAGCTTGTCAAATACCTCCAGGCAGTCCGAGCCATGGAAAAATATTTCAAGGGGTTTGATGTCAGAAACATACCGAGAGCACAAAATGACGAAGCTGACAAGCTTGCAAAGGTAGCAACAGAAGGCAAGCCAATCCCACCAGATACATTTTACGAAGTCATAACTTCGCCGTCAATCAAACAAGAAGACCCAGCCACCGTCAATGCCATCCAGCGTTATGATTGGCGCACAAGCATAATGGCCTTCCTCAGAGGCCATTTTGAACCTCAGAACGAAGCCGAATGCGCACGCCTAAAGCAAAGAGCAAGGGGCTACGCAATCATTGAGGGCCAGCTATACAAAACAGGCATCTCAACACCATGGCTTCGGTGCATCGACTACGACACAGGCAGTGAACTGCTCAAAGAAATACACGGCGGTTTCTGTGGAGCTCACATTGGCTCAAGAGCCCTGGCAGGAAAAGCGATCCGTCAAGGGTTCTACTGGCCATCAATCCACACGGACGCACACCTGCTTGTACGAAGCTGCGAAGCATGCCAAAAAATAGCAAGGCAAACACATGCACCCTCACTCCCCATCCAACTCATACCACCCTCGTGGCCTCTCTAGAGATGGGGGATGGACCTAGTTGGCCCACTCCCAGTAGCACAAGGAAACTACAGGTTCGCAGCGGTGGCAATAGACTACTTCACCAAATGGGCCGAAGCCAAGCCACTCGCCATCATCACGTCAGCTTCGGTGCAAAAGTTTTTCCAGCAAAACATTGTCTGTCGGTTCGGAGTCCCAAGGGAACTAACCGTCGACAATGGCAAGCAGTTTGATTGCATTTCATTCACAAACTTTTGCGCCAGCTTAGGCACGAAGATAAAATTCTCCTCCATATACCACCCGCAGTCAAACGGAGCTGTAGAAAGAGCCAACGGCACGATATGTACAGCAGTCAAGAAATGTCTCTTCGACCAGAAAAAGGGAAAATGGGTCGACGAGCTCCCAAGAGTCATATGGTCCCATAACACAACACAATCCAGAGCAACAGGCTTTACCCCATTCAAACTCTTATTCGGGGCCGAGGCTGTGACACCTGAAGAAATAAAAAACAAAAGCCTAAGAGTCCTCAAGCACGGTGACGTTGATGAAATCGCACGAATAGAAAAAGACATGATCGAGCTTGACATCAACGAAGCCATTGAGAACCTGGACAAATACCAAGGAGAAACCCGAAGATGGAAGAATCAACACATCCGAGAAAGACAGATCAATGTCGGTGACCTTGTCCTCAAAAGGAAGAAGAATTGGGAAAACCCAGGCAAACTGCAAGAGGCCTGGGAAGGCCCCTACATTGTCGCAAGAGCCAGCAGACCCGGCTCCTTCCATCTCACGGATCAACAAGGAAATGCTCTCCCACACACATGGAACATCGACAGTTTGCGCAAATACTACCCATAAATGTACACGTTACCTTCGGCCCGCGGAACTATAAGCAGTGCCGAAGGCAACAAGTAATTTTTACCTTTCTTTCTTTCTTTCTTTCTTTTTAGCTTACCTCGTTTGTAAGGTCATAGAGTCTGGGCTGCACTCTTTTCCTTGCTAGGGGCTCCATAACGGAGGCAAGGTTTTTAACGAGGCAGATCTATGTACACCTTTCCCCATAAAGAAAGGAAAAAGTTTTCCCCTAAGAATGTTTTTTCATTGAGAAGCAACAACAAGTTGCGTAACCCCGCGCTAGTGCGCGGAGGAACTTTTTGATTGAGAAGCAACAACAAGTTGCGTAACCTCGCGCTAGTGCGCGGAGGAGGTTTTCGATTGAAAAGCAACAACAAGTTGCGTAACCTCGCGCTAGTACGCGGAGGAGGTTTTCGATTGAAAAGCAACAACAAGTTGCGTAACCTCGCGCTAGTACGCGGAGGAAGTTTTCGATTGAAAAGCAACAACAAGTTGCGAAACCTCGCGCTAGTGCGCGGAGGAGGTTTTTGATTAAGAAGCAACAACAAGTTGCGTAACCTCGCGCTAGTGCGCGGAGCAATTTTACGTGTAAGAAAGCAACGACAAGTTGCGTAACCTCGCGCTACTGCGCGGAGGAATTTTCTTGTTTGGGGCACAAACAACAGACTGACAAGCAAGCTTCTCCCATGCAGCCTCGGCAAGGTTTCAAAAATGCTTTTTCGAAAAACATGGAAAGTCTCTGCGACCTCGCAAGAGAAGGGCCCGCAAGCTTAAGTCATCTAACCTCTCTCTCGCAATGTCGCAAAAGGGGGGTGACGTTTTTCGAAAACATCTTCAAGAACACCTATCTCCAAAAACAAGTCACCACACAAATCTCACGCGAAGTCACCACACCCAGCAACGCATGCAGTTATGGTTGAAGCGACTGCAAGTCACCATATCAACCAGCTCTCGCAACAACTAAGTTAGCAGGTTGCCCCGCATGGCAACCCAACTTCGACTTATCTAAACTGGCGGTTGGCACATGAATAAACATAGTTAAAACTACAGCATTTTAACCAAGATACACATGCACACAAATATTTCATAAGGCGTAACCTCATATACAATTAAAAGTATCTGACCTCGTCATCTTTACATAAAAACAAAAGATAAAAAAACAAGTCCATGAGTAAAAAGATCTACTTTGCAGCATCCCCCTCCTCACTAGTGGCGCTAGGCTGCGAACGAAGCTGAGCTAATGGCTCGCAAGCCAGCTTCTTCACGTACTCCTGCCCAGAGGATAACCACATGCGCTCAAACAAGTTTTTCTTTGCATTCTCCACGATGGAAGACTTCGGAGCGCATCCAATATCTTGGGCAGCCGACGCAACATAATTATCTTCAGAAATATTCTTTATATGTTCACATCCTTGTTGCTCCAGCAAGTGAAGGGCGCTCTCTAGGCAAAACACCGCGAAGTAGTCGTTCAGGCCCTCAAGAACCTCGGGAAGGCTCTTAACCTCGTCCAGCAGCCACTCAAACATGCGCTCGCATCCTTCGTCCAGAGGGCAATCATCGGGCTCAACACCAAACACACCAAGGGAGTTTTTATAAGCTTCGTGAACCTTTTCGAACCTCTCCCTTAGCGTAGCCTCTATCTGGCTCAGAAGTTTTGCCCTCGTTTCTAGCTCCGGCTCCATCTAGCCAATCTTAGGCCCTGTTTGGTACGGCTCCACTCCTAAACTCCAGCAATTCCATCAAAAAATTCAGCCAAACACCCCAACTCCAAAACTCCATGGAGTTGCCAACTCCATGGAGCTGTAGTGCAAATGGAGGTGGAGTTTTGGAGCACCTCTTTTGCTGCTCCAGAAACCTCTCTTTTGAACCTCCTCGTGGAGTTGGTGGATAATTACCCACCAATGCCACTGGTTATGGAAAAAAAACGTTTCATTCTATTCTATTGTTCCCCATCGTCAAGGCCAGTCGCCCGTCCAGCGCCCTCGCCGTCGCCGCCCAGAGCCGCGCCCGTCGCCCGTCGCCGCCCGCCGCCCGCCGCCGTCGCCGCCCAGCACCGCGCTCGTTGCCGTCCGTCGCCCGTCGCCACCCCACGTCGTGCCCGTCGCCCGTCGCCGCCCGTTGCCGCCCGCCGCCCGTTGCTGCCCACCGCCCGTCGCCCGTCGCCGCCCGCCGCCCGTCACCGCCCGTCACCACCCAGCACCGCGCCCGTCGCCGCCTGCCGCCCGTCGCCACCCCCGCGCCGCCCCCGTCGCCGCCCACCCCGCCGCCAGTCCCGCCGCCCGTCGCCGCCCCGCGCCGTCCCCGTCGCCGCCCACCCCGCCGCCAGTCCCGCCGCCCGTCGCTGCCCCGCCCCGCCCCCGTCGCCGTCCACCACACCGCCCGCTGCCCCGCCCCGCCGCCCATCCCGCCGCTTGCCGCCCATCCCGCCGCCTGTCCCGCCGCTCGCCGCCCAGCCCCACCGCCCAGCCTCGCCGCCCGGTTGCATATTGAAAGTGGAAGATTTTGACAGACCAAGAAAACATTTGCAAAAGTCTTTTGAGTTTCACTCCTCCTGACCATGTTCATCCATTCATTTACAGCATATGTTGGGATATTGAAAGGGGATGGATGGATGTAAAATACACACAACCCGTTGGCATATTAAAAGGGGAAGAAGAAGATGGGATAGAGAGGATGACAAGTGGGGTCTTAATTGGGGGGCAACAATGGCAATCCACACTGAAATCGATCTTTTTTCGAGCTGAGAGCACCCATCTAGCCAAACATCCCATTTTAGTTCTGGAGTTTTGGAGCGGAGCTGGCTCCATGTGGAGTTCTGGAGTGGAGCAGCTCCACCTAGAGTTGGAGCCATGCCAAACAGGGCATTAGCTTTCAAGCTCGATATAGCCTCACTATCCCGTTTGGCACTTTCACACAAATCTTCGATAGTCTTGTCCTTCTCTTTAATCAGCATTTCAAGATCTACAAACTCTGCTGACAAGCGCTCAAGCTCCTCGCCCCTGGCCTCGTAATTCTCACCAAGTCTGCGAGAGTCCTCGTTCAACTCCGCATTCTCGACTTTAACCTTCTTCATCTCCAGGGACATAGCTCCAATAGTCGCTTCAAGTGAAGCCACTTTCTTTGCAAGTTCTGTAGCTGACTTCTCGCTTTTGACAAGCCTATCCCTCGTAACCATGGACGAGTAAGACATCTGCAAAGCCCAAACACAAAACATCAGACCAAGTCGCAGCAGACACAGTAAAGATAATAAACCTCGCACGCACCAACAAATCGGCTAGTAGTCATACCTTCTTTACGAGGTTAGCCTCCAAGCTCAAAAGCTCCTCCGAGCTCATCGACCTTACAGATTGCTAAAAATCTGTGGGTCAAGCATACAATTATAAGTACACCACAATAGCAACGAAGTCCACAAACAATGATCACTCACAAAAAGACATTACCTTCGTACCCCCGCGCCTCGACGGCGACCAGAACAATCTCTTTACCCGAAGCCGTCGCACTTGTTCTCTCCATCCTCCTTGAACCTCCGGCATCTGCACAGCGCTTGCAATCCTCACCTCCCTTCCCCAGTCCAAAATTAGGTTATGTGGATTATAGACCCTACCTTCGGCGCACGTCGCTAGAACCTCCGTGCGCCCGCTCAAGCCCAGGCCTTCATTAAGCCCTTGCAGACCAGCCGGCAATCTCTCACCTACATCATAGCATTTAACTTTCAGCCTTACATGATCCTCACAGCTAACCTCGCCGACGTCCCCCATAGTAGCCTCCAAATCCTTCAAAAATGACGCCGAAGCCTGTCCGCAATCAAAAAACCGAAGCTTCAGCAAAACCACCTCTACATGCTTACCGGATCTAATAGCCTCGGCACCAGCACCCTTAGGGTCAGACGAAAACGTGTCCACAAGCTTCGCCTTCTCAACACCTACCTTCTCCTCACGTTTCTCATTTGCAGCCAAAATAGACTGCACACCAAGGGCCCTTGCACCTGAGGAAGAAGGTGCAACCTTGCTGCTGGTCCCAGAAGGCGCTTCGGCCATAGCACCCGGCACAACAACGCGTGCAAAGCGAGGTTTGTTACCCCCCTATTTAGTCCGAATGGCAGGGCCCGTGCACGAAGGCGCATCCGAAGAAGGACGCACAGAAACAGGCACCACATACGCCGGCCTACTCAAGTCAACAGACGAAGCTCCAACAGAAGTATCTTTCCGTTTCTGCGCCTCCAAGCTAAGGGTTTTTTGCTTCGCCTTGGCAGCTGCCTGTGACTCAACAGCAGGTTTTGCCATGCGAGCAGAATCGAATTTCACCTTCTTCCTCTGCTCAGCACCGGCACCCCGATGGCGCCTCTTGCCCATAACCTCGGGATGAGGTGGCACGACGATGTCAAGAAAATCAAAAACCTGGTTGATACGCCGCCCGTGTCTCACAACAGCCTCGAAAGAGCGCCTTTCGGGTGGGGTCACCGGACCCAAAATCTCATAAGCCATATCTTCGACTGACTGTATGTACAAGTCCAAGTCGCCAACTTCATCCTTGTTAAGCTCAAAACAAGGGAACGACACAATCTTCTCGCTCCAAGACACTTTCTTCTCAACGAGCTCAAGGGGTTTAGCAAAATCAGCAGATAAGGGCCACACTCGGGCAGCGACGTACTCCTCCACAAGATCACGCCCAGATATCAAGGGCCTAGCAACCCTGTAGGCAGCTTCGCATTTCGTCACAAGGGCTGTCTGGATGAATGAAGGGGTTGTCAGCAGGTCCATCGGCCCATATTGTGCGTAGAATGGAAACCCAGTGCCGAGACCGGCCATTTCAATCTTTACATAAAACCAATGCGTTAGCCACGCATTGTCCCACTTGTTCCTCTGCGCGAAGGTAAGCTCTACCCTCGGCAGATTCCTCTTATCATTCTTCCGACGAGGCACGAAGGTGCAACATCCAAAATGATTTTCGCAAACCCCTTCTTCAGAATAAGTTCTTTTCTTCTGAATGTGAAGCTCATGTAACCTCGCGAACCCCTCCACATCAACACTTCCACCAAATGTGCGCTGCACCCAATAGAACTTAGACAAGTTCACAATGGCATTGGGGGTCAACAGATGCAGCCTAACACAGTAGCGATCCAATATAACCGGTAGCTGCCTATCGCACGGAAAACAAAGTCTCGCAGTAAACAGATCCCTAAACACAACAGCCTCGCCGACCTTAGGCGTCGGAACTGCTTCGCTATCGGGGGCTCTGCCCATCCCCTTAGGGAAAAAGTGGCTCTCCTCAAAAGATGTAATGTCTTGCGAGGTCACCTGCGAGCGCCCAAAATAAAGAGTAGGGACGCACGAAACCTTCCTCCCGACGGATGCCTCGGGCCTCACTTCAACCTCGACATCCTCCTCCCCAACCTCTTCCTCATCCGAGGATACAACATGCACCTCGGTTCCCCCAGTACCTTTCGAGGTTTGCCCCTGTCCACCTTCGCCTTCATCACCGTCAGAGGACCAATCTGGCGTGCTGCTCCCCGAAGACCCCTCTTCTGCCAAAACCAGGCCATCCTTCATATAGATCCGTTTCTTTGACCTCTTCCCCTCAGACCCGCCACTGCTCGCAGACACTGACTGCGAGGTAGGGCTACCTCCACCACCAGGGGCAATCTGCAGAGCCAGCTCCTCCGAAGACATTGCTTACAGCTATGCCTGATGCTAACTGTCGCGCAAACGAAGTCAACACCCCACCAAGGAAACGGAACCAACAAAGCGGAATGAAGACACGCAACGAAGGCGAAAGTGGCGAAAAGCACAGCTCGAAAATGACAGCGTAAAAAATGGCCCACCCCCCCGGCAAACCTTATATAGGCATAGTAAAAACCACCTCGAAACATCAACCGCCGCATAGAAAATGACCTTGATACCCTCACATAATGGTAAAATGCCTCGGCCCACACCACCCTTCAGGGTGACGTTTTGGGGGCGTTTTTGCACTTTTCGCGGGATCGGTCGACGGTGCCTCGGACCTCGCCCACGAAGGGGCTACTGTTGGGGACCGCCCCACAACACACCCTGAACGGCGCTAACAGGGACCTTTTTCTTCGGACCGATTCCAACCTCATTACTTTCCCCCTCCTTACAAAGTTAACATACGACCGAAGTTAACTATCACGAAGGTGTCCACTTTATTGTTTTGCAGGAAGGGACTCGCGAAGTTAAACCCCCCGCGGAGCCCTTAGCGTTTCGGCTTCGTGAAGACTCCATTACCAGAAGTCGAAGTCAACTGGCTTCGACCGAAGAAGGCGGGAAGTCTACTGAAGGCTGCTCGATCTCAACGGAGCTTACAAATGAAGAAGAAGACAGTCAAGGTGGCCCTGGAATCGCTTTATAGCAGGATGACTCCGTAATAGGAGTCTAGTATGAGGTCGGATATGTAATTTTACCGTGACAGCGACATCTCAGATGAGAACCAAGTTACTGTCTTGTACGGAATATTCTTAGGATGTAGTGGTTGAGTATGGGTATAACGGGGATGTGGAAATGTAACTTTGTGACTCTATAAAGGGAGGCGAACCGTCCCCCCTAAGGACACGAATCATTGTTAGGACAGCCACTGTAACATTTGTCTGAACCACGGTTATCTTCGTTCATCGTGTTCTCACAGTTGTTTGGGGACCCCCCAACAGTACTCTCATAATAGAAGAGCTTGGCACCAAAGGTGAGCCCATATTACCTGAGGGGATATCTGCAAGGTTTCGGAATATATGTGGAGCTATTGTCAGGAATAAATTGCAGAACATGATCACGACTAGTAATTGGAAGAAGGTGCCTCAGACTAAAAAGGATGTATTGTGGGCCACAGTGAAAGAAAGGTTCACTTTTCCTGAAGGTCAAGAGAAATTCGCAAGACACTTTGCTAAGGGCCTCCTAGGGAGATGTTTTAGGAATTGGAGGTCTAATCTTAATAAAGAATATGTCCAGAAAGGTAAGAATGCTAGGGATGAATTCGTAAGATTCCTGCAGACATGTAGGAAGAGTTTAAACAACAGAAGAACATGTCGGAAGCAAAAACCCTTAGCGAAGAAAATACTATGAAGGATATGAAATCCGCAGAGAAACCCCATCACTTGGGTGCGGGTGGGTACGCTGCCAAGATCGCTAAATGGAGGAGAGAGGAAGAAGAATGGAGGAGAGCTAGTTTACTGGATATGTTTGCAGGGTTGGATGAGCGCAGCGGGAATTGGGTACTAGATTGAACTCTGACTGTAACACCGGACAACAAGGTTAGATTCAAGAACCCTCAACAGAGCTAATTTACAAGAGGTTGGCACAGCTCGCCGAGGCGGAAAAGAAGGGTCTTTTCAGGCCCGACAGGGAGAAAGATCAGCTAACCGCCACGATCAGAACCGCGAAGCACTCTGGGCGTGTTCTAGGGATGTCATCAACATTGCCTTGGGATAAACCATTCCCCAACGACCAAGCAAGCTATAGGAAGTGTGACCGTTATAAGAAAAACCTTGAAGACAAGAAGAGAGAAATCGCCAAGCAGGAGTTCTTAGAGTTCTTGGCCAACCAGCACATAGCAACATTGGCTGACCCGATAGTATCCGATGGTCAACAACCAGCAGAACCAACCATGCTACTTGCCCAGACAAGATTCATTACTCCAAGTAGTGCTGGCTCCATTGCAAAAGTGAGGTATCCCGTTGATGACATACAAGTGGATACATCATGCAGGTTGGTTATACCTTATGGAAGGAAATAAAATAAGTTTCGAGAGGTTGCAACCGGCAAAGCAGGTCATGTATTCCCAAAGGCACCCCTGCCATAATACACCTAGGTGCAAGTTATTACAGTGTTGGATGAGTCATGCGAGATAGACATCCCTACTGATTAGGGGATTGAGATTCTCGGTGATGCGATGAACCAGTACATACTGTGCATGGCTGAGATATCGTTCTGAATGCATCGCCAAAAACCCCACGACCGAGCCAAGAACTACCCCTTCTAGATTCAGATGTTGACACTGAGCAACTGATTCTGTCACATGTGCAGGGAGCTAACAATGAGGACGAGCGGCGACTATCACCTATCCTACAAGCTCTCAATGAGGACAATGGGATAGCAGCACTAGTAGGCGATGAATAGATAAATGAGATTTAGAAGTTACTGATCCAACATCACCTTCGCCGGCATCTCCACCTCCCAAGAGGCCAGCGGTACCTCGTATGGTCAGCAAATATGATCAAAAGGCTCCATCAGCAAACATTGATAAGTTTTTAAACATATTCAAGAAGAAGGCTTCATCTTCCGGTGAAAAATCTGTAACTCGCAACGCCTCTCGAAAAAAGGAAAAAAGGATCAAAACCTTAATTTCTTTGATCAGATAAGGCCCCAATAGAATATGAGCATGACAAACCATTCTTGTATCGGTGGGATCTGCTGGAGGGCCCATGGGAACTGAATAAGCTGCATGGATGGATCATGAATGCAATGAAGCAAGGCATTCCAGTAATCACCACGCATGTCCCAACTAAGGTTTTCCTTGGTGTTCTCTCGTTCCAGATTGTGATCGATTTTGAGGATTTGCACAGACTTTACTGTCAACAATGTCTCGACGTGAATCTCATTTCCGTATGGTGCTTGTAAGTCCACATGTACCATATACACAAGTTTTAAATATATACGTATTTTATGTTAAGTACTTGAGCGACCTATTCTACAGGATGCAATGGAGGGAGGAAGAATTGATGCAAGACAGGTTCAAGGTAACGTACCTTGACCCAACACGAATAAGCAAGCTAGAGCAGAAGCTCAAAATGACAGAAACAATCAAAGCATAAATAGATGCAGTAGAGACACAAGCGGAGAAAGATACTACAAAAAAAATAAAGCCCACAGAGAAGAAATGCACAAAGTGTCCGTATACATTTCTAAAGTGATGTAGAAAAGGCCTAGCAAGGATTATATCATGGCTCCTTACGGTCTGACCAGGATTATATCATGGCTCCTTACAGTTTTGAGTAAACTAGTTTTAATTACTATATATATACTAGGTGCTATTTAATGCCATCTATAATATAAATTATTTTAATATAATGCAGAGACCACTGGATTTGCATCATGATTCTACCCAAACTAGGAGAAGCAGTGGTCCTAGACTCAGCCAGCTATGATAGACATAGGTACAAGAATTTCATAGGCATTATACAAAAGTAAGACATTCCTTAGCAGTACTTATATGCATGTTGACATTCTGTGGACCTAAGTTGTATTACTAACTCTTGTCTTTATATCCTCAAAGCGCGTACAAGCTTAACATACTTAAAGATGGACCCCACAATCCAAAAAAGGACAAAAGCTATGAGAATAATATATAACAAATACGTAAGAATATAAAAACTTGATTTTTTTATTGCAGACTTGTCATTAAAAACAACTCATCACTGTATCATTTTTCTATTTGTTTGCAGTGCCACAAGCAACCTTCCAGCCCTGTGCCATGCGGATATTACGTGTGCAAGTTCATCAAAAACAATGGGAGGTACCGGACGAACCCTGAAGACATAAGTCTCTTATACACTGCCATGTGCTAACTTCGTAATGGTAATACATCATAATCTTCACTTACTGTTTAACTGCAGATGTCTACCATCAACAGTAACTACAATAAGATCAAAGACAAACAAATCGACAATATTTGTACGGACACGGCGAGATTCATCCTACGCGAGATTTATCATGAGGATGGAGCATTCTTTAATAAACATGGCGTGTTGATGACGGATGAGTGCACAACTCTTCGTAGATGGGCTTAGTAGTTTTAATATTAGCGTGGCAAAAAACAGCTCTATTCCAAATGTTGGATTTTTAATAATGTGAATTATATATTATGTACTGTTTAATAATATGAATTATTTATTATTCAAGCTTGTTGTGTCATGTTGTGTGGTTGGAGATACATATTTGAATTTGAATAATGTGAATTATTTATTATTCAAGTTTGTTGTGTCATGTTGTGTGGTTGGAGATACATATTTCGATTTGTCGTGTGGTTGGAGATACATATTTCGATTTGTCGGCTAAAAACTAGCGGGAATTAGAAATAATAAAAAATTCATAGGAAATAATATATTGAATGGGGAAAATACATTTTCCTAGTGGGCGGCATAAGCACCCGCCAGCATAGAAAGCATGTGTGCTGGCGGGTGTTGTAACCACCCCACCAGCACAGAAAGCATCTGTGTTGGCGGGTGGCTAATGACGTCCGCCATCAGAGAGTTGCTTTTGCTAGCGGGCAAGCATCCGCCAGCACAGATAATATTTGTGCTAGCTCAAGGTTGCTGGCGGGTGCTCGGCCCAGCAGCACAGACCACTTGTAGCTGACAACACAAATCTTTTCTGAGCTAGTGAGAGACGCTTCCATAGCCTACTTATACTTCCTAGCTAGTTCTTCCAGACCATATAGAAATGAAAAACAGCATATACTTGTTAATTTTGAATGAAAAACAGCATCGACAACTGACATATTTTACTAGCTAGTTCTTCCAGACCATATAGAAATGTTCGTACTGAAACAATGCAAATACGTACTATAGGAAGCAGGCTCGGCACTCGTACTTTTATCCCGTTCTCTTATATATCCCCATGTGCGTGATAATCTTCATTGCATATTACTCCATAGGGAAGGTAAAACACATCATCTTTTTACCGACCCTCGATCGACTGATCAGATAAAACATCATATATAGTGATAGTGTATAGTGTCCTTCATTCTGCCAGGATTGGCGGATTTTGACATCCATTGTGTCGCCCAATAAGCTATATTTCTTGTTCTAAAACAAGCAAATTTTATTATCACAAATCTTAGTGATAACTATGTTAATCCTCAATTTTCAAAGTTTTCGTGTTCTAAAACATGTACATATATACATCGATCCGGATATAGCGCTGAAAATTCGTGATATAGTGCGGTTATAGCATGGGTGCACGTTCTTGTCACAGTAGCACAAAGGTGTAGATTTGTGTTAATGGTATAATCAATGATGGAGGTTAAGCTGGGCCTTTCTTAGCACCAATACAGATATAAATAACTTTTTTTTGCTTACTTTCTCTAGATTCCGCAGGTAACAAATAATGTGCATGTTTAAGTTTTGAAGATCACCAAATGCAATGCGTCCTAGAGTTCCCCAATTATATATCGTGGTTCGTTCTATCGATACGATTTCTATAATACACCACTTCTGCTGGGACCCAATTACCCACGTCGGTATCTATTTTTCCCACAATTATAATTCTACCATGTTGTTTGTAAGGTTCCCTCCCAATTAATATAACTTCTTCCTTTATTGGTCACACTCTAGACTCCACACCACTGGTCTAAATGCCTTTTATTTTCTTCAAAATAAAACCTGCAAGGTCTTGGGTACCAACAAAAAGAGAAAAACAAAGATTCCATGCTCTAGTAATGTAGTCGCGGGCTCACAGATCACAGGCATCATCGTGAACAAAATTAAGAGTACAAATATATAGGATGTTGAGGAACTCATTGAGCTCAGTACTCTTTAAGGTATGTTATACCTTTTCCAATTGCACTACTGCAGTAATGAGCATTGAAAGAATCAAATTATATCTGGTTCAAATGTGAATTACATTGCAATTTGCTTTCTCATTAACCCTTTACGACACGGACTACCACTGCACATCAGAGCATGAAATATGACTATAAGAAAATGTATACAGATTTCCAAGAAGTTGTTTTCATTTCATCAGCCTACCCTGTCAATGGATCCAATTTTTGCAAACAGGGAATTAGTTAGCAATTCAATATTATAATGGAAACTAGTATAAAGGCATTTCTTGACATTGTACAATGAGTCAACTTTTAATTCTTAAGTCATTTGCAGGTGTCTTGTGTCTGAGGGGACTTCAGGTTGGAGTTAGATCCATGTAAACCATATCAGATTTCATAGGTTACATGTGGATGAACGTTCATGATTGAAAGAGTTAATATGAAGTCAAACGAAAAGTGTGCCTTCATTGCACCGATGGTCTAGTCATGCACAACAATAAGTCCTGTTTGTGCAAACAACAATGCATTTATCATTTGGTAAGTTTATGATGTTCTCTGACACTTAAAAGGATCAATTTCTATTTGTTGCCTGGCAGTTTAAGCCCAATATGCTTCTAACTGTATGATATCAAAGATTTCTCTAGTGTTCTTTTCAAATGGCCGAGAATTATTGTTATTCTTCACAATTTTCTTATCAAGTGGTAGAGGGTTTTGTAGTCTAATTTGGACATTTCCCGAGAGTGAGACAACAATTAGCAATCAAGCTGAATTCCTGGCCAACCTTTCCCAAAAAGAAAAGAACACGTACGTACTGGTCAAATGGTGTGTGTTAAAAGAATCCTCGGAGATTGCCTCAATTAGGCTAAAAGAGCATTAATTATTTGAAAAACAAGAAGAAGCAAACCAATAGCTGTTAGCCCATTTGCAAAAGCACTCTTGAAATCATAGAAATCTTGTAGTGTTTATTTGCAATTTGAACAAAGAAACTCTCAGTTTACAACTTTTCAAACAATTTTTCACTTAATGATATAAATCAGTCATAGTCTCCAACAGAAAGCTACAGAAGGAAATTAACATCTGAATTGATTATTATTGTTCTCAAAGACTTGTATGTTAATTAATTTATATTCTTTTATGCACATGCCCTTGTTAATAGGAATTTGAGACAATCTATATAATTTAAGCCCAAATGGTATATCAATGAACAAAATCTATTGCAAGCATCTCAATTGATGAGTAAAAGAAAAGTTCTATATTCAAAAATTCAATGGATGGCAAAAGGATATATATCTCAAAATAAGAGAACAAAATAACATGAATCTATATATCTCAACTTGATAGATTTTTCAGGGCTTATAGATGATATTAGATATAGTTCTTTTCAAATGAAAATAATATGAGAGTACCAATGTGTTCATATTACACATTATTCCCTCCGTTTCAAATTGTAGGTTGTTTTAGATTTTCTAGGTCCATAGATGTTTGTATGCATCTAGACGTACAATAAGTGCATACAAACATCTATGAACCTAGAAAACCCAAAACGACTCGGAGGAGTAAAAAATAAAGGTGGAGCAAAAACAATTTACTAAGCGGAGGAATACAAAAACACAGTATCAGTGCATAGTCTCGATGAGTAGTCTCGGTGACAAAAACACTTTCATCAGTCCATATATATACAACAATCTATTTAGTATGCAGTGCAGAGTTCATTTATTCAAGAAGATGAAATTCTGTTACATTTGAACATGAAATGGTAGCACGCACATATATGCACAGAAAGCTTTAGGCGCAACCAATATGAGTATTCGTCCTTGACGTTAGTACCGGACAGCTTTTCGTCCAGTACTTGCGTGTCAAATTAGTACCGGGTAGAAATTTTTGATCCTCGGAGGCCTTTTAGTATCAGGCAATAACACCAATCAGTATTAAATGGTACTAAAAGGCCTCGACCATCTAGTACCAACAATAATACTAGTACCCCATGGAGTACCATTTAGTACCGGTCAATGACACGGACCGGTACTAAATGGTGACATTTAGTATCGGTCAGTGTTATTGACCGGTACTAAAGGCCTCTCCACGGGTTACTTTAAAAGGAAAGCATATCTAACTCAATCACATGTGCTGTGTATGTGAGATGATAAGGAAGATTCGCGCGAGTCTTGAGGTCGTGGGTTCGAATCCCATGGACCGCGCACGCGTGAAATTCGCGTGACTTGTGATTATGCACGTGTGCGGGGACCTTCCGTTCGTCAATTTCTTTCATTTAGTACCGAGCATTTTGACGAGTACTAAATGGCGAACAAGCGGTACCAGTCATTCGCTTGGTGCTAAAGGGGGATTACGGTAGTGAGCCCTAAGATTCAGCTTGTGAGATCCTTCTAGTGTTAAGTTGAGCAGGCTATAGGTCCATTAGCTCGTGCTTATTTTAGCAATGAAGCCTGTAATAGGTTGATGGGAGTGTCTCAATACGAGACAAGACTCTACTACTCTCTACTAAATAAGAGAAATTATCTACTCTCTACTATATATACTTTCTCTTCACAGACGCGCTGAGGGGATCGGATTTCAGTTGGATCTTGTGGTTCTCAACTACAAGTCCTTAAAATTTTAGGAAATCACTTTTAAACTACGTTCAATTATCAAGAAACCAATCCTTTTTGTGAGAGAAGATATATACTCTCTTTTTTTTTTTGCGGGGAAGAAAGAAGATGCAAACAGCAGGGAGATGTACTAGTTATTGAATTATAATAGATATGTTGGTATTTTTAAGGGGTGGGGTGCATGAAAAGTGGTTAGGCAGGTAATTAAGAAAGTTTCCCTTCTTGTATTATGGAGAACTAGCAGATTAAAAAGCAGAAGCACCAACATCTACAGGAGTGACACAAAAGCAGACTTGTGGATACACGCCGCCGTGCTAAGTACTATCTGCATATACTGAGGAACAAAAATATAAGATGCATGCGTGTGTTATGAGCTATTTGAAACAAACGGAAATGAAACTGACCAAAAAGTAGGAGTTGGACAGGGTCCTGATGCATGGGTATGATCCAGATCTGAGGCTTGCTTCCTCTCAAGAGTTCCCCGAAACTTTGCAACAAAAACGCTAAGAGAAGAAGAGAGAGGGTACAGCCTTCATCACTCTCACACACATAACCGCACAAGAGACTGATGAAATCTAAAGTGCGTGCATGTTAAGGCTGTACTCTCTCTCTTCTCCCTTTAGCCTTGATGAATGTTCATCTCTCTCTCAAACACACCCCGACACATTTTCCTCTGTAGCTAGCTCTCTCTCTTATCTCCGTTCTTCTATCAGCTCCATTGCTGCCACCGAGACTTGTGTGCCGCTCCTGGATTCCCCTCCTCTTTATATAGATGCTCGATTGCACATGACAATTAGCAAAGGACAGAGACAATAATTCACCTGGGGGTGTGCAAGTTGAAGTTTCCAGTGGCAGTGGTGATAAAGTAGGCCATCTGTTAGATATTGTATCAAATATTTGTATGTGTCCGGTTACGATGGGACTTGAATTATATTTAGCAGTATAGGATAGAGTTCGTGTCATACTATGTAACTCGAGCCTCGTAAAATATGAGAGGACTTCTGTTGTAACCATAACGACATAGCGACAGGCTCGTAGGAGGGAGGCGGCATGATGCCGAGACTCCGGAATGATCGGTGTTGTGATATTGGGGAGGAGCACCTGTAGTCATGCCCCGGGGATGTAGGCTTAGGTTAAACCTCGTCAACAAAGATAGTGTCTCCGTTGTCATCTGTGATCATGCAAGTTCGTCTCGGTATATCCAGTCGATGCTTCCGCTGGTGGAGATTAGCGGGCGTCTCATCGTCACGGAGAGCTAATTTTCTAACAATTAGTATCAGAGCTTTGGTTTTGGATTGGATCTAGAGGCTCTGCGGAAGATCACCTGAACGCTTGAGGGTTATGCATCTACAAGGTATCGTGCAATGTGCGGTCGGTGCATTGCGGATACGGTGCAAGGTGGAGTAAGGTTGTGGTCGCGATGTATGGTCGCGGCGGGTCGACGTGAGCATCGGCGGAGGCTAGATTTTCTAGCTGGTTGTCGTTGAAAAGGTTGGTGCAGATGTCATCGCAGGTCGACGGTACTGGGAACCGTCGCGGCTGGATCGGCAGAGTACGAGGTGGCTGGTGCGGGGCATCGTGATCATAAGTAGATGTACCCACGACGGATACAGCAGAGGATCATACTGGCGATGTATGGCAGCAAGGGTCACCAAGGTGCCGATGTGCCATGGAGCTCAGAGTTGGAGTCGGGCACAACTATGGTGCAAACTAGAAAAGCGTGCATGTATGGGCGGGGCATGTGCTGGCGGAGTTGTGGACTCGTGCGATTGTGCTTTGTGACGTCATGACGTGGAGACAGAAGAATACAAGGGCCATGTGATACGTGGTTATGATTGGAGTCTGGTTTGAAAAAGCTAAATTGGAGTCCAAAGAGGAAACATGTTGTGAGATGGTCTAATATATTTTGTCTGGAGTCACGTTCAAGAAGTATATGCGCACTGATTCAACAGGGCCAGATCTCGATCAACCCAAGGCACATTTACATAATGGTGCTCGGTTGCATGTTGGGAGGCTCGACGAGACGAACTCAATGAACGGGCGGCTCGATAGGCGGTGACATGGAACCAGGGGTCTGCACGTGATGTTTCGACGATGACAAGTGGGTTCAGCGGCGAATCCAAGCAGACAGTCCGCGGGTAAGGGTGGATAGTCTGGTGATCGACGAGCCAACAAGGTGTATCGTGTGGGGGTGTAGCAAAGTTGTGCGCACAACGGGCTACTAGGCACCACAGGGTGTCGTAGAAGCTAATGGAAAATTGCAACAGACGAAGGAGGAGAGGTAGTGTTTGGCAAACCAGACCTCAGGCCGGTGTTGTGGCTCGTTGGCAATGAGCGAAAGCTATCGACGGTGTTCAGTTGTGGCGCGCAAGGCAACTGATTGGAGCTCGATGGCGGTCAATGGGTGCTCAGAAGCGGCGGAGTCAGGTCACAGGTTGACATGGTCGAGGTGTGGAGCAGCTCACTAGTGGTCTACCTGTGATGGACAGAACGGGCTGGACAGTTCGTGCGGCACATAGCGAGCAGTCCAACATGGCTGGCGGATAGTTCACTTCGAGGGTATATTCACCCTGAGGTTCTCATCAGTATCATGTGTGCAGTCAACAGGAGCAGGGTGTTAGATTCAGTTAGCTATTATGGCTAGAGAGGAATCTAATTTTGCTTGGCAGAGATTGTGGTGATACAAGAGAAGCGTGCACGGTTGCAGGTGGAGTCACGGAATTAGGAATTGTGAGGATAGCAATGTTTCTTCGGGCAGCTCTTGATGGAGCGGTAAAAGGAGACAACTCAAGTCCCGTGTACATGGAGGTTCACACAAGACAGCTTCAAGATGGTGGAATATTCGTCAAGGTGGAGTTTGTTCAATATTGTGTCGAATATTTGTAAGTGTTCGGTTACGATGGGACTTGAGTTGTATTTAGTAGTATAGGGTAGAGTCTGTTTCATACTATGTAACCTGAGCCTCCTCATAAATATGATAGGAGGGCTACTATTGTAACCATGATGACGTAGCGACAGACTCGCAGGAGGGAGGCGGACTCCGGAACGATCGGTGTTGCCCCGGGGATGTAGGCTTAGGCTGAAAGATAGTGTCTCCGTTGTCGTCTGTGATCATACAAGTTCATCTCGGTACATCCAATTGACGCTTCCGCTGGTGGAGATTAGCAGGCGGCTCGTCGCTGCGGAGGCCTAATTTTCTAACACCATCCCAGCCTCCTGTGTTGTCACAGCCATTCAAAATGGCTGGCTTGTCAAGGTACTATAGTCGTCTCTGCTTTAATTTTGGAGACAGATCTACAGAAAAACACTTTAATTATTTACCTTACATACCCTACAACCCTAAAAATTACAGAACATCAATAGTAAATTACTTTTTACAACTTTTATCAGTTAAATATCATTATAAATTAAAGAAGTCCAAAAGAGGGGCCCGTAAAAGAAGCTTAAATATCATTAGCACACTTGCAAAATAAGATTTGCTTGAGAAGTAAAGTATTAATCTAACAATTGAAGGACTAATGTAGTGACCAACTCTTGCATAATTTAAGAAAAAAAAATCTTGTTTGCCATAAATTTTAACCTCATTAAACTTTGATTTAAAAGTTTAAATTTACAGTGTCGAGATCAGATAATATTATTTTCCTCTAAATTATTTCTCATGTTTATTCATCTTTCCGATTCATTAACATTTCAGACTTGTGTTTTCAATATTTTAGAGAAATTACCGAATCTTCCTAATTAAAATTATCCTAGTTTTATTTTTAATCTTTCAACATACATTTATAATGTACTTTATAACCTATGTAGGATTTATGAATGTTCACCAGTCACCATAAGGTTTCTTTGGCTATTATAACTTTTCTGAAAATTTTGTAGCACAATTTGGAGTTTTCCTGTGTTTTATATAGTTTATTAAAAATCACCTCAAAGTGAAATCATCCATATAGAGACAACATATTGAAGAGGCGTTTTGGAGAAATGTATATGCATAGTACTTGCTGTAGATATTAACATTTTTAGGTGCAAACAGGCCTGTGACCAGTTTGTCAGCAGAGCCTCAGTAGCACCAGCCTCTAGAGGAGGTCATGGGTTTGACCCCACCCCGGTGGGGATGAATTCCAGTGGATTTTTCATGATTTATTCCTAGGTTGTTGTGGATATACACACGCGTGTGTATTTAGTGGTACTGTGTGTTTACCACGCAATGAAAGTAGTAGTCTCTCCAATCTCTTCTCTAGCATGTGTATGGAAGCGAACGTGTGTATGCGCGTGCGGTGTGAGTGTGGTGTGCGTCTTATGTACTCTCAAAAAAATATTTTTAGGTCAACCACACACATAAAACATATGTACACGAATTATACTTTGTACACATATTATTTATTTACTTAACTATCAGAGTGTGGCTTGTGCAGGTACTTACCATTTTCCTCAGTGTGTGTGGATACGTTACTTGGTTAGATTAAATAATTCGTGTGACCATGCATGTTTCAATAAATTTTGTGAATGCCCCTGATTTGTGTACCTAAAATTCATTAAGTAGATCTGTATTGTAATGCATTCATAGATAAAAAAAAGGTTCTTGGAAATTTTCAAATGACAATCACTATCCCACAACTCAAGGATTAAATAAGGAGGGGATTCTATAAAATCAATACTAAAGAAAATTAGAAAAATTTAGCAGAAAGAGGTTACTATGTTATCTGTCCAAAAAAACAAAAACATGCATCTTCCTCTCACTACTACCAGAGAATCCAAACGTTTTTCAGACAACTGATACTTAAATTCATGCCGGTCAACTGCGAACCGTTTGGAAAGTATGCTGAACCGCACAAGGAAATATCTTGCTTGCTCTCCTATCCGCTCCAGGCCAGGTTGTGCCGTTCAAATAATAGCGAGTTTTAAGCTTGGGCATTTGCCTTGGATCGGATCAAATAATTGCTGACGGGCATGCAGGAGCTTATTGGACCTGGGTGTCGGCGAAGTTCAGTGCATGTGCCCGTTCCAGGGCGCCCTGATCGACAGGGCATCATCAACTTGCATATGATGATCTGATCTCCCAGCCAGTCCCCGTCCCCATATGGGTGGCCGGCCTGCAAGCTAGTGGTAACAGTATCAACTCCACTGTGTCCTGTTCACTCACTGCACAGTACACGGTGCACATGATCGAGCACGCAGTACTGTTGATGAACAGGCCGGAGGTCTAGCTAAGCTTTGGCGCCGTAAAACTACGCACGCAATGCATGGTTATATTTCATGCATTACAAGGCACTGCCCCATGTGCAGCTAGGTCTACTATGCAGCACTCTGTGCCTTTACGTGCTTTTGTCATTTCGCAGTAGTGGACCTGATCGATTGCCCTCCCGTGTACTTAGTCATGTGTGCATAGAAGGAAAAGTTGGAGCGGAGATTAAACGTGATTTTAATTTACTAGCATATTATTTATTTCTTATACTTGTATGGAAAATATATGTAATAAAATATACCCAAATATCACATACGACATAATAGATGAGATAACATAGCAATGTTGCAATAGTCTAATGTCGTCCAAACATCACAATCGATAACTGGTTCACTTAGAAAACCAGTTCACATGTTCTCCGCAAAACCGATTGCTTCAACCAACTTCGAACCTGTCCAAATGCATGTTTGGTCTTTCAGTTGAACTGGACACGGTTTTTCCGGTTCAGCAGTGGACCGGTCTAGTTTTTGTGCTATATGCCTTTGTGTTTATGACTTAAGAAAACATAGGGTGCATTAAGTGATCCCAAGAATCATATATGCATCCACATGTGCATATATACAGCGACAAATGATATTCATGGCTGCAGCTACAAAATTGTCTGAAAATTTATGATATACCACCATAACTATCCTATAATGGTAAATGTCATCAAAGGTTATCATAAAATTAAACATTATATTATCACAAAAGTAAAATACTCTAATGTGTACTTCCACGTCCAAAAAAAAAGTCATTGTATGAATTTTAGAACATATAAACAAGGAGGTAATTAAAATGACCTTACTTGCACCTATTTATTAGCCACATTTAATGCTAATTGATTGTTGCATGCACATGCACATACCAAATAGGATTAAATGACTTGTTTTTAGGATAAATTCTAAATCACAGAATTATTTTTAGAGACAGAAATATTAGTTTTGGGGTAATGTCAGCGAACTTACCTAGTTAACGGTGGCAAGGAATACATGACTAGTCGTCGGTCGAGCACCGCCGACCGGTCACAGACGAGTGGCCCGCTAGCCATGTGCAGGACTGGGGGCCACGTCGATGATATGACGCCGTGCAGACGGTGGACAGAAGCATGCAGGGTTATATTTCATGCATTACAAGGCCCTGCCATGTGCCTACTATGCAGCAACTGTGCCTTTAAGTGCTTTTGTCATTTCTCACTGGCCCTGGTCGATATATCGCCCTCCCGTGTAGAAGTCCTGTACAATGCATGTGTACATGAAGTAGTAGAGATTAAAGACTCGGGTGAATTATGTGTGTGATCCCAAGAATCATATATGAATCCTCGACAAGTATAGTGTAGGGTGCTAGATAGGGGCCAAAGCTATGAGCAATAGGGTCCAGCGCAAGCTATACAGGTAGCTGGCTGATGCATTACACTGGCCGTTTTATAAGTTTCGACTCTTTTACCAAAATGATGAAGAAAGAGATAACTGGGATTTTATCCGATGTTAATTGGCAAGTTAAAGGAAAACAAATACAAGTGCAACACTACGCCAGAAAGCATTTGTGCTGGCGGTTATCGCACCTACCAGCAACCTTGAGCTAGCACAAATGCCATCTATGCTGGCGGGTGCTCGCCCACCAGCAAAGACCCCTCTCTGCTAGCGGGCAATGTTAGCCACCCGCCAGCACAGATGGTTTCTGTGCTGGCGGTGTGGTTACATCACCCGCCAACACAGATGGTTTCTATGCTAGTGGGTGCTTATGCCGCCCGCCAGGAATATGTATTTTCCCATTCAATATATTATTTCCCGTGAGTTATTTATAATTTTTATTTCCCGCTAGTTTTTACCCTCAAATTGAAATATGTATCTCCAACCACATAACAACAAATTTGAATAATAAATAATTCACATTATTAAAAAATGCATCGTACGTAGTATATAATTCACATTAGTAAAAATCTAACACTTGGAATAGAGCTATTCTTTGCCACGCTAATATTAAAACTACTACGCCCATCTATGCAGATTTGTGCACTCATCCGCCATCAACACGCCATCTTTATCAAAGAATGTTCAATCCTCATGACAAATCTCGTGTAGGATGAACCTCATCATGTCCATACAAATGTTATCGATTTGTTTATCTTCGATCTTGCTATAGTTACTGTCGATGGTAGGCATCTGCACGTATATAGAAAATGAAGATTATGATGTATTACCATTAGAAAGTTAGCACATGGCAGTGTATAAGAGACTTATGTCTTCAGGGTCCGTCCGGTACCTCCCATTATTTTTGATGAACTCGCACAGGTAATATCCACATAGCACAGAGCCGGGAGGTTGCTTGTGGCACTACAAATAAATAGAAAAATGATGAGTTATTATTAATGACAAGTCTACATTATATGGAAAAAACTAAGTTTTTATGTTCTTACGAATTGATGATATATTATTTTCATAGCTTTCATCCTTTTTGGATTGTGGATCCCGCCTTTTAGTATGTAAAGTTTGTATGCACTTTGAGGATATAAACACAAGAGTTAGTAATACAACATAGGTGCATAGAATGTCAACATGCAGTTAAGTACTGCCAAGGAATGTCTTACTTTTGTATAATGCCTATGAAATCCTTGTACCTATCTCTATGATAGTTGGCTAAGTTGAGGACCACTGCTTCTCCTAGCTTGGGTAAAATAATGATGCAAATCCAGTGGTCTCTACATTATATTAAAATAATTTATATTATAGACGGTATTAAATAGCACCTAGTATATATAGTAAGGAGCTATGATATAATCCTTATCAGCTTTTTTCTTCATTACTTTTGCAATGTATACGGACATTTTGTGCATTTCTTCTCTGCGGGCTTTTATTTTTATAGCATCTTTCTCCGCTTGTGTCTCTGCTGCTTCTATTTGTGCTTTGATCGTTTATGTCAGTTTGAGCTTGTGCTCTGGCTCGCTTATTCGTGCTGAGTCAAGGTATGCTACCTGTCGTGTGTCAATTCTTCCTCCCTCCATTGCATCATGTAGAATAGGTTGCTCAGGTACTTGAAGTAAAATACGTATATATTTAAAACTAATGTATGCAGTACATATGGACTTACAAGCATCATATGGAAATGAGATTCACATCAAGGTGTTGTCGATGGTAAAGTATGTGCAAATCCTCAAAATCGACCACAATCTGGTATGGGAGAACGCCAAGGAAAACCTTAGTTGGGGCATGCGTGGTGATTGCTCGAATGCCTTGCTTCATTGCATTCATGATCCATCCGAATTTAGCTTTCAAGATCAGCAGATGAAGGATGAAACGCAACATTGTCCACTCCTTCCCACATCCCTCATACATACGGTCCTTTGCTGCCTTCTTGAGTGTCTCAAAAATCTCTAACCCTTTAGCACTCCCTAGCAACACTTGTGGTTCAATGTGGTGCAACATGTCCTCATCACGTTCCTCGTCCACGGTCATAATCTTCATCCATCATAACATGATTATTTTCATTTGCATCATCACCACCCACTTCATCAGAGCCAGTATCGATGTATGTGTTGTTGAAAGTACCTCATGCCTCACCATGGTGGGACCAATCCATCTACAAAACTTCGCTTTATCAAATGTCTCTTGATGAAATCAGTATCCTCCCATACAATATTGTTGCTACAGTCAAAACACGGACAACGCATTTGCTTATCTTGCAAATGCAAGCGTGCTTCTCCACAGCCTCCACAAATTTTGATACCTCTGATATGAATGTATGTGAATGTCTCCATATGCCATACATCCATACTCTATGATCCATCTTTAACAACCTATGACAACAATTTTATATTCTATTAACTAATTTAATGAGCTATGGGTCGCAATTCTATAAACTCAATTAAATTATGGATGTAGTAACTAATAAGTAGGAAGAAATATAATAAAAAATAATTCTATATTACCATGAAGCTCAATTAAACCATGAATGTAATAATTAATAACTAGAAGGAAAAAAAATCAAACTCAATTATATATTAAATTCAATCAAGCTGATTAATTAAAACTATGGATGTAATAATTAAAAATTACAAAAAAAATATAATCAAATTCAGTTCTATATTACATTAAAATGACAAACATAGCATTGTAATGTTATAATATGATCGTAGAATTTTATTTACAAAAATAATTCATCTATAGTTATTTTCTCTCTCTTTCCTCTTCCCTCTTTTAGGTCTAGATCTAGATCTACATGACAATCCAATGAAGCTAAAAATGATGGATAGAAGTTGAAAAAGAAGGTTGGAATGGCACAAACTTACCTTTTATAGCCACCTCCTCCAAAGAAAACAAGAGCAAAACATTTCCCCTTAGATTTGGTATTTTTGGAGATTTTCCCAAGCTTCTCTCAGGCAAGCTCCAAATGGAAGGTTGCCTAGGGAAGAAACTGTTCGCGGCTTTATCTCGGCGGCATTTGTGCTGGTGGATCACCTAACGTACCCACCAACACAGATGCATCCCATCTGTGCTGGCGGGCGCTTAGGGGGGGTGATTGGTTCACTGTATCTAGTCCAACAGGCTCTCCAGATGCAAGGTGCTGATGATTTGTTGCCCGGACTGGCCTTTGGACCTAGCTCACGGGGTGCAAAAAGGGTCTCCCGGCCAGGCTCCGCAAATACGAGAGAAATGAGCATTTCTGGCTGGCCAGGCTCTAGCGAGCGCAGCGAGCACACGGACCTGTGTAAAAACTAGCTCACCTTACACACATGAAGGCAACCAATCAGTGTCTCCTTTCATCCTTGCTGAAACGAACCAGCAAACCAATCACGCTGGTATTGCATGCATCGTGCGAGCCAGGCTCATTGGGGAAGACAACCAATCACCCCCTAGATTGCCCGCCAGCACAGAGCCATCTGTGCTGGCAGGCACTAGCTCGGCGGCCCCAATCACCTTTGTGCTGGCAAGTGCCAATTCCACCCGCCAGCACGCTAATTTCGACGTGCCAGCACAAATTGTTTCTGGCCTAGTGTAATGTCCTTCACGAAAGACCCAACACAAAAGTAAAAGAACAGAGTGTGTAATGCTTTGTAGAGAGAACATTATTAGTTCAAGCTAACAATCTTAAGCATCAATAATAATGGTGGGCACATGACAAAGATGATCAATCAAGCACCGCTGGCTACAGGTCGCAGACGTGTGGCCGGCTAGGCACTAGCCATGTCGGGATGACACGTCGATGGTGCAGTGCAGACGATGGTGTAGCACCATGTATGTCGGGTGAGTCGGGCCAGACCAATCGTCGTGAAATAATATTTTAGTCATTCTTAGTCAACTACATTTAGGTCCTTTTTTACAAGGCTTCACATTGCTGGGGAAAGTGCCTTCAGTACCGGTTCCTAACCCTCTTTAGTACTGGTTGTGCAACCAGTATTGCTACTTCGGTACTAAAGAGGGAGCTTTTAGTACCAGGTTAAAAAACCGATACTAAAGGGGTATTAAAAAATAAAAAAATCCCACTAGCCCAAGCCTGAGCCGCACCTCGCCAGCCCGACTGCCCGAGCCGCACCCCGCCATCGTAGGGAGAGCTGCATCCCACCGGTCGTGCCCGATCGCCCCGCCGCCGCACCTGAGCCAGCGGATCGGCGTCGGGCCTCCCCCCGCCGCCCTTGGCCCATTGCCACCCTTGCCTCATGCCACCACCCTTAGGCCCCATGCCCCCGCCGACCACTTTGCCTCTCGCCGGAGACACACCCCACTGGGCACTTGGCCCCTCGCTGGTGGTCGAGTCGAGTGAGAGGAATGGAGAGAAAGGGAGGGAGAGGGACACACCGGGATCCAGTTCCGCGCCCGCCGTCGCCCGCAGCCGTGCCCGCCATCGATGTCGCCTGCAGCCCGCTCCCGGCTGTGCCCGCTGTCGACATCGCCTGTGACCCGCTCCCGGCCGCGCCCGCCATCGTGGCGTGCAACCCGTGCCCGCCATCACCCCTGCCCACACCACCAGACCTCACCTTGCGCGCCACCGCCTCACCTTGCCCCGCCGTTGCTCCTCACTACCAGTGAGGGGCGAGCGGAGGGGGGAGGAGAGGGGAAGCAGAGGTGCCGGCCAACCTCGAGAGTGAGAGTGGAGAGAGGGAGGGAGTGAGAGAGGTGGTGGCCATTGCTGGGGAGGGAGAGGGTGAGGCCAGGTGGAGGGGATAGGGCCTGATTTAGGGGGCGGGGTGACGACGGGAGAGGGAGGGGGAGGGGGTGGCGGCGGCGGCGGACGCGTGGGGGTGGGTGCTGGGACTGGGGTTAGTACCGGGTGGAGCCTCCAACCGGTACTAAAGGCCCTCAGGCACATTAGTACCGGGTGGAGGGTCCACCCGAGACTAATGGGTGACCTTTAGTACCGGTTGGAGCTCCTAACCGGTACTAAAGAGGGTCACGGGGGCTCCTGGGGAACTAGCCGTTAGACCTGGTACTAATGATCATATTAGTACTGGGTCAAAAACTAATCGGTACTAAGGTCTAGGACCAATGCTTAGTTTTCCAGTAATGTCAGCTTCGGCTCCGTGGGCAGAATCTGGTGAAACCCTGCCAAACGTAGTAAACGGCTTCAGCGCCGATGCTCCCCAAATCCTGCTAATTGGAGCCATTTCATGGAGTGGGAGCCAAAAAAAATAGCTCCCCATGGCTCCTCCCCATCCTTTGCCACCTTTGTCCTCAGGAGGGCCCGCAAGCCGAGCGAGACAACGCTAGGAGGAGGCTGAGTGAGGGGCTGCGACGGGACGCTGGTCGTCGGCAAGATCAAGGTCGCAGGGTGGAGGCAATCGGCGGCGGGTGTTGGGACGCGGGTCGACGGCGAGCACTGCGGCACGAGGTTGGGGCGTCTGGCAGTGGGCGTTGAGACATGGGATGAAGGCGGCCGCCTGCAGGTGCTGAGGAGTGCGGTGGAGGTGGCGGGCGTTAGGGAGCGGGGTGGAGGCGGCTGGCTGCGGGTACTGAGACGTGCGGTGGAGAACTGGAGATGAGGAGCGCTGATGGCGTGCGCCGCAAGATGGAGGAAAGATCCAGAAGAAGATAAGGAAGAAAGAGAGTGCAGAGGAAAGATAAATAGAAAAGAAAAGAAATATGAAGAGAAGAAGGAAAAATAAAAGTAAGAAAAAAAATAAGGATATTGTTGACATTTCACTTTTTCTAACCATTTTAAACGGTCACAAGAAGTTGCTTTGCGTTTTTGCAACAGACAAGTCAAAGCTAAAAAAACACTCCACGAGAAAAGCCATAGCCTGAGCCATTTTAGCCACAGTTATAGCCCTGCCAAACAAACCCTTACACATATCAATGTGCCAAATGGAACTCTAAAATGGTGTACAAGAATTATTGTTTTTTCTTGATGCCGTGGCAATAATTCAACAACACTGTCGCATGAGCATTCAGTGCCTTCGTTTCCAGCTCGTGTGGCACAAACTGTACATCGACACTATTGCATCTTGTACTGGAAGCCCTGGACATGCGCTAGGCCGGGGATTGCTTTTGGAAATAGAAACAGGCCACCGTCCTTAAAACGACTTTTCCACGCACGCAACAGTTGCGACAGTAAGGGAATGCCTTGGGGTTCAGGTAACAACACGTGTTGAAGGACAAAAGTAGCGCTGTGCGCATGGGCGAAAATAGTAACGCTTGCGCGACCAATCAGGATAGATGGAGCATGCGATCGAGCAGTGAATGAACACTGTTCAGTGTCCAGTGGGTGGAGACCCTCTCGCGGGGACATGCCCCTCTGCAGACGACACATCGCTCTCACCCAGTGGCCGAAAGGCCCCCCCGGAGGTTCAGCAGCGGGCTCAAGTCAGCTTGGATCTCAGCTTCGTTTGCTTTCTTGTGTAAAAACCATGCCCATATCCACTATGTTATTTACATGATTGCCATTCAGCCAGCAGGTCAGGTGTGCTCTCAACGGTGAGCACGATCCGTAAGACACATTGTGTTGAAGGAGAGGGGATTGAAACATCGAAGAATATTGGCAGGAACTCTATCATCAGAGTGAAGTGCAAGTAGAGCGGTGTGCAAGCCATGGCAAACACCATAAAGACACGTATGAACAACGAATCGTGGTTGGAATAGTTAGGACCGAGAGAAAAGCGAGAACGGTAAAATTGTATTGATTTTTGGTTTGATTGATAGTCTGATTCAATGGGTCTGCATCCCTTGTGGCATGGACTTCTCCATAAAAAATTGGAATATCTTATAATAATTCTTCCCTTATCCCTTAATAAGCTAATTGGTTACTTCCATTCCTCCAAAAACATAGAATAGCCTAGCTAAGCAAGACTTTCCTATATGCAAATCCTCCACGGTCGTCAGTACATCTTACCTGATCAAACAAAGCAGAAATGTAAATAGATAATGCACGAAAAATAAGGAAGTAGCTTGAAATAGGACTTAACACCGAATAGTCTAATGTGTACAATCACTGAGCAGACAACTTACCTTCCATGCACCCCTTTTATCCTGGTTTAAAGTTGGCTCGGGATAAAAGGTTTACGAACCAGGACTAAAGCTCGGTCATTGGCGGGGAGCTCACCAACCAGGACCTTTTATCATGGTTGCAAAGGCTAGTGGGAAAAAAAGGCACTGAGAGGCCTTTTATCCCAATTGGAAACACCAACTGGGATAAAAGACCCCCCTTTTATCCCGATTGGTAACACCAACCGGGATAAAAGGGTCCTCGACCCTTTTATCCCGGTTTGTAACACCAACCGGGATAAAAGGGTCGAGGACCTTAAATTCCTCGAACTCTTTTATCCCGGTTTGTAATACCAACCGGGATAAAAGGGAGTCTTTTATCCCGGTTGGTGTTTCCAACTGGGATAAAAGGGTCCCCACGAGTTAATACAAAAGGATTGCATCCCCTATATAATCAGATGTGCTGTGTAGGTGGGATGGCAAGGAAGCTACGCGCGAGGCTTGAGGTCGTGGGTTCCAATCCCATGCACTGCGCACGTGCATATTTCGCGTGGGTTCGAGGATCCCTGGGTTTCTTTTTTTTTTTTTGGCTGCGCCCGGGACAAAAGACCCCCCCTTTGTCTCGATTGGTTTATCCCGAATGGGTTTTCAGGAGATTTGCTCCCTACCAATCGGGACTGAAGGCGAGTTCTCTACTAGTGAATAATAATAAATGTGACGGGTCATCCGGTGCGTAGAATAGTACACCATAGATTCCCTCTTTTCTTCATACTGGATAATCCAATGACAAAATGTATGCATGTATAAATAATATTGGATTGGTATTAGAACCAATATTTATGCTCACCGAATGATCCGGTGGTGAACATTTACACATTGAAATATCATAAAAAAGGTACTTAATACCAAATTTTCAACACTACTCTCTTTGATCCTCAACATAGGATAATCCGACGAAACTTGAAGAAAAAACACCATCAATTTGGTCTATATACATTTTCTAAATCAAAGAGGATTTCATCGATCTTGACCTTATATCTTCTCAACACGAGATTTTCCATCCTGCTTGGCTTAGAGGTAACCCTGATTGGGGGCCATCCCACCAACCTCGCGCTGCGCGCCTGCGCCTATATATGCTCCCAGAGTCCCAGTACACGATGGGGTGTGGAGTGTGAGCCTATGATGATATAGATTTCCTCAAGTCATAAATATAAGCCCATCTAGATTTGTGCTAAGTAAAAGTATTTGAATGTTTTAATCACCCATATGTAACTCATATAAATTGCGAGCCTCTTATTCGGCGAGCGTTCGCTGCAACAGGCCAGCGGCGCGCAATCGCTGCCCGGTGCTAGCAGAGCGCGAGCGTTCCTAGCGCACATGGAAACCAGCGTATTCCCATTTCCCTTGCTCTGGCTTCATCATCACCGCATTTCTCCTTCCACACGCATATGCATGTGCTCCTACCTTTGCCCTACCGTCATTTTCTCTGATTATCTCTTTTGGGACGTCGGTGTGTGAGGGAAGTATAATGGGCGGGGGGATTGCTTTCACGTACGTATGAAAGCAGAAGCTGAACATCGTTTCATCCAACCAAAAATTTATATGTTGAATAAAAAGTTAAAATAATGTAAAAATACAAAATAAAAATTCATGCTATGAACCGCATGACTTCAACAAATAAGTACACCATGCTATGCCGTGAAAAGGTGTGTTGTTTTTTTGCTGCATCATATGAAAATAATTGGTATACATGGTGTAAGAATATGAATAGAATAAAAAGGTTTCATCAAAAGCACGAGATCCAAGACTCATGGCTGTGTATTGACACAAACTACAAACATAACCACATTAACATGTTGGTAGAAAAGAAGTTGCTTCTTGTTTTTAAGGATGTGAGCATGATCCAGCGAGGCATGTGTTGTAAAAGTCCACAGGTACTTAATTAGTTACTTGATACACCATGCCATCCTAAAAAAAATACATTAAGGGAACAATTTTATAGATAAAAAAGGATCATAGAAATAAAATATTATAATTTAATTGTAAATGGATTCAAAACTTTGTATAAAAGATTTTAAAAGCATGCATATCATATATCTAAAACTTTGGGCAAACAGATTCAAAAGGAGTATTCTGCTAATCTAACTGCAAATTGTCCAGGAGCACCACATGACAACGTGCTTTGATCACACACAAGAGAAATATTGTACCTTGATTTTGCTAACTTATAGATACATATTATGCTAATGTAATTGCAAATAATTCAACCTCTTGTCATTCCAACTTATGGACCACAAAGAATAAAGGTTCAAAAGCACAAACGGCAATATCTGAGCTGCGAAGATGCAAACACATAACAGGTTTTTCAAAACTCAGCCCAGCCAAGATGAGGTGCATAAAGAAATAGTAGTTGAATATACACTCACTTGTTCGAATAAAGTGCTATATACCACCATCATAGCTTCGTCACAAATCTGCCACCATCACAACTGTTAACACCAAAAGAATTATATCAACACAATTAGAATGACTCAAGTAATTTATAAAAAAGATTAAAACCATCCAAATATTAATCTATACCTCAGTGTCACTAATCTTCAAATAACATATTCAAAACTTTATACCCTTAATTTGAAAACATTGAATTCATGTATTAAAAACTTTATGCATCCCACTTTCACTTGAATGTGCTCAAGATTTATACAAATATGTTAGAAACTTTTATAATAATATATATAGAACTTTATACATACATTTTCAAATCTGGCATAAAAAACTTAGATGAAAACATATTTAACTTTGCACATCCCAGTTTTAACATAGTGTTCTCAAACTTAGAAGTATAAATCTAAAGAATTTGTAGGTAGAATGCAAAATTTTGTAATCACATATTCAACAACTTTTAACTAGCAATTTTGAAACATTGTACTCCTAGATCAAAAACTTCGCACTACAAATCAGAAACTTACTACACGCATATTCAAGCATTTAACTCTTAGATCCAAAACTTCATAATTCCAAACTTGGCACTCCGAATATGTGAACTTTCCACCAGCATATTATATACTTTGTACTGTCATATCCTAATTCTAAACTTTGTACTCCAAATTAGGAAACTTTGTACTAGCACATTTTAAACTTTGTAATGACATATCTAATACTTTATACTCACATAATTAATACTTTATGCTCTTAGATCTAATACTGCACGAAAAAACTTGTACATTCTCCAACTTTCAAGTGATAGATAGGAAACATTGTGTTACGAGTATAGAAACTTTTAAGATGTATATCGAAAAATCTTGGGTTGTAGGTCACAACCTTATTACTATGATATTGAAACATTGTGTCTCTAGAGTATTGACACCGGATCAATAGAATTTTCTCAAATTCCCAAAAACTTACGAAAATTCCCTACATCAATTTGAGGCATCGGTCACATGATGTATGCACAGCAAACAATAACAAGAAAAAACATTACTACGTTTGTTAGAACACAAGATTCTTAGGATTAGTTTGAGAATTAAAAACTTTTGCACTCTAAATCTAGAACTTTGTATTAGCACATTTAATCACATACCTAATAATCACATACCTAATACTTTGTAGGCTTAGGTTCAATACTTTGTAAAATTATCTGTACAACTCTAGCTTTCAACTGGTTGATGGGAAACATTACACTGCAAATACAATAAACTTTGCAATTATACAACAAAAAACTTTCTATACGGCCTTCAAATCACAACACAAAAAGCTTTGGAATTAAACAAAAACTATTGATATATATGACCTTTCAAATTACAAACCCAAAAACTTGATACACGAAATACAAGAACTTTGAGTGTTAGGATTGAGAGTATAGTGGGCTACTTCCTAAGTCACCAGTAAGGAGCACAAATCGATTCACAATTTTCAACATCTCTATCTATCTTTCAAGTTACATATCTAGACATTTGTAGTCAAAATTAAAAAACATTCAAATTATATATTCAAAACTTTGTACATATATATCTTTCAAGCCACATACTAAAAATCTTTTATACTTGAGATTGAAAACTTTCAAATTAGATACTTAGAACTAATCACATCTTTATATTTCAAGTTGAATATCAAATAAGTTTTATCTGTGATTAAAAAACTTTCAAATAATATACTGTTAACTCTTTATATCGCTATCTTTGAAGTTGTGTATCGAAACCTTTTTATCCGGAATTCAAAAACTTTTAAATTATATATTTAAAAGTTTGTACATATCTAGCTTTCAAGTCATATACTAAAATCTTTTAACTCAAAATTCAGTAACTATGTAAGTACAAATTAGAAACTTCTACTTTATAATTTTTTAAAGATCCACATCTAAAATTTTATGTCACAATCTTAATAACTTTGAAATGTAAGTCCAAAACCTTCTAAATTCAATCTGATACTTACTATAAGCTAAAAACTAATGTAATCTTGATTGATGCACGAAAGATATAGAATTGATCACTACATGTAAACTTTCAAAACATTATTTGGGACCTTTATGTATGCCTTTAGTTGAAAGATCCTCTTCAAAGGAAATTAAAGCAAAATAAACATTGGATATGATAACTTGTTTAAAAAATATGCAGTTTGTATGCTTGCCCATCAAATATTTATAAGCATTTTGGAGAGACCTACACAAATAGTAGTACCTATTACTCTAAGACGAAAAATGCTAACTCTATAGTAACAAAAGTATTTTTGTCAAATCAAAAGGTATACATTGAGATAACATGGATCATACAACAGTGAAAGTTTTGTCTATTCTAATGCCATGCGGTGGTGGAATGAGAACCAGAATTGTACAGATTTTGGTTGAGAATTGAGATAGCTAATCAATTAATCAAAGTTGCCTAACTACCAATGTGAGAAAAGACATGGCAAGCTCAAGGGAGCACTACTTTAGTTACCAAAGCAGCAAGCACCTAATGTGGTAGCCAAAGATGAAGTTTGCCATGGACATGTGAGCACGTGGCCCTTGTATTGAGGCTAATAGCAACAAAATGAAATTAGCACCATAGCAGGAGTATTCATCAATTAATCCAAACAGGCACATGTGCTGCCATACCTGAGCCAGCGCTCTCCACATTTAGCGTCGAGGACGGCGTGTGCAGGTTGCCCCGCGGTGGCCAAAGCTCGAGGCGCTACGCTTTGCTGGTTCACGGTCGGGCTCCGTAAGGAGAAAGGGGAGGCAAATCGCAGCGGGAGCGAGAGAGGCGAGCAGGACCTGCAACGCCATGACGAGAGGGGTTGGTACCGTCGCCACTACCACGCTGGCTAGGCTTCCCTCTACAAACTGGCGCCTCCAATTCCACTGTCGCCACAGGCAACCCCAAACCTATACGACCCTAATCCCACCCCTTCTTCTCCGATATGGCCGCGGCACCTCGCATGCCGCCGGTGAGCATAGGCCCTAGCGAATCCGTTTTGGAGAGGGATTGAGATCTGGGAGAGAGGATGGGGAAGACGGAGGATTGGAGCAGGCTGCGTGATGAAGGGGACGAAAGGGGAAAAGAGAACCGGAATAGAGAGGGAAGGGATAAAGTCAGGCTCGCGGTCTCGTGGAGAGATGGAGGGAGCGTCACGTGTCCATTCGCTGCAACCTGGTGGCGGCGGACGCGCGTCAACTGAGGATTTTGTATAAATTGACAATATGTTGTTGGCATCATGCAATACACTTTCATAATATATAAATATTTTTATTCTAGATAATACTTTTTTAGATATTTGCAGTATGGTATATTAAATTGAAGACTCTGTTGGTGCGCTAATGTATTTGTTATTAGAGAAATTAACAAGTGGCAGCTGTCAAGCAGAAGACTGGGAGAGAGGAACTATCAACCTAGATGACATGGCAGTCTTTGAAACCAAGAAACACTGCACGGGGAATAGCCAGAGTAGAGCGATACAACAACAAAAAAAAAGAATTCACAATCCCCAGCTTAAATTAAACCAGGTGGATGGGAGCTAGCGATGGCCATCCGTCCACGTAGCCCCTGCAGGTAGGCGGCCCGGCTCAAATGTGTCAGAGGCCAGCGTTGCAGCAGGCAGCAGCGCCCTGTGGATCGAGGTGAGGTGCGTCACCTCGCTCGACCGGTCACGTCGTCCCGCCGTTCCATCATCGTTAGGTCTCGCTCGCTCTCGCACCCCAAGCTACTAGCGGCCCCTGCTCCGGCTCCGGTCTCCTCGATCGATCTGCTCATCTGCACTCAGAGGAAAAGAGCGGACCAGCGAACACCAAGGGCCGTGCGTTACACCACAAGAAAAAAGATCACGCATGCATCGTCATCTCAGCTCGTCACGGCGACGGCGAGATCTATGTGTTGGTAACTTCTACTTTTCCTTTATAGGCCGGCCCTGCTGGCCTGCATGAGCCGGTCAGCCGTGGCGCGGCTACTGTCTCCGTAGTAGCTGGCTAGGGCTCACCGAATAATTGCGTCCATCGGGCGGAGGTTGACGCGACGCACGCACGCGTACTGCCTCGATCACCTTTCTTGATGCTTTGCTTCAATTCCTTGTTTCTTTGGCACACATGACACTGGAGCACTCGGAAGGAAAGCTGCGCAAAGTGGTTCAGCAGAGCCGTACAGTGACAGCGAGGAAGGGCAGCGCACTTGATACAGTAGCTGGAGCAGTAGGAGCACTCGGAAGGAAAGCTGCGCAAAGTGGTTCAGCAGAGCCGTACAGTGACAGCGAGGAAGGGCAGCGCACTTGATACAGTAGCATGCAAAAGTACTTCCTTCTTCGACGGCAGGGCGTAGCCAGCATTCGACCATAGGGGAGCGAGAGAAAAAAAAAAAAGGCGTAACATGTGCTTCGCACAAGGTGAGATTTGGGGAAGGAAATTTCTAAACGGCCTTAAAATACCAAGTGAAAAATAATAACATGAGAATTTAATTTTAAGCAATAGAGTATGACTCCGGTACATTATGCACAACAATGATAAAGATGAATTTGACGACACAAACAAAGTTAGAAGAAATCTACGTATCAATAATATATTTATGTTAAATCTGAGAACCAAAGGCATACCTGAGGAAAAAATTGAAGATATCAATAGATTAGGAGATTTATGGTATTCAATCTAATCACAAATCAAAACTATTATTATTGATTAACTTAATTATGTTATACTGCTCTAGCCACCACCAACCTGATCCATATCATCAGAGACTTGCAATTGGCTAGGAGGCTACCTGTTGGCGTGTTGCGCGAAGGTTAGAGCAGCAGCAGCTAGCAGCGGATGGCTGGCTTGCTACGACAGCGCACGGCAGTAGACCAGCAGAGGAAAGGAGGGCGGAGCCGCGGAGGCTGGCGCGTTCGGTTGCCTTGCTAGCTTGCCTAGCTTTGCCAGGCGAGGCGAGCAAATCCTTGCTCAGCCAGGCTAGCAAAAACCACTCTCCCGCGGCGGCAAGGCTACATAGTAGCTGGCAAAGGTTCCAAATAGCCCATAAATTGCAGAGACGCCGGGCATGGCGGCAATAGACTAAACACATGAACGATGGTAGGCAAATCATGCTATTCATGTAGTGCACGTGGCCTTGAGGGGTGTTTCGCTGATTTGCGGCGCCTCACACTTGAGCACCTTGGGTACAATCACGGGTCAGAGATCCCAATCAAGGATTGGAACCTCCCGCCGTAGTAGATCCGTGAAACGATTGTCCGGAGGGATCCTGTGAGGACATGCGCACCAGTGGTGTGCCCTAGGCTCGGTAGGCTAGCTAGGACGTCCTCTAACGTTGTCGAGATGAGAGAAGAACAACAGCTAGGGTTTGGCGGAGCTAGGGTACAGAAAAAACGAAAAAGATAAAAGAAATTGTATTGATCGATTGTGGATGATCAATCGGCCTTTGACCCTTTGTATACAAAGGGTGGCTCGGTCTTTTACCTTGTTCGGCCAATGAATAGCTATCGAACATCAAACACATCACGTGGCTCCTAGCTGGGTACGCAAGCCATCGGAGATTTCCTTATCTCGTGCATGCAAAATTAGGTACAGTAACCACCAACTAGGACTCCCTAGCAGACTCTCCAGTTCGGCGATTGAGCAGCTTCCAAATAATCTTAGGGCCGGTTTGTTTCCCTAGAATTGAAACTCATTGCATGAATCATATTCTAACAATTAGATTCTATAGGAAATGAATTCCGTAGAATTTGATTCAATTGAATTTTCTTGTGTGGTTGTACCAATAAATTTTTAAAAAAATTAAATTTCAAATGTTGTTTGGATGCATTATTAGTAATATATGAAGTTTTCACCATCCAGCTGAATACCGCTTTCTCTCACATCCTTCTAAGCTGCTTTCTCTCTCATCCGAACTCTCACCTCTCTCTCTCATCTGAACTCTCACCTCTCTCTCTTCCGAACTCTCTCTCTCTCTCATCTCCCTCTCATCCTTCCAACCAGGTGAACACTAGAGTATTTCATCCCGTCATACACCAGTAATTTGAATGTTTATCTCCAAAAAGCAGATAAGCTTCTCTCTCTACAATGCTGATATACATTCATACTTGACAATGCAATCATGGTAGACATATCTGATTACTTGCAACATGTCAAAGGAGATTACAATCATGACAAGTTGAAGCCACATATTATCTAAACTTTCATGACAGACATAGTATGAGATCAGGACAGACATATTATCTTGACAATGCAAGCAATACAGACATAGTATCTAAACTTACATATGTTGAAGTCACATATTATTACAAGGTAATGCAAGTTCAATAGACATTATCCATCACTTGATAGTATAATTTATCAATGAAATAGTTTTTTCACTTCTTGAACTGTTTTAGGAGCCACCTCTTCCTCATCTTCTCCGGAAGCGTCAACAGAGACTCATACTTGCGTGCATCACCGGTCAGGATATCAAATAGGTCCAACAAAGTGTCTTCATCCAATCCTTGTACCTCATTCAGTGTGTCTAGAATTTCTTTTGATGTTGGGCCTTTAGGGGCTTCCTCCTTGAGTGCTTCAGCGAACTTGTCCATTTTTTCAGCTATCATAGAGGTAAGAGAGTCACCTGACCGTTGCCTCTTTAAACTTCTTGAAGTTGCCGATGATGTGGGCTCTTTGTTACTAAGATCTTCCTTACTCATATCTTTTGAGCTCTCAGCTGCAGTCTTTGCCGCTTCACCAATGGCATGGTCTTTGCCAAACACCAAGCTAATTGAGTCCCAGTACAAGATAGTCTTGTGCCTGTACTCAGTAGCTTCTTTGTTTTTCTACAGAAAATAAATGTACTTGGTTAGAAAACAAGTGTAGAGCAAGTATGTACAGAACCCAAATAGAAGTACAATCATTGTAGTTTACATACAGACCAGTTTAGACACATACAGACCAGTTTACATACTGTAGTTCAAATATAGGAACTTCTGCATGGCTTCTACTACTAGAAATACACATACTAGCAGCTCTAGTCGCATTTTGCACAATGAATATCTACAAATTGAAACACATCCATGGCTCCTTTTGTAGAACTCGCAACAAAAGGTATAACTGACAAAACCATTGTATGGTGCTACACAACAATACTAAATGATGTCCATTCATGTTTTATACTTAATTTGTAATTCGTGCTACACAACAATACTAAATGATGTCCATTCATGTTTCATGCTTAATTTGCAATTCTAGCAAAGAGACAGGTGCATCTAAAGTTAAAAAATTGCAGAGTATGGATAGGCATTGTTCATGCTAGTGATCTCTAGTTTCCTCACTCAAGATTCTCAGCATTATTAAGGAGCAACACCAAATATCATAAATTTGAGCATGCATTGATGATAGAATTTATCATACATTGACCATGTCTCGCTTGGTAATCAGCAAATATTTGGTTAGCTTTAGTATCCCTAAAATTGCTCCATTCATTTGATGATTGAACATTGGTAATCATACCCACTTCACTTTGAACTTCATGAGATTCAACATATATTACTTGATCAACTTGGTGTATAAGTAAGTCATCCATATCTCTCTGTCTATCAATTACAAAGTTGTGCAATATGCAACAAGCATTAATGATCCTAATCTGCAAGAATTTAGTAGAAATGAGTTACATGCTAGGGTCATTCAGAGGTGAATTTCAAGCTAGATTACTAACTACGGAACACCTGATTTTGTAAGTCAAAATATGAGTTGCTTCTTAGTATAGCCCACTGTTGGAGGTATGCCCTAGAGGCAATCATAGAGATGATGATATTCCATTTGTATCCATGATTTGTATATTGTGTTCATTGAATATCCATTAAAGGCTACTTGAATTGATTTGCAATTATGTGAATTGTATGTGAAACTCTTTACTTGTATGGTTATTCTAAAGTTGTCCCTAGTCGGAGCTCATGTGAGGACACACATGAATATTAGACTAGCACATGTATTAGTTGATGACTATGTTTCACAAGTCATGGACATGGAGATGTTGAACTAATAATGTGGACACATGTGGAGATATGTGCTAGGACTGACCCAACACGAGAAGTAGTTCTCTCTTTAAACAACATATACGCTTTGTCCTTAGACCTGAGATTGTCGCATGTATTCAAGATGTGGATCGACCTACTTAGGGGCTATCAAACGCTACGCCGTAACAGGGTAGTTATAAAGGTAGCTTTCGGGTTTGTCAAGAAGAATGCTATGAGACATGGTCAATCAAGATGGGATTTGCCCCTCTCTGATTGAGAGTGATATCTCTGGGCCCCTCGAGTGATCGGATCCGAAAATGCATGGCCATGCTACGTACGGTTAAGAGTTAACCTACAAAGGGATTCCGAATCCCAGGATCGAGAAAGAGCGGTCGGCTTGAAGCTAGACCAAATATCGTGAGGCAAAGGGAATAGCATGTATATTATGTTGTGATGGTTCGTCTGATATGATCTTCGTGTGCGTATAGGAGTTGGCACGTCTTGCTAGAGGCCGCTACCGACTATTGGGCCGAGTACGAGTACTCGGGTCATGTCTATACGTATCCGAACCCATAGGTCACACACTTAAGGGGCTGGAAGCCCAATTCGGATCTGATCCAAGTTGGATTAGGTTTAGAAGTACTAATGGGCCTCGGACCCAGAGGCCCGTCAGGAACCTCTATAAATAGAGGGGTGGGGGCGCCCTAGGGTTGACACCTTTTGGCGAAACACACCTGCCGCGCCTCCCATGCCCTCGCCTGTTGCAACTCACGGATCTAGCAGTCCGGCTTGCGACGCTTCCTCCCTGCACGTGTGGATACCTTGGAGGTGTTGCGCCTGCAGCACTTGGACGAGCCGCCGACGAGCCACGACGAGCCGACGACGAGCCGCGGCACGGGAGGCGATCTTGCTGCGCGTGGACGAGCTACTGAGGAGCTGCTGGACGTTGACGTGATCGACTACGTACGACTACGTGATCGTCTTCACTGTATCGACGCATATCTACATCTTCCGCACCAGTAGTGCGTCGAGTGGTAATCCCGTGATCCTTATACGGCAGTTCTTCCTGGTTTTACGCGGTAGAAATTTTGATTTGCGCTAGCGTAGCCTACCTCGTATCCCTACAGTGGTATCAGAGCCGTAGCTATTTAGTTTTGGATTCGGGATGTGTGCATATGGAGATATGCTAGTTTTCAGTTTGATCTATGTCCTGGTTTCGTGCCCTTGCTGCAATGGTAGTGTAACGACATACTCCTACCGGTCGGTTTCCGCCATCGGAGTTAAGTGATACACGTAAATCCAGCTGCAATGAGCGAAGATCAATATGATTGGTCGAATCGAAATTCAGGGTCATACGCCAGGCGCATTAGATGTGCAATAGTAGATGAGATCTACTACCGGGGTCGGGATTTTTGCCGTATGCGTATGCTTCGGTAAATCAGCCGTAACTTTTCGGTATGATCTCAGATCGGGGCGAATTTTATATGAAAATTGATCTACAGAAAAAGTTACACATGAAATTCAACCGCTTTGCCGTTTTTGGCGAAATTAGATTTCCCAAATTCGGCTTGGAAGATGGAGTTTCGGGCATCCGAAGTTTGGAACGTTAGGACGCTTAACTCTGTTCTGCAGGATGTATGTATGTATCTTGTGATCAGTATGGCCCCTTGTGTATGTGATGCATGTGTGTAACTCATTCATGACCTGCGTGTCGCGCGTACGGCAACACGGCAGGAGCCATATGTGTTGTCACTTTATTGTATTTAATGGTCTGCGTACCAATCTGTGATGATCCAAGCAACTATGTAATCTTCATTACTAGCTTCTTTACTAGCTATTAGGCGTAATAGCATGTTCTAGTTCTTGGAGGACTCATCACCAGGAGGATGGCGCACATGGAACATGGAGATGGAGATCACCATGGTGAACAGGTTCTATGGAGATGGAGATCACCATATGAAAACGGGCCATACTGTGTCACAACTGTGTGAATGCTATTCTGTTTATGTTTTACTTTCTGCATGCTGTGATGTTAGAAGTAGAACGATCCCTCACAAAAGTTTAAGTTAGTATGCCCTCCCAACTAAAACTTGCACCGTCCCATGTCTTGTACAATTAGTGGTGGGTCTATGAAATTAGGGTGCCACTAGTTTTCCTTGACTAGACGGGTTTGTGTCGGACACTTACACGCATAAGGGTTGGTTTGCTTAACAAGGTTATCTTAACGGTTAAGGACCTTGGGGCATAAAGGTTGGGCGCCGAGACATAGAGATGTCACCCAACAACAGGAGTCATATGTGATATGATTAGCAAGAGTTGCTTACCGATCTACCTTGTTTGCTAGCGGTGATGCTAAAGCTCACTAGTAGACCTGTTAGTTGTGGATCCTGAATCACTAAGTTTCAATAGAGGGATATTGATTTTAGTGGGAGTAGATTCTATTAAAATAGTTTAATGTGATTTGCTCTATCATGGATACGTTTGTCTTAGTGTATTTTGCATTACTTTGTTGTAGATTAAATGGCACCTAGCAGCACTACACCGTTTGCTTTGCGTTCGGTCCTTGAGAAGGACAAGTTGAATGGAACAAATTACTCGGATTGGATCCGTAACCTGAGAATTGTTCTCAGGGCTGAGAAAAAGGAAGATGTTCTGGACAACCCACTACCAGAAGAACCTGCTGATGATGCACCCGCTGCTGCTAAGAATGCTTACAAGAAAGCATGTGATGCTAACCTCGAAGTAAGCTGTCTTATGCTTGCTTGCATGGAACCCGAACTGCAGATGCAGTTCGAAACAAACCATGAGGCTCACGATATGATCATGGCGCTTAGAGACATGTTCCAAACACAGGCCAGGACTGAAAGGTTCAATGTGTCTAAGGCCTTTGTTGAGAGCAAGCTAGCAGAAGGCGCAGCAGTAGGACCACACGTAATCAAGATGGTTGGTTACACTCAACGGTTGGAGAAAATGGGCTTCCCACTGGGCCAAGAGTTGGCCACTGATTTCATTCTTTCGTCTCTTCCGCCTAGCTATGGGAACTTCATCTCGAACTACCATATGCATGGGACGGAGAAGGGTTTGAATGAGCTGTGTGGCATGCTTTAAACAGCAGAGGCTGACATCAAGAAAAGCGCTAGTGCCAGCCATGTGATGGCTATACAGAACAAGCCTAGCTTTAAGAAGAAGGGCAATTCTTGGAAGAAGAAGGGCAAGGCTGGTACGTCCAAGCCAAACCCAGCGCCCAAGGTTAAAGCTGGACCTGGACCTGCTCCAGACAAAGAGTGCTTTTACTGTCATGAACTTGGTCACTGGAAGAGAAACTGCAAGCAGTACCTAGCTTCATTGAAGAATGGCGGAAGTAAGAGTACTTCTACCTCAGGTACGCTTGTTGTTAATGTTATAGACAACATTTTTCTCGCTGATACAATTATTAATTCTTGGGTATTTGATACCGGATCGGTTGCTCATATTTGCAATTCGATGCAGGGAATGATAAGAAGTAGAAGCGTGGAAAGAGGAGAAGTTGATTTCCGCGTGGGCAATAATGCAAGAGTTGCTGCGTTGACCGTCGGGATGATGCAACTCCACCTCCCGTCAGGATTTATTATGGAGTTGAATAATTATTATTTCGTTCCTAGTTTAAGTCGAAACATTTTGTCTCCTTCATGCTTGATGAAGGATGGTTATTCATTTGCGAGTGAAAACAATGGTTGTGTGATCTCTAAGAATGATATGTTTATGGCTTTTGCACCCATTGTGAATGGATTATTTGTTTTAAATCTTGATGGTTCACCTATCTGTAACGTAAGTGCTAAAAGGCTTCGGCCTAATGATTTGAGTCCTACCTACTTGTGGCATTGTCGTTTGGGTCATATAAGTGAAAAGCGCATGAAGAAGCTCCATTCTGATGGACTTCTAACTTCGTTTGATTTTGAATCATACGAGACATGTGAGGCTTGCTTGCTAGGCAAGATGACCAAGACGCCTTTCACAGGATTTCCTGAGAGAGCAGTAGACTTGTTGGAACTCATACATAGTGATGTATGCGGACCAATGAGCACGACGGCTAGAGGAGGATTCCAATACTTCATAACTTTCACTGATGATTTTAGTAGATATGGCTATGTCTACTTGATGAGGCACAAGTCTGAAACCTTTGAAAAGTTCAAGGAATTTCATAATGAAGTTGAAAATCAGCGTGGCAAGAAAATTAAGGCCTTACGATCTGATCGTGGAGGCGAGTATTTGAGCCGAGTTTAGCAATCATCTAAAGAGTTGCGGAATTGTTCCACAACTTACGCCGCCTGGAACACCTCAGAGAAACGGTGTGTCCGAGCGACGTAATCGAACTTTGTTAGACATGGTTCGATCAATGATGAGCCAGTCGGACCTACCGTTGTCATTTTGGGGATACGCTCTAGAAACAGCAGCTTTCACACTTAATAGGGTACCATCTAAATCCGTAGTTAAGACACCATATGAGATATGGACTGGAAAGGTTCCTAGTGTGTCTTTTCTAAAGATTTGGGGATGTGAAGTGTTTGTCAAGCGACTTCAGTCGGACAAGATCACACCCAAGTCGGATAAGTGCATTTTCGTGGGATATCCAAAGAAAACTTTGGGATATTATTTCTACAACCGATCAGAAGGCAAAGTGTTTGTCGCTCGGAACGGGGTTTTCCTAGAGAAAGAGTTTCTCAAAGGAGAAAAGAGTGGAAAGACAGTGCATCTTGAAGAAGTTCAAGATGAGCCGATCGGGCAAGAATCAATGAGTGATGCTAACATAGCAGAACAAGTTGAGATACCCATGGTAAGAGAAGCACCGCCACAACCACGAAGGTCGGCAAGGCTCCGCGAAATGCGGGAAATATTATTGTTGGACAATGATGAGCCTGCGACATATGTAGAAGCAATGATGGACCCAGACTCCAAAAAATGGAAGAGTGCCATACAATCCGAAATAGAGTCCATGGGAGACAATCAAGTTTGGACTTGGTTGACCCGCCTGATGGTGTTAAAGCCATAGAGTGCAAGTGGATCTATAAGAAGAAAAAAGGACATGGATGGAAATGTTCACATCTATAAAGCACGACTTGTCGCAAAAGGTTTTCGACAAGTTCAAGGAGTTGACTACGACGAGACCTTCTCGCCCGTAGTGATGCTTAAGTCCATTCGGATTATTCTAGCTATAGCTGCATATTTCGATTATGAGATATGGCAGATGGATGTCAAGACAGCTTTCCTGAATGGAAACCTAGCTGAGGACATGTATATGATACAGCCCGAGGGTTTTGTCGATCCGAAAAATGCTGGAAAGGTATGCAAGCTTCAGAGATCCATTTATTTATTGAAGCAAGCATCTAGGAGTTGGAACATTCGTTTTGATGAAGTGGTCAAAGGGTTTGACTTCACCAAGAACGAAGAAGAGTCTTGTGTTTACAAGAAGGTTAGTGGGAGCTCTGTAGTATTTCTAATCTTATATGTGGATGACATATTACTGATTGGAAATAACATTCCTATGCTTGAGTCCGTAAAGACTTCACTGAAAAATAGTTTTTCGATGAAGGACTTAGGGGAAGCGGCATATATTCTAGGCATTAAGATCTATAGAGATAGATCGAGAAGGCTTATAGGTTTAAGCCAAGATACTTACATTGACAAAGTGTTGAAGCGGTTCAGCATGGAAGAGGCAAAGAAAGGGTTCTTGCCTATGTCACATGGAATACATCTCAGCAAGACTCAGTGTCCTTCGACTGCTGATGAGCAGGATCGCATGAGTAGAGTGCCATATGCCTCGGCTATTGGATCTATCATGTATGCAATGATAAGTATTCGCCCAGATGTTTCATATGCGCTAAGTATGACAAGCAGACACCAGTCTGATCCAGGTGAGAGTCACTGGACAGCGGTGAAAAACATTCTTAAGTACTTGAGAAGGACTAAAGATATGTTCCTCGTCTATGGAGGTGAGGAGGAGCTCGTTGTAACAGGTTACACCGATGCTAGTTTCCAAACCGACAGAGATGATTCAAAGTCACAATCAGGATTTGTGTTCACGCTAAATTGTGGTGCTGTTAGTTGGAAGAGTTCCAAGCAGGAGACGGTGGCCGATTCTACGACAGAAGCCGAGTACATCGCGGCTTTGGAAGCCGCGAAGGAAGGTGTTTGGATAAGGAATTTCCTTATTGAGCTTGGTGTGTTCCCGAATGCGTCCAGCCCATTGAATCTCTACTGTGATAATAATGGGGCAATTGCGCAAGCAAAGGAGCCAAGGAACCACCAGAAGAACAAACACGTAATGCGGCGATTTCATCTCATTCGAGACTTCGTTAACCGGGGTGAGATCAAGATATGCAAAATACACACGGATCTGAACATTTCTGATCCGTTAACAAAACCACTCCCGCAGGCTAAGCATGATGCGCATGTAAGAGCTATGGGTATTAGGTACCTTCTAGATTGACTCTAGTGCAAGTGGGAGACTGTTGGAGGTATGCCCTAGAGGCAATCATAGAGATGATGATATTCCATTTGTATCCATGATTTGTATATTGTGTTCATTGAATATCCATTAAAGGCTACTTGAATTGATTTGCAATTATGTGAATTGTATGTGAAACTCTTTACTTGTATGGTTATTCTAAAGTTGTTCCTAGTCGGAGCTCATGTGAGGACACACATGAATATTAGACTAGCACATGTATTAGTTGATGACTATGTTTCACAAGTCATGGACATGGAGATGTTGAACTAATAATGTGGACACATGTGGAGACATGTGCTAGGACTGACCCAACACGAGAAGTAGTTCTCTCTTTAAACAACATATACGCTTTGTCCTTAGACCTGAGATTGTCGCATGTATTCAAGATGTGGATCGTCCTACTTAGGGGCTATCAAACGCTACGCCGTAACAGGGTAGTTATAAAGGTAGCTTTCGGGTTTGTCAAGAAGAATGCTATGAGACATGGTCAATCAAGATGGGATTTGCCCCTCTCTGATTGAGAGTGATATCTCTGGGCCCCTCGAGTGATCGGATCCGAAAATGCATGGCCATGCTACGTACGGTTAAGAGTTAACCTACAAAGGGATTCCGAATCCCAGGATCGAGAAAGAGCGGTCGGCTTGAAGCTAGACCAAATATCGTGAGGCAAAGGGAATAGCATGTATATTATGTTGTGATGGTTCGTCTGATATGATCTTCGTGTGCGTATAGGAGTTGGCACGTCTTGCTAGAGGCCGCTACCGACTATTGGGCCGAGTACGAGTACTCGGGTCATGTCTATACGTATCCGAACCCATAGGTCACACACTTAAGGGGCTGGAAGCCCAATTCGGATCTGATCCAAGTTGGATTAGGTTTAGAAGTACTAATGGGCCTCGGACCCAGAGGCCCGTCAGGAACCTCTATAAATAGAGGGGTGGGGGCGCCCTAGGGTTGACACCTTTTGGCGAAACACACCTGCCGCGCCTCCCATGCCCTCGCCTGTTGCAACTCACGGATCTAGCAGTCCGGCTTGCGACGCTTCCTCCCTGCACGTGTGGATACCTTGGAGGTGTTGCGCCTGCAGCACTTGGACGAGCCGCCGACGAGCCACGACGAGCCGACGACGAGCCGCGGCACGGGAGGCGATCTTGCTGCGCGTGGACGAGCTACTGAGGAGCTGCTGGACGTTGACGTGATCGACTACGTACGACTACGTGATCGTCTTCACTGTATCGACGCATATCTACATCTTCCGCACCAGTAGTGCGTCGAGTGGTAATCCCGTGATCCTTATACGGCAGTTCTTCCTGGTTTTACGCGGTAGAAATTTTGATTTGCGCTAGCGTAGCCTACCTCGTATCCCTACACCCACCTCATCTTAAATAGCCCAAATGTTCTCTCTATCACATTTCTAGCAGTTGAATGGCGCAAATTGAATAGTTCTTTGGGAGTGGATGGGTTATGCCCTTGAGCAGCCCACTCATTCAAGTGGTAGCGAGTGGATCGATATGGAGCAAGAAAGCCCGGTCCATTAGGGCGTGTTTGGTGTCCTGGAGGAGCCCAGCCTGGCTCGTACCAGCCAGCCAGGCTCCCCTGAGCCTGGTCGCGCGCATGCAACGCCGATTTGTTTGGTTGAGCGCATGGAATGAGCCAGGCTCCGCGGATACGCTGTTTGGTTGACTGAATGTACTCGAAATTTGAAATAATAGATGCAGGAATGGTGTTTGGTTAGTCGCATGCAATTGTATGGGGTTACCCCCTGCATGCAGTGGTATTCTTACCACTGCCTTGTTCAACACAAGGAGGTAACCATAAATACAAGAACAGTTGCAAACATGATCCACATTACATCAACTTGTACAGCAAAAAAGCAATGATTACAAACTGAACAACTATAATTACATCTTTAACATTCCATAATTCCATCTTAGGAGGGTCATGTGAGTCTGTTGGCTTGACGTCTTTGTTTTGAAGACTGTAGAACGCTGCAAATGCTTCATCACTTGACTTGTACTTCTTGTGGCAGGCCCCCTTGTAGCCACTGACCTGAGCATGGGCATCAACCCAATTGGAGTAAACTCCAGGTTGTCGGCCAACATGAACAACATACCAGGCCATAGATGTCTACAATTCATGAAACATTAGTAACATATATAAATATAAACATGCATTTCATATGAAGGTTACAAAGGATGACATTATAAGGTTACAAAGGTCGACAGGAAGCAAATCAGGAACTCTTTCATCAGACAGACAGAAAGGATCAAGAGACCAGACAGCAACATTACTACAACATCAAGCATACAGGCAGAGCCACAAGCAACTTATGAAACAGCCAGGAAGTAGGCACAACAACAGAAAATACCTCAACAGAAAGGATAAATAAGAACCATATGAATAGGATATCATCATTGGCATGGACATGTGCTCAGATTAACATGCATTTCATATGAAGGTTACAAAGGATGACATTATAAGGTTACAAAGGTCCACAGGAAGCATATCAGGAACTCTTTCATCAGACAGGCAGAAAAGATCAAGAGACCAGACAGATACAACTACAACATCATTGGCATACAGGAAGAGCCACAAGCAACTTATGAAACAGCCAGGAAGTAGGCACAACAACAGAAAATACCTTAACAGAAAGGATAAATAAGAACCATATGAATATGATATCATCATTGTCATGGACAGAGAGGACCAACAAGAAGCATATCAAAAGCATATCATCATTGGCATGGACATGTGCTCAGATTAAAACACAATAGGCACAACAGACACAATAGGCACAATAGACACATGCTCAGATATCTAACTCAGACAGTATGGTTATCTAAGTCAGGCAAGTAGAAGGCTACAGTTAGCCATATAGTCAGGAGACAGGATCAAGTCCCCATCCCAAAAGAATGCATCAAGTTGTCAGCTGCACAAAAGACCATCAGATCAGGCAACAGGTATGCACAAAAGAAGCCACAACTGCACCAGGTCGTCCAAAAGAGTCACTGCCCAACCAGAACAGCACAACAACAAAGCCCAGTCCCTCACATGTAGTTGTTCTTGGCCAAGTAGGTACTCAGCCAAAGAACACGGTGTGAGTGAGACATCTGCACAAAAGCAGATCCCTGGGCCTTATTGTTAAGCAGGTGACCATATGCAAGCATTAGAGCTTCATCACTGAACCCTGGCATGTACATCAGTGCACCATACAGGTCAGGGTGGGAATCCTCAACCTTGGTAGAACGTATAGCATCTGCAACATTGTTCACTGCATCAGTCATGCCAGTAAACACAAGGACATCATCATCTGACAACATGGACCTCTTTCTCTTGCTTCCAACAGGTGGTCTGACTTGGACACAAAAGCTGCCTCAGGCTTTCCAGGAGTAAGCTCCTCAGGCAGGTCATGCTTCAATGGGTTGTAGGCAAACTCAGAAGGACTACCAAGAGCCTCATTTGACCCCATAGCATACTTACCTGTTGCCTGACCATTACCAAAGATGACCATCATCTCCTGGTAGTACACAATTGGCTTGTTGAGGTACTCAGCATCTTTGGGATGTGCCTGCATTAACACAACTCAAGTTAGATACTTAAGTTGCTACACATTTAATAAAGAAACAGCAACATTACTACATACCTTGATGTGGCCATTGTAGTGCTCCTCCTCAAGGACAATCATTGAGCTGTCCTCATTCCAGTTGGCTCCACTCAGCTCTCTGAGCTTTGAGATTTTAACCCACCTCTGCCTCCACTTCCTCAAGTGGTTATACACCTGTGTGCCAGTAACTTCATTCCCACTGAACTCATGCAGAGCCTTGGCAACCTGATTGAGGTGGACTTCTTTGAAACCTTTATCAGTCCTAACACCAGTTGAAATCAGCTGGCACATGCGGCGAAGAATGAATCCAGACATCACATCTGTCCACCTCATAGCAGGTCTCTGCTGAGCAGCACCAGGAGGAACCCCAACAGCCCCAACAGGGCCAACATCCCCATCAGCCCCAACAGCCCCAACAGCCCCACCAGGGAACACAAGCTCATCATCAGCAAGGATCTCAGCATTCATCTCCTCAGCCATTCCTATTTCCAATTGCCACACCCCCACTCAGAAACAGGAATAACATAGGTGGGGAAACATCATTGCATGTGTCATGTGCCCTTAGTCATCAATATGCATTGCACTCAAGAGGAAAATAGGAATAAAAATTCATCACTGCACATGTCTCATGCCTCAGTTCAAATGAAGTATCAGAGAAAATAAATTCATCACTGCAAATGTCTCAAGCCTCAGGTCAAGTGTAGTATCAAAAGAGGTGTAACATCATTGCACATGTCCAATGCCTTAGCTATATTGTGTAATGAAATAAGTAAAATCATCATTGCAATTGTTCAATGCCTCAGAACATAAGTAAAATCATCATTGCAATTGTTCAATGCCTCAGAACATAAGTAACAAACATAGAATACAAAACAGATACAACTTAGATGTGAGAGTTGCCCCTATTGGACCACATGTGTTCAGCCCATTCATCCCTACTTTGAGCCCAAACAGCATTGTCATCCATCTGGACCCCATGTGCAGGACTACCATTATTGTTGGGCACCCATGAGAACTCAGTAGGAACTACCTCATCAACCCCATGCCCAAGTATCCAATTATGCAATATGCAGCAAGCAAGTACTAACTTGACTTGTGTCTTGTAGGGATGAAATGGTTTATTATCAATGATGCGAAAACGGTTCTTCAAAGCACCAAAAGCCCTTTCAACAGATACTCTGAGACTTGAATGCCTCAAATTAAACAACTCCCTTGGGTTGGTTGGGTAGTTCCTAGCACCATACTCTTTCAGATGGTACCTAGTACCACGGTAAGGAGGAAGGAATCCAGGACGACAAGCATATCCAGCATCTACTAAGTAGAATTTTCCTATAACAAGTACAGAAATGCATTAAGTCCATTGTTATGAAGTTACAATGTTTATTTAGGTACCCAATTCAGCTAATTACCTGGTGGAACCCTTAACCCATCCTCCCTCTCTAGTGCATCAGCAAGAACAGTAGCATCATGAGCAGACCCTTCCCAACTAGCTAAGACATAAGTAAATTTCAGATCAAAGTCAACAGCTGCAAGGACATTTTGTGTGGGGTAGTGCTTCCTTCCCCTAAATGCTGCTTGGATCTTTGCTGGCACTCTAGCATATACATGAGTCCCATCTATTGCCCCAACACAGTCCTACATGAAAACCCAATAGATGCATGTTACATGATATGCACCCAAGTATGCAGCAATAACCTACAAACTACATGACAAATTTGTTACCTTGAAATATGGGTACCATCTTGGGCTATTGCTTATCTTAACTGGTGTCTCATTAGATGGAGCTCTAATCATTTCTTGCCTAAGTTCCCCAATAGCATACAAGACCTCCTTGAAATATCTATGCACTGTTTCTATTGACCTTCTCCAATGTTGGTGAATAACTCTAAAGCGTTGGTTGTGGCCAACAATGTGTAGAAACATTGCTAGCTGCTCTTCAACACAACTATGAAGGCTATCTGACAGCAACTGCCTTTCCCTAAGCAAGTTGCACAGTGCAAAAAAAGGTGCTTTTCTCATGCGAAGCATAGCAACACACTCTATATCAGTGCAATTGTAAATTTTGTCCAGGTTCTTTTGGCGTTCCTCATCCATGGCACTCAAAGGGCCATAACTGATCTGTGGCCTTGAACTACGTTGCATTCTTATCCTAGTCAAGAAGAATGCATACATAGCCGTGATAAGAGCAGCAGCTCGGGCAAACAGCAAGCGTTGCTGGTCCTCCAAAGCCATCTAAGCAAACAAGACAATTACCATGACTACCAAAGCAGCAATACAGTGACAAACTTCATTGCCATGCAACACATGCTCAGATTAAAGGGAAAATGAGACAACATCATTGGCATTGAACAAGTGCTCAGATAAAAACAGCATATCATCATTGGCATTGAACAAGTGCTCAGATAAAAACAGCATATCATCCTTGGAAGCAAACAAGTGCTCAGATTAAAACAGCATATCATCATTGGCATTGAACAAGTGCTCAGATTCAAACAAGCATCAGCATTGGCATGGACATATGCTCAGATTAAAAGAGAAAACATCATTGACTTGGACATAAGCTCAGAAGAAATAGCATTATCAGATCTGTAGCGCACACAATCACCATCGATAGCACCAGCATTCATCAGAAAAGGTGGAGAGGGAGGGGAGGATTGCTTATACCGAAGGAGGACGGCAAGCACCCAAACAATGTTGCACACGAACAAACAACCGACAGCAGATCTGCAACCTGGCAGCATCAACAGGGATTCATACGTTACAACCCTAAGCAACATTGATTCATACGTTAGGAAAAAGAAAGAAATAAACAGGAAAAAAAACCCTAACCAAGAACATAGATTCGTACCTTCGAACCAAGCGAGGAACACAGATCTGAGATCCCTGCATCGATTTGAAAAAAAACCACTCAGAAATGCATCTAGGGTTAGGAGATCAAGAACACGGGGGGGGGGGAGGGGGAGGCGAACCAGATTACCTGCGCAAGAACTCAGATCCAGAGCACCTACGAAGCAACGAAGGAGGTAGGGGATCAATACAACGCGAATCGATGAACCGAATCCATGAAAACCAGAGGAAGAGAGGAGAGGGGAGCACCTCAGATCTAGCGAAGAAGACGAATGGTGACCGAGGGGGAGCGGAGGCGGCGGGGAGGGGGATATATGGCCGGTGAGTGGCGCGAAAGGGGGAGGTAACCCCAGCGAAATGGCGCGAGCTCCCGCCGGCCAGTTTTCGCCTCCCGCGCTCCCGCCGTCGCACCGCGGGAGCCAGGCCCGGCGGAAACGGCCGCTCCTCTCGTATCCGCAGAGCCTGGCCGAGGGGGTTCTAGTGCACGCGCACAGCCTGGCTCGCGGGGGGGACCAGGCAACCGAACAGACGGAGGGTGCACGCGGTGAGCCAGGTTCACGCAGCTGCAGGACTCCAAACACGCCCTTAGTGTATGCAACATCTACAGGATAGTATTTCCCACTTGGAATAACAAATGCATCGTCCCGAGACATTGCATCACGTAGCACACGTGAATATGAAGCCGATCCTTCCCATCCCGCTAAGACGTAAACAAATTTCATGTGACGATCACAAACCCCCAAAATATTGGTGGTAATATGTTGCTTCCTATTCCTATACCTCCCTTGGTCAGCGAAAGGCACAAAAACGTTAATGTGTGTACCATCTAATGCTCTAAGGCAATCTTCAAACCACTTCCACTTGGAATCCTCAGGTTCTACTGCTGATGGATCAGAAAGCTTGATAAATTTATGGCATAATGATAGAACGCCTCTCAACACCTCATTGAAATGACGGCAGATTGGCTCAAGCGACCACCCATATGAGCTACGAATCATCCTCATCTTAGTGCCATGGCCCACTATAAGCAAAAAGATAGCCACCTTTTCTTCTACCAACACATTTAAGGTATCACACATACCGTATCTCTCACGTAAGATGGCGCATAGGTCAGAAAATGATCTCTTAGTGAGGCACAAACTGTCATAGCAAAAAACATTTGATCCTTGGTACAGATTTCTTAGCATTTGTTTCCGACCAGCAACATTTCTCTCAGCCACTTCATCCGGATCAACGATATGCCTAGGTCTCTTACGCTGATACCAGTGCACAATCATGCTCATGATAGTAGAAATAAATAAAACAGCCACTCTTTTTCTCTTCTTCCTACGCATCTCTCTCATTTGCTCTATGCTTGTATTAACCAAGTCTATGTTGATGTCAGGCATCTAAAGCACATATGCAAAAAGGAATGTTTTAATTTATCATCAAAATGCTAAACTATTTCACGAAACTAAGCAGAAACATAGGCAGACTGTGAAATGCTGTAGAAGATAAAAAAATAAAAACACTGCACCAACTAAATGCTAGATAAGGGCTGCCTGATGCACCAACTAAGAGGTTTTCGAGTTAAAATGGTAGGTTAAATAACTCAAAAGCGCAGAAGGCCATGTGGCAAATTTGTACACCTTTTGACCCACAATTGCAATGCATTTAGCTTAGGTAGATGGACCTGAATGTCATCAGTATCAAACCTAAATATTATAATTCAAATCATCGTGAACCTAACCATTTATTAAAATAGATTTAGATGCTTGAGATCATTTAGAAACAACTATATCAAAGAGCAGATGCAATACAAACCAGTTTAGTATTGCGTCACTAGAAGGATTTAAGATCAATAATATCATTGCTTCAACACACAATCAGCATGTAAATAATTGGAGGCTAAAACATATTATACGATAAAAGCCGATGTACAAACAAACCAAACTGACAGTGACACTGCCAATTTTATAAAACAATTAAATTCATTGATGGTGTATTCCTTTCTGCGTTCTAAACAAAAGAGTTAAAAATGAATTTATCCTCGAGAAAAATATCAGGGAGTAAGAGACTTTCACAAAAAGAAAATACACTACTACCCTTAACAAAAAATAAAGTTAAAACATTTTGCCATGCTTTCCAAAAAACAGCCCGATTGATATTAAACACATACTAGCATTATTTCCTATAAGACAAGGGAATGGCAGCATTCGAGAATTGAATAACTTCTAGCACTAGTATTCTATATGTAGATGTCCCCACCTCATACAAAGCAACAAATTAGCTTGGCCATAAAGTATTCGGCAACTATATCTAAGGTTTTAACGGTGGAAACATGTAACAGTCTAAATTGGGTTCAAAATCCTCATTAGCAACCGGTCAATAACAATTGACTAGCAAGTCCCAGAACTAGGTCTGCTAGTCCAAAATAACTAGGTCTGCAAGAGCATGCTCTTATCCTACACTACTGCTAGAGCATGCTTGAGATACCAATAGTCATCTCACTGTAAGAAAAGTTAGTCACATCTCTATTTAACGAACTGACAAGTTTTCGCATTACTGTAGTTGATATGCAACTCCACAGGATATCAGAATGGCAGCACATAATGATCTACGAAGAGATTTCAGCTTCTACCAAATTTAAACTATAATGGCAGCACACAGGATGAAGAATCTAAGAGCATGTCACATATAATTAGCACTAGCAGAGAAGCACCAAAGGCCCTCCATGTAATTAGCACTAGCAATCGATAGTGCACGAAATTGCAGAAACTGTTTAGAGCAAGAGGATGGCCTTTCGATTTGACAGCAGAATTACAGCAAAATTAACAAATTCGTGTGTCGCATTTTGTGGAAAGTGCGGTCTACTAGTAGGAGCAAGAGCAATGGCCTTCCAATTTGACAGTGAGAATATGATGCAACTAACTAGTAGTTTCTTTGCTGACTCAAGTAGCACAGGGAATGGGCAGAAGGGATTGTTTGCTAGTGGAGAGCACGCGCGTAGTCGGAATGTTGAAGATGCCGTCCATAGAGATGTGGATGGGGCAGCCGCCGTTGCCGCTGCTCCCAGCCTGCTTGCCGGTGGTGCCTCCCCGCAGATCTGCGGCTTGTTCAAGGGGAAGGGGTGAGCCGGTGAGGAAGAAAAAAGTAAGGGGTGATGCGGAGAGCGAGATGGAGGAGGGAAACTAGAGGAGGTTTACCTCACTGTCGAGGAGGTGGTCGCGAGGGGTCGTGGCGCGGGAGGCGGCGGCACAGCGCTCGAGGAGTCGGAGTCGGGGGCGGCAGCAGCACGGGGGTGAGGCGAGTCAGGAGGAGGCGAGGAGGGGGTGCTGGAGGAGGTGGCGGATGAGGGGGTGCGACGTCGAGATGGAGGGGAGTCGGGAGAGGGAGGCGGCGCGGCATCAGGGAAGGGAGGCAAGTCGAGAGGGGAGGCGAGTCAGATGGATTCGATTTCTTCGTTTTAGGTCCAGAAGGTGTCGCAGGTAAGGAAATTAGCCTGCAGAAATCACCGGAAAGACGATTTCCAATTCCATGTGCAGCCAAACAGGTCAGCCCAGGAATAAGGAAATAAATCTGTCAAATCCGATAGGTAACAGGCAGCACCTCCTCCATTATGCTCATTCTCTTCTCTTCTAATTAAAACATTGTATCCCTGCATGTGGCTTTCTATACCTTGAGTCCTTGATATACGCATGCACGTACGTGAACTTGTTTCTTTGAGCCGAAAGATGCAAGCAGCTTTCTCTTATGCAGGCGCCCCATGTATGCACGTCTCGCTGCTGGAAGGCTGGAACCGAAGCCTCGCAGTTCTCTGGAAAGCAGACAAATGTCGAGAGGTTGCTGGAAAGCAGAGACAAATAGCTAAATCAGTCTCTGTACTCTTCCGAAAGTCTCTGGACACACGAAACTACAAGACCCCAAACATGTCTCTAGTTAACAGCATCTTCATCTGACTGGCCAGATAAAATGCTCAGCGATATCATTAGGCCTAAATAAATGAACAAGATCCTGTGCATCGAACAAGATTCAACATTTATTTCTCAACCCAGATCCTGTTCATGCACGCGGAGACAAGAAGGGAGCAATATATTCCAAAACCCATTTATAATTTTAATTTCAAGAGACGAGTGGACATTTATACGGATCAGGTTACTCCGCAGAATGAACCAATTTTTTTGCCCTTTCCAAATAAATGAACAAAAAACAAATATAATGTCCTCTTGCAAAAAGGAAAAGAAAACATATACCACAGCCCCACCACGGAACCGCAATGCCATGCCTAAAAAACCGAAACCATATACAATCTACACCCAACGGTTCTAAAACTTGACCGGAGAATGCAACCCCACCACCAGAGGGGTGTACTCCAACAAATGCTCTTACAAGCCCCCCAAAAAATTGATGGCCCTAACAGCATGACAAGCAACTGTCATCGAGAGAAGAAACCTTCTGGTGTCACGCTTGCACAACCAAGACCGCAACAACAGCCCATGAGGAACATGACGGCCGATGACAGATTATCCAAGATGGCCCTATCATCGACTTCTCTCGCAAGGATAGAATTTTGCAAGCCTAAAATTGTCCTGCCTTGAAAGGTTGGCTAAGGCTGCAAAACTCAATTACCTGCGACTGGCAAATCATAGAAAATTGACTGACCACCAATGCTAAACCAGCAAAATGGCAAAGCAATCCAACGTAACCATATATCATCTTTGAATCAATCACTGTGTGTTTGCCTTCTCCAATTTCTCTTTCTCAATTTCAACTTTCCTTTCCTCAGCATGTTGAGCTATGCCGCTAGCAAGCGCTTGATAGCGGAAATCTAAAGTCTGCATAAGGTTCTGGAACCTGGCAGGATCAGATACTTGCAAACCTGCGGCAGGTAGTAGAAACTTATGAGGACTAAGAACAAAAGATGCTTTCCAGAGACAGCAAACATTTTAAAACAAAGACTAAAATTTACCTTGGACGGTTTCGACAAAGAAAATGAAAGGATCCACCTCATCTATTGGTGACTGTAGCTCCTCGTCATCACTAAAATCATCATCTGAGTCATCATCCTCGTCAGCTGGCTGGAAGCCTCTCGCCTGAATCATTACAGAATAAAGAGTCGAGAATCAGGATCAGAAAATGCATCCTCAATACCTATCAACACAAGCTAGGTACTAAGGTACAGACTGAAAAGCACACCTCTGCAGCTAATTTCTGGAGCTGAAGGCTGCTAACTTCATCCCCATCTTCATCATCAAGACCCATATCCTTATCTGAGTCAATTTCCTCATCATCTTCTTCATCAGCATCAAAGCCATCCATGTCATCAGCAGCCTCCTCATTTTGCTTCTTATTTTCTGAGTCAGGGAACAAACAAACACATGTTGAAAAGAATAGTGAAGTCCATGATCACAAAAATAAATTGCAGAGAACACGCACAGTAACCAAAACTGAAGGCACCAACATATCAAATGCAAACTCTACCTGCAACTTGGTCTTTGTAAGCAACAAGCAACTCAAGTGTTGCTTTGAAAATCCGATCTAAAGCTTCTGGTGGAATCTTATCAGCTGGAAGCCCAATAAGAGAAGTCAGGCCCAAGCAGCAAACTTTCTTATCATGCTCTCTGCAAATGAAGCAATACAACAATACTGGCTCATCGTAGGTACATGAAGAAATATAACTGTGCAAAAACGTGATCCATACCTCTTGAAATTGACACGGGCACCACTCTTTTTAACTTGTTGTAGCATAACAAACCAATGGTTAAAAATGTCTGCTGCAACTCCAAGCTTATTTAAGGTTTCAAGGGTCAGCGCAGGATTATAGTAGAGCGCATTAGCAATCTGCAGCCACCACATGATAGTTGTCAGGTCCAAACTTAAACGGAGAGTACATGAATAAGTTAGCCAAGAATCATATCCAGTTAAAAATGGGGAAGTGGTTTCCATCAAGTAAATGAAGGGAAGATAACCCATAAATGTGACTATATCTGGTCTTTTCGCTAACCAATATTTGGAGTCCCATTATTCAGTATAAAATCTTCTCTAGTCACAGTTATATGATTGTGAGACTTTGAGGCACAACTGCACAAGCTCATGACAATTTGGGTTACATCACAATTCACACCTCAGCATCAAGAATTTTAGTTCTTTTCAGGTATCATAAAAGTAAAATGGAAAGTCCAAGGAATTGAAAACATCAAATGCAAAGTGTAAGAATCAGACCCAAGGGCACTACAACCCTTTCACAGGTCCAGGATCTTACCTAGACAAACCAAGGTAGTTGAGCAACATATTAGTTTTTATACTTTTATGCGCCACTTCTATCTATAGTTAATTAAAATTAAAATTGGGGATTCAAATATGGGCAAAATAATTTAGGACACTAATCAGAGACCTAAGTATGAGCCTCGACCTATTCTGTACTAAAAAATCCTTTGGGACGAGTACTAAAGGAAAGCAATACAACTATATCCTAGAAGCTTAAAGTATTCAATTAACCCAAATAAATAAGTCACTTTACAACTCCTGTTGGTCAAACTTTAATAGGTTTGACCATCAATGGATGCAAAATATGTGGATTGAAAAAATAAGGTTGATGTCATAAGATTCATCAGAAAAATCTTTTATAATATAAAATTACTTCTATTTGAAACATCATATTTTCATAGAAAATGCTAGTAAAAGTGTCACCTTGGAGATTGGGTAGATGTTCTAAATGACTTATATTCTGGATCAGAGGGACGATATGTCAACATCAGGGTATATAAATATACATGACTAGATTCTCGAGGAATCCCGCAATGGATGAATCTACTATTAGTTAAACTTGACAAGAATTGAAACCATGAGATGAAAGCAGCCAGTTACATAGTAGCCTTTCATATTATTTGCTCCCTTACAATAATGTTGGTTGAGCCTCCAATTGAGAGGCCGACCACCAGGGTTCGAGCCCTGATGCTCATAGGTCATGTGAGTATAGGGTACCTCACTAAAGGTTTGGTACTTCTCTTAAGGGAACATCTCTCCCTGTGGTTGAGCTTTTTTTCCTAGGATGACATTGATAGATAATGGATACTATTAAGATAATCCAATTTTTATTTGTCTTGCAGATTGGCAAAATAAGAGCTACCCCATCCAGCAGCATGTCCTATTTGAGAACAAGAGGATGAATATTTGCTAGTTTCTTGAATGATCACGATTCACCATACAGAGTTTGCCATCCTTCAGCATGTTGGGCTGCAACCAGTGTCCTCAACCTGGAACCAAGATTCTATCTAGCTGGTGGTGCCAATCTCTAAATGCTAACAAGGAGCCAAGCAGCACAAGAAAGGTTTCTCTCAGCAGGCAGCCAGCTACCAGGCTATTTGTCTTCCAGTACTGAGTTTACAAGCAGCACAAGAAAGGTTTCCCTTGGCTGGCAGCCAGACACCAGGCTATTCGTATTCCATTACTGAGTTTGAAACTCAGGTCCTTTAAGATGGTAAGCAATTTACCCTTATAAGTACTAAACAGAAGTGAAATGCTGAGAATCACTAGACAGATCCTCATCCACATACTAGCCAGTACTAGAACAATCGAGGACTAACATTGGATAATTCTAATCAAAACTCCAAATAGATTTTGAAAACATGTTAACTGGGGGTTCTAGCTGATTAGAGTGTTAGGAAAACACATACAGCATCTATTTTTCGCAGAACTCACGGTAGACCTGTGTCATTTCATTAGAGGGAGGGAGAGGGGGTACAAGGGGAAGGGCTGGGGACAACTTGCACATGATGACATTCAGCACTAGGTTTCTATGCTTAGTGAAACCAATTGGCACTGAGATAGGGAACAAAATAATTATTTAGCTGTGTTCATATTGCATCTTACCACTTGTACAAGGAGGCATTTCAAATATGGCTTCTTTGTTCGACGTAACCGCTCAATTGTAATCCTGAGGTAGTGCTCAACCCACTGATCCACATTGCCTTTGCAATTCTGAAAAAGCACTTCAATGAGCTTGGGAGCAGGTTCGATATCAGAATCTTCCATGTTTTCGTCCATCATAATCTACAAAAGTTGGCATTTATCAGCAAAAGGTAGTAACACTCAGATCACCAGAAAAATAATCAGAAAGATATTGGAACAATTAATTTAAACAAAACATACAGATTGTAGTGCATTCCACAGGCTTTGCTGATAATCTGGATCTTTGCATGCAAGAAAATGATCAGTTCCCCGGGAAATGTAGTTGTCCAACGGAACAAGAATATCTGCATGAAGGTACCCAAAAAAAACACGTTAAGGCCAAATTGCGAACGTTCAACTAACGTGAACAGCGCTTACATTTTCAGGTTGTACTGATGGACAAAAAATAAATAGTTACCTCTCACAAATGGGAAATAAGTACATGTGGATTAGTCACTTTTTTATCAGATAATCAGACAAGTTTTTTTACTAAAAAAACTTGCAGCCTCTTTTCAAGAAATCATTTCTAAAAACAGACCACCATGCATTACAATGCAGCATACCAAAATAAAACATAAAACGGATATGGTATCAAAACCAAAACCAGGCAACAAAAGTACGTCAAAAGAGCACAACGTGTTTTCAGGCCATTGGAAACTTAGTTCTAGACAGCACCTTTTAGCTGCAGTAGTAGACATTAGCTTAGCACACTTAAGAAAACCTACGTCCAGTGCAAATTATAACAGGTTAGACCTAATGTTTCCCATCTGCCAACAGCATCAACTCATGAATGAGTAATGTGCAGTTGTAATCGGTTAGGCAAATTTATCACATGAAATTCATGTAATATTACAACACGCCCAAAGGACAAGTCTATATTCAATAACCATTTATTATATGTCTACAAGAAAACTAGTCTATATACTAGTCCTACATTATATATAACAGAATAACAGCGCCTTTGATTTACTTAAGATGGACCAAATGCATGTATCTTGATGTTCTAAGCATGTGGAAAAGTTTGGAACAGTTCTCAAAATATGGTCAGTTTAAGAATTGGAACACAACAATGATGCAAAAGCACAGTGCATCTGTAAATTATTATGCAAAAGTAACATTTTTTCTGAGAGGATAAAACAAAATATATAGTGCCATAACATAAAGTTAGACTTACTCTCAAAGAAATCTATAGCCCAGTCATTAAGTGCCTCCATCATCAATGGCCACAAGGTCCACATGTCCAGTGAAATTGTAGGAGAGAAAAATGTCATATAGGAGACAATTTCAAGAACTTCTTCGTAAACATCTGCAAAAGGAATTGGGGAGATTAAGTGGATCAACAATAAGAGATAAAATAGCAATATATGATGAATAGAAATCAGTGCTAAAATCAGATAAATTTATGCTTCTGTTGTTTTGGCATGTCAAGCTACAAAAAATCTCTAGTTCTGCTTAAGCATAGTAGCAACTTGAAATTTCATGAAGCTTCTAAAGGTTCAAAAACATTTGGAAACATCTGTCCAACAAAATGCTGCTGTCACATATCCTAAATAATCACTACTTGTGTGACAAATACTACATAACATTAAGAAATTATTTCAGACACTCCACCATTTGGGGAAAAAATGCATGGTTCTCCAGTAGTTTAGCGGGCACATCTAATATTCTTCAAAAGACATCTGCCATGTTTATTTTTATATATTTAATGAACTACAAAAATATTATTGACACCCTCCAACACAATGACATATTTAGACACCTCCCATGAGCCTAGTGACTTCATATGTATTGATCAGAACTATTTTTGTATTAGATCAACCAAAATCATCAATGATAGTGGATCCTTAAGTTATTTTATACATTGTTTGCATCATCCCAGAAGATTTCATACACATATTTTGAGTACACTTGGTTAAGGAGTCAAGCAACTCAAAAGTAACATTTAAAAAAACAAACAACAGACATGTCTACCAGCTATCCATGAATAGTGAGTATATATACCTTGACCATCAGATGTCAACATCCTGCGCATTATAGGCAACAATGTAGGTTCTATTTGTATAAAAAGATGCGGGAGGCTGCTAATGGATTCAAGGATTGTGCTGATCGCTCGTAAGCAACCAACAGCTGCCAAAGCACCAGAATCATCAGCTTCATCATCAGCTTCTGAACTAGCCATACATCTCCAGAAGGCAGCAGCCTATCAGATTAAAGCAGCATGGTTTATAAGTTGAAAACATTTACAGAAGGACTTCAAGTATACAGAAAGTACATACCAAATTCTGGCACAGTCCTAGTGCATATGGTGCCATCTCTTCACCAAATTTGTCAACGATGGTTTCAAGGGTGAACACAAGATCCTCATTCTCAACTTCATTCATCAGCTTAAAAAACTCTGCAGAACACATATTATAAGCCAGAAGATTAATTTATCACCAATTTACTAGACCAGGGTAAATATTTCATACCATCAAGGAGTTGAGGAAGTATTGGTCGGATCTCATCTAAATCTGCAGATATAAAATTATAATCAATCATTTGAACTAATGTCCATAATTTTAGTAAGGATTAGAAACACCAGATAAGCATACCTTTGCAGGCTTCAACAAAAGAACGAAGTGCAAAGACCGAATCAACCCGCACAGGAAGATCAGGATCACGCATTCCAGAAACTATACAGTGCATAGCCTGACGAAAATTGTTCAGGTCTGAAAAGTTGATATGGGCATACTGCCCAGCAACCCATGCCGCCTATAAGATCAATATATCAGATCAACCATAAAATAGAATTAATGAGTAAGAAATCAATCAGCACAAAGTAGACCATATTTGATGGTCCCATGAAGGAAACACAAACCTATAAGATGCAACCTATACTAATACAGAAAGACACCAAATGCTTTCACTACATTTGTGTAGCACTGGTCAATTCTGTTCATATGATCCACTGTACCCAATGGTTCTAAATGATTAATGCACTATTAATGCGGACCCTGATCATCACTTATACACTAATACAGTTAAAGTGATCCTTCGTCATCATTACCTCATCTAACTAAATGAAACAGTTAACAGGTTTAAGGGGCCACTGTGATGAGGGACATCAAATTAGCCAAATGGTTCATGAACATTCAAATGTGTCAAAATCCAAACTGAATTTTGCTATCAAGAGTTAGAAGACGAGTCCCACTCTTCTACTATGAAAAGATACACTCATCTCTAGACACTTCAAGAATTAGTTGCAAATTTGGTTTTTTTACTACTACTACACTAGTGTGATCAAGAAGTATCTTGAAGCTTAGTTGTCTATTAGCTATACATGAATTGTTACCTAGTTGTCATATTAGTTGTGCGTGAGTTGTGTACGGCTTATGAGCCTATAAATAGAGGCAAGCCTCAAGTTTGTAAGATGGTTTTGATGTACCCACTATAGTTATCAATAGAACATGTTGTTCTACCCTTAGATCTTGGACTAGATCTTGTACCTAAGGGTTTTGGATTAAGCTCTTGCTATCTGTGGATCCGGATTTGACCTTTTGGTCCATCTTCGTCCTCCCTAGAACTAGCTCAGCACGTTGAAGAGGTTCCTTCAACACTTTGTGCTGTTTCTACCTATTAGCACATTGGAGAGGTTTCTCCAATACTTTTGCTATATCTATCTATTTGTAGCAGCAACGTGGAGCTGTTCCTCCACAGTAGTGTGCTGCATCACACTGGAAATACGGATGCCTAATATTTGGTAGTCCCTGCATTTCTTTTTGTAAGGTATGCAAGCATTTCAAACTTCAGAATCTTTGGCCAACATTTACAAAAATCTGTTATACAAAATTAGTATATTAGACTCATATTTGTAAATGGTAGGTTCCCTAGTATAATAATAATTTTATTGTCACGAACTGTATACTACAAGACAAATAAAAGGTAAGAGTACAGTACCAAGTGAAACGGCATTTTAAAATGGATCATCTAATATAGAAAATTACAGATTTACTTCACAGTAAACTAATATATTATTATTGACCAATGAGTAGCTATTTTACCAAAATGATCAAAGAAAATGAACAAAGCGTTAGCGATAATTCACAATGAGTAAGTACATCAGCAGTAAAAAAGCAGGCAAACAAACTTCCAGAGTATTCCACCTTTGCACGCAAGTGTCCAACACGACTGCTGAATTCAGGAAAGACATGTTGGACCAGCATCCGCTCCAGCTCAGATTTATATGGATCTGTTTGCTTTAGTTTATCACATAGTGTCCCAATAGCAAGAAGAGCACCATCTTTTTGACGATATGGCTTAAGATCAGCAGGTGCCTCATCATACCTGGTAAGTATGGCATCAATTAGAAAGTCTATGCAGTCATTAGTTACAAGACAAATGATAGGGGCACTTGCCTCCTGAATATATCCACAATGAAATGGATGAACTTTTGGAGATTGTTTTTCCCTCGCTTTCTAACCAATTCACTCACAAAATCCATAGCGGCTGTTCGGGGACTGTATAAATCTTCAATAATATCTGTAAACATGAAAAATAACATTGTGAGTATCTAATTAGATTCTGAACTGAGACAAAAACAAAGACCACATTTTTATCAGTAATCGCCAACTCCAATCAAGACATATACAGAAATGAGTAAATTCACCATAGCCCTTGCGAACATATTCATGAGGATCTTCGTCCCATAACTTTTGGTCATTGTCATTGAAGCACATGAGAGGAAAAATTATCTCAAAAAGAAGTATATCAATCTGAGGCTGCATCATCTGATACATACTGTTCTTTGTAACACTGCAAGATACAAAGCAGACAATTACTGATAAGCATTTCTACGATGACCAAGTTGGATGACACGTGATGACAGTTAAGGAAAACCATAAGCTGATTTTGGCACAAGGTGCCAAGAGATGTGAGAAAAAATTTAGATGGCAATTGCACTGACAGAGATATCTGGGAGCCACTGCACTACAACTTTAGGCAAATATGTACCAGGCAAGGTTAATTGTTACCTCCTCCGATCACAAATATAAGTCCAGTACATGTTATAGGGAAAGGGGATCATTTTCTCAATCTGCTAGAGCATGTTTTTACCCCCTCCGTCTCCTTTATGCCAGCTTATAGGGAAAGGGGGGCACTTTTCTCAATCTGCTAGATGCTGTAATGTCCTAATTACACCCAAGTTAACTGTTACCTCCTTGGATCACAAATATGTACCAGCCAATGGTCAAAAGCTACATGTTACTCCCTCTGTCCAGGAATGTAAGGCGTATTTTGTTTCGTTAGGATAAGACTTTGACTTACAGTTACTCTATTGATATGTTATTTCTATGATACAAAATCTTAATCATAAGTACTTTTCACTACAAACATAATAATACCAATTTTGTATCCGAATCTTTTATATTCATAGAGTGACCATTGATCAAAGGCTTGCCATACTGAAACAAAATTACATACATTTCTGTATGGAGGGGGTATGTCCTAATTACACCCAAAGTAACTGTTACCTCCTCCGATCACAAATAAAAGTTCATCAGGACATCAACGTAGTCTCCAATATCACACCACTAGCAATATCTATAAAAATATACTATCATAAATTCAAAGAATTACATGTTATGAAAGTACCTTTTATAATGAATAAAGTAATGTCAACATTGTGTTGTCATTTTCACTAAATTTTAGATATCAATATCAAAGATAAAAAAAAAGTCTGACCAAGAACAAACCTAGATGGATCTTATTATTTTTGTAGGAAATCCCATGCGGTGCCCAACCAGCAAGGACATAAAAGAGCTACAAATTCAACGATAAGTACAGTAATGATGAACTGATGGTGCAGGGATTTACTAAAGGAGGAGGAGTCAGGACCAAGCAGCACCGCATAGTGCATAGGAAGGTGTGGCAGGCATAGCCAGCATCCCAACAGCCCAAACATAGTCAAGTTAGGGCTCCGTAGTTGTAAGGCTTTAGTAGATATTAACATTATCTAGTTATTAGCATTTGCTATTCAGATAACCAGATTAGATTTTATTATTAGGCGAGCTAACCTATGGACTGCAATCGTTCTGAGTTCAAGCAATAGCAAAGCACTTTCCCTCCCTTGTGCCACCAGCAAATCTTTCCCTTTGCACAGTAGCACCTGGACACCAAGGTACAGAAGCAACCCACAAAATCAAAGCCCATAGCAGCACCTTGGCTGGACAATGTTTGAGTGTCTGAACTCATAAGTTGAATCAATGAGAACTTCATCCATATACAAGAAAAAAAAACAAAGGATAATGCAGATTTTGAGATGCTAGCATCACAGAAGACCACTTTGAGCACAAAATGACTATCTTTGTCATCAAGACACACCTGTTAGTCAGATACTGAAGAACAAGATTGATAACCCTATCCGGCAAGTAGTCACCGGTACGAATTGCATTCAGCAGCTGCATGTGACATGCTAATATTTTCCCTGCATAGGTCTTTTGAAACATTTGAGCAAATGCTTTACTCTCTGGTTTCTGAAGCTTCAGATCACCGAATCTGTATGCAGTGAATTGTAGATCAATATACAGTGACTAGCCAATATAAAGTTTGCAGCATGCCTATTAAAGACTGACCGGGTGTAGAGACGGTTCAAGATATGGATAGTCCATTTCTTAACTTTCCACCAGCCCCAAGATTTCCTGATCTCAGGATCTATCGGTTGGCCTTCTACAGGAACAGGCCTTTCCAACAAGTTTATAAACAGAACCATCCATGAATTGAAGACATTGGGATCAAATAGTTGCTTTGGAATCTCCAACTGCACAAGCAAAGAGGAAAAGAGGAAAACAATAAGAGATGTCCTGAAAAATTAAACAAAAGAACAATTCATTAAAAACTGATCATAGAGTGCAGAACATACGTAAATTGACGACCAAAATATTTTACATATCAACTTGATTAAATCAGCTACTTCAATTGGCGGATTGACAATCTGAACCAGTTTGCTAAAAATGCTTAGCAGACGAGGAAAAGTCTCCTCAACAATGTGATACAGAGGTATCCTCTCTTCCTCGGACTTGAACCTTCATAAAAACATGGAGGCATCAGAGAAATGGTACAGCCAATAATATAGTACTAAAAAATAAAAAGTGATGATTTCATCCTAGGATGGTGAGACAACACATAAGACTATTAAGAAGCTTGGTTTTGGTAATCTCTCGCTTGCTGTTATCTCTTACAAAAAGGTAAAGAGTGGTATATATATTACAGGTTTGCTACGAGACCCCGATTTTGAACCATTGATCCAGTCACTTGGTCTGGTAAGGTTGCTGAATCACTGTACAAAATTGGTTTCCTTTAACTGGTCAAACCAAGTCAAACAGGCTGGTTTGGTCTGAACAGGTGAGATCAAACACTTTTGACTCAACCGAATACTAAATGGGAAAATTACACAGGAAGTCCACATTCTGAGATCTGAACATGGAACCTATAGACATAACACATTGAATACGCACAAGGCTCATTGAGTACAAATTTATTTTTGTATAGGATTATTTTTGTCCAAATTTATAGGTCGTTTTGGCTTTTCTAGGTGCATAGTTTTAGCTATGCACCTAGAAATATGCTTATGCCTAGATATATAGTAAATACTATGAATCTAGAAAAGTCAAAATGACCTGTAATTTGAAACGGAGGGAGGACATAGGTACAAAATAAGACAGCTGTTCTACTCTTGAGCTATCTTAAAAATGATAACAACTATTTAATGCATAGAGACTCATAATGCTGAGATATGCATCTCTATCATGTTATTACTTGCTAGAAATGTTATGGTACCAAGACCTTAGGGAGGACCAACATGGTAAATTACTAAGGAAATGCATTTGAGCCTTAGGCACTTAGGGTTGGGACATTTTTACTGAATATACAAGTTTAAACAGAACAACCAAAAAAGAACAAGGCAGATAATGCAAGACAGCTAACTATGATTTAGTAAACACTCAGATGGGATGCATTGGGAGACAGCAGGCAAAATACATCAATGAGTAACACAATAATGGCAAAAATTAAAAAAAAAAAGGAATCAGAAATACAAAGTGATACGCATACTTACTCATATTTCCTAGCAAGAACTCTTAGCACATATAAAGCACCAAAAATTTGATTTTGTATTTCTAAGTTGTGTGTAACCCAATGAAGGAGACTTGGCCACTGCTCAGGATAATCAGAATGAATTATTGTTTTGATACTTTCTCCAAGCTGGGCTCTACAAATAACCAAAAAAATGTTAGTGAAATGCTTTAGAAAAACAACTTGTGCATGTATAGGATGACATCGATAAAGAGGACTCCTCATGGAAAATCATTCATTTCCACTAACGAGGAGTGCATAATGACATCATTAATTGGATGATAAGAAAGGTGCTTCTCCTTGGTCATTGTGCCAATGTGAGAATGGAGGGAGTATGACACTCCTACCACGATATAGGACAGTTCCGACTTCATCAAAGAGACATGTTCAGGCAAGTATTATAATACTACATAGCATCTAAAACATTTGACTTGATATTTCTACTAAATAATTAAACTGTAAATCCCTAAGAGACTGGAACAGACAGGCGTGAACTTGGGTTTCGATGTATGGGATCAACTGATATATCCAGATTTTTTACACCTACTGCTTTACTGCAGACTGCAATCAAATGGACGACAAACAAAGAATATCCATAACAGAGATTTTCCAGATATTATGCAGCACAATCATTAGCATACAAGGGGAGAATTGGAATAAATGGCTGCTGTGCTACTTATCAAAACCAAGTTAGCACTAAAAGATGGTAAAGCCTAGGCAGTAACAGAGTGTAGCCTTTTCCACCAATTAGGGAGGAAAAAAATGGATTACTACAAAACATTTACCTTAACAAAGGGGGCACTTGAACAATAAAACCAAGTATATTTTCACGGACCATGGCCTTGTCGCTTTCTAAAACTTTTGGGGACTCGTCTACAGAAACAAAATAAATATATGAATTTAAGTTAGCAGAGCATAAGCAAATCAAACCACCAACATTTACTATGCATACCTGGATCATTAGGAGACCAGTTCTTTGCAATAAAGTTCTTGAAATGAATGCTTGCGACCTGCCGTACAGCCATATCACAGCTTCCATCCACAATGATCTGTAATAATCTCACCAAATGCTGTGGCGTGTACTGGAACTGAATAAGTTAAAGAAATATCAAGTTATTTACGTGCTCAAAAGGCCACAAAACAGAAATGTTAAGCAATGAAAGCAAGGGAACTTGCAGTACTCAATCTAACTATGTCATACTATCTACAACATAGGACAAGGAGCTCATATCCATATGTTTGCCCGTATCAATCTTATGCCCATTTTTTGCTAAAATGGCTCAAACTTGGCGTAGTAAAAGCAAATGGACAAGAGAAAGTTCTCACTGGATAACTCACGGACAAGAAAAGGCATTTGTTCATATCCAAGTGGGTGGAGCACAGTACATCGCATTTCCATATTCAAATGAATTCGCAGATCCAAAAATAAAAATGTGTAACACTATTTCATTATACTCAGATTCTTTAGCACCATTGGCTGTTGAATTTACACCCGCAACTTTTAACTCATTGGTGTGGTGCCCCTCCACTATAAACACAAGTTAATGACTCCAGCACCCATGTTAGCCTTTAAAAAAAAGCAATGACATCATAAAGGGTTATGAAATTGAGATATCTAACATGACAAAAATGGTAAGTTTTGGACAGGGTTGCCAACCAGGCATAACGGCAGCAAATTAGTTCATATAAGGAAGCAGCTTCAGTTTAGGTATTACAACAATTAGCTTATATTTTGCTTAGTTCTTATCTTTTAGATTTCCTTTTAGTCTCTATATATTTGGCCCTGATTCAACAATATAAGGAGAGCATTGATATCATTCTCAATCAAGACAGATAAATGGAAAAGCATATCTCTGCTAGTAGTTCTATCAACCCGAAGCCTAATCCTCTCATAAATCCCACCATCAGGGATGACAACCCTCATCAAGAGTAAGAGTTACCCATAAGTGACCAGAGTATACATTGTGTAACCTTGGCTACCACCAGTGAGTTATACCCAACGTTACTCAGCTTGAAGGCATGAAGCACCAAGTGATGTTGTGACAACCAAACAGATGTTTGTTTCTGCAGTTAGTGAATCTGTCTCCTTCATATTGTTGAACATTTGAATGTGGCCATGTCATTTGCGGCAAAAATCAGAGAACTTGGTACGAGTCAGTTGATAATGTCGTGGCCATATAAACTTACAGGGAGGAGGAAAGCATTCCCTTGACACCTCATTTCAGTTCAATGTGGCCCCGCAGCCATTGCCAAGACTCACCAATTTTCAATTGACAAATATCATGACCCCTTTTGTAGGCTTGCAAAGTATGCTTCAACCATGGCCACAACAGCAAGGGATATGTTATCAAATGAATGAGGGTGGGTATCAGAAGTTGTCGTGTGCACAGAGGCCCAACAAGCTCAAATCATCAATTCATACTGACAGTGATAACTTATGTCTGGATTACCAGCTCCCCTAAGGACAATTCCTTGTGTGCCATCTAATGTTAGCGAAATTGTCAATTTGCCATTGAAAAGTCATGGTGCATTCAGTGCCGTCACTTGTTTTTCATCCCCTTGTGACACTTGTTTTTCATCCCCCTGTGACACTACCAGCATAATGGAGCTGATGGCAGTGACAAACATGGGACAAAAAACTGATTTTTTTTTCCATTTCTTGTGTCACTGCTATCAACTCTATTATGATGGTAGTGGCACATGATAGTGGATGAAAAAGCCAAACTGGAGGCATAGGAGTGGCCATCAGCTTATCATGAAATTATCAAAGGTTGGTAGTCACACAGGGAATAATCTTACAAATGTTTCATCTTTTTAAATTACCATCTTTGCTATCATATCAGTCCATTGTCTACAGTCTAGTATTATTGTATTTAACCTAAGGATTGAGCGCACAACACTCAGTGCGCTATTTTGACCAACATATGTTACACAAGTACAGTTCACTCAGTGAGGATAACCTAGTTCAATCCACTTAGCTGCTTCATCAAAAAGAACCTCAGTTTGATCCTTAGCAACTGCCAGCAAACAGTAGCAGTTAAAGATTGCTCTAGTCAAAAAACACTGCACTTGTTTCCAAAGAGGGAAAAAAGGCACATTTACATACTTTTTTCAGCTGACTGGCGCACGTCTTTGTTGACTGGATATAGTTTATACTGGGTTAAATAGTTTCATTGATTCTGCAAGACTCTGCATGTAGCTCCTCAGATATAGGAATTGAAACAGGAAGCCCAGCATAAAGGGATTTAAGTTTGCTTATAAGTGTTAGGGACAAGGGAAACTTCCCAGGAGTAACTAACAAGTGGAATTTCTCCCAAATTCCTGTAAATACCTCTGCTCCAAACAGAATTGGTAATAACAAAAACAGTCAAAGGAACAATGGGGATACTTTGGAACACCAGCATGGACTGCCAAAGTAGGACCTTCACCCGATTGCGGTCGACTATGTTTCCCATTTGAATATGTTGACCCACTAGCTTGTCTGCTCGAACAGTTAATTGAGCCACCAACTCTTTTTGGCGTCGAGCAAGGCACGGAGTAACTAAAATTACTGTGCGCGTCCCCGGAAAACTTAATGACCCTAACAACTCAAACCCGCTGCGACAGTACACGTAGTACCAAATTACCATCACCGCAGTTTGCCACAGTGAAAACCTGCACGAGTACCGAGCAAGACACCAGAAAAACACACACACACAAACCCTGTGCCAATCAGAATAATCAGAGCACCGACGCGGACTCCCAAAACCCCCCTGAAAATTATCGCCGCGCTCCAAGCTCGTATCGAGCTCCCAGATTCGGCGCACGGATTACCCGCCATCGAAACCAACCCCATAGTTAACGACTCGCGATCAAACAGTGCCACGGGGCAATGAATGAGGATTGGATTCTGGGTAGCAGAGGTCCAGTATCGAGAGGGGAGGCGAGGGGGAGGCTGTCACCTGGTTGAGGCTCTCCTCTGCGGCCTTGCGCTCCTCGGGGACGTGGCTGAGCGCGGCGCGCAGCACGACGGCGAGGCTAGGCAGATCCATGTCCACCCGCGCCGGCAGCGGCGGCGGCGGCGGGTCGTGCCAAAAAAGGCGGGAGGGCGGAGGCGGGCACCAGGTGGCCAAAACCCTAGCTCAGGGAGCGGGTCTCGGGCTCCGCCGCCGCCGCGAGAACCCTGGGGTGGAGAGAGAGCAGGGAGTGGGGCGCGCGGGCGTGGGGGTGGCGGTCTCTCCTTTTTTTGGCGTCGCGAGGTCTTCGGGAAGGGGGCGGGCGCGGGTGCGTGCGGGAGGGAGAGACAGAGGCAGGGGAGATCAAAACGTATTTAACCCTAGGGTTTGGTCAGGGTGCGGCGCGAGAGGGTGGGTTGGTGACCATGGGTTGTTACGCTGGCCGGCGTGGCCCAGCAGTCAGGGGATCTATGCTCGGCTGCTCCTGTCTACTGACTGACCGGCCTGGCTGGCAGCCTGGGCTGCCACAGGGACCCACCGGCCGGGCCGAGCGACGGACAGCTGGTTACAGCGTCGCCTCTATCATTTCTCTCGTTTTGGAGCCGATAGTACACGGTTGGTCCAGTGTTTAATGTTTATGATGATCTGGCTTTCTCAATTTTCTTTTCTATTAGGCTGAGACATCTGTTGCAATATAAGATCCTGTTTGGTAGAGCTTCGGCTTCTTACAAAACGGCTTCAGCTTCGGCTTCTTTAGTGGAGTGGTTTTTCTAGTGGAGCTGAAGCCGTTTTGCGAAACGTTTGGTAAAACGACTCCTCAATGGTAATATAGGTAATTTTATGATCACTTAATACTTGAGAGAGAGGAGAAGCCTGTGAAGCCACTTTTTTCGGCTTCTCCTCTCTAGTGTAAGCCGTTTTGCGGCTTCTCCCCGGCTTTGATGGTGAAGCCGTTTTGAAATTGCCCCTTTGGCAAGGCTTCACCAAAAGTCGGTAGAGAAGCACTTTGAGAATCCTACCAAACGGGACCTAAGTATACTCCGATTCCGCTCAAACTTTATTAAAAATAAAAAAGCAATTGGGTGGCCTATACAGTTTTGAGCTATGGATATCTCTTCGGACTAGTAGTTGACTTTTATGTTTATACCTGAAATCTTTACCTATTATTAAATTATTAAAGTGAATAAGGCTTCTGCCCTCTTTTTTCCGTACCGAAACGGTAAAAAGTCTCGAGCAAAACTGGATAAAAAAAAATTTTGCTGCCGATTTTAATAAGCACCGCTCCGTCTACGAGCCTAACGTGCAGAGAGGGAAAAAAATCGGCACCCCTCCCAGTCCCTCTTAAATAAACTGCACGGAAAAAAAAAGGCAAAGGTGCAAAGGGATTGAACCCACAACCTTCAACTTCTGCAGCTGCCTTCAAACTACTTAGGATACATGTTGTTTGTGATTTACAAATACATTTTTTTAAAATTATATTAACACGTTGCCTCCTACCATATGTTCCAACAAATATAGCCACGTTCGTTTTATTATTAGGTGTAAAAAAGTTTAGAAAAATATGTTTGTAATCAAAATTTTGTTGTTTTCTTTGCAAACGTATAGAGATCCATTAAATGCAATAAAAATGTAGTGGTATTACTAACAAAAAAAATCTAGGGGTTCTAAGAATATAATTAGTATTTCACCATAACAAAACACAGACGTCTTACTAGTATTAATGAATCAAACTAAAAAATATTAATGAATCGAACTAAAAAAACTACGGAATCTTGTAATGATTCAAACAAAAAGATATCCATTGAGATGTGTAAGTGTTACTTATTGTCTTATGCACATGCACCAAAAATATGCCTCCTGTGCAATGTTCTGTCTAAAAATTTGCAGTGTTTAAGGGGTTTTAGAGCACCCCACCTCTATAAGAAAACAAGTGAATCAATGAATCACCCATTGATGGTTGGAGAAGTTGATGTGTTGAAGATGGAGCACAGTAACAGGCTAACAGCATATGAGAGCTATATAAAGTGATGCTGGGGTTATAAAACAAGGATGCATGATAGATGAATATCCGTAAAAATCACCAACTTAAATCACCCGCTAAAATTTGTTTTCAAAATCTTTTTACCGTTGAGCTCCTGAAACTCCCGTCTTCCTAGCAATTTTGCCGTCTCGGCACCTAAAGCCGACAACCATCCTTTTTATCCATTTTATCCTCTCCGCAAATTTCGCCGCGTGCCGGTCGACAAACCGCCACGCGTGCTCCGACCATTTCCCGCAATCACCGCCGACTCTCCCTTTCTTTTTCTCTTTTTCCCTATTCCATTTTCTCTTTTCTTTTTCTTCCTTCTCTTTCTTCCTTTCTTCTTCTCCCTTCCTCCTTTCTTCTTCCTTCCTTCTTTCTTCTTCCTGGCGCACACCTGCTACCCCTTCTATCCTGCACGCCTGCTCCCGCGGCCTGGCATGTGGCCCCTCCCTGACCGCTTCCCCCTGCGCCGCACAGCCCCCGGCCCCTCCTCCTGCGGCGCCCAGTGCCGGGCCCCCCTGCGCGACGCCTGCAGCATGCGCCGCACGCCCGGCGCGGTGCCGGCGCTGCTCGCCGTGCGCCACCCTCCAGCACCTCGTCCCCCACCGGCCAGCGCCTCGTCCGCCCTCCGGCGCCTGGCCCCGCCCCGCTACACCGCCGCCGGCCCTTACTCCACCACCGCGCCTAGAGCTCGTCGGCCAGGCCCCGTCGCCGGCCGCTCATCGCGTTCCTCCTCCACGCCGGCTATAAAGGGCCGACGCCCTGGCCTCCCTCGCCACCACCTTGCCCTCACCCCCTCCCCCGCACACCACCAGCGCCGCCTCCTCTCACGCCAAATCCCCGCCGCCACCACCACCAGGAACGCCGTCGCCAAAGCCACCACCGGCGCCCCCTTCCTGCAGCCGCCCGCCCAAGGTAAGGGGCAAAAATAGGTTCCCCTCGCCCTCCCCTACCTTCCCCGCCACTCGGCCTTGCCACCGGTGAAGCCATGGCCGGCCGCCCACCGCCGGACCCCTTCCTTCCCATCTCTCTGTCTCGGTACAGAGGAAGAAGAAGGAGAAAAACACCCCCCCCAATTTCGATCTAACCCCCTACTATCTCCTATTCGCAAAATAGTCCTCCCACCTCTCTCAAATTCTTTTCACAGATCAGCCCTTCCACCTCCCAAAAGTAATTACAAACAAGTCCCTGGTTCTTGCAATTTAGTCCTAAAACTTGTTTTAAGCCCCTAATACACGGTTATCTCGTCATTTCATGCACCAAACTTCCTCCAATTAATCCTAAATTCGACCACGGCATCCCCCAATATACTTCCGCCGAGTCATCTCCAAATTTCATGAAAATACTCATTCCTTCTATTTTCCATTTGTGTTCTCTGTTCGAGCTCAACGGGTAAAGCTTTAATTTTCTTTTATTTATTGTGTGCCCGATTGTGTGTGTCGTAGATCGCGGAGTACCCGAGGAGGAGTTTGACCGTGAGCCCAAGCCTGAGGACCAGCACCGCGAGCAAGAACTCCTGGCCAACTACGAGGACGGCAAGTCCAATCTCACCCTTTGATGCATATTTATCCTAAGTCTTTCAAACACAACCTATTGGCCTATTTTACAAAATTGCATATTGTTTTACTACTGAAACACGGTTGGATAGCCACCTCTTGATTGCTATGAACATTCCTTGATTGTCCTATAGTTATCTCTAAATATGATTTGCTCTATTTGGATGATAATTACTGCTAGAATGCTTAGGACATTGTTACTCAATTCAATCAAGACTACAATGGTTTATTTAAAGAATAAATGTGTGAGTGTTTTCAAATGAGAAAAATAGGTTTTTAAAAATAAAAAAGAGATGCTTAGATTAGATGGATGGGTGTTTCTTGTATGGAATGCCAATAAGTTGGGCTCGTACCTTTGTGGTTGAGCAAGGTTGGGAGATATCCATCTTGTCACAGTTAGGGACTGAGTTGATGTGCCATCTTGACTAACCTACTATCGTGCAACCACTCGACCGTTGTGTGGGCGGTGGCTTACTATAAATCCCACTAGTTGGCCTGTTAGCCATCAGGAGAGTTGGTGAGCAATGGGAGACCAGGATTAAAAAAAACTGTGCGAACTTAGATCCCGGTTAAGACCTCGTTGGAAGGTCGTTAACCCTTGGTTGCTTCCGTGTTGGCTAGTCAGTCTTAGCTAAGGTGGGTAATGGCTTTGATAGGATCTGCACCGACACTAAGGTGATCGTGTTGTGGTACCCTACTTGTGGGTAAAGTGTACAACCTCTGCAGAGTTAAAACCTATCCGAGTAGCCGTGTCCACAGCATTGGACGAGTTACAGCTTGGACACATAACTAGTGTTTGGGTGATGATGGATTTTCATGATGCGAGTTGGATTTTGGAAGTGTCCGGCAGTTGTGCTATGAGCTACCGCGGACGGGGAGTCCGGTAGTATGAAAACTTGGATCCTTTGTGTCGGATCAACCCCATCTAATGATTCGGTTACTAAAGAAAATATTTTGTGAAAACCCCTTTTGAAAATGAATCCTTGCATGTGTTGAAAAACCTAGCTTTATGGCAAATAAACCTGAGCCTTATCCTTGATATATCATGTGCATATTCTTAATTGTATCCCCCTCCGTGGATGGGGTTGGACTTGTTGAGTACTTTTGTACTCACCCTTATTTTGTTGCTCCAGAGGAAGATCTGGACTTCGTCGCCGAGGATTCCGAGTAGGAGGTCGCTTCCGCACCCAACGCTGCCTATGGTGTTGGCCTTTGCAGAATGCTTCCACTGTCGCTTAGTTCGATTGCAGCCCTGAGTCTGACTGGACTGCAACTTGGATCTGTATCGTTGTTAGTTTGTTTCTCCTTTGGGTGTGGCTTGCCCGCCCGCTCCTTCGGGAGTTGTACAATTTTTAAACCATCTGTTAAATAAATGTGTTATCAGCCTCCTGAGACTGATATTTGTATCACATTTAATCTCCACTGATGTGGGGACGCTTCAATAGACTAGTGAGATGCTAAATACACTAATACTTATCTAGGATACGCAGCATTTGAGCTCACGAGAAGAATTTGCTAAAATAAATATCAACGATGAATCTTTTTAATATTGTTTTTTATGGTTGCTAAGCTCCTTGTTATATTGACCATTTGGAGAGTTTTGGCGAGTGAAAAAATACATTTCATTTGACATGTATTTACACGATCGGATTTAGAAGGAAAAATATGAGGTCAACTTAATCAACAAATATTAAAATATTGATGCCACCATCGCATGTTGCACATTGTAGCCATGATATATCACAATCATGTTAGCAGCTGAAAATGGCTTGAACATCGGCTTCACTTATAGAGTCACGACATGGAATGCTTCATGTAAGTTAAAAAGAGAATTATATTGGTTAGCACACAAGAGACAAGAAGTTATACTGGTTCGGAAAGATCCCCACGTCCAGTTTCAGCAGGAGTCGTGTTCCTTTGATCAAGTGCATTGGGCTTACAACGTGGTGCTTGCAATCAAACATTCGTGCGATGTGTGGATGTATGTGTCGAATGCGAGAGAGAGTGAAAGGAGGCTTGGTTCTCTTTATATAGGTCAGGGACCAGGCGACAACGTTGAGAAATGGAGGGGGTCCCCGACCTCAGAAGTCGGGGGTTGCAGCGTGGTCGGGTCTTCTTTGCACCAAGAGGTTTCCTTATCCTATCCCCTTGGATCCTCTGCGGCATGGGCTGCTTACGCACGACCCAGCTTGCTCCGTGGCGTGCCCCTATCCTGTCCGCCAACCTCGTGGCAGTGAACGGGACGGGAGCTGTCGCTGACGTCCGTACTAGTGACGAATGGACGGGCCTTGATTAGTGACTTGGACAGGGTGTGCCGCTCGTCCTGGCTTTCCTCAACCTCTTTGGCGTGCTCACGACCGCTCCTCACCGTAACGTCTGTCGCTGGGTCCCAACTCGCCTGCGGGACGTTACCGGGCCTGCCATGGTGGCATGGCCTTGATCTTGACGGATCTTCTTGACGGCGAAGGTGATGATGATGCCGGGGCACGTGGGCGTGTACGACCGCACGTGGTCTCATCCTGCAGGCCGTTCTGAACGGTTCGAAGGGTGTAGCCTCACCCTCAGACCTCCTGGTTAAGGGTTGGCTCCCCTCGCCTGGTCATGTCTTCGGCGTGGGGCGGTCGGGAGGGGGGGCACGCCCTGTATTTAATGCCTCTCGTATGGCGCAGGTCTTCCTGAGTCAAGGAGTGGGTGAGGCGCTTTGGGCCCCTTACGGGCCCCGCACACGAGCTGGCTGAGCTGGCGAGTCATGGCTCTTAGCTTCCGACCAAGGAAGATCGGGCGGTGGGCTGCAGCGTCGTTTGGACCGTTTCCAGGATGCTTCTAGCTGTTGGATCTTTTGCCTTATGGCGCCTGGTCGCCTTAGGCTCCTTTCCTGAGGTACTCCTGGTATGCCGTCAAATTCTTAGTCGAATCAATAACAAAAGTTAACTATTAATGGTCCGTACTGTTGTTGAGGTTTGATTGGATGCACGGAGAGTGAGAAAGAGAAATTACTTTTCACAACCTAAGCTTCGGAATGCCTGCTGGCAGGCCGGCCTGACGGTAGCTTCTCCGTTGGAACCCTAATATTTCCTTGTTTAATACTCCATCCGTTTCAAATTATAAGTCATTTTAACTTTTTTGGAGAGTCAAAGTATCTCAAATTTGACCAACTTTATACAATAAAGTACTAACATTCATGATACCAAATAAGTATCATTAGTTTCTTCATTAAATATATTTTCATAGTATATCTATTCGGTGCCATAAATCTTTGTGATCCTCTCTGTAATTTTAGTCAAACATAAAATAGTTTGACTCTCCAAGAAAGTTGGAATGATTTCTAATTTGGAACTTAGAAAGTTGGAATAACTTTAATTTGGAAGGTTGAAATGACTTATAATTTTGGAACGAGAGCAATGTACTCTGTCTTAATATAATATAATATAAAACCATGAACTGCTGTGTTGTGTTGCGAAGAGAAAGCTCTTTCCACGTATAGAAAGCGAAAGGTGAACAGAACGGAGCTCACGTCACGGCTCGCTAGGCCGAACCGGTTTGGTCACCTACCTACTACTACCCCCGTGTCGCCGTTACCCGGGCGGCCCCACGCGTGCACCGGGACCAGGGACCAGCTCCCCACCCCCCCACAGGCGACAGGGCGCGAACGGGTAGCAGCGGCACGAACGAAACAAAACCGCCGGGGCGTGCCGCGCCGCGACCGTGCGCGGCGCCACGCAACAGCGGCGGCTGCCGTCTCCATCCGTCCGTGAGACCTGACGAACGGCGGGCCGCGCGCACGTGGGCGGGGCGTGGCTAGCGGATCTTCTGCGGCCACCAGAGAGAGGGGAGACGAGGGGAGGGGGCCCCGCGCGCGCTGACACCGGCAGCCCGCAGGCCAGGACGGGCCAGACCGCCCTCGAGTGGGGGGAATCTGTTATGATTGGGCCCTCAGCCTCTGGTCGCAGACCCAGAGGACGCAGGCCATCGATGTGGCCAGCGGCGGGACGGAGGCATGTGCGCTCCTGCGGGTTTTCTTTCTCGTCGTCTCCGCGCGCCTGCTGCCGTCGCGTCCTCGCTCCCGTCCTCCTTTTGAGGAAAAGCGCAGCCGCGCGCGCGTGTACCCTCGGATTCGGCCGCCCCCTGCCTTGCGCCCTTGCCTTTCCGGTGCTCCGCTCGCGCGGCCCTGCCTGGCTCTCTGCCTCCCTATTCTCTCCTGCTCTGCCCGGGAGCGCGAGAGGCTTCTCTCTCGCTGGGGATCCCAGGATCCCAGGCCGGATCCATGTGACCATGTCGTCGTCCGTTTCGGGAGCCTCGTCGTGGTCCACCGCGGCCGCACGGGGCGGACGGCCAGGTTGCGCTGTCGGCTGCCTGTTGCGCACGCCTGCGTGGGCGTGTACGCTTTCACCATCTCCGTTAAGGCCAGGATTTAGGACAGAGAGAGAGAGACTTGTTGGCTTGTTGCCCGGCCCGTGCTATGGCGTACTGCTCCGTGTGTCCTAGTGCTGCTGCGATCATGATGACGGGTCGGGGCGTTCGGTACGTGCAGATTTTTAGCCAGAAGAAAAGGGAGATGCGCGTAGTACGCCATCATGCTCTCAAAAAACGAGAAAGGGGGACGTCGTGCGCCACATCGGTGCCAATCATCGGCTGCCTGCCTTGCCACTCGAGTGTCGCCTGACGTCTTTCTCTTGCTCGTGGTCTCGCGGAGGAGAGAACTGGAGAAGCAAGCAGCAGCATTTGCCAAGGAGCGACAGCTGAAACGAGATGTGGCGAGATGCCGATGCGTTGGCTAGAAAATCTGTCGGCCTTATTTACTGAAGTACACAACTCGGACTTTTACAGCGGCCCAACAATAACGGCCCTTCGTGGTCCAATTTAACAGCGCGAGTCTCTCTCTGTGCTTGTATCGAGCCCAAGCAAGCCCACTCAGCAACTCAAACCCACACGTCCACGGTCCACCACAGTCCGCACGGAGCTGAACGTATTTGGATTTTATCACTTGTTGCGCACCTACACGGCTGCACATACACGTCTCTTTTACCAAAATCCGAACCTCCTTCCTCTAAAAGAAAAATCCTCACCTGCTCCATGTCAAGTCAAAACTAAAGAAAGGAAGAACATGTCGCCGATATGCAATAACCGTCCAATTTGCACCCGAATTTGCACCCGAATTAATTAAGTGAATCGACGTGAATCGACGGTCATGATCATACCAATATATCGAGTCAACACTTACTCGTCTTGTGACGTATCAATTGCCAACTTACACCTAGAGATACATAACTTGATGCAATTCAACATAAAAAGAGAGCAAATCTGGTAGTCCCGGCAGGTGTTCCACAACATGCCCAAGATCGAGCACACCCACCATTACAAATTGCATATCACCACATGAACCATAAAAGAGCAATTTTAAACATTATACAAGTTCAACATTAATGATTACAAGGTCATAACATAAAATGATTCAAATCTAAAATTTAAAGAAATGCGCTCCAAAATACAAGTCTTGGACTCATGACATATGACATAAATGAATTAAGGTTCAAGCATGAAAAGAGCAAAACTACACAGCGGATAACACAAAAGAAACAATGGTATCGTTGCCCAAGAACACCCTTGAAGCAAACAACGACCGCTAAGTCACTCATTGTCGGGATAGATCTCCAGTATCTGTAAGGGAGGAAGAAGCTAGACTCCTACTAGGACTTTCCTGCAATTCTACTAGGACTCCCGCATGTAACCGACCAATAATCCTATCCCTGGGATGTATAAAGGATGATAGAGGTAACTAGATCGGCAGATCAAGATAGGACCATAACCAACACCAAACAACACCCAAGTGTAGGGCGCAATATACAACACCCCAATCAGGACGTAGAGTATTACGCTATTCTGGTGGCCCGAACATGTTAAATCTGCATCTTTTTTTTCTCGCTTTTACCATCAAGCAGGGGCGGATCTGGGCCCCGGGTTGCCCGGGCTGCAGCCCGGGGCGAGGCCCAAGAGCAGTGGAAAAGTTCTTCATAAAAATAGTATAAAAAGGCTTTTTGGCCCATTAGCCCACCCCGAAGAGAAGTTAGCCCAGGCGCCCAGACGGCCCAGCAACTCCCATTGCCCTAGCACTGCCTCTGCTCGAGCCTCCCGTGACCCGTCACCACTCACCCGTCCGGCCAGCCCCTGTGCGCGTGCGCCCTCCCCCGACTCGCCTGGCGGCGCCTAGGCCCCAGGACCAGCGCCTGCCCCGGCTCGCCGTCGACCGCGCCCCCGCCGGCAGCCGGCAGGGAGCCGCCGCCCGCCGGCTGCCCGCGCGCCGCCACCCGCGCCCCCGCGCCCCCGCCGGCCGCCAACGCGCCGCCACCCGCGGCCTCGCGCGGCCGCGCCCCCGCCGGTAGGCCGCCGCCCGCCGGCCCGCCCCCCGGCCGCGCGGCGCGCCCACGCCCGGCGCCCCCAGGCCACGCCGGCGGCCGGCCCCCGTTGAAATTGCTCCGGGCCTCCGATATGCAATTTTTTTTTGAAATTGCTCCATGACTCTTAATTTGGTACTTTTCTACCTTCAATGTTTTATGTATTGTTTGAGTCTATTAGTTCAACACTGGAATCTAGAGAATTATATAATTATTTGTGCTCTAAAAAATATGTTATATCTAGTAGTGCATGGCTAGTAAGATTTTAAGCCTTATATTAGTTAGCCCGGGGCGGAGCTCGTTTCTAGATCCGCCACTGCCATCAAGCTCTAGGTCCTGCGATCCTCTACCGACAAATCTATTACCTCGGGATACCTCTCGATATGTTACCGATAACTGATGCGTCAAGTAGGAGTGGTCGTCAAGATCATCGGATGAGCTCGAAAGACCTCATCGAGATCAATTGCTCGGCACGGAGCGTTTCACCGAACACGACTGCGCAATAATCCAAGGCTCGCTAGCAGTTCTGCTTTCCAAAGTACGTTTGCAGAGCGGGAAAAGACCGACTGCACGTCGATTTTTAATGGCGTCTTGCGACACCTTTTTCCAAGACAGAGTCGACGAGTTCCTTGGTCCAGCCCTGAGATCGAGTTCGAGTCCGAGTCAAAGCAGGATCAGCGGCAACTAAGGAGATGTGTGATTCCAGGAACTTAGTTCCTATCGTATACTAATTAGCAGTATTAAATATAGGTTAATTACAAAACTAATTGCATAAATAAAGACTAATTCGCGAGATGAATCTATTAAGCCTAATTAATCCATAATTTGATCATGTGATGCTACCATGAATATGTGCTAATCATGGATTAATTAGGTTTAATAGATTCGTATCGCGAATTAGCCTTCATTTATGTAATTGGTTTTGTAATTAACCTATATTTAATACTTCTAATTAGTATTTAAACCTTCGATATGACAGGGATTAAATTTTAATCCTTGAAATCAAACACCCCCTAAACCCTGTTTGGAGACCTCGGACTAAAAGTTAGTTCAATGTTTTGATGCCAATTAGAACAACTAAATTTGAACTAATTGTAAAACTAATTGCATAAGTTTGATGAGTACAATATATTGATCCTAATTAGTCCATAATCAGCTCATGTTGTGCTACAATAAATATGGGTTAATCATGGTCTAATTAGGACGAATGGTTCTACTCATCAATTAGCTGTGATTTATGCAATTAATTTTGCTATTAGTTCATATTTAATCATCGTATTTAGTATCGGAACTAATTTTTAATCCAGAGGTCCAAACCGGGCCTAAAATCAGGAAGCCAAATCCTATCCGCCAGTTTCAAAAGAAGAAAATGAACGTCAGTATTCCGAAACGGAGAAAAGCAATGCCGCTTCAATGTGCAACGCGGTGCAAGGCCCACACTCCGATCAAAAAGCTGTCGCTGTGCATACAGGAGCAAACAAAATATTGTAGTTCCTCTACGTGCACACGAACAAGCTATCAACACACTCCAAGCCTTCGCTTGACGTACACAGGAGGTGTACGCAAACACATTGACACTACTTCGACTTCGTCATGTCGCTCGCTAACACACGTGGGCGAAACTACTTGTTCCAACTAGAACTAGCTGAGGGCGGGTTTCAACAACTAATCGAAATTGACTCCGACTAGTTAGCTTCGTCAACAAACGCAACGCTTCATTGATAATCATCCACGAATAAAGCTAAGTTATTTTTTAATAATTATTTTCTCCAATATAATCTCGTTGACTCGTTTTCAGCATGTTTGGCCAATGCGTCGACTACTTATTTGTGTAAGCCTTTCAATGGGAATTACCCTCTCGGGCTACATCGTGCCTACTATTCTTGGGGTATGTTGACCGATCGTCATGAGTTTGGTACATCGAATTACAGAGGCTATGGTCACGAGTTTGATGCATCGAGTGCCGAAGGTTGTTGCCCACAGTGTAACATCGCTAAATTCAAAAGCATTTAAAAATGAGGACCTTTTAAAAATTTTCTAAACAAACTTAAAACTATTCTTCTTCTCTTCCTAATATTTAAACATATTTCAATATATTTGTAACTACGCATAAACATCACATGATTGTGTATTTGAGTGCTCTAGAAATTAAGATCCAAAGCTCTTAAACATCCCTCAAATTGGAACCTAGTTCAAACTTAAACTCAAACCAAACAAAAAGCCATTCAAACAAAAGATAAACATCACAGTTCACTTAGCAGGCCGCAATTCTCCTTTTTCCTTTCTCGGCCTGCTTAGCCTGACCCACTTCCCTCCTCCGCAAGGCCTAACAAGCCGGTTGGCCCAGCACACAGCCCACTAGCGCGGCCCGTCCCATACACACGCCATCGTCTTCCTCCTGCCCCTCCCTTCTCTCTTGCGCTCACTCGTTCATCCCGCCTCGCCGCCGACGCCACCGGATCCGCCTTCCCCGGCCACGTCCTTGCCCTGCACCCTGACCGCCGCACTGCCACGCTTCACCTCACCCTAATCCCCTCGTCAGCACACCCCCTCCTCCTCTCACAGCTCCGGCCCGACCTCATCCATGCACATGATGTCGCCGCGGCCACTGCTCTGATCTGCTCGCTCCGCCCACTCCCTGCCATCTCGAGCAGCGCGCTAGAACCGCCACGTATAGCTGCACAGCTCTATCCTCTTCTCACAGTCAGAGCCCCTCTCTTCCTCCTACCATCGTGCCACGCACACAAGCATGGCAACACCTCGCCAGCGTTCATTGCCTAGAAACACCGCATCCAAGCCCGGCGCACTGTACTGGGCAGCGCCTTAACTCCGCCTCATCCAGCTGCATCACCCTGCACCCTTATCCCTGCCCATGGCCATCCCTTTGCCCTTCTGCACGCACGCCAGAGCGTCGTGCTAGCATGATACGTGGCAGCTGCCATTGACGGCCCGCAAAGCTTATCTGCTCACCCTGAGCTCATCCACGGGCTTGAGCTCGACCGCCCACACCACCCCGGGCTATAAATAGCCCCTCTCCCTCACCTCCTCAGCTGCCATTGACGGCCCGCAAAGCTTATCTGCTCACCCTGAGCTCATCCACGGGCTTGAGCTCGACCGCCCACACCACCCCGGGCTATAAATAGCCCCTCTCCCTCACCTCCTCACTCCACACTACCACTTCCCTTCCCTCACCGGATTTTAGAAATGGTGCAATGCTGCCTCCACCCACTGTCGCGCTCTATACCCTAGAGCTGAGCTCGGTCGAAGCCGAGGTCTAGCACGACCCCTAGCCACTCTCTCCTAGGGCAGCAGCAGCACGCCGTGGGCTGCTCTGTGTCAGCCCGCCGCCACCGCTCAACCCCACTGCCACTGCTCGTTGCTGGCCTTCCCCAGCTGACGTGCTACTCGTCTAACCATCCCAGGTAGCCTCATTATGCTGCCCGCACCTTCTCTAGAGCTTCTAGTCTTCTCCAGCCACCTCTTCCCGCAGTGCCAGCATGCTGCACAGCTCTGGCATGTCGCTGGTGCTGCTCTGGTCACCCACTGGGCAGCCCAAGTACACCTGCACATGTAGCTTGCCACCCCGAACACGCCCGTGTTCTTACCATGGCCCAAACTTTCTCCAACTCGCGTCCTTTCCCTAACCGCGCCGTCGTCGCAACTCCGGTGGCGAGCCATTCCGGCCGTCCTAGCCCCTAAGCTCACCACGAGAACTAGCCTATCCTCTCTGCCGTGCCGTCGTAAGCCCCTAGTGTCGGGCATGCACCCCAGGCCCACGAGTAGACCTTGGACGGCTCACTAAGGGGCGTACTCGGATATGATCAGGACAAGGGATAGGCGTATCCCACTCGGACTAGTCAAGTATGTGTATGGAAAACTACTCAGGGCATACCGAGTAGAACTCTGTAATAGCACTCGACTAGGACTCGAACTTGTAACCCTGCCCTCCCATGTATATAAGGGCGGGCAGGGACCCCCCTCGAACAGAACAACTCTAGTTCATCCAAGATCAATACACACCAACATACAGGATGTAGGGTATTACGCGATCTAGCGGCCCGAACCTGTCTAAATTATGTTCCTTGCGTCACCATTGATTCCTTGATTCTCGACGATCCTTACCGCACAAAAGACCACCTAGGGTACCCCTTAGGCGGGTTGCCGGTCTAAAACACCGACAGCTGGCGGGCCAGGTAGGGGAACTCGTCGAGTTTCTCAGCGCGAACTCAATGGCAACAGTCATCATCAAGCCTGTCTTCGTCATCGAAGCGGGCGCAACCTTCGGTTTTGGATCCTGGCTCTGCATCGCCGATGGCGCTAGCTCGTTCCAACGCCAGATCATCAACGCTCAGGAGAAGAAATCAGAAGATCTGATCAGAAAAAACCAAGTTTTCAAAGTCGACAACTTCGAGTTCGACTACGCGTCGGACTCGACTTCACTTCGAACTAGTCGGTCTTAGTCACTTCCCAACTCGATTTCGACTCCAAAACGGTTTCCGCAAGGACTCCACAATGCAGCTGAAGTCCACCAATGTTTTCTTACTCGAATCCAACTCGAACTCGGGCACGACAAAGACGACGACTCCGACTCGGTTTATCCACCAGAAATACCACTATCCGATCCAGCTCAAGGATTAGTAATAACCTCAACATCACAAGGCAGATTCGTACACTGGCCGGGCTTGAGACCACCTCCTCTTGCCCGCGACTACGACTCACGCCTTGTCGCTCATATAGACAACCTCCCGTATCAAGAGGGTGTTCCACTCACTTCCAATCACGAGGAAAGCTCCACAGAGATTGCAACATCAAGCTCCGGAAGCTACTACCCGAACAGAGAAGTCCTTGTTATTACTCAAAATAACAACCCAGGTACTAGCCAAAACAGAACCCCCAGGCGCTTAGCACAACTCGACAACATCTCCGAAGATGAGTCCACAGCTGACGCCCCACATAACAAAACCTCCGAGCAAAGAAACCAAAGAAGGATGCGCAATGCTACTCGAGCCGAGCGACGGCAGTCCATGGCCACAAATATTCCCATCACAAACCTTGAAAGGGCTTTCGACGCAGTTCAGGCTCAAGAGAACAATACTCCACTTGCGGCAATCGCCTCAATCAATCTTTTAATAACGTTGATGCCTCAAGACAGGGGCAACGAAGCCGCAGCTCAGCTCGTGCAGCGCGGCAACGGACTAATCGCACAACTCGTGGAGCAAGCTTACAAACTACTCGATGAAGAATCACCAATTCCATCTGTTCCTCGCATCACAGCTCACCAAGAAGGCAGCAGGGGAGCTGCAGCCAACAACGATGCTCCAAGAAACGACAATGAAGTCGTCAACCAGCCTCGGCAACACAGCCAAGGCCAAAGCAAACACAAGGCCCCAGCACGCCATAAGGAAGTTGGAGAGACCAGCTGCACCAACTCGGTAAAAAGTATTCGCCCTACTCAGAAGAATCACGAAGTGTCAAACTTTAGTGATCTGCGAGAAATCCTCAACAGTCGGCGCGAACGGGAAGTCGACAACTACAACCACTTTCCTGCTTTCACTAGTCGGGTAATGAAGACAAGACTACCCGATAAGTTCAAGTTCAACAGGAATCACCAAGTACGACGGCAAACAAGACCCAATTCAATGGCTATGATGCTACTCGCTAGCAGTCCAAGCAGCCGGGGGCAATAATGATACCAAAGTCATCCACTTCCCCATATGCATGGAACCCGCACCGTTGACCTGGCTTGAGTCACTCAAACACAAGTCAATCGACTCTTGGGCAGACTTGACAAAGGCTTTCACCAACAACTTCGCCGGCTCCATGGCTAGACTGGGCAACAAGATCAACTTAAGTCAAATTTAGCAAAAAGAAGGCGAGACCTTACATGACTACTTGTGTCGATTCTTCGAAAAGAAAGCAACCATAGTTGACATTTCAGAAACAGACGTCATCGAGTGCTTCTAGAACGGACTCTACGATCAACGGACATACCAAGACTTTGGTCACCGACGGCCAGTTAATGTTAAAGACCTCAAAGTTATGGTGCAACAATGGGCAGATGAAGAAGACAAAGAGCAAGAACGGTTCGGCTCCCACCGCAACCGTGGACGCGACAACAACAATGACTAGGATAGAACTCGACACAACGATACTCGAAAACTCGACACAATGATACTCAAAACAATTTCTCGGGTAATCACAATCGCAAAAGGAAGCCCGACAACACTGTTGCTGCCACGACCAACTCCGGGAAAAAGGGATCCCGCAAAAACGATGAAGGGCCAACCTTCACCGAACTACTCAAAAAGCACTCGGCAATAGACTGCTACAGCATGCGCCGAGTAATGCAAGACTTACCCGCACCACCACCCCCTGAAGAGTACACCAAGAAAAAGGATAAAGGCAAGAACAAAGTCCACAACGACGACAAAGAAGAGGCCAACTTCCAGACCGCCTCAAAAACTGTCAACGTCATCTTTGGCGGAATCCCAGGCACCGCATCTAAGCGGGCGAACAAACTCGTACTCAGGGAAATCATGGCCATCGAACCAACAGATCCAACACCGCTAAAGTGGTCAGAAGTACCCATTTTCTTCAGCAAAAAGGACCAATGGACCAAGTTCTCAAAACCAGGCCGTTTCCCTATAGTACTCGACCCGGTTGTGGCAGGCTCAAATTTAACCAAAGTACTCATCGACGGCGGAAGTGGACTCAATGTCATGTTCGCCAAAACATTGAGGAAGATGTGCCTCGACGTTACAGAAATGCTTACTCCAATGGATTCACCCTTCTACGGCATCGTACCTGGAAATGCAGCTATACCATTAGGACAAGTCGTCCTCCCAGTCACCTTCGGCACCAAGGAACACTACCGTACCGAGTACATCAGATTTGAAGTCGCCGACTTCGAGACATCTTATCACGCCATACTCGAAAGGCCAGCACTTGCCAAGTTCATGGCCATACCACACTACGTTTACTTGGTATTCAAAATGCCAGGCCCCAAGGGAGAACTAACGCTACGAGGAGATCTCCGGCAATCCTACGAATGCGACACCGAAGCTGTGGAAATTGCTGCGACCTCTCAAGCACCTAGTCCCATGCAACAAGTCTTCACAGCCTCAAAGAAGCTCCATCCAACTGAACTCGAGATCCCAGAAAACAAGTCGGGGTCTACAAAGGTGAAACCTGCCAGCGAGCAAGACTTCAAACCAGTTGATCTCCATACGGGCGACCCTTCCAAGACAGCCCTGATCGGAACAGGGCTAGATCCTAAATAGGAATTTGCGCTCGTCAGTTTCTTTCGGGCTAACCACGATATCTTCGCTTGGAAACCGGCTGACATGCCAGGTGTGCCCAAGGAGCTGATCGAGCACTCTCTAAATGTTGATCCCAAAGCTACCCCAAAATGGCAGCGACTTCGCAGATTTGCTCAAGATAGACGAGAAGCAATCAAGAAAGAGTTGGCCAAGCTACTCGCGGCAGGGTTCATCAAAGAAGTTTTTCACCCTGACTGGCTAGCAAATCCCGTACTCGTGCGTAAGAAAAACAACGAGTGGAGGATGTGCATCGACTACACCGACCTCAACAAGCACTATCCAAAAGACCCTTTCGGACTACCTAGGATCGATCAAGTGGTCGACTCCACCGCTGGATGCGCTCTACTATGTTTTCTCAACTCTTACTCCGGCTATCATCAGATAAGCCTCAAGGAAGAAGACCAAGCCAAAACAGCTTTCATCACACCTTTCGGTGCTTTCTGCTACAAAACAATATCCTTCGGACTAAAAAATGCAGGGGCAACTTATCAATAAACCATACAGATGTGCTTTGAAAAGCAACTTCACTGCAATGTTGAAGCTTATGTCGACGACGTAGTCGTCAAAACAAGAAACCAGGAGGAACTCATCGCGAATTTGGAGGAAACTTTCTCCAGTCTACGCGCTTTCCGATGGAAACTCAATCCTACTAAGTGCGTCTTTGGAGTACCTTCCTGCAAGCTACTCGGGTTCATCATTAGCCATCGCGGCATTGAAGCCAACCCGGAAAAAATATCTGCCATCACAAACATGCAAGCACCAGCTAGCATCAAGGATGTGCAGAAACTTACAGGCTGCATGGCCGCTCTCAACCGGTTCATCTCGAGACTTGGAGAACGGGGACTACACTTCTTTAAGCTTCTCAAACGTCAGGACAAGTTCAAATGGACGGAAGAGGCAGACAAGGAACTAACACAACTCAAAGAATTTCTGTTAAAGCCTCCTGTACTCACCGCTCCTTCTCCGAACAAAGACTTGCTCCTATACATATTAGCTATTACTCATATCGTCAGCACGGCAATAGTAGTCGAACGGTCTGAACCAGGCCATGCTTACAAGGTCCAGCGACCTGTCTACTTCGTCAGCGAAGTACTCTCAGACTCCAAAACTCGGTATTCACTGATACAAAAGCTCTTATACGCAATCCTGCTCACTTCCCAGAAACTGCGCCATTATTTCCAGGAGCACAACATCACAGTCATCTCTGACTTCTCGCTCGGCGAAATCCTTCACAACAGAGACGCCATGGGTAGAATCTCCAACTGGGCAGTTGAACTCGGAGCTCTCACCTTGGACTTCAAGCCAAGGACAGCTATCAAATCCCAAGCTTTGGTCGACTTCGTGGTTGAATGGACTGAAAACCAAGTACCAACACCATTTGAGCGGCCGGAGCATTGGGTAATGTACTTTGACGGGTCCCTCAAACTTGAAGGGGCCGGTGCAGGCGTACTCCTCATCTCCAAAAGGGAGACCAGCTAAAATACGTACTGCAAATCTTCTGGGAAGCATCTAACAACGAAGCCGAGTACGAAGACTACTGGTGTACGGCGACTCACTAGTCGTTATAAATCAGGTCAATGATGAGTGGAACCAAAACATAGATAACATGGACGCTTACTGCAAAGAAGTCCGTAAGCTGGAAAACAAGTTCTTAGGCTTGGAATTTCATCACATCATCCGCGACAATAACGTAGCCGCCGCCATCTTATCCAAAATGGGCTCAACTCGTGTAGAGGTTCCAGCAGGAATATTCTTACACGAACTGCAGGAATTAAGCGGATTAATTGCCTTAAACACCCAACGGCTACTCTTTTCAACGGATTGCTGACCACTTCAACGACAGAGATCACCTAAGTGCTCGGGGGCTGCGGGTACCGTACCCGATGGTCAGTTTTTTCTTTTTCAAGATTTCCAAGGGTAAAACAGGCAAAAAGCAGGATTGACCCTAAGCCTGACTCTTCGACTCAACCTAAGGCTCGGGGGCTACTCCATATGGAGTGCGATTGACAACGCACTAACATATAAAAATTCTCGGAACAAAAACAACTCGAAGGAATAAGAAGAGTACCTTCTAGCCACGCGACAGTACTCGAGCACTTCGGTCCGCAACCTCTACGACGAACTACTCGGATAGTGCCCGCAGTACCCAAGACTGGCGCACGACTACAAAGTACTCGGGGGGCTTATCGGGCATGCACCCCAGGCCCACGAGTAGACCTTGGACAACTCAGTAAGGGGCGTACTCGGATATGATCAGGACAAGGGATAGGTGTATCCCACTCGGACTAGTCAAGTATGTGTATGGAAAACTACTCGGGGCATACCGAGTAGAACTCTGTAATAGTACTCCACTAGGACTCAGACTTGTAACCCTGCCCTCCTGTGTATATAAGGGCGGGCAGGGACCCCCCTCGAATAGAACAACTCTAGTTCATCGAAGATCAATACACACCAACATACAGGACGTAGGGTATTACGCGATCTAGCGGCCCGAACCTGTCTAAATCGTGTTCCTTGCGTCACCATTGATTTCTTGATTCTCGACGATCCTTACCGCACACAAGACCACCTAGGGTACCCCCTAGGCGGGTTGCCGGTCTAAAACACCAACACTTAGAGCTAGTCCTCGCCACAAACGCGGCTCTGTAGCGGTCGATGGCGAGAACTCTGGTGACCCCCCTGCTCCGCCGCCGCGCCCGGCGCCTGATCATGGGCAGCGCTCCCACGTGGCAGCCACACCAGCACCAGCCCCACGCATCAGCAACACACACGCGCCATGCTACCACCTTGTCAGCACCGAGCGCTGCACCCGGTCCACTAGACCACCCTCACATCCAACACTTGGTCCACGAATCCACCACACCAGTCCATAGCACAGTCACCCTCCACCACGGCTCCGCTGATCTGTTGACCTGGCCCCACTGGTTGGCCTCACAAACTGCATGAAATCGCTAGGTACACACGGCTGAGTGTACCCAACTGTTTTTTCTTCCATTTCCTTTTATCCAAAAATTCGACCAAAATTCCTAAAAATAGTAGATAAACTCATAAACTTGTAAAGAGTCATGCCAACCCTTTTTGCACATCATTAAGGTCTAAAACTTAATAAAACTATTTTCAGCTAATACGAAACTCCCAGTGGTGTACCCTAAAGTTCTCCTTTTACAATTCCAACCTTTAAAATATCCAATAAATTCTCAAAAATACTAAAATATACTCTAAACATTTAGATTCGTTCACCCCCCAAAATAAAAATTATAAACCCTTAGAACCAAAGAGCCACCTAAATAAACCTATGGAACTTATATCTCCTTTATAATAGAAACCACGCCAAAATTCCCAAATAACTACAAAACCCCTAGAAAATTCCTAGAAAATATTTGAGGGATATGGGTATCCCACGTGTCCCCACTGATTAGGATACTGGTGTAACGACCTGGATTTAGATCAGCCGAGCTTAATCTTAAACAAGCCCCTAATCTGGTCAACTCAAACTTCTTGAGCTATGTCAGCTAAAGTTCGATTTTCAGCCCATCCTAGGACCTTAGGGAGGGTTTATCTTTGGAAAGTTGAGCAGGACACCAAGAAATTCCTTTATGAAAGTTGGAGAATGAAGTCCCTGCTACAACTTTGTTAGTTGGACCTTAATACACTTCGTCTCCGAAGGTTCCCAAATCTGCAGTTCAAATCAATCCCGACCCCCTGAAACCCGGCAAACCGTAGTTTTTCCTCTAAGTCCCGAAACCGGTGTTCCTCCAAGCTTTGGAGCTTTGGATCCCCAAATCCACTGTGTTTTTGGACTCGGTCCAATTACAAGAGTTGGGCCTTGGCCTGACTTCTACAACTTTTGTTAAGGCAGCAAAAGTGGTGCAGTTCGGATTTTGGGAGAGCTAGAGACTGGAAGATGGACCCAGAAAAAGGATCCCACGGATCTATCGGGCCAAGCGTGCCAGTGTGCGTGTGCGCCTTGTCTCAGAGCCTCTCCGCCGCGTGGCTTAACCTCACCGACGAGCGCTGCCTCGCCCAGTCACCGGCTACGACAAGATGGATCAGCGCGCCTCGTTCCCAATCGCGCGTAGAAGCGCCCTGCGGTCTCTCCGCCCCATCTTGTCTCACCCGAAATCTCATCGGCCGCGCCAGGCGCCCTGCCGCCGCTGCGACTGAAGATTGGCCGCTGCCGTGCCAGTCCGCCTCGCCTCACGCGCACATCTCCTCACTAGGATCCCTGGCCGCACGCCCCAATGCCTTCCGGCTTTTCCGTCGCCCCTCAGTCGCGCTGCCCACGCGCGCGCCCCGCGACAATACCGCCTTTGCCAACCACTACGCCGGCAGTGATGACTCTTTTCCCCCGACTCGCCAGTAGCGTGCCACGGCAAAGCTGCTGGTTCTATCACCTCACCTGCAGCGCCCTCGCCTGCAGTGCCCCTTCCCTCCTTCCCACCACACGCTGGTCGAGCCGCCGCACCCAATCCACCGCTTGACGCGACCAGACACGCGCTCGACCTCACCAATCCTTCCGTCCGGCAAAACCACGCCTCCATAGCTCTGTCTTCAGTGCCCAATGACCGAAGAATCTTGTCCCTGAGCTCTGCTTCGCCGGCCAATGGAGATGTCGACCAATCATCGCCACGGCAGAGCACTCCATCCTCTTCGATCTTATCCTCACGTCGCCCGAACTCCTTCTCTTCCGTGCAGCTATAAAGGGAGTACCAGAGCCTCTACCGAAGTTCCCTTCGCCATCGCTGCCTTTGCTGCACCTTCCTCTATTTTGTGCTTAAGCGCTGCCGCATAAGCACTTTGAGAAACTCCCCCTCTCCGCTCAACACCCGCCTTTCCAAACCCACCAGCCACTTGCTTCCTCCGCACGGTGCTAGAGCTTACTTGTTGTCCACAAGAAGCACCGCCGCCGCCGGAGCACCGCCGGACCTCGCCACCACCTAAGCCTTAGCGCCTTAGTGGTTTCGCCTGAGCTTGCTTCTTTCCGACCCCAAGACTTCGTCAGTAGGCCCTATGGTAAGCCTGCCGATCCCTGTCCGGTTCGCCCGACCCCTTTCCGTCTTGCCCGACCCTATCTATTTCACTCGACCCTTGTCCGCCTCACCCGAGGGCTCGGCTATATCTTTTTCTTTTGACCAAGGGTATCTGTGTAAAATTTTGGGGACTTCTCTGTGTTAAGACTGAGGAGCCCGGTACAGTTATTCCTTAGGTCTAAGGGTCAGATTGTAAGTTTTTCCCGATCCGACTCTGTGTCCTTGTTCTCAACCCACCGAAGCTTGAGAAATTCATCTTAAATCGAGGGAAAAATCCGAATAGTGTGAGATCACTTGGGTTGGAATCCTGTTTCTGAGTAGAATCCAATAAAATGGGATTTCACACCTTTCCTATAGTTTTGCTACAGTTTTGGGGCTACCTCTTGCAAGTGTTGTTGAAATAATCGTCTAACTGTTTAACCCCCCGCATTTGCATTCCATGTAGAGCTGAACCTCGCCGACGGCATGTACGAGCTGCACCCGGTGCTAGAAGACAGAGCTGTAGCCGAGCTGCCGCCTGCAAAAGCTGAAGCAGAGCACCCGGAAGATCAGTTTGCTTCCACCCCGCTCGAAGGCAAGCCCCGGAGCATAAACCCATCTTTCTAAACTTGCGCATGCCTTCACTTGTATGTATGTGCATTTACGTTATAGGAGTTGTTTGAAACCATAGATGCATGACTCAGTTCCCTTGATCTGAACACTAGCATGACAGTCCGAGTAGTTGCAGTGCTTAACAGGACTCGGCAAAAGTCGAGTGATTCCCTATCACTCGCGAGTTATAGGAGTTTCTTGCTCTCCTTCGGGTTACAACTATAAGGACGGTGGACGGGGCAGGGCTTTGTGAACTATTTTTGTGGTCGGTGGATTGCCCCATCTGTCTATATGAAATTGATTAAGGTCGAAAAGTGTTGGTGTTCATGATCAAGTGTTTGAAAGTACTAATCTCATACCTAGTATGGGATGGGGAAGCCTAGTACCTGATTGAACTAGGGCGTGGCTTATACCCTTGCTGTCCCTGGATAGGGTTCCCATGATGCATCATGTGGGTGCAAGTGCGGCCACAGTACGACAAGAGGTCGGGACTGTGGAGCATTGCATGCCAAGGGAAGTTTGGACCTGACACGTGCCTGGGAATTGATGGGGATGGCCGACACAGGAAGCGACCCTCTGTGGTGCGCGGATGTCGTGAGATTAGGTTCGCCATGCATGGTTAAGAAATTCGAATCGATTCGTCTGCCTCTCACAGTTTGAGACTGCTTGATCGCTATGCTACACTGAGTAAAGATGGAACATGATGATGATATGAACCTTGATGCTTGTTCTATACATTGTTTGGAAACTATGTTTGCTGAGCATATGTTGCCAATCTAAACTGGTTAATGAACTTAGAATCTGAGCTAAAATGTTGAAATTAAGGACCTACTGTAGCCGCTTTTTGGCAAAACCAACCCCTCAGCCAAAGAGCCTTGCATGTCTAGAAGTTGGTGGAGTAGTTTCCCACCGGTCGGTTAAGTCTTGTTGAGCTTAGTAGCTCAGTCTTGCTTGTGGCATATCTTTCAGGTGATGTTGAAGCTCCTGAGTTTGCTGCTGTTGGCACTTGGCCTCCCCAGCTTCCTCCTGGGTGGACGGTTGAGTGGGATCCCTCCTCGGATGGCAAGGAGAGGGATCATTGATGTCCTGATCGGCCTCATCAGGGACATCCAACCTCGGCGCTAGCTTTCGCTGTTTTATCTTTTCCGCTGTTCATGAACTCTATAAAACTTTGATTTCCGAACCAGTGTTGAAAGAACTTAATGTACTTGTTTAAGTGGATGATCGGTTGTATTCTCTGGAACCACTCACCTTCGTGTGAGCTATGCTAACTCGGTCCTGTATAGTGGTTTTATCAGATGAAATCTGATGGACTGCCGAGTTAACTTGATTAAAGCATATGATCGCGTGTTAGGCTTCTTAATTATGCTTTAGCTAAGTTAATCCGAGCGATTCCGCCACAGCTGGTACCAGAGCAGGTTTAGCAGGACAGAGAAGACAATCGGTCCTAAATACCTTTTCTAAAAGTAAAACTTGCAAGAAACGTATTTGAAAAATCTCGTACGATCGTTAAGGATGACCTTAGTACGAGAGGCCCTAGGGGAATTTTGGGGTTTTTCAGGTGGCTATTATCTTCTTGGTTATTTTTCTAACCTCCAGCACTTCGCCATGTGTATCATACGTGTGCCGATTTCCGCATCATGAGTATGCGAGGGTTGATAGGAATTTCTAATCAAAGGACCCTATCATCGCGGTTGTTTTCACCCACGTTTATCATACGTGCGCAGGTTCTGTATGTTAAATCATGCGAAGGTTGGTATGGTTCGATTCCAACAGGCCTATCATCAGGGTTGATCGCCCACATTTATGATACATGCGCATGATTCCGCATCACGAGTATGCGAAGGGTTATGTGGCCTTATTCAAAGGGGGCCTATTTCCACGGCTGTTGTGCTATCCATGCAGCATTAAACGCATGGGTGCCATTTTTATAGTGAACGGTAATGGTTGGGGGACGCTTTTGTGAGTGCTAGCACGAAAGGTTCATGTGGTTGTGTTTTCTGCAGGTACACTAACCGTGTTCACATAAGAGAAACGATATTAGAAACCCGACTAGATACTATAGGGAGTGATGTAATTGTTGCCTTTCCACTGGCATTAACTACGTCAGACCAAGGCTTTTTGCAGTTATTTTTGGTTGAGAGGATGATGTAGGTCGTGCATGCGTCATGAACTAAAATCTGTAAATCCACATCCCTAAAACAACCTTGCCCTGGTTTTAAGCTCTTCCTCGCTTTAAGGATTTATAGCTACCTTCTCAGCTTGCGCTCTGGTCAGAAATCCGAGTGTTTCACCCTGCTTGATCCGTTCTCTTTTGGGTTGCAATCTCATGCTTCTTTCGGTTTTTGGTTCCAGATGGCTGCTCCCGGACATGTGTTTCGTGGCGCCGATGGCACCTCCCACTGCATATGCCTACACTTCGAGGGTTTTCCTGCTATTTTGTGGGACACCTTGAGGTGGTTTGGGTACCAGTCGCCGCCTCTTTATGCGGGACGTGAGTACCAAGAGCACGGAGTGCAGCGGCGCAACGTGCAAGTGGTTGTACCTCCACCCCCTGCACAGCCCGAGTGGCCCCAGCTCGAGGTTTCAACCTATGGTCACACCCTTGAGGACACTTGGGAGTTCGCTGCCTTGCAGGCTCTCACTCAGTTTTGCCAGCTACACCCGTTTGAGGTCCTTTTGGACCCAATTGGCTTGTTCCCCGTCAGGGATCGGATGGACCCGGCTTGGCTTGACCGAGTAAATAACATGGAGGTATTGGTAGCCTCACACTCGCTGTTCACCGTTTCTACCACGACAAGGTGCATGTCCGCCTTGTACCGACTGGTTGAGCTTCAGGGAAGGGCTATGGCTATCTTGGCACGGATAGCTGTAGACACCCAGGAGCATTTCAACACCGCCAAGAGAGATTTGGTGGAACAGTCATTTCAGCTTATCCAGAGGGGCATTTAGGTCTCTGATATGCAGACCAGGATTACCGAGCTAGAGGAAGAAGTGACGGACATGGAGCATGATATGGTGCTGCTCACAGAAGAAAAGCTAGGGGTTGAGATGGAGCTCGCGGTTGCAAATGCACACTTAGCCGAGCACCACGCTGAGCTCGATGCTATCCATGCCTTGGAAATGCAGCTGGATGAGCAAATGGCTCAGGAGTAGGAGGAGGAAGACCCCGAGGAAGTAGAGGGAGTCTCAAGTATGGACATTGAAGAGGGTGATGCCCCTTCTCCGACGCACAGTGTTTCCTCCATAGGCAACCTGGATGACTTTTAGGTTGAGGATGTAGTAAGTTGGTCTTTGTTGTACTCCTCGGCAACCTATAATTTTGGATAGTGATGTAATAGGTTAGCCTTGAGTTGAGTACTCCTCCTGTGTTAAGAGACTAGTAATGAAATGATCTTGGTGAAATCAGTTCCTATTTTCCCCCTCGCTCTTGAATTCACTTCTGACCCTTTGGGACACGCCTTGAATGTCAAAGATGTGTGAGAATTTGTGCTATGACCGCATGCAAAGTTTCCGCTCTTTTGGGTCTGTCCAAAACTTGGCCGACCCAGGGTCACGAGGTCGGATGCGCCCGACCCCTCGCGGCAGGTCTCTGCCTCGCCTGACCCCTTGTTGCAAGGCTCCACCTCGCCCGACCCGGGCACTAAGGGTCGAACTTAGCGGGACCCATGGGATAAAGTTTCGACTCGCCCAAGGATGTGTGCGGACCAGCCAATGAGAACACGAATATTGTGGGCCCTATCGAGCGTGGATCAAAATACCTTTCCGTTCGGTTAGCAAGGGTAAAACGACAGTAGCTGGGTGCAGAAGCGAGCGAGGTTCTAACTAAGATGGCAAAGAGATATGTGCACCTCCTTAATAAAAGATGTGATTGTTGTGTTGCACTATCGGCAAGAGTAGCATTTAAGGATTCAGCACATAAGTTCCCTTATGATTGGAAAAACTTCTGGGATTATGTAACGAATGGAACGCTGACTCTTGCAGATGGCACACCGCACCCGTTCCGGCTCTGTTCCTAGTGGGAGTGATCAGAGGCAAGATCTTTCCCCGCCTCCGCCTCCGCCTTCACTAGAGGCGATCTTGGCTGCTCAAACTGAGCTGCTGAGACACATTGCCCAAGGGCAACAATAGCAGCCCCATGGAGGGAGGGCTCATCAGCAACCTCATGTTGCTCGCTATGAAGACTTCTTGGGAACGCAGCCCCCTCTGTTCCAAAAGACACAAGACCCGCTCGACGCCGACGCCTGGATTCGTGCCATCGAGTCCAAGTTCTCCCTCCTCACCGCCTATTGCCCGGAGGAGAACAAGGCTTAGTTCGCCGTGCAGCAACTGCGTGGTTCTGCCCTCCTATGGTGGGATCACTACCACGCCATGCAGCCGGCCAACCATGTCGTTAGCTGGGAAGAGTTCAAGATGGCGTTCAGGGGCCATCATATCCCTGAAGGTCTCCTGGAACGCAAGCTCAATGAGTTCCTAGCTCTTACCTAGGGAAGCCATGATGTCCTGCACTATGCGCAGGCTTTCAACGATCTGTTTCGTTATGCCGGATACCATGCGGACACAAATGAGAAGAGCAGGATAGGTTCCGCAGAGGATTGAGCTTTAGCTCAGAGAGAGGTTGAACCCGATAAGGGTGAATACGTACAATGAGGTTGTCAACTTGGCCATCTCACAAGAGGACTGCATGAAGGCTCTGGCAGCCGAGAGGAAGAGGAAGGCTCCAATGCCGATGCCCAGCCCACCTGCACAGAGATACAGGATGGCTCCCCCACAGGCGCCCAGCCAACCACAACAGTCGGGAAGATGGGTTGCCCGACCCCCACCATCGGCATCACTTCGTTTTCCGGGATTTCAACCTCAGGCTCCGCAGCCGACCCTACCGCCGCCGCCGCGCCCTGGAAATGGTAACTGCTGCTTCACCTGTGGCAATGTGGGGCATTTCGCTAAGGACTGCCCCAGAAATCAGAATCAGCGCCCAGGGCAGAGCAATGCGATGCTTAATAAGGGGAAGAAGCCCAAGATGCAAGTTCTCCAAGGTCTGCTGAACTTCACCAACGCAACAGAGCTTCCCGAAGGTGCACCAATAATGACGGGTACCTTTCTTATCCACAGTCGTTCGGCTTTGATTTTGTTTGACTCAGGAGCATCACATAGTTTTATTGGAAGAAATACTAGTGACAAGTATGGGTTAAAATAATGCCAAACAAAAGGGTCTTTTAGGATATCCACCCCATGTGGGGTAATCATGTCAGATAGGATGAGTGTCAATGTGCCTATCCGGTGAGGCCGAACCCTCTTTAAGGAGAATCTCGTTATCCTCGATCTAGACGGGATTGATATCATCCTGGGTATGGATTGGATGACTAGGCACCAAGTTGTGCTAGATATCCCAGCACGAGCTATCCATGTCAACTCACCCCACCAAGGCCGCTCTGTTGTCCAACTGTCTCGCCATGAAAATGTGAATTCTTATGCGTATTCCGCAGTTGAGACCCGACTGGAAGATGTCCCTGTAGTCTGTGAGTACCCCGACGTGTTTCCCGATGACTTACTGGCATGCCGCCCGACAGAGATGTGGAGTTTTCCATAGAGTTGATCCCCGGCACAGCCTCTATTTCCAAGAGACCCTATAGAATGCCACCGGTAGAGTTGGCAGAGTTGAAAACCCAACTACATGAGTTGTTGGAGAAAGGTTTTATCCGACCCAGTACTTCACCATGGGGTTGCCCTTATGCACGCACGCCAGAGCGTCGTGCCAGCATGATACGTGGCAGCTGCCATTGACGGCCCGCAAAGCTTATCTGCTCACCCTGAGCTCATCCACGGGCTTGAGCTCGACCGCCCACACCACCCCAGGCCATAAATAGCCCCTCTCCCTCACCTGCTCACTCCACACTACCACTTCCCTTCCGTCGCCGAATTTTAGAAATGGTGCAATGCTGCCTCCACCCACTGTCGCGCTCTATACCCTAGAGCCGAGCTCAATCGAAGCCGAGGTCTAGCACGGCCCCTAGCCACTCTCTCCTAGAGCAGCAGCAGCATGCCGTGGGCTGCTCTGTGTAAGCCCGCCGCCGCCGCTCAACCCCACTGCCACTGCTCGTTGCTGGCCTTCCCCAGCCGACGTGCTACTTGTCTAACCATCCCAGGTAGCCTCATTATGTTGCCCGCACCTTCTCTAGAGCTTCTAGTCTTCTCCAGCCACCTCTTCCCGCAGTCCCAGCATGCTGCTCAGCTCTGGCATGTCGCTGGCGCTGCTCCGGTCACCCACTGGGCAGCCCAAGTACACCTGCACATGCAGCTTGCCACCCCGAACACGCTCGTGTTCTTACCATGGCCCAAACTTTCTCCAACTCGCGTCCTTTCCCTAACCGCGCTGCTGTCGCAACTCCGGCGGCGAGCCATTCTGGCCGTCCTAGCCCCTAAGCTCACCACGAGAACTAGCCTATCCTCTCTGCCGTGCCGTCGTAAGCCCCTAGAGCTAGTCCTCGCCTCAAACGCGGCTGTGTAGCAGTCGATGGTGAGAACTCCGGCGACCCCCCTACTCCGCCGCCACACCCGGCGCCCGATCATGGGCAGCGCTCCCACGTGGCAGCCACGCCAGCACCAGCCCCACGCATCAGCAACACACACACGCCACGCTACCGCCTTGTCAGCACCCAGCACTGCTCCCGGTCCACTAGACCACCCTCACATCCAACACTTGGTCCACGAATCCACCACACCAGTCCACAGCACAGTCACCCTCCACCACGGCTCCGCTGATCTGTTGAACTGGCCCCACTGGTCGGCCTCACAAACTGCATGAAATTGCTAGGTACACACGGCTGAGTGTACCCCAAATGTTATTTCATCCATTTCCTTTTATCCAAAAATTCCACCAAAATTCCCAAAAATAGTAGTCAAACTCATAAACTTGTTAAGAGTCATGCAAACCCTTTTTGCACATCATTAAGGTCTAAAACTTATTAAAACTATTTTTAGCTAATAGGAAATTCCCAGTAGTGTACCCCAATGTTCTCCTTTTACAATTCCTACCTCTAAAAATATCCAATAAATTCTCAAAAATACTAAAATATACTCTAAACATTTAGATTCGTTCACCCCCCAAAATAAAAATTATAAACCCTTAGAACCAAAGAGCCACCTAAATAAACCTATGGAACTTATATCTCCTTTATAATAGAAACCACGCCAAAATTCCCAAATAACTACAAAACCCCTAGAAAATTCCTAGAAAATATTTGAGGGATATGGGGATCCCACGGGTCCCCACCGACTAGGATACTGGTGTAACGACCTGGATTTAGATCAGCCGAGCTTAATCTTAAACAAGCCCCTAATCTGGTCAACTCAAACTTCTTGAGCTATATCGGCTAAAGTCTGGTTTTCAGCCCAACCTAGCGCCTTAGGGAGGGTTTATCTTTGGAAAGTTGAGCAGGACGCCAAGTAATTCCTTTATGGAAGTTGGAGAACGAAGTCCCTGCTACAACTTTGTTAGTTGGACCTTAATCCACTTCATCTCCGAAGGTTCCCAAATCTGCAGTTCAAATCAGCCCCGACCCCTGAAACCCGGCAAACCGCAGTTTTTCCTGTAAGTCCCAAAACCGGTGTTCCTCCAAGCTTTGGAGCTTTGGATCCTCAAATCCACTACGTTTTTGGACTCGGTCCAATTACAAGAGTTGGGCCTTGGCCTGAGTTCTACAACTTTTGTTAAGGCAACAGAAGTGGTGCAGTTCGGATTTTGGGAGAGCCAGAGACTAGAAGATGGACCCAGAAAAAGGATCCCACGGATCTATCGGGCCAAGCGCGCTAGTGTGCGTGTGCGCCCTGTTTCAGAGCCTCTCTGCCATGTGGCTTAACCTCACCGACGAGCGCCGCCTCGCCCAGTCACCGACTGCGACAAGATGGATCAGCGCGCCTCCTTCCCAATCGCGCGCAGAAGCGCCCTGCGGTCTGTGGTGGAACCGCCCAACTTAAACTGGTTTAAATGCGCCTAATCGCTATCGGAACAACAATTATCCGAAACGCACTTAAAACAGTATAAGTCCGGTAGTCCGTCGAGTGTCCCTTGGACTCCTCGAAAGATCCACGTCACGTCTCATAGCCATACATCAGGATCGTTTCCACGATGGGAAAGAATCAACATATATTACATTTTTACATACATACAGGGGTACGAATTATTACAGAACATAGTTTGAAATAAACTTAACAGTGCAGGTCAAAGAGATTCTAGGAGTTTAAAACATAAACTGGTCCAGGTGGGAGATGAGCATTTAAGTTTTCTTCTGAGGGTATTGCGAGACTCGTAACAATACCCTAGTTTTTCGGGGCTTCCTCCTCTGCGGACTCTTGCAGTGCTTCTGAAATAGCCACAAGGGATAACCCTGAGTACGGGGTACTCAGCAAGGCTTACCTGACTAACCAATATAATAGTTTTTCGGGGATTACATGATAGTTGTTTAGTGTACTGGCTGACACACTTTTTGCCAAAAGAGCTTACTAAAAAGTGAGACCTTAGCTTTATCTTTTAACTCAATTAAGTTATTACCTAACCAAGCTAAATGATAACAAAGATACTTTTGCAAGCAGTAAGAAATTAAGTCATACATCAAATTATTATTGGAAAGATATTGTATTCAAGAAATTATACTACGATGCTCAACAGTGATCAAGTGCATTCATAACTGAGAATTGCGGCGATCCGGATCAATTTACATCCTGCAGGAGAGCACCCTGATCACCAGCTATGTATGACTGTCCGGGTCGTACGTAACGACCTTTCGATTAGCAAACCAAGGATTGGGACTAAGACTACCCGAACCCAGGGACGCACCCCCACATGGGACCCCACGTCTGGCCTGATCTCCATGTGAGTTTCAGGCTACGCCCCTGCCAATCTCCAGCAAGTCATGCACGGGTACGAAATATTCCCGATCAGAGAGTTTACTAACCTATCGGGCTTTACTGGTCCCATACCCAGTAAGTAACCAGGTGTCATTCACTTGATCAAAGGTTAAGACAACGATCGGGCCTTAACCAGATTAAACTAGCAGACAGAACTAACATCTCTAGCTTCTGCCTGCCTTTCAAACTTCCAAGCTACCTTTCCATACTTAGCATGTATGACCTGACATTTCACCTTAAGGTTCGGTAACCAAGTTACTTTAAGCATCTAAGCATTTCTAAACTTGGGTTACTTACTAATTGTTTGAACAAGTGGCAAAGATGTCCTTAAAACAAGGTATGATTATGCACAAGAATGGGTTTCAATCAACTCCTAAACTTAATGCATTCATATAGAAATTAACCAATAATTGGACACATGAAATAATAATTCCAAGTAGACAGGTATAAATGCATCGGGGCTTGCCTTGTTCTATAAAAATGTTAGCACTGTCCGACGGAATGGCTTTGCAGGGGATCAACTCAACGATCTCCTCAAACTCCGAAGATCCTTCTGATAATTCCAAGAATTCCTCTTCCGGTGCTTCGGTGTCTACGACATAGCATGCATGGGTTAGTGATGCAACTTTTTGAATACAAGACTATACAACTTTCCTTCATGATAAAGTTGCAAGCCAACAAGTGACTTCACAATTTATCATGATAAAGTTGCAAGCCAACACACAAAAACCCGAAAAGATTAACCCACCATTTTTATTTTCTTTACTAATCCTACCTTAGGCTTTTTCTTTTATTTTTGGAAATTATTAGAATTATTTTCTAGTCTCAAACCTAATTTCCTATGGGTTAATAATAGTTTGTGAATATGGAAACATTATTCCATATTTTATACATTTAATAAAGATTAAGTATTTATTTAAATACCTTAATGAAAAGGCATTAAACAAATACCTAAGTTTTTATTAATTTTCCTAGGGTATAAGAATTTTAATGCATAAAGGAAAATAAAACAATCCTAACAAAATTGGTTTCACTAATTTTTGACACTCCTAGAAATTTTTGTGATTTAAAAGGTGATAAACGAATTTAAGCTATTAATCTAACAAAAGAAAATCTAATTTTTTCCCCAAAACCCCCGGCCTTACTTTGCTCACTCACCCCCTCTCTACCCTCACTCACTCGCGCTGGGCCCGCGACTCGGGTCCACCTTCTTCTCCTATTCCCTCTACCCGCCGGCCATTTCTCTTCTGTCGGGCCTACTGGGCCGATTTCTTTCCCTCTCCTCCTTTCCTTTTCTTGTTTCGGTCCAACGGCCCATCTTCTTTTCCTTTCTTTCTCGCGGCATCCGACCTGCCAAACCGGCCCGTCGGCCTGCTGGACCCCGGCCCATCACACTCCCACGGCACCCCGGCCGGCCTTTCTTTGCCCCCCTCCCTTCTCCTTCTAACGGGCGGGCCCCCGGCGCCAACACCGTCTTCCTCCTCGTGCCAAAACCGAGCATGACAGGGGGCGGCGCAGCTCGCCGGCCGGCGCCCTACCGGCAATGGGGCCAGGCTGGGAAAGCATCTCCATGCCATAGCGCACCCGTGCGCGGCGGCAGCTCCCCGGGAGATTGCCGGAGCTACCTTCTCCACGGCGGCGGGCGGCGGAACTGACGGTCGGCCGTGGCCAAGCACGGCGACGGCGTATCTCACCTCTCCAACTACTCCTACAGCTTCCTAGTATCCCAGACGCTTCCTACGGCTGACCACAAGGAAAGAAAACAACGGCAAGGTAAAGCTCACCGTGAGCAGGAGGTTCGGCGGTGGCGGACAAAAACGGCGGCGGTTAAGGGTTCGCCGGCGAAGAAGCTGGACGACAGGTTGACAGGGTTGTTGGTAGGGTGTGAGCGGAGGTGTGGACGGAAGGAATCGACGGGGAAGGCATTGTGGCGGTGGAATTTGATCGGCGGCGGTGGCTGGGCAGAGAACTCACGGGCGGCGGTAAAAAGCGGGGCGGTAAGAAGCGACGGCGGGAGCGGTAGTTATTCAAAGGTCTTACCGCGTGCATGGGTGACATCGTGGCCTAGTGCTAGGCTTGCGTGGTGGAGAGGTGGCTTTAGGCATTGAGCTGGCGGACGATCGAAGGCGCCGGCGGCGACACGTCCTGCTCTGCTTCTGTCGCCCCCCCTTCCTTTGCTTTTCTGTCACGCGAAGATTCAGAACCTCCCCACGGCCGATTTTGAATCCGACGGTCCCAAAGTCCCTTAAGCAAACCTGGAGATAATCATCCCAATACCGACATTTTTGAGCTTCTTGCTCGGGCTAACTGAAAAGTTTTTGAATTACTGATTCGGTTCGACAGTCACCCGAACATGGTCATTTACCCATCCTCTGATCCATTTTCAGTGGCCCAAATCCATTCTTCTTAGTCCAACTACTAACCATCCATGCTCTACAACCATCAGGGATTCCATTTTGCTCATAAACACTTATACCTTTTGCACTCCATCCTTCTGAATTTCGCTCCAAACATAGCTATTGATTGCTGTTTTCAGACTTAGAAAAAGATTCAGTTCAACAGCTAGGTCAAACGTGGCAAAGTGCTGACTTTGGGCCCCAATTTGAATTTGATCCCCTTACTGTTCTTGACCATCACCACCCTATTATACTTGTCCAAAGTTCATACTTCATCACTGTATAGTTGCTTTGGTCTACTTATTTGGAAAATTTGGCAGAAATCAATTTCCAAAATGGATACTTGCACTTTTTTTCTGAAACTCTATTTTCGGACAGTGAATAGTATCCTTCTGAGTTTTATTTTTCAATTGCATTTCTTGAGATGTTTAGGACTAGGTTTAGTCTCCAATCTTGATCCCCAAAGTTCTAAACACTCTCAAGCTTCCATTTCATATTTTTGCCTAATTTTTCTGAATTTAGAATTCAAAATTCAAATTTTGGTCAAATTTGACTTGAATTTGACTTTTAGTCAATTTCTTCTCTTTTCACCCAATGCATCTTTAACTTTTCTTAGTCACCTTTTGTTATTGAGATACCAGGTGTTACACAAGTCGTGCTTTATAGACATTTCCATCCATGTCGTTTTTCTTCTTATAGATCCACTTGCACTCTATGGCTTTAACACCATCAGGCGGGTCAACCAAATTCCAAACTTGATTGTCGCCCATGGACTCTATTTTGGATTGCATGGCACCCTGCCATTTTCAGGAGTCTAGGTCCATCATTGCTTTTGCATATGTCACAGGCTCATCATTGTCCAACAATAATATTTCCCGCATTTCGCGGAGCCTTGCCAACGTTCGTGGTTGTGGCGGTGCTTCTCTTGCAATGGGTATCTCAACTTGTTCTGCTACGTTAGCATCACTCATTGATTCTTGCCCGATCGGCTCGTTGAGAAGTCGCACCTGCGTTCTTCAACCCAAAAGACATCGTCTTGTAGCCGAATGCTCCAAAAGGGGTGATGAACGCAGTCTTGGGTTGATCTTCTTCCTTGAGTGCTATCTGGTGATATCCTGAGTAACAATCAAGGAAACAGAGTAGTGCGCATCCAGTTGTGGAGTCGACTACTTGGTCGATTTTGGGAAGCCCAAAGGGATGTTTGAGGCAATGTTTATTGAGGTCTGTGTAGTCAACACACATTCTCCACTCGTTGTTGTTCTTCTTTCAAACTAAAACTGGGTTGGCTAGCCAATCAGGGTGAAAAACTTCCATTATGAAGCCTGCCGCAAGTAATTTGGCTAGCTCTTTCTTAATTGCGTCTCTTCTATCTTGAGCGAATCTTCGTAGTCGCTGTCTTTTTGGAGTAGCTTTAGGATCGACATTGAGTGCGTGCTCGATCAGTTCCTTGGGCACACCTAGCATGTCGGCCGGTTTCCATGTGAAGATGTCTTGGTTTGCCCGAAGAAAACTGACGAGTGCGCTTTCCTATTTAGGATCAAGCCCTGTTCCGATAAGGGCTGTTTTGGATGAGTCACCAGTCTCGAGGTCAATGGCTTTGAAGTCCTTGTCATTTGCTGGCTTAACTTTAGTGGCTCGCGACTTGTTCTTTGGAATTTTGAGTTCTGCCGGGGTGAGATTTTTTGATGCAGTGAAAACTTGTTGCATGGAGCTGGGAACTTGAGTAGTCGCGGCTACTTGAACAACTTGCGTGTCGCATTCATATGATCATCATAGGTCTCCACGAAGAGATAATTCTCCTTGCAGTCCAGGCATTTTTAGTAGCAAGTACACGAAGTGTGGGATGGCCATGAACTTGGCCAGGGCTGGTCTTCTGAGGATCGTGTGATAAGAAGTCTCAAAGTCAGCCACCTCGAACTTGATGTACTCTATGCGGTAATGCTCTTTGGTGTCGAAAGTGACAGGTAGGACAACATGTCCTAGTGGGATAGCTGCATTGCCGGGAATGATTCCATAAAAAGGAGAATCTGTTGGGGTAAGCATTTTAGTGATGTCAAGGCCCATCTTGTTAGAGTCTTGGCAAAAATGATGTTGAGTCCACTGCTGCCATCGATGAGTACTTTGGTTAGTCTTGAGCCTGCAACAACTGGGTCTAATACCAGAGGAAAACGCCCTGGTTCTGAGAAGTTGGTCCATTGATCCATTCTGCTAAAAGTAATGGGTACCTCAAACTATTTGAGAGGTGTGGGAGTGACTGGTTTGATAGCCATGGTTTCTCTGAGTACTAATTTGTTGGATCGCTTGGAGGTAGTGCCTGGAATTCCCCCAAAAATGACGATGACAGTTTTAGACACTGTCTAGAACTTGTCTTCGCCGTCTTCAGTTTCATCCATCTTACCCTTGAACCTTTATCCTTATTGTTGTTATTGTTATTGTTGTTGGCGGGAGGTTCTATCAACTCTTGCATTACTCTGCGAAGGTTGTAACAATTTATTGCAGCGTGTTTGCTATGTTGGTGCCATGGACATTGTTTTTTGAGTAGTTCATTGAATGAAGGGCCATCATTTTGTTTGTTTGGTCCTTTCTTGATTGAGTTTGATATTGCTGCAACGGTATTGTCTGGTTTACGCTTGCAGTTCTGATTGCCCAAGTAGTTGTTTCGGTGATCGCCATTGCGTTCTATCTTGTTCTTGGTTGTTACCTTGGTTATTGTTGTCACGTCCACGATTGCGATGTAATCGAACCTCTCCCATTCCTTATCTTCTTCGTCTGCCTATGACTGAGCTATAATTTTGAGTTCTTTGACATCTGTTGGATGGCGTCTGCCAAAGTCTTGGAACATGCATCAGTCCCAGAGGCCATTTTGAAAATATTCTATCACGTCTGCTTCTGAGATGTCGACAATTGTAGCCTTTTTGTCGAAAAAATGGTGTAGGTAGTTATCTTCTTGCGTAAGGATTCATCCTTTTGCTGCTTAATCTAAGCCAAGTCAATTCTGTTGCCAGGGCGTTGCATAGTTCCCACGTAGTTGCTTGTAAAAGCTTTCTTTAGATCAGACCATGAGTCGATGGAGTTAGGCTTCAAATATTCGAGCCAAGTTAGTGGCACAGGTTCCATGCAATCGAGAATGTGGATGACCTTTGTATCATCGCTTCCGCCTACAGCTTGGGCTGCTAGTGAGTAGAAGCAGAGCCACTGAACTTGGTCTTGGTTGCCATCATACTTACTGATGCCCATTGGTTTGAATTTCTCTAGAAGAGTAGTCTTCATGATTCGTCTTGTGAAAGCGGGGAAATGGTCATTATCATCACCCTTAGCCTGATGTTCATGATGGTGATTGTTAATTATATCTCGAGCATCATGGTTTTGATTTAACGTTTCTCGAAGATCACTGATGTGCGAGGGTTCAGGATTAGCTCTGCGGTAACGTGGGCCTTCCACGGAGGCTGTACGACTACCCTCGGCTGCATCTCTATTTCGTCCTTGAGCTCCGAGTGTGCCCCTATGTTGTCTTGGTTCTTCATGTGGTTTTTTTTGAGTCTTGCATGGTCTCTACTATCATCATGGTGACTTGGGTTGCGAGGCACGGATGGGATTGGTGTTTCCTTGTCGAGGAGTTTGTATGTGTGTTCTGCCAAGTATGACAGGAGATCGCTGTATTTGTTTGGAGGCATTGACTGGGCGATAAGTGATGAGGAAATCGCCATGCTGGACACACACACAAGTCATGGTCTTCCCCAAGTTACAAATCGTCACCAACTCGGTCGCCGCGTTCAGTTCAGATTCAGCCAACACCCTTGCACGGTTTCAGCCATATCTCCCTCATACGACATCAAAAAGAGGCGTTCTTTGATGCGTTGGAACGAGGACACCGCTGCTGTTCTTTTGGTTCTGGTCCTAGCTCTAGAAGGTTTGTGGATCATTCTATGTGACCATGACAAGGTGCTGTATCACCAGTTTTGGGCCAACTTGGCCTTGTATCGTGTCGGGCCTTAAGCCCAAGTTGTGGGTGCCCCCTCCTTGGTCACCCCCAACCCTAATTTGCCCCTTTTGATATAAACTCAGTAGCTGCCACCTTAGAAACTCGGGTTTTGTTTAGATCTAGTTTTCTTTTGAGAAACTGAGATTGATTCGTTGTAACTGTGGCAACAAGTCCTTTTACAGTGATCCAGGGCCCCTGTTCTTAGTCTCCTCGACTATGTCAGTTAGTCCTTTCGAATTGAGAGCTTGAACCCTTCTTTACTTCATTCATATTTGCAATATCAGATTGCGTGTTTATACTTTCTTGCTTGAGTCCTTCGATTCGCTTGCAGGGAAAGCCCTCTCAGTGAGGTCAATGAAGTTGTGCTTAGTTGATAACCAACGGAGCAGCGGTGTAGCGGTTGCAGGGATTCGAATCATGTCTGATTAGAAGCACGGATCGTCAACATCGAGTCTCCACCAATCGAATTTATCACTACCTTTCGGAAGATCGGGCCAGTGCTACATCAAGTGGTATCAGGATTTTAGGTTACCCGTGAGGTATACTATCGTGTTTCCCCTTTAGATTCAACTCGTGTCCATCACCTATAGTCCACAAAAAGCCAAAAAATATTTACACCTTCCGCTGTCCTATCGCCTTTTTAGCCTTGCAATTTTCGTTTTAGATTTGCCTTGTTGAGTTTGTATCCGTCGTCGAGTCTTGTTGTTGGTTTAGTGTGTTCGTGGTCGTAGTTTCAACCGCCCATCGGTGTTTGATTGTTTCCGCCACAATCTCATCCACCTTTACCCAAACAACAAGTCAAGCCCCCACATTACTCGACTTGCCCTACTAGCCGCCTTGTGTGAACTCTTGCCATACAATCCCTAGATAGGTTGCAGGCCGCATTGTGTCACCTTTGCTGCATACCAGGAATGTTTGTGCCCCTATATTGCTTGCTGAGAAGATTTGCTCAGCCGTGATTGGCGTTGGAAGGATACGGAAGCTTTGCCCTAGCCGCTGCCGCCTTACCTGCCGCGTTGTGCATTTCTGAAACCCTGATTCGGGCGACCTTTCTTAAAACAGGCATAACTTTTCGCCCGGAACTCCGATTGAGGTGAATTTTGCGATTCTCAACTTTCCCGAAAAAAATCAGGAAGTGGAAGTTTTCAAGCCTCTAAGTTGTTGCACGTTTTTTAGCAAACGTGCTTATTTTTCTGTAGACCACATCACACCTCTGTTTATGGTGCAAATTTTTGTAGTTCCATCTTGTGTGATCCCTTTTCAGATAAAAATATAAAAAAATAGTTGAGAAAAATAAAAAGGTGGTTTCCTACTAGTCTTGGAGGGAAAATCAGGGAAAAGAATTAAAATAATTGCATGAGTTGTTGGTTACTTGTTTTTTGAGTTCTATCCACCGTATTTCATTCCAACTTGTTGTGCTACGTCTAAGGACACGTCTTAGCCAGCAATTGTGACTTGTACTTTGGATACTTATTGAACTTTGCTAATCTGCTTCCGCTATTGTTTTTCCTTGCTACCATATTGTGCCTTCCCAAAGCTCCGCATATACTTCTATTAGTACAGGTTCTCTTTGCAACTGTTACACCCAAGCTTGACAATAGATTGTACCGCCCTGTTGGCTTTGGTAAGAACACTTGCAAAATGGTAGTAAGCCGTTTGAGATATTGCTTTCCACTTTCACCACCACCCTGTAGTTGCTAGTTGATAGGGATAATACTTTTGTGTTGTCTTTTGCTGTCTTCTAATCATGTTAGGGAAAGGGAAAGGAGTGGAGTTCCCTTCAGACTTCAATGAGTGTGTGTGTCCAAGGACGAGCTTATGAAGCTTCTTGCTAACCAGCGCACCTACATCGACGGGAAGTTTGATGACTTGATGCGCAACATTAACATTCTGGTTACCCAAATTGAACAAGTTGAGCAACGACCTCCTCCAGTACCGCCACGCTGACCCACCCCTCATGATGATGGTCTGGAGGATGATGATGACACTGATCTTAATGATGATGCACGTGACATGGACCGTCTTCGGCGTAATCGTCGTGGTATGGAAGGTAATAATCATCTCCGTGGTAATAATGATCCTTTTGCTAAAACTAAATTTACCATGATTCCTTTTGCTGGTAATGCTGATCCTGAGGCTAATTTAGATTGGGAACTTGCTGTTGAACAAAAATGTAATTCTCATTTAGTTCCTGCTGAGCATAGAGTTAGGCTTGCTACTAGTGAGTTTACTGGTTTTGCTCTCTTTTGGTGGAATGATCTTTGCAATAATAATAATGCCATTGCAGTACCTCAGACTTGGACTATTTTAAAACAACGTATGAAATCTCGTTTTGTTCCTCCTTATTACCAACGTGATTTGCATATGAAACTGCAAACTTTAAAACAAGGTGAAAAAGGAGTCGAAGAATATTATCAGGAATTGCTCATTGGTCTAGCACGTTGTGATATACATGAGGATGGTGAAGATACTTGTGCTAGATTCTTTGGTGGTTTGAATCGTGATATATAGGATATTCTTGATTACAAAGATTAGAACAGGTTCAACCAATTATATCATCTTGCTTTAAAGCTGAAAGAGAAGTAAAGGGACGTCGTCAACAACACACTTTCAGGTCCAACCCTGGAAGATCTTTTCCGCAGCAGCGTTCTGATGTCGACAAGCCCAAGGCTTCTGTTGCCCAGCCACTAGCGACATCGTCTGCTACTAGACATGCTTTCGAGGTTAGCAATTTATCTCCTGTGCAGTCCCAACCACAGAAGAAAGCTATGGCCCCTGGTGCGTCATCGAATAGCTCCAACAAAATTGTGTGCCACTGCTACAAGGGCATTGGACATGTCATGAAGGATTGCCCAACTCGTCGTGCTTACATAGCCACCGCTGATGGAACAGGATATGTAAGTGCTAGTCATGTTGAAGATGAATTGGCTCTTGCTGCTAACATTGTTGCAGATAAAGTGAATAAAGAGGAGGCGGTTGCCATTGATTCTCTGGCTGCCTCGGTGGGTTATGAGAGCCTTCTTGTGCAGCGGGTGTTGACTTTCCAATTGGGACATAAGGAAGAGAAGCTACAACACCACAATTTGTTCCACATATTTCTCATCGTTAAGGATCATCGTGTTCTCACCATAATTGATAGTGGGAGTTGCAACAACTTGGTGAGTTCAGATCTGGTCGAGAAACTTGGCTTGACCACATGTGCGCACCCGCATCCGTACCACCTACAATGGTTCAACAATAGTGGTAAGACAAAGGTAACTAGATCAGCGCGCGTGCATTTTTCTATTGACTCATATAATGACTATGCTGATTTTGATGTTGTACCTATGCAAGCATGCTCTCTTTGGTTAGGCCGTCCATGGGAATTTGATGTTGATGCTTTACACCATGGCAGAACTAATAAATATACTTCTATGCATCACAACAAGAATATTACTTTCCTTCCTTTACCTCCTGCGGATATTAGGAAACATCATATCGAGCTTGCTGAAATTGTTAAGAATGATCATGCATTAGTTCCATCTCATGCTACACATAATGGGATTAAGTTAAAAGAGGGTGTTTATCTTGCCACCTTGCTGCTACTGCTGTCTTATGTGATAATCAAGATGCACCTTGCTATACTATTCTTTATCGAGATGTTTGTCTTACTGATAATCCTATGTTTCGTACTTTGCATCCTGTTGTGCCTAACCTTTTGCAGGAGATTGATGATGGGATGGAGTCGAGGACGACTCCAATTCAAGAAGGGAAGGATGATGAGGACATCGCCATGCTGGACACACATGAGTCATGGTCTTTCCCAAGTTACAAGTTGTCACCAACTCGGTCATTGCGTTCAGTTCGGATTCAGCCGACACCCCTGCACGGTTTCAGCTATATCTCCCTCATACGACATTGAAACGAGGTGTTCTTTGATGTGTTGGAACGGGGATGACACCGTTGTTCTTTTGGTTCTAGTCCTAGCTCCAGAAGATTCATGGATCATTCTGTGTGACCACGACAAGGTGCTGCATCACTAATTTTGGGCCAACTTGGCCTTGTATCGTGTCGTGCCTTAAGCCCAAGTTGTGGGCACCCCCTTCCGGGTCACCCCCAACCCTAGTTCGGCCCTTTTGATATAAACTCAGTAGCCATCGCCTTAGAAACTCAGGTTTTGTTTAGTTCTAGTTTTCCTTTGAGAAACTAAGATTGATTCGTTGTAACTGTGGCGACAAGTCCTTTTACAGTGATCTTGGGCCCCTATTCTTGATCTCCTTGACTGTGTTGATTAGTCCTTTCGAATTGAGAGCTTAACCCTTCTTTACTACATTCATATTTGCAATATCAGATTGTGTTTTTATACTTTCTTGCTTGTGTCCTTCGATTCGCTTGCAGGGAAAGCCTTCTCGGTGAGGTCAATCAAGGTGTGCTTGGTTGATAACCAATGGAGCAGTGGTGTAGCGGTTGCAGGGATTCGAATCGTATCTGATTAGAAGCCCGGATCATCAACGTCGAGTCTCCACCAATCAAATTTATCACTACCTTTTAGAAGATCGGGCTAGTGCTACATCAATAAGGTTGATAGAGGCAATAGTGGCAAATGGCATGTTGTGTTCTCGTGTTTGTATTGCTTTGAATGCTCTGTCAAGGTTCACAATGGGAAGACTTGCGGCTAGAAGTCGATGACATTCTGCTCTCCAAGTGTTTTTTGCTCTTCTTTGAGTTCTTTGGTAGCTAGTTTCACCCTCCGGGGCGTCAGCTGAAAATTCATCTTGGGAAACTTCTTCGATTTGGCGTTCCCAATGAGGAGTTCTTTGGTGTTGATTGTTGGTCCCAATTCCATCGGCTGGAGAAACAACAACAAAGATTTATCTATCCGGAGAGTAGCTTCCAGAGCTGGATGTGATGACTTCAGTGGAGCCATCTTCTTCACGGATCAGTGAGAGTGGAGTACCATCTTGGTATGGGAGGATATCCAAGTGTGCGAGGAGGCGTGACTCCTTGTCTTGGGCAAGGAAGGATGGCTTCATGCCTGACCAGTAGACGAATCTGCCTTGCGGTGTTGATGTGATTACCATGTTGTGGACCGGATAAGGGGAGTTCTTTAAAAGAGTCCGAGTCACAGTCATGGTCCTCAATTGGCTCTAATCCAGATTGGACTTTGGATAGAGCTTTTTGATGAACCATGACCGCTTTCAGAGTCCGAGCAAAAATCGGCTTGGAGTTGTATCCGGTCCACACGATGGCTGAATTGCCTCCTCGCGCGGACAAGTCCGAGTTGTGGTTGGGTTCGAGTTGTGGTCAAATCCGGTGTTGTTCAGATCGAAAAATTCAAAATTCTCGACCAAATCTTCCATGTCATGTCAACGAGAGTTTCCGCTGAGATGCATCTTCTCCGGTTCTTCGATGATGCGGCATTGGAAACCTCCAATGCCGTCAGCAATGTAGAGCCAGGAACCGAAAACGAACGTTGCACCCACTATGAACACGAACGCTAGCTTAATGATGACTGGAGCCATCGATATCACGTGGAGAATTTCAGCGACCTCCCCTACCTAGCGCGCCAGCTGTCGGTGTTTTAACCCGGCAACCTATCAAGGGAGTACCCGAGATAGTGTTTTGGTTGGTGGGTGTTGCTGAAATCAAGGAGTCGATGGTGACGCAGGAAGATGATTTAGACAGGTTCAGGCCGCTAGATCGCGTAATACCCTACGTCCTGTGTGTTGTATGCTTGTATTTGATTGAATTTGTTTTTGAGAGGGTCCTTGCCCGCCCTTATATATCGGGGGAGCAGGGTTACATGGTAGTCTTTGGTACAAGAGTACTAATCGGACAAGACTATAGAGTCCTACTCTAACTCGGCAGAGTAGTTTTCTTGTATTCCGACCAGTTCTTTAGGAGTTCCATGTAGTCTACATTGCCCTGTAGCGTGGTCTTCATATCCTAATATGCCTCGAGTACGTCCCCTTGAGTGGGTCCGTACAGATCTTCTGGTGGGCCTAGGGGATGTATGGTCGATAGCCACCCCTTTAGTCCCAGCTGGTTTTACCAACCAGGACTAAAGGGTGTCTTTAGTTCTTAGGTGAATGATCTGGAACTAAAGGACCCCCCGCCTTTGTGTTGAAAACTTAGTCCCAGTTGGATTTTTGGGATCTATGGCCCTATCCAACCGGGACTAAAGCCACGTTTTCCACCAGTGTGGATGAACAACTCAGGTCGGGATAAGTGTGTTAAATCTTGTAGTTGCAATATCTGGGGCCTAATGAGGACATCACCATGCTGGACACACACGAGTCATGGTCTTCCCTAAGTTACAAGTCGTCACCAACTCGGTCATCGCGTTCAGTTTGGATTCAGCCGACACCCCTACACGGTTTCGGCCATATCTCCCTCATACGACATCAAAACAAGGCGTTCTTTCATGCGTTGGAACGGGGACAATGACACCGTTCTTTTGGTTCTAGTTCTAGCTCTAGAAGGTTCGTGGATCATTCTGGGTGACCATGACAACGTGCTACATCACCAGCTGTTGACGCAAAATTCAAGAGACGACCCTCGCGCACTAACACATGAAACCCGGTAGAATCTGCTTCACTCCCATTCGGGTTGTATCCCTATCGATCCGTGACGTGCCAATCAATCTGACCTATTGATTGACAAGGACACGTAAAATATCAAATACAAAAGCAAATCGGCTGGTATTCCGAATCGCTCAAGAGGGCGTATCAGCAGGACTGCCGACACGAACAAAAGACAATCGGCTAAGTCAGCCGATGTGGTGGTAGTAGATGTAAAGGAAGCGTAAAACACAAGCTAAATGGTACTATGTGAACAACACTCAAAACAGATCTAACCATGACAGTAGATTGATACGAGAAAATAAAGTAAAAGCCGATCGAAACGTGTTCCAAGCTGGATAACTGTGATAAAAGCTAAAACAATAAGATTTAATGAATAAAGCTTGCAGATCTAGCAAATATCGATAACTTGTGAATAAATCTAGACTAAACGACAGCGATGCGCCCGAAGTTAAATCCTAGAAAGTGTTCGGTAAACGCGGAATAAACAGTCTAGCCGGAGATTGAAGCAATGCAGCCCAACTAGCTTGGAAGAACTCATGAAGAAAAGAAAACAATGGTGAAGTCGCTGACTTGAAAGTAAATTGTGAAAATAGTAGATTTGTATTGATTATGATGTGTATATCCTTCCAGACCTCGCAGGACCCCTATTTATACCCTAAACATCAAGACTTCTAGTCCTAGTCGATTACGACAAAACATAAGATCTATCTCTAAAGAAACAAAATAAAAAAAACGACTCGTACAGGAGTCAGAAACGAACTTGGCCTCTATTAGCCAAAACCTGCTCTTCATCGGCTGAACCTTTGACATTTCCAATCGGCTGGAATCCTTCTGTTCGCATCGGCTGACTCCATCGGCTATACCCCTATCATCCTCCATCGGCTGCACCCTTGTGATCCCATCAGCTAGGCCTCTGTCTTTCTCTATCGGCAAAGCTTTCATCATCATTGGCCGATCTCTTATAACTTTACGCCCTCTACAACCCCATCGGCCGATCTACTAGCCGTTGTCTTTCCACCATGCATCGGCATCTCTGCCCCCTTTTGACGCCAACTTTGACGTATGTCAAAAAAATGGTGTCAACACATGCCCCCCAGTTTCAGAGTGAAACATATCTTTTGCTCCGAAATTATCTCAACCATGATTTTCACTTTCCCTGGGAAAACGTCGATATTTACCAATCACCAAGTAACAAAATATTTTCTGTTCCGAAATCTCCTCAGTCATGATTGCCTAAAAAAGTGTCTGGGGGTAACAGCTCTTCGGGTTTCGTGCAGGCGGCGGATGAGATACCGCATTTACCCTCTCGGGTGAGATTATAAATTTATAGGCATCATCTTCTTCTTCCCCACCGGTTCATCTTCTCGCACCGCCACACCTTACTTCCTCTTTCTTTCGAGCGAAAGGCGACCCTCGACGATTCCCGACGACCATCAAAGATCTCCAGCAACCATTGGAGATTCACTTGCTAATCACTTTAGATTCCAAACCAATTCCATGGTTACTCTTACCGCCGTCCCTGAGGTACACCTCTCTGCCTTCATCGTTTTCCCCGTGCCTCTATTTTCCTTTCCTCACTTAGCCATTTTCGCATTTCTCAGGATCTTAGAGACAGAATCACCATCCCCATAGCTCATACCTCTAGATTCATCGCCTTAGGCCCCATAGGAGACCCTGATCCGACAAATCTAATTAACTTGGAGACTAATAGAATCCCTTTTAAATCTGCATCGATGGATCTGGCCGATTGGGATAACGCCTTTAGATCTTGGACCAACCGCACACCCGGATGGAAGAATGCTGCATAAGTCAATGCATTACTCTTTCTTTATCAGATATGGCTAGAAACAAACCCATGCTCATAGCCGCATCATATTTCTGGTCGGACGCCCTAAACGCCCTCTTGTTCAATCATGGACCGATGACTCCAACCTTAGCCGACGTCCTGATGCTGACGGGCTTGGATATATCTTCCATCTATTTGCCATTTCACTTCCCGGCTAAAGGTTCTCACTGGCTGGAGACAAAATCCATTGGCGGATGGAAAGGTTATATTGATCGTCACATCGGAACCGGAACCATTGATGAAAAGGAGCATGTGGCCTTTCAGAATATGTGGCTGGACAAATTTGTATTCTGTCGAAGATCAGCCGGCCCGACCAGTAATCTGCAACCTTTGGCCGAAGCATTGGCAATGGGGTCTTCAATTTCCCTGGGAAAGCATCTTCTTGGATCGGCTTATCACTTATTGCATCAAGTATCCAGCAAACTGTTGGCTGGAGAACCCATCGGCAATCTGGGCAGCCCCTAGTGGTTCATCAACCTGTGGCTCAATCTTTACTTCCAGCGTGCCTACAAGTACGACCTCAAGAATATGTCTTTCCCCAATGATCAGCCAGAGGAAGAACCAGCTCCAACCCGCCGATGCATGTCTTATGGTGAAGCGGTATCAGCCGTCCCTAGCAGTAAACTCACCCCTTCTACAGCAGTCGAGGCCTGCAAGTGCTGTTACAATGGACTCACCAAAGGGGCTACTGTCTGGTACGCTTACCACAGTGTAGTCCCTATTTTTGAGCTGCCATATTGCTTCGATTTTGTCATGTGCACCTTCAACGGAGAAATCCGAGAGACGATCATCAAGCCTGGAATTCTTCCAGCTAACTTTTTCGCCGGTAAAGGTCAATATTCGACATACGAATTTTATCACCCGTCGGCGGCAGCTTGTCAACTTGGCTTTGGACAATTGCCGATAAGACCTTATTTCGCCAATCTTGTGAAGCCCTGTGAGAAACTTTCCAGCGGCCTCGAATATAACAGACTCAGCAACTTGGCCACGGATACCAGCACCATCAACTTGGAACCATGCACAGCTGCAACCTTCACCATTAAACAATTCAAGTTGTGGTGGAAAGAATGGAAGAATCATCTCTTCTGCATGGCGATAGGGATTTACTGTAGGAAGTTTGACCTGGACTTCAATGATCCCGACGGAGGGGTAATCACTATCGATTTCACCGAATCTTCTTTCATCACAGATATTTTCTTCCCACTAACACTTCTCCCCTTTGCAGGGTATTGACTTTACACCACCAAGAGTTAGCCAAAGCAACAAGTCGATTGCCTACGCCCCTCCATCGGCTAATCCCCTCATCGGCTACGGTGCGCCATCCTTAATGGACATAGCTGCAGGCCGAAAGTGCAAAGTTTCTACTCTTGAGAAGACTACCCATAAGAAGCGCCTTCAAAAGGGCTCAACATCGGCACAAGCGACCGATCCGCCGACAGTAGCGTCAACCCAGGAGACTGATCCAACGGCAGCGGCGACACCCCAAACGGCTGTTTTGGCGGAAGTATCATTGGTAGTTGCATCACTTTTGATAGAGGCTATCTAGGTAATCTCACTTATTTGAATCTCTCTAGATATTTTACTAGCGCTGACTCTTGTTTCTTTCAACCTTCCGCACAATCGGCACCAGAAGAGCCCGTCCTAGTATCGGCTATGCCTCCGCCTCCTTCGTCGGCTGATCCGCAGGCTAAAGATACTCTGGAGACTGCACCGTCCATCACCCCAATACTTGAGGTGAAACGCATACTCTATTCCAACCCTTTCAACCCTTGTTGTTAAGAATCCAGCCGGTTTTCTACACAGACTATCCTAGATGTGTTGGCCGCTCCCCTTGAAACACCGGTAGACGATACGTCTTCTGAGAACATGCCACCCTCCGTTGAACTAGTTCAACAAGAGCCTCCAGTAGAGTCACCAACACAAGCTGGAGAGACCCAACTGAAGGTGGTAAAGACTTTTTTGCATATTAGCCGATTTCCCATCAACTAGCTTCATCATCTTATAGTTTACCAATCTTTGCAGGCTCAGGACACTCCGGACAACAGTCTCTTTTCCTTCCAGGTTGGGGAAATCCATGAGGAAGAGGAAGTTTTGTCACACCCGCCAGTCCTAGGATCTATTCCTGATGACGTAAAGGCCAAACTTCAAGACATACTTGACTTCCTTCAGCAAGACATTGGCCAACTAGTTAAAGATGCACAGCCGATGTGTGACATCCTCCGCAACCTCCAAGGCCAGATCCCAGAAGACAAAGAGGAAGCCATCCTCCCCACAGCCTATATAGAGAGCCACCAAGTCCCGGTGTTAAGGGCTCTACGCCGTACAGCCGATCGCGTCAAAAGGGAACAATTGGATAAGGATAAGGAATTCCATAAGCTTCAAGCCAATGAAATCCATCGTAAGATCGGCTTTCTTAGAGATTCTTGCCCCAACATCATTGGTGAAATTGATCGGCTTAAAAAGAGGAGAGCAGAACTGATGAAGGAACTGAAAAGCATCGGTGATGCCATCACCGTCAAAGAAACCAAGCTTGCTCAGCTTCCAGAAATCCTCAAGCAGTTTGAGCAGGAAAAGCAAACACATGCCCATCAGGCTATTCGACTACACCGGAGCATAACAGACATACCCGATTAAGTCGATGACGACCGTAGGGAAATAGAGGCTGCCGATTAGATTCGCCTGCGTGCAATAAACGCTATCCAGACTCTTCTAGAATAGTTGTAACGAACGTTATTGGCTCCTATGTATTCTGGCACCTGGTACATTCCTCCCGTGATGTCAATATTCAACATTCATCTTCAATGTAACTTGGCTATTTCTTCGCAGCTTTTTTTGACTTGCCAATGGCTAGTCCATTTAAAGCCCTTTTTGACCAACCGTTGTTCACATTTCACATGTTTACTCATCTTATAAATACGGACCTCTACGCCTCCCTTGAGGTCACCTTCAAGACCGCACACACTGCAAGTTCTCGAGCCAGATCGAATTCACGCAACCAAGATGGCTTCCTCTTCTTCGGTCAACCAGGTATTGCTATGCTTTCTCTATTCTGAATTGGTTATCGTGAACTAAACCTTGACTCTTTGTTCTCTTTTCTATCAAGTGGACGAACAGCTTGAATGAGTCATCCAGATCCTCCATTCCAACGAGCTCTCACCCAAACAGACAAAGCTTTGATCCAAGCTCACCGTGATCGAATCAGAGACCATCTGCCCACGGACGTCAAATCGATCTTGTCCTCAATCGAAGCCGCAGACTCAAACCAGCAGGTGCAGCAGCCAATCCTTCGAAGCCATCAACCCCCCCCCCCCTCCCCCATGTATTGCTCGAAGACAAGTTGGCCAGTTTGGAGGCTAGGAAGATTCAACTTCTACTAGAATTGGACCGAGTCAACAGGGAAATCGACTCTACTGAGGCCCAACTGGGACGCCTCCCAAGCACATCTCGCCAAAGGGAGTAAGTATTTGCCGATACCAATATAGAGCCATCCAGATTTTCCTGTGATAAAATGTCTTGGCCATGATACGATAATGACTTCGATGTAATCACCTTCTATATTCCAAATGTTGCAAGTATTATTTGTTCTAAGGGCGACTTGCATTGTGTCGGCCATATTACATCCGATTTCATCCGCTATCCGTATTTCTGCCTTTTTCCTTCTTTCTTTTTGGACTAAAGGCGATACCATCAGTATCGACTATGTCAATCCGAGGCATCACACCGTCGGCTATGCATCTACCCATATACTAGGGTAGTATTTCTTTAAGTATTTTCCATTTAGAGCCCTTGTGAACTCCTCTCCTTTAAGTGTCTCCAAAATATACGCGTTGCTAGGAGCACACCGGTTTATCCGATACGGTCCCTTCCACGTAGGCGATCATTTTTCAAACTTGGGATCTTTAGACCCAATCGGCAATACCAGCTTCCAGACTAAATCTTCTTGGAAAAACTCTTTGACCTTGACCTTGACCTTTTTGTCGTACCAGCCACCCTCTTCTTATTTTCTTCGATGCTGATCAAAGCCCTTAGCCGATGACCCGCTAGGTCTTCCAACTTCCCTTTCATCAAAGTAGAGTATTCTTTGACTGTTAACTGGTCTTGCAACGACACACGCCTAGACCCAGTCTTTAACGCCCAAGGTAGAACTGCTTCATGCCCATAAAACACATGATAAGGGGACACTTTTGTGACTCCGTGACAAGCCATCCGATATGCCCATAAGGATTCGTTCAACGTAGTGTGCCAGCACCTTGGCTGCTCTTCATCTTCCACTTAATTAATTTAATGATCCTCTTGTTAGATGATTCAGCTTGGCCATTGTCCATGTCTATGCAGGACCCACCCGTACCTTATCACGACTCACGATCTCTCAAGCTAGCAACCGAACTCCTTTTTTATCTCAATGCATGCAAAGTTAGTTACCGCACCTTACACGCATGCGCATGCATTGACTCCTGCCTAGACTTGTCTCCTACGCGATGATTACCAAAATTGACCTGTTCACGTGCATGCCTTCTAAATCTCTCTAAACCTAAAAGGACTCTATCTATCTCCCTTCAGCGCAATTTAATCTACTAAGTCCCTTCTATCTCCAATATACACCTGATCTGAGCCCTTGTTTGGCCACCGAACTTCTCCACAAGTAATTCGGAACGGCGGAGCCTGAGCCCTAAATCCAAGGCGGCAGCGCAGGGCATACGTGGGAAAGTGGAGATCGATGGCTTCTTCGGCCCGCTGGAGTCTCGGCACGGCGGCGGCTGTGGACGCCCCCTGGCCTCCCGAGATTGAGGAGAGGTACGAGCGCCTGCAGAAGCTCGGCGAGGGCATCTTCGGCCGTGTCTACAAGGCCCGTGACCGCGCGAACAACCGGATCGTCGCTGTCAAGCAGCTCAGCGGCCGTAGCGACGGCACCTTCGTCCAGACGGGCTTCCTCGAGCTCGCGAGGGAGGTGACGAGCCTCCACAGGTGCCGCAGCCACCCTTCGATCGTCAGGTTCCGGAACGTCCATGCCGAGAAGCGCGCCGCCGTCGGCGACGGCAGCGACGACGACGGCGACAGCTTCATCGTCATGGAGTACGCCGGACGGATGAACCTTCGCGTGTACATGGTGTCCCGGGGCATCCACGGCATGCCGTTCAGCGAGGCGGAGGTGCGGGGGATCATGCGGCAGCTCCTCGCCGCCGTCGAGGCGTCGCACCACGCGGGCATCCTGCACCGGGACATCAAGCCCGAGAACGTGGTGGTCGACGACGCCACGGCGGATAGGATCCGGAACCCTCCTCCGCCCGACGACGACGAGGACGACCACAAGAAGAGGAAGCAGCGGCGAATGCCGCCGCCGCCGCCGCCGCCAGAGGAGATCACATGCAAGATCTGCGACTTCGGCGCGTCGGAGCCGATGGCGGCGGGAGGCGGACGCGAGTGCTCGCCACTGGCGACGTCGGACGCCTACCGCGCGCCGGAGCTCTTCCTGCGCTCTGCGGACTACGACGGGCGCGTCGACACGTGGGGGATCGGCTGCATCATGGCGGAGCTCCTCGCTGGCACCGGCGCCGCCTTCTTCGAGGGCAAGACCGCAGAGGACGTCTTCGCCAACATGCTGGGAGTTGTCGGCGCGCGGGGCATCAAGGACTGGCTGGGGCCGCGCCAGCCGGGGAGTGGCCGCCGCTCGGCCGCCGAGGAGCGGGCGCGGAGATGCCCGGAGACAGGCCGTCTTCGGAAGGTGTTCCCGGAGAAGGTTCTGTCCCAGGCCGGGTTCGAGGTCCTGAGCGGGCTGCTGGAGAGCAGCCCTAAGATTCGGCTCACGGCGGCGGAAGCCCTGCAGAAACCCTGGTTCAACGACCAACGCACGGACGACGAAGGCCCTCGCGAGAGCCCTCGCCGTCGTGGTTTGTTGGGTGTTTGCTTCATGTCGTGCGCAACCGACGATTAGGTCTACACGTCTAGTACTTTGTCAGCAGGAGGTTTTTTTATTTCTCAGCAGCATCGTCCATTGTTTATTAATTTATTACTACTTAGTGCTTGCTTTTCTTAAAATTAGTTTGTTCGTTATTATTATTGAATTGAATAATCTGTTTATTAAAACATTCTAATCACTGGACCTTGTATCAAGGCGAAACAAGATTTAGGAATATATGCATGATATGCTGGCATTGTGGCTGTTTACGTGGAACTATTCAGGTCCTTGTTATTAACTGTTGATGCTATTACTGACCTACAGGCTACAGTACATGATCTTGGCTCTTATTAGCTAATCAGGAGTCAGGACCATCCAGCACGCTTGTGTTTGCACACGGGCATTGCTTAGAGCGGAAAAGACACTTGATTGAAGACGAAATCACGTGCTACTTCCGCACGGGCATATATATCTCTATCCAGGACTCCATGGTTGTCTGTGATCTACGGTACAGGGACTCCTTAAACTTCTGTTGCCGGACAATGAACACTTCTCCCAGTCTCGCCCGAACTAGGTTTTGCTGCAGCTGTACAAAGAAACAAGAACAGCGCCCGATAAGCCAGAAAGCTACACTGCTGGTGTTCCTTTTTTCCAGTATATTTTTTCGAAAAATTGGAAACGACAATTATTTTTTGTTCACTACATGTTAGTAGTCTCATCGTCTGCTTCAATGTCGTATATGATTTTTTTTCCTGATACGTGGAAGAGTCAATTATTCATCTTATATTCTGAAAACGTTGGGCGTTGAAGGGGCCAACATGAGACTTATGGGCCTCAAGTATCGATCGAAACTGTTCTGGCTGGGCTCCATATACACACTCGAATCGTCGCCGGTGGGCAGAGAACCAGACGATCGACGTGCCCCAGCTATCGTGACGTGAATTCGTCGCCCGCTCGTCATGGGACCAGATGGCGAAGTCGACGACGAGTTGGTCTTCCGAAGCCTTGGATGCTAAGGTTTCCGCGGCCGCCGGCCGGCGTGGCGCACCATCCCCTCGTCAGCAGTCAGCTAGCAGCCTAGCACTAGCACCACCACGATCCGGAAGCGGGTGGAGTGGTGGACGCCGCAACAAACGCATGCCACGTAAGCTCCGATTACGATAGAACGACGCGGCAGGACGGGAGCCTGGTTAGTCAAACGGCAACCTGCAGCGAGCGTAACGGTGCGGCTGAATTTAATGCATGGGCGCCATGTGCTGGTTCCTTGGGAGCTGCGGTCAACTCGAATCCATCGAATTTTTACAATCAGCTTATTCCGTCGATCGCCACAAGCCAAGGATCAGCCTCAGTGCACCGTAGGGTGATGAACCAACTAAATGCGCACTAAGGCTACTGATTTTGTATCAATTGGTGATATACTATAACTTTACTAAAGAAATTAAAGTCAAAATATGTACTGGAAGACTTTATGCTACCAAAATATTATACGTCTACATTTTTTTCCTACTAAAAAGATACGTCCACATACATGACATATAGATATGGATGGAGAATAAGTATATACTACATTTGACTTGAAATGCGCGTATCTATTCCTATATCAAATATTAAAACCGTCGTGGTTATTTTGAAAAAAGTCCCTCATCTTTTTCGTAATTACCCTCAATCCTCTGTATCTCAACCGTCGTGTTCTTTTTTTTGTCCGTCATCGTCTCCTAATCCGTGTCGGTGAAAGTCGCGGAAAAAACAACCGGTTTTGGTGCTGAACGGCTCGGTCTGCGGGGCTGGCGCGCCTGGGTGTGGAAAATGCTATGCGCTGCACAGGTAAATTTAAAAAAGAAATACTTCTAGTTGGGTTCAAAGGCTGGCCACGGATGGACTTAACTAGCGCACTCCACACCACTACACCATGCATTGCTTTTTGATGTTTTTGATAGCAAATGGAACACCCGATCGAACGGACCGAACGGCAGTAACGCTGCGTAGCCCAGTTAGACCGATCTAGCTACCGGTTTCTTAGGATTTTGCCTGGATCAATCGCTCGAGGGATAACTACCACGCTTTACGTGATGGAGGATGGTTAGGTTTACAAGCAAACCAGCAAAGGGATAACCAACGTACTTACGTGGTGAAGAATGACTAGTTTATGAGCAAACTAGCAAAGGCCGTCGAAGCTCTCGTCCAGGAGGGACCCCGTCAGGGTGTGGATGTCGCCGGCGTGTCCTAGGTCGACCAGCAAGCCTAGGACGCCATCTCTAGTCATGGAAAGCAGTAGATGAATAGCATGAAGGTTGGAAGAGATTTAGGGTTTAGGAGATAAAAAATAAATGCATAGTTATTCGATTTATTGGGTTGCCCTCAATCAGCCGTGGCCCTTTATATTTATAAGGTGGAGATGTCTTGCCCCAGTAGCAGTCGAAGGTTATACAAATCCTGAATCAAAATACAACTCCTAACTCAAATTAGGCTGGTCAATCCGGTCTGACTGGTCTGTACAGGGCTGTATCTTACTAGAGCCATAACTCTCTCATCCGGACTCCAAATTGGACGTTCTACATATGCATTTCGATCGCCTTGACCAGATCTACGCAATGGTGATGTCCAATCAGAGATTTGATAATATTTATAAAACCGATGTAACCGGTTTGTAGACTGATTTGTCTAGATTCAAACAACAAAGATACCAATTTTCATCCCAAACAAAACAAAAAGTCTCCGCGTACGGTACCGAATCGACGCAGGTAGATAGCTAGTCAGCTCTTGCCAACCTCTAGGGTGGACCTGCACGCTAGCGGGACGACCGATCGATTGTTCGGCCCAGTCCAGAACGACGACGGATCGCTTCACACTTTGGGTGGTGTGGGAGGCAGCCTAACACTGTAACTGTAACGAACACAACGTGGCTCATCCGATCCTGTTGTGACCGGCGAGGAAAAGAACCAAATGCCAAGTCCGGATCTGGGTCGCTCGCAAGTCGGGATCGACGACGTACGTCACGGCGACCGCCAGATACCGGCCGGCCTGGGCCGACGGCGCAAGTTGCACACGCACGGCGATCCATGATGAGATTCCCCACGGTTTCAATTCGGCCTGGAGTACTACTTGACTCCCAAGGTCGGCGGCGGGTCGGAAACGGCAGACGCGTTTGCCACCGCGCCCCAGCCCCGCGACCGACGACCCTTTTGTTTCTCTTCTCTCTCGTGGAGTTCAGACCATACGGAACCAACTTGCCAAGCGACAGGCTTAACTTTTTCTCGCGTTCAAACTCAGACGCTCTAGCAGCACTGTAGAGCTGCGCGCATACGTGTAGACTGTAGAGCAAGTGAGCAAACCGATCAGGTTATCCGGAGGCGCAAAAAAAATCGCTAGAGCGAGAGCGACGCATGGGGGATAGGATTATATTTAGGATCACTACATTTCAAGTACCTATCACCCATAAATTAAAGAATGGTCATTAGGTCCTGACACTGACATGGAAACTATCCGGCACGTGTCCACCACGTACAGTTGCGTGCTATGCTACCTGGTGCCGCTTTGCACACGGTTGTTTATCAGCTACCAGTGCTTTTTGCCCGTTTTGCTTTACTCCCAACGAGCGAGCATGGTTACCCGGCACGATGATGGCTGCCCATTCGTCCACAGCTGCGTGTATCCACTGGCTGGACGTGCCTGGAAAAAAAAGGGAAAAAACGGACAGCTGCAGCGGACGTATACGAGGGTGGCACGCCCATGGGCAAGCGACATCTCTTGGCTATGATGTCTTGATGATTGAATAAATAAAGGTTAATAATGGAACAGTCCAGGCAACAAAGGAGAAGAAAGAGAAAAAAAGGAATGGAACAGGGAGCAATTTTCGAAACATGGCATAGGGACGGGGAAAATGAAGGAAAGACATGGACGAATGAGGATAATTGCATTGAGCCCCTTTGCATAGTTTCATCGACCTCTTTCCACCCACCGAAGTGTCATCTCCTATGTATTTGCTATTTGCTCCTCCCATGTAGACTTCCACCTTCAGAATCATCACGAGAGTGGTATCTGATCGCGATTATTACAGACACACCTAAAACACTTAACATCATTGACCGATGCGACCGATGCGCAGAGTGAAAGGCCATCCATGGGATGAAAAAAAATGCATCTCTAGACTCTAAAAACTAGCAAGCCTTGACGAGCCGCTCCGTTTTGATTGTCAGTGTCAGTGCGTTGCAATATCTAGAACCGAAGTCAATGTGTTCTCTTGAATAGCACCTGAAAACAAATTTTAGACAACCCCTTGTCAATACACAACTTATAAGGCCATTTTCTTATAAGGCATTTGTTTTGTATGTCTAAGTCATGTATTCTCAATCCCCCTTTTCCTTCGGTTGGCAAAGTACTTTACTAATCTATATTTCATTTTATATTAATTATTTTGCTAGAAAAAATCACGACCTATATTATTCAATTTTCTTAAGGACTCCTTTTACACCTTAAAAAAAAGCATGAACATAAGCAGATCAGAAAAAAATTGAGTTAATCATCACTAGGCGTCCCCCTATAGATATGAGGAAAGCAGGTTTTTCTTAGCTTCTGGACCTAAATAATATGGTTGTGATTGAAAGTGAAGCTGGCCCCTTTTTTTACACACTGCATAAATGATCTGATACCAACGATCCTTCGTTTCACCGCAATCACGATCGGCACACACATGACCTAGCGCGAGCTATATATCCAACCAACCTTGACAAGCTCCTAATCAGCAATAGAGCTCAGTTGATGCAACAAGTAAAATGATGGTAGCTCTGACCTTGTGTGGAACGCTGCTTTTGTTGGTTTTCACACCGATGCTGTCACGTGTGGAACGCCACCTTTTTCCTTTTTGGTTGCATTGTGGCTCAGACAGTTGATTTTAGCATCAGTTTATACTTTATATACAGCAATTCCTGCGTCTATTCATTGATGCAATGGATATTAACAAATTTGAAGAGGTTCCTTCCCAACAAATCCAGTAGAATTAATAAGCTAGCTCTAAATTAGACCTGAGTAAAATAGGTCCTGAGTAAAATAGATCCGGCCTGGCCCGACGGCCCGGCCCGAGCCCGATAGGCTAAGCCTGACTCAACACTCATTTAGGGTCCACGGTCTGAAAAAATGGGCGGGCACGAGCTGGGCCCAAATAATAAAATAAATTAAATTTACACTAGAAAATGACGGGTGAGCTAGCCCGAGCCTGAGCTCGGCTCGAATTGGGCCCCATTTTTGTTGTCCCAGTGGAGTTGATGGGCGGGCTTGGGCGGAGATTTTGAGCCCAAAAGAAACGGGCTTTTGCTGACCCAGCCCGAGCCTAGGGATCCGAGATTTGCTCAAGTCTATTCTAAATCGATAGCCTGTTTTAACCTACCGAGTTTAAGGTACCATCAAATAATTTCTTTTTCACAGTGGGTTGGTATGAGTTTTGGTAGGACATTTTCTTAGGGGGTGTTTGGATCCTAAGCTAAAGTTTAGTCCGTGTCACATCGGATATTCGGATGCTAATTAGGAGGACTAAATATGAGCTAATTACAAAACTAATTGCAGAACCCTTGGGCTCAATCACGAGATGAATCTATTAAGCCTAATTAATCCATCATTAGCGAATGTTTACTATAGCACCATATTGTCAAATCATGGACTAATTAGGCTTAATAGATTCGTCCCGCGATTTAGCCTAGGGGTTGTGAAATTGGTTTTGTAATTAGTCCATGTTTAATACTCCTAATCAGTGTTCAAATATTCGATGTGACAGGACTAAAGTTTAACCCGGGGACCCAAACACCCCCTTAAATATTCAGAACGAGAGGGAAGCTAGATGTAAATTTTCCCCAACCAGAAACGGGAAACGCAAAGAACATGAGGGGGTTGCCGAGAATATCATATCTCCCGGTCCATTTAAATACCGACCGTTTAAAGCACCGCCCATTAAATTGCTCCTCTTTTCCTCCGCCCCCATTTTCCGGCCGCGCCTTCCCGGGACGCGGACACGCACGCCTACCGTGCTCGCTTGGTTTCTTCTTCCGTTCTGCCTCTGCCGGCCGGCGGGGCCGCGGCCGGAGCACGAGGAGCCAAAGCGACCAAGCAAGCTAAGCAAACCCCGCGCCCGGCCAAATCAATGGCGCCGTCGCCCCGCGCCTCCAGCTTCTTCTCCGGCGTGCTCCTCCTCTTCTTGCTGTCGGTGGCGCTCGCGCCGGTCCCCGCGGCCGCCACCGGCGTCTTCCGGGTGCGCCGCAAGTTCCCGCGCCACGCAGGCGGCGCAGGGGAGGCGGCGGAGGAGCACCTCGCGGCGCTGCGGCGCCACGACGGCCGCCGCCACGGCCGGCTCCTCGGCGCCGTCGACCTGCCCCTCGGCGGCGTCGGCCTCCCCACCGAGACCGGGTAGGTGATCGATCGACCTCGCCGCCGTGCGCGTGCCCCTCCTGCTGGCGCGGTGATGGCATGGCACAGCTAACGCCGGACGCCCGTGCCTTTCTTTTTCGCCTCCTTGGCGCGTCTGACTGGGGCTCTGCGCAGCGCAGCCTGTACTTCACGCGGATTGAGATCGGAGCGCCGCCCAAAGGCTACTACGTGCAGGTGGACACCGGCAGCGACATCCTCTGGGTCAACTGCATCCGCTGCGACGGCTGCCCCACCAGGAGCGGCCTCGGGGTACTCCTCCCCCGCCTGCGATTTCTAATCCTGAATTCCTGATGCTTCTCGAATAATCTCGAATAATCCCTGGCATAACGATGATGCTGGTTTGGTTGTAGATAGAGCTGACGCAATACGACCCGGCGGGGAGCGGGAGCACGGTGGGGTGCAACCAGGAGTTCTGCGTCGCCAACAACGACGGCGTGCGGCCCACGTGCTCGTCGGAGTCGCCGTGCCAGTTCAGGATCACCTACGGGGACGGGAGCTCCACCACCGGGTTTTTCGTCAACGACCTCCTGCAGTACGACAAGGTGTCCGGCGACGGCCAGACCACACCGTCCAATGCCAGCATCACATTTGGGTAAGTTCTCTGTTCGTAATGACATCTTGGGGAACCAGCGATTTGTACAGGTTTGTTGGCAGAGGTGTGGGGAGGTGATCGCTCTTGCTCTGTTTCTGTTCTGCAGGTGCGGTGCTCAGCTGGGTGGTGATTTGGGGTCCTCGAGCCAGGCCCTTGATGGGATTCTCGGGTTTGGCCAGTCGAATTCGTCGATGCTATCGCAGCTGGCTGCTGCTGGAAAAGTGCAGAAGATCTTTGCCCATTGCTTGGACACTGTGCATGGCGGTGGGATCTTCGCAATTGGGAATGTGGTACAGCCCAAAGTGAAGACGACGCCGTTGGTGCCGGGCATGTATGTCAACTTCCGACTCCCTGTAGAGACTTTGTGACTAGTCTATTTTTTTTATTAATTCATGCAGCCTACCATATTGCATCATTCCCTGCCATGGCCTGCCACGCACAACTCTGCAGTCTCTTGTTCATACTGTACTTCTCTTTCCATGAGATAGCTGATTCCTTGAATTTCTGTGCATTGATTTCCTACAGAGTCTGTTCAGGACTCAAATATAGGCTATACTTTGTTAATCTATGTCTTAGGCTCTTAGCATCCAAAGCTTTGACTAGTGTTTTGAAGACATCGAAACTTTGACTTTGACTTTAGCATGCGTGCATTAAATTCGATCTTGAAGCATGATCTTTCTTCACCCAAAATATATGAAAGTCAAACAAGTATACTCAAACAGCCAAACCATAACATGCACTGAAATTTTGAAAGTTTGGATTATGTTTATTATTTTTGTCTGTGTTTATGTAATATACTAATACCGTTGAGTGTCTCAAGTCCCCATCTTTCTAGCTTGTTCTGTCAAATACTTGGTTTTCTTTTCATGTGCCGCACTCACATTTATTTATATATACGGATGTTATTATGTAAATAGCAAATCTATTACTCTTCATTTACTTGTCCATGAGTACTGCCGTGTTACCAACATGATATAAATCAATTAAAATGCTCCTTTAGCTGTTCAATTATCTGAACTGAGATTCTGGATAGAAAATAGAAATACCATGCTTCTCAGAGTAAAAAGGAAGTAACCTTGTCTCATTCCACTATTGTTACCCTGCCATACCGGTTCCCTTCTACTGCTGTGCCAACCGCCCATCCGTGATTGACTAACATGTTTGATCTTGCCTTACTGTGGTGAAACACTAGCCTTCTTTGATCTTGGCCACTTACCTTTTCGTCAACTTTACCTTGATTGTTTGCCACATGACCGACATTCTTCTTGGTTCTCAATTCAATGGTGAGACCCCACAGATGAAAACTCTGTATATGTTTGTTTTGGAGAACAGGAAGTTAAGCGATTTCGTTGATGCCAGGACATATGCACTTATATGCATGTTCCTGTTTGAGACTTGTATGCATAATCATTTCCTTCTAGGACAAATCAGAGCTCAGCTATAGGCACTGTATGGTAGTAGGAGGGTATAAATTCGTGGACAAGCAAGTTTGTTGTGATCACAGACAACAGACATTGGCTGGTATAATACCCATGTGAAGCATGCTTGTGTGATGGGTGGCATTCACTATTTAATTTGTGACACCTTATGAAAATTTACCACAGGCCACACTACAATGTCAACCTGAAAGGAATTGCTGTTGGTGGTGCTACACTTCAGCTTCCAACAAATACTTTCGATTCAGGTAGAAATAAAGGCACTATCATTGACAGCGGGACAACATTGGCGTACCTCCCGGAGGCAGTTTATAAGACACTGATGTCTGCGGTGCGGAAGCATCTATCTGAAATAATCTTTGTCGTGAAGTACAATTTGTGCCCACCATGATGTTTTCTTGATCATTTCAGGTTTTTGACAAGTACCAAGATATGACCATCCGTACTTATCAAGACTTCCTCTGTTTTAAGTTTTCTGGAAGGTAAATTTGACAATAGTTTCCTATATACTCTCATATTCTCCATAATGAATGTATTATATTGATATATGCATTTGTACATTTATTATACTAATAAAGGGATTATCTTACCGCATTACTCTTTTGATTTTGGTAAAATCCTTATTTATGTATATTTCTAACTCCTAAACCAAATTCCTTTTTGTAGTGTGGATGATGGATTTCCCATAATCACCTTTAGTTTTGAGGAAGACCTTACATTGAATGTTTACCCACATGATTACCTTTTCCAAAATGGGGTAAGATAACATCTCCTTTCCCACTTTTTTTTTGCTGTGAGTGATTTAAGTAGCAATATTCTGTCAAGCCATTACATTTGCTATATACAATTCAGGTCCACTGGCTCGTTGTTGTTGTGCTAGCTAGTTATGTTGGTTGTTATATATTTGCATGGTGTGTCATGTCATACCATTGAAATATTATGCAAGCATCTTGCTTAAAGTTTGGCAGGCACTGGTAACTGAATTTACCATCTATAGTTGAAATTACCACATAGTGATCTAAAGCTTAATGAAATTTATCCTATTAAGACCCAACATGAAGAAATATTATTATCTAATAAAATTTCCTTGTATACTAAAAGGAAGAAGTTCATTCTAAACATCGCGTTGCTACTCAAACTGGTCTGTGTTTCAACAGACAGTGGGATGACTTGAAATACTAGTTGTTAACTAGTAGCGTACTCATTCGCAAAAAAAAAAAAAAAACTAGTACCGTATTGCCCCTAGGTTTTCGACCCCAAAAGCCCACTTTTGGAGTATATCTAATATTATCTGTTATCTAATCTATAGTAGGTTTGACTATTTGTTATCGCCCTGCCCATCTACCTCCTATAAATGAAGTAGGAAAAAATGTTTCTTTTAATTATCTGCAGTATCGACAAGCATTTGCTCTGTCATCATGTAAGATGACTTACCTTATTATGGAAGTTCATGCTTCAACTTAATATATGTCACTTTTTGTTGTGCAGAATGATTTCTACTGTGTAGGGTTCCTGAACGGTGGATTACAAACCAAGGATGGGAAAGATATGGTTCTCTTGGGAGGTACGATCAAGATGTTATGTAATGTTTGACCTATTTGTTCCTTATTTGCTTCTAAGGTTCATGAACTTTGTTGCAGACCTGGTCCTCTCAAATAAACTAGTGGTTTATGACTTGGAAAATCAAGTTATTGGATGGACAGACTACAACTGTAAGTGACACATGCAGCAACAAATATATAGTTGTCCTTCCCCCCACAGAATTCAAACGTTGTAGCATAGTCTATCCTTGTCTTTGTATTGCAATCTTTTTGCAATGGAATATGTAAATTCTGAAATTTGTGTTGTACATCTGACATTGTATCTTACATCGAAATATGTTAATGCTGTACTTGCATCTTTTAATTTCAGGTTCCTCGAGCATAAAAATTAAGGATGACATGACTGGCTTTACGTACACTGTTGACGCACATAATCTCTCTTCTGGATGGAGATTCCAATGGCACAATTCCTTGGTTCTGTTGTTAGTAACAACAATCTGGTCCTATTTAATGTTCTGACATGACCTTAAACTCTCGGATGTAGAACATGGAAGCTGTATTCTGTAACAAACATTGTTTGAGTTTTGTTCCTTAGAAAGAAAAGGGAAGAGAGGTTTAGACTTGTACTTCGTTAGGGGAATGATTTGATTTAGTTACAGAAGTTCACAAAAATGTAAAGTATAGTAAAACAATTGGGAAACTCGATATGAGTGTTGTCAGGTTAAAGTTTGGTTCTCTTGTGTTTGTGTAATGCAATTAGCAACCGATATGATACAATCAAAGAAAAAAGCTTGGGGCGTTATTGTGCAATTTTGTTTCCATTTTGGGAAGGACTTCTATCGCATAAATGCAATACCCTGATTCCATTGGAATGAGCATTGCTGATTTGATGTTTCATCAGCTCAGAGTCTTTCTAATAGAGAACTCCGTCCATAGACATATTTTGACTAGAAAAAGTCAAACTTTGCAGATTTTGTTCAATACTAGTCAAATTATATGCATATTTGATGCGTAAAAGTTGCATTTATAGATTTTTTATACATTTATAGTCAAATCAATAGTAGCAATTGACAATATATTTTAAAAGAAATTAAAAGTCAAAATGTATTTTAGAAGACTTTTTCTCTACTAGAATACGTCTTGCACCTACGGATGAGAAGAAATAAAAATTTGATCTTCAAAATTACTCCCTCTCTTCCCTTTTATAAGATGCACATGCATATCAACATTTAAATTTTACAATTTCTGACAAATAATTTAGACAATAATTTTTTATTTTTTATGTAAACTTGAAATGGTTGAAGTTGTAATCAAATGTATTCTCCAATAATTATAGGTTTATATCCATAATAATATAATATAAAATAAATTAATGGTCAAATTATAGTTTGGAAGACCGTATTATGTCTATCACGCCTTGTAAATAGAGACAAAGGGAGTATATAGCGGCATTTTGTATAGGGATATTAGTGTCCTTGCCCTTACTATGAAATTTAATTGTAATTTTATCTTTCTTTTTGCAACTTTGTGGTTTTGCCTTCCCTTTTGAAACCGAAGGTATCATTTTCCCTGCTTTTTAACTCCCCATAGATGGAGCCAGAATAAATTAAGTAAAAAAACATGATTTGGACATGTCATAATGCTATCAAAATTTGTCAAAATTTAGCATAAATATTTGATATCAAAACTGATGTAAAATCATATGATACTAATAAAAATAGAGGAAAATCTACATGATAAACTTGATCTTTTATAATTGAATTGACGTCGTTAGGAGCTCTTAACTGAACAGTGCTCAGTTTTGAAGAACATGAAGGTAAAATCCCGGTTGATCTTCAAAATAGGAATATAAACACAAAAAAACCCTTTTTATATGAACAGGCTTCACTAATCCTTAAAGCGTCCAATTGTGATATGTACTTCTACACCAAAATAAACAACTAGTCATGCACGATGCATAATAACAATGTTCAATATCCGTAGAAAGTACTCCATAACCCACAGGCCACAGGACCAACCCATCAAATAACAAAATATAATAAATATACAAAGAACACTCCATCAAATCCTTATGGATCTGTCTATACTCAATCGTTTGAGTTTTAGCTATCTCTTAATCACTTTTGTTGTGGCTGTTCGATTGCAAATCAGGGTCTGTTTGGCAGGGCTGCGGCTGTGGCTACTCTGGTGAAACAGCTTCTCTGGTGAAGCTGAAGCCGTTCTGGAAAGCGTTTGGCAAAACGGCTTCTCCTGCGTTTTTAGGAATGGCTGTGATAAATCAAATGTCATAGATACCCTTGATTATAAGGATTGTTCTAATAGATGAATAGAATGCTTAACATTTGTTTATAAATTTGAGTTCATTAGAAATTTAAAAAAATAAAAGAATTATTCTTTAAGATTATTTTTCCTCTTTAATTTTTCTTTTCCTTAATCCGGTCGACGTCCTTCCATTTCTTTTTTTTCTCTTTCTTTTTCTGTTTCTCCATGCAACCGCAATCCATCCTCATCCATTTGCTAATCTGAGTTCATTACAAATTATGAATATAAACTAAAGGGATTCGTGTGCCTATAATTACAAAAGGAGGCATAATCCTTACATGACATGCAACCATACAAGCTAATAATTATAAAAATAAAAGTAGCCATGATCATTACATAGCATGCAACCATATAAGCTAACTAACATGCTCAAGATGATCTAGAAAGGAAGATTGCTCTAGCAAGATCATCTCAGAATTTATCCATGGTCCGATCATCTGTTTCCATATTCGATGTATCTCCAACATCTTGAGAGACATAGTGCTTCCTATATCTTGAAAGTATAGTGGGCATATAATCAGGATTCCGATCGCATTTGCGGAAATTCTTATTTTGTGCGTGGTTTTCACGAATGAAGTTATGGAGACACATGGTTGCAGCAACTATCATCATTTGCTTCTCCATTGGGTAACTCGGCATCTTAAGAAGGATTCTCCACTTCATTTTCCACACACCAAAAGAGGGCTCTACCACATTGCGAATATTTGAATGCAAATGGTTAAAATGTTCTTGCTCACCATTTGGAGCAGGATATCTTCTCCAATCTGGCACATGATACCTTTCACCCTTGTATGGTGCCAAGTATCCAGGTCTATTTGGGTACCTGGCATCAACCATATAATACTTTCCTAAATACACATGTAAAAAAATGAAGGTTGTGAGTCACATGCATTCATGTACAGATATGAGAAAAGATAAGGTAGGTGATCTGACATACCTAGAGGGGGGTGTGGAAAGGTGGCGTGATCATGTCGAAGTGCATGGAAGAGAACATTAGTATCATGCATAGACCCAGGCTGGCCAATAGATGCATAAGTGAACCTCATGTCGAAATCAACAATACCAAGAATGTGTCGCTTTGCCACTCCGACCAATGTACCTAATCTGGTCCTCAGGATGTGGTGTCGCTGAAATGTGAGTGCCATCCAAAGCTCCAATGCAATCTTTAAAGTGTGGCATCATCCTACGATCATTACTAATCCTAGGACGTGTAGTAGAGAAATTAGGGTCAATTGGCTTTATGTAGTGCACTCATAGCCACCATACATATCAATACCTCCTCAAATTTTCTACTAATTGTTTCTGCAGAGTGCTTGAATATACCATGTACACCACTGTTGGAAGTACCTTGCCCACACACAAGTAGGAAAATGGCCAATGATTTCATAGAACTCATATGAAGAGATGATTTTAGTCCATAGTTACCCACTAACAGATCATGCAACTTGTAAAATAGAGATGCATTCATTCGAAATTGCTTATGACTTTCACCTGGAGTGTTCAGCTTCTCCATTGTCCAACCGAATCCACTTTATGCCGGAGTTCTAACATCATTCTTATCATGGTAAGTCATGAAGTACTTGCAAGAAATAAGAGCAGTGGCAAATTGACAATTCTGAGCAGACTGCAACAATCCTAAAGTGTTTTTAACCCATTCATCATGATCAGACATCTCATCATCAGAAGATTCAGATCTGTTCATGATATAAACAACACTCATGAATTTCAAAGTAGAATATAGATTCAAAGTAGCATACATAAGATTCAAAGTAACAACACTCAAACTACTTAGGCATATATAGAATATAGATTCAAAGTAGCATACATAAGCATACATATTATTTCAGAGTAGCATAGAAATAGAATCCAAATGATACAAGCATGCTGCACAAACTACTTAGGTACATCATTTCTAGTCATCCATTCATACTTCCTCTTCAGCCAATCAAACCTCTCCTCAGGAGGGCGCCTAGGGGACCCGTCGGCGGGCCTCCCAGCCACAGGAACGGGGTGCCACCAGCCCCTCCGCCAGACACGAACGGCGCGCCGCTGACCCCTCCGCTGGCCGCATCCTGGAGCCCACCACCGGATCTGCCCCTTTCAGCCGTCGGAGCCCATTTTCTAGCCACCGGAGCCGCATCCCCCTCATCCATTCCGCCGCCGCCGCCACCACCAGAGCGTGAGATCTTGAGACTGAACGAGAGAGGAGAGTAGCGGTTCGGGAAGGAGCGGTGGCAATTTGGCTGTTATTTCGGTGAAGTTCAGGGTAGTTTGGTAACATGGGTGGTGCGGATGGAAGGGAACCGCGGGGAGCTGGTTTTTCCGGCTTCTCCTCCCCAGTACAAATTGAAAAATGGTTTCATGAGTGCTTCGCGAGAGAAGCCGTTTTTTGGAAGGACGTTTGGTACGACTCTCCAGAAACCGCTCGAGAAGCCGTCCAGTAAGCCCTATCAAACAGGTCCTCAATAACTCAGACCTGATGCTCCACATTCTCTTCATTATCTTCTTCCCAGCCGCCTTCTTCCTCCTCTCCTCGACATGACAATACTGCCTCCTTCATCCTCTCCCCTAAGCTCCCCCACCCTGACCTGCCTCCCTTCCGACTCTGACGGGCTCCGCCGCCGCCCGCGAGCCGCTCCCACTTCCGGGCTCCAGTCATTCCCCGACACTCCCTCGCACCGTCGCCCACAACATCCTTCTTCTTCCTCCCTCCCCCGAACTATAAAATGATGCCGCCGAATTACTCCAAAGCAAACGGGCCCACTCCCGCCTAGCGAAACGCCGAACACACTCCACCAGTTCCAGGCCCCCACGCCCCCACCACACCCGCAAAACATGCCGCCGCCTCCTCCGCCGCCGCACCTCCGCGGCGTCGCGCCAGCTCCGGTAGCCGCCGCTCCCTCCTTCCTCCGCCTCCCCGTCCACACGCGCCTCCGCGTCCCCGCCCCACGTGCAGCCGCCGCCTCCCCCGTGCCCGCCTCTCACTCCCCCCACGAGCACGATGCCGACCTCCTCAGCCGGGCCGCCGACGTGGCCGACCGCTCCGCGGGGCTCACATCCCCGCACCCCAACTTCGGGTGCGTCATCGCGCGGCCCCAGCGTGAGAATGACAGCGCCGAGTCCTTCGTGGTCGGCGAAGGGTTCCTCTACGCGCAGGGGACGCCCTGCGCCGAGCTCCTCGCTGCACAGGAGGCCGGCGAGCACGCGCGCGGCGCCACAGCGTACCTCAACCTCGAGCCCGGGGATTGCTACGGGGATAGCACCGCCATTGGATCCCTCGTCCAGGTGCTCGACGAAATTGCCTCCCTTCTCATCTGTTTGTCCAAATTTGCCATTTATTGCACTTGAAATTCCCTCAGTTTTCTCATGGTGATGGAATCAGTTGGGTTAAGAATCTAAGATTAAATTCTTGTTGTTATAATATCTGGTTCGCGGTCCTAAATGATCATAGGTAGTGTCAATTTTGCGGGTTTAAACCATAAATTTAAATCATGAGGGGATGAATAGATTTAAGTATCTTGAATCAATGTACCTTGCAGATTAGTGTGTTTTAGCAAAGATGATAACACTGGAGTAGCTTTCAGTCATAAGTTTTTTTGGGCACTTGTACATTTGTCCACATAAAACTTGTTGTCGCATAAGTAAAGGAATCGGTCTAACCCACTGGCATTAACTTGATTGATCTTCCTCAGTGTGTAAGCAGTATACTAATGATTTAGTAGGCAGGAATTGCAAGAGTTGTGGTGGGTCTGAGACATCCCTTGAAGCACTTGAGAGGGAAGGCAATTCAAGCATTACGAAGTGAAGGCATTCAAGTTGATGTTGTGGGGGAGGATCTGCAGACTAAGCCGTTCGAGGTGATTCTTTTCTTACATTTTTTTCTTAGTGTTTGATTTCTTAAAAGCTTTAGTGTCCATTGTTGTTTTCCATCTGTGCAACCATGCATTAATTATGCATTTCTTCAATCATATCTGGCTTTCTGAACTCTGATTTTTGATCTTGTGAATTTGACACTAGTATTATGATATGGAAAATGTAAAGACTATAGGTTTATTATGGCTTGAACACAAAATTGTGAATAAGTCTATTGATTTGTCAATGTTTATTTTAGATGTTCAAGTTCAATGGAGATACTATCACTAGATTTATTTTCTCTAGGTGTTTAATAATTTGGATGGGACAAATCATTAAAAGATGGAAAAGAGAAGGATAACCGATTTACATGTCTACAATTAAGAGTGACTTCGGGCAATTACAGTAGAGATTTTTTTTAAAAGAAACACACATGTTTTTGTGTGTGTTTTATGTGTTCTTCTAATAAGTGGGTCAGATAAATATAGTTATCATGTTCTTGCCTTCACCAATTTGTTAACTTTTATGTTGTTAACTGTAGGGAGCTCTGAAGTCATGCCTCACTGTAAATGCTCCATTACTTTACAGAGCTGCATTTAATGTCCCTTTCTCTGTTCTGAAGTATGCTATGACAGCAGATGGTGAGACATATGTTATTCGGCTTATTAATATTAGTTGGGTTAATTATTAAAATACACAATTGATTTATAACATTCAACTTATACCTCTTTTCATTTTCATCAATGGGCAGGAAAAATAGCGGCAAGTAGTGGACATGCTTCTTGGGTAAGTGGTAAAGCATCCCGAGGGCGTGTATTTGAGTTACGCGGTAGAAGCGATGCTGTTATTGTTGGCGGAAATACAGTGCGCTTTGACGGTACCGATCACTTAATACAACATTCTATTAACTATAGTTCATAGTGTTCATTCACACAAAGTTAAAGTTTTTTGGTTGTATTGTAGATCCTCGGTTAACTGCAAGGCATGTTAAGGGGCATGTTCCAGTGCGCATAGTGATGTCACAGTCTCTCAACCTTCCTGAGGAAGCAAATTTATGGAATGTTAACGAAGCCTATACAATTGTCGCAACTCAAAGAGGGGCTCGGAGAGATTTCCAAAAGAAGCTTGCTATGAAAGGTGTTGAAGTAGTAGAGTTCGACATGCTGAATCCAAGAGATGTTATGTCATATTGCTATGATCGTGGTTATCTTTCTGTATTATGGGAATGTGGTGGGACCTTAGCAGCTTCTGCTATATCCGCAAGTGTTATTCATAAGGTGAACCTTTTTTGCTAGGTCTTCTATAATGTCTTATGTGTTCATTTGTATATCGTGGGTTTGAGTTTAGTTGTAGTTCATAGGTCTTGAAGTATAAGTGAATTGCCCACCTATCTCTCACCAGCTTCATATTTCTGGTTGAATTGGTTAATGCATGCAGTTCAATATGGTATCGTCGCTAGAGGTCTCGAGTTCGAATCCTAGTGAGCAATTAAATAAAAATTATTGCGGTCAAAGCAACTAATAAACATGGAACCAGAGAAAGTGTATAGGATTGGATGGATAATATGTGTATATATATAGGTTTTTTTTCAATTACATCTCTTGTCATTTATAAATCACATACTACCTTTGGTCATAATATATTACGTTTTGGACTGCGAATTTGATTTATAATTAATTGCTTTTTGCTGTCCAAAATGTCATCTAATTATGACTGGAGTGAGTATGAATATATGAAGATTCATCATTGTTTTGGCAAGATGAACATAATCTGATTCACTTTATTTTTTATTGGTTGGCTTATATTTTTCAGAATTTCTCACTTCATGTCATCATATTCTTGTTATGTAGCAGGTACTCTATTTGAGATCGTAACTTACAATCATGAATTTGTACCATTTTGCAGGTCTGTGCATTCGTGGCCCCAAAAATAGTTGGGGGAGTAAATGCACCAACACCAGTTGGTGAATTAGGGATGAGTCAAATGACCCAGGCCATTAGTTTTATTGATGTAACGTATGAGCAGGTCAACTCTTGTTCTAGTTCAGATACATTTCATTCTATGCATATCAGTGAAACTGACAGAGTTGATTCATTGCACTTTTATTAACATGCATTTCATTTTGCAACTGTTTCTTTGTATTTCTCTTCTGTAGCAGTGGCCCATATTTTCTTAATAGAATTTAGCAATTCCCACATTTTTGTCTTGGTTCAGTAATCTCTTCTACCACTGTTCTCTTCATATTATATTATTTACACTGCCCATCTGAGTAAATATGCACTGCTGCAGGCATATCTATGCCATGTGGCATTAGTTCACAACTGTTACATATTCTATAATTTTTTTCTTATAAATCTGCAGATTGACAGGGACATGCTCATAAGTGGATTCATCCAACCCATTCCTGACCTTTCGCCAGTTATACCATCAGTGGATAAAATACCTTCCATTGATCCAGAAGTATCTCCATATGAAACAGATATTATTTCCTTTTACAAGACTTGGGATACTTTTGGGGCTTTCTCAAACTTTTCTTCCCATCCAATTCACATGCCTGATGATAATGGAGATTATTTCACATGGCCAACAGTGGAACACTATTACCAGGTTTGTCTTCTGTTGTTTGTTGCTACATGTGTGCCTTTCTGTTTTGCTACGGGAAGGAATTCTTGATCATAATGTGCCAGCAAGCCTTCTATTTACTTTATAGAACCTAGCAACATCATTGTTTTTTTTCAATAAAAATGTTTTTTTATAGGTGCAATATCATTGTTTGGACTGTCTATAAGCCCCCAATGTTTTTTCAGGCTCATAAATTTGTTGGAGTTGACAATCCTCAAGCAAGAACCATTATCCAAGAAATAAAGCTAGCAAAGAGTCCTGAAGAGGCTGCTAGAATAGGAAGGACCCGGCAAAAAGAGTTCCCAGAACTGGTATGTCTGAATATTGTGCTTTCCTTTAACCTGACTATGGTGGGAAGGGATGAAGGGAAATCTTGATCAGTTCCTAACGAGGAGCTTATGCATCTAATATCCACCACTTATCATTTGCTAATTGTAATATACCATTCGTGAATCTAGTAACAAATAAATACATGCTTGAAAAGCAAGTCCATTATAATGCCATCAAAGTTTGCTTATTGAAAACAGATGAGTGCAAAATCATGGCATTAGGCTGGGACTTCCCTTATACATACTTCCCTCTGGTCAAAGTTCACTGCACTATGTATTGCCTGTTGCAAAACATCTCCATGACTCCATGCTGTCTTTTTATAGGGATTAGCTGTAGGGCATATAACTCTATGGCTGCAATTACCTTTGCTTTTCAGGTACCTGAAAGGTAAGTGGTATGGTCTGTCAGTTACTAGTTATTGGTACATTGTAGTACATGTACATTGTTACAATGGCTGCTACATTTACTCCAGTATAGCTCGTTTATTTTCACACACTTTCTTGGTTAGTAAACTGTGTGATTATTATTTTAAATTGCCTTTGCTTTTCAGGTACGAACAGATTGGGAGACTAAAAAAATCGATGTGATGTACAGAGCTATCAAATGCAAGTTTGCAACCTACCCTAGTCTGACTAATATGTTGCTTTCAACGGCGGGCTCAGTTCTTGTCGAGGCATCGCCCCATGATTTATTTTGGGGCGGTGGGCGCGAGGGTGAAGGTTTGAATTACTTGGGTAGATTGCTGATGCAGCTGAGATCAGAGATTCTGGGGACGTTTCCAGCAAGTGTCAAGGCGGAAGATGCAGCTTGATTTGCAGGTGAGGCAATCTTGCTTAGCAAGAGAGCTGATTGCAAGATCAGGCATTTTGGGCGGGTTGGTTCTCGATTAGTACAGTACATCTGGCAGTGAAAGCAACCGCTATTGAGATTTTGTTCAATTATCTATGCTTGGTTTTCCTTCTCTTTTTTTTTTTGCTATCCAAAGCTCAGGTGATGCTTCCTTGCCCTGAAGAAAACTGTGAAAAAAAAGGTTGGTGCTGCACTATTCAATTAAAGTGTGAATAAGATGGAGTATTTTTTTTTTGGCCATTGGATTAGAAACCATATAGGTTGATGAACAAGATTATGCTCACCTGCAAATTAACGTTCGTGCCAGGGGTGAAATTCAGGGAGATGCTATCCCTTTCAGACTTTCGTGGTATCAATTTTTGTACAACCCGAAAACAATCACCAGAGTTGACAGTTTTTGGGGCTTGCAACTAAGAAAAGTCCGACGAACTTCCACAACTACAAATCACAAATAGTACAATATAAGATCTCAGTGGATGGACCCGCTTTGTTACATGGTAGAAGGATTTTGGCGCTCGATTATTCCGTCCCTGATGCTCTGGAGGCGCGTCTCCACCATCCGTCGGAGGCCCTGACGGTCTCCAGCTTGCGATGAACATTGAAGCGGGCGAGAGGACGCGCGTAGCTTCCTGCACCGACGGCCACACCTCCGGGCTCCGGCTGTAATGGGCCTTCGCGCCTCGCCGTGGCAAGCTCGCTCACCTCGTCCATCAGTCTCTCCACGCGGCGCTTCCCTTGATCATACCGGGCGAGTTGGAAGGAAACGACGGGTGGTGGTTTTACATATAAAAAAAACACACCAGATGTGGAAGGAAACCAGGGATTATCCATGGAAGGGAGTTGAGTTGTGTTCACTCAAGTGCCAGATTTTGCATTGGTTGCCGTAAAAATGCGCTATCATTTGGAAACCTATCAGGTTGCATATATAGCATCAAATCCTTGAAACCCCGCCATTCCATACGCGGTCACCACCAGGGCCCGCGCGCACGCGCCAACTCCTGGTTCTCAGCTAAAGCCGCACCCATCCATTCCGTACCTTGGCCGGGCCAACAAAAAATTCACGCAAGTAAAGTCATTCAAAGTCTCCTGCACTTTGTCGCTCTTGCCATTTATCTTTAGCGCCCATTTCACATAGCTCCTCCAGGCATCGGCTTCACCTATTTTGATACTGTAGCAACGCCATAGCAAATAGCTGGTTCGGGAATCAAGAAAAAAATAAACTAGGAGTCGATAAAGCTAACTTTTTAGCTTCACGGGTCCAGCTTAGCAAGGAGCCGGTTTGAGAGGAGCCCTCCCAGCAGGGCTTGTAAACTCACACAATACAGTTAACGGTTTGGGGGAAAAATGAAACATGATACAAGGGAGAGGACACGAAAATTGCGTGCAAAATCTTTTTTTTAAGTTTTGAGATTGCTAACCGCGCCGCAGTCTGCCGTGCAGAATCTTTGACAGATATAACAGCATTCCCTTTTAACTTCCTCACTCCGGATGTCCAGAGACGGTCTCATGCCTTGCCTGCACTAGCTATATTTGCGTCCGAGACTAAACGATCGGTACTATAATTTATCCAATTTGCAGATGTTTATACTATATATGCATACACTTTGCTTGCTCGAATGATTTTTTTCTTCCAAACTTTTTCTACTCTAGTAGCTAATATAAAATTGGGACTATCTTGGTTCAAGTTCTGTGATCGTCACCTTATTGAGTGATAAATTTGATTTGTTTGAGCGTCCTTGTAGGTCAAGAGCACCTTCATAATGGGACTGATCCACGCCGTCCAACCTATGATTGGATTGATCTGCGTCGTCCAACCTAAAGAGAAATGCAGGCCTAGAAGGAGGCGGCAAGGTAGTAGACCTTCCAACGAGCATTAGGATCACACGTGACATGTTGGGTCTATCACTTGGATTTTCTTGGACACATAATAGCCCAATGTGTGTGCACTTGAGAACCATATTTTCAGCACAACTACGTCGCAATGATGGATCAACTATCTCTGTAATTGTTCCCTTGGTCCAATTTTCCCATACCTGCACACATAGCAAATCACAAAGCTATTTAACCAACTCTCAGTATTGAGAAAATTACAAACCAAAGACTTACATAGCTTAATAGATGCCGAGCCATCGTTGCTTCCGACGAGGAGACACTGTTTTTTCTTCCAGTCACAATTTCCAGGATAATCACTCCGAAGCTAAAGACATCTGATTTGGTAGAAACATGTCCAAGAACCGCATATTCAGGTGCCATATATCCACTGCATATTTGAAAAGTAGTTTCGGTGAGAGAATCTAATATGATGATGAATAGTTTAGGTGCTCAACAAGTCCAAACATAATTTGTAGTGTAACTGAATCTACATAAACTAACTAGGTTCCAGCGACTCTTCTTGTGATATGCTTTGAGTGATCGTTCTCGAACACACTTGCCAACCCGAAGTCAGATATCTTTGGATTCATATCCATTTCTAATAAAATATTGCTTGGCTTCAAATCTCTGTGTATTACTTTCACACGGGACTCATCGTGTAGATATACCAAGCCTCGAGCGATGCCACAAATTATCCTGTACCTTGTGTCCCTAGCCATATTGTCACGCTTTTCATCATCTGCATGGAGGGGGATGTGTTGTTATAAAGTAATAAAAACCAATCGATATCAAAGAACATGGAAACTAAAGTAAATGAATTAACCGTGAAATGTTCTTTAAAGGAATTACGTAATCTTCCTAGGAATTCTTGCTAATGCATAGAAAGCATGATTTCCCACAGTCCATACCTGGGACAATGGAAATAGAAGCGGCAGCTTTTCATACTCCAATAAGAGTCAGGCCTCAGTAGAAGTGGGAGCTGCATTTTTGTTCTGGGCCTTTATTTGGTCTTTTGAGAACTCTAGTTGATTTGATATTATATATTTATATGTTGTTTGAAGCTGATCTAATATATTTAACAACTGAAGGAAATCAAAGAAAAAATCAAATAGACCCATAATTGGGCCGTTTACTCTGGCTCGAAGACTCATCCACGAAGAGCGTTTCAACCAGTAATATTTAACTCTACCATGTTATATCCAAAGAAAAGTTAGGATGTTATGTTTCAGCTTCATTACGAACTTTACATCATTTTTGTTATAAAAAAGATTACACATGTTTTTCACTCATGAAAGACCTACTAATCTTTTTAAATTCTGTCTCCTACACTATTTTGTTTATAAAGTGGTGAAATAAGCACATGTACTAGTGGAACTCAAGTTTATCCGAAACAGAAATGAAATAGAATTTCAATACCGTAAATTAATGTGTCCAGGCTTTTATTTGGAACGTATTCATAAACAAGCAACTTCTCGTCTCCATCCAGGCAGGCACCAATTAGTTTCACGAGATTCCGGTGTTGGAGCTTGGCAACTAATAACAGCTCATTTTTTAGCTCACGCAAGCCCTGCTTAGAACCCCTAGCAAGTCTCTTTACAGCTATTTCTTGTCCATCTGGCATCAAACCCTGTAAAGCATCAACTTGAAGTATTCAACGATCACATAATCTTAAAGTGAATGTAATAGTCACTATGCACCGATGGACTTGTGTTTGCACTATATGGCAATGAGTTGACAAGGAACCATGGTAAAATATTTTTGTGAGATATAGATGCAAAGTTTAACTTTTATTACCTTGTAGACTTGCCCAAAGCCTCCTTCACCCAGTTTATTTTCTTCGGCAAAATTTTGTGTTGCTGCTCTGATGATGGATACATCCAGCAGCACTGACTTAAGTTCCTCAATATCCTCTGAACTAGGTGCACCTGTGGATGAAAGGCATATATTTTCTTTTAAACCCCAAGGATTTGTTATGACTGTAACTGAGATAGGAGAGACACATATGCTGATTAGGCAGCTTGCTATACATGCAAATGTATATGCAATTCATCTGGGGGATCATATCACCCGGTGAAATTCTTGGTGTGCTGGCACATGGGGACCCACAAGCTGAGAACACGATGCACATTAGTGGAAAAGAAATTTCCTTATTTGCTATTAAAAGATAAGTAGAAATTTCCTTATTTGCTATTAAAAAATAAGTTGGTGCCTTATATTTCCCATAAAAGATTATGGATATTATTTGTCATCGGGTTTAACTCCATTAGTCCATTATGTGTCACTCCCATTAACTCTGTCAGGAATCCTGATTATTTTGTCGTTAGGAATATCAGTTTTTTTGTTAATATCAATTTTGCAGTACTGAGGTGTATCTCTATAGGTAGTCATTTTTCCCTAACGCAGTAATACCCACAACTAGTTTTTTTTTTAATTTCAACACCGTCATGTCATCTTGAAACTATACATCCAGTAGTGAAAAAAAGGAAGAAGAGAAAACAATTAAAAAGATGAGTTATAGAATCACACGGAGGAGCCATTATAAAATCTGGGAAACCCATGCGTATATATCTACTCTAGACAATTGAGCAATGGCAAGGTACGCCATAGAAAATGGTCAAACATATTGATAGGGTGTTTTGGTTTTCTTGTAAGCTTTTCAATTCTAACTTAGCTATTTGAGGCAGTATATGCTATTTGTACTCATGTACAATTTAACCGCTATGTCCGTTATAGCTTCATTTAGCCCACTATTAGTTGTTTTTATAGTCTAGCCGTTAAACCCCTAAGCCCGCTATTTAGAAATCAAACTGCACGAGTTCATTGTGACGGGATGGGTTTTGGGATTGGAGGCATATCAACCAAGTGGTACACGTTACTAGATAAACCAATATTTTCTATAGTGATTTTTGACAAGCGGACCGTTGTTAAGGTAATATCCATATATAAGTTGCTTTATATGGATGATGATTTTTTATGCACGACAACTTCTTCTACTATTAATGCAATGATACGCTGCTCTCTTACGTGTTTGAGAATTTTTTTTATGCACCTTCTGAGTGTTTGTTGGAAACAGCATCATCAGTGGCCCATCTAAAGTTTCGCCCCAGGCCCCAGAAATCTCAGAACCCGTCCTGCCCCATGCCCCTTGTGTGTAACTAGTGGACCTCTTCAATCGATCTCAATTTGCATTCTGTACCAGCACTTCTCCCTTCCACACTCTATGCTCTCCAAAACCTAGCTAGATCGTCCACTCTCCACTGGAGGGGCCAGATATGGCATACGGCTGTGGAGGACGTTGATCTCGCAGCACAGCTGTTTAGGGCCCCTCATATTGTGAACTTGTTACTCCATCGAGCTTTATAGAGTTTCATGCCACTCGAAGTGGCATGGGAGTGGTATAAGTGGACAAGTCAAGTGTACATAGTGATGGTATGATTCTAAATATTACAAAAAGGAATGTCAAATATCGATATAGTAATTAACGTGGTGGCACATACCTAATTTTCCCTTGTTTCTTTAATGAATTGATTCATTGAACCATCATAAAAGATTGAAAATAAATAACAATTTAGTAGAAGCTTCTTCTACTTATTGATTTTTTTAGTCCCTTTAATTGACATGGCAATCTTAGTAGGAGTAAATAGCTGCCATGTCAACATTTTGATATGCGGCAAAGGAACAATGATGAGGAGATAGGGGTTTTGTCTAGATGACACTACCCAAGGGCACCATTTCCAACATAAATACTCCTACTCTCTTTATCATGTTTCCTATGAAACAATACATTGGAAGGACTATTTAAATCATCAAGTAATGCTTTTTTTTTTTGCATATGTGGCACTTGGGAACACCAAATATGAAATTCCCATTGAGATTGGTATTACGGCTAGTTAAGGAAAGAAACAAGAATCTTGATATTGGTCTGTCCAAAAATTTCATCTAAAGGTTTGAAGGTGCCAGTTAACTAAGGATGTGATATTGGATACTTACATGAGAGTTTTCTCTTCTTTTGCCTTGATCTTCTCCGTATATTCATCAAAATAGCTGATATTAAGCCAAGAACTGTAACCACAGGAAGGATAATTTGCAGGATCGGAGTATTACTCTTATTTTTGCTTGGGTTGCTGCTGCTGTTTCTACTTGTGCTATTGCCATTTACCTTGGGGCTATTGCCATTCCCGTTATCTGTGTATTGAACAATCAAATAAAAGAAAAACAAAGCAAGTTAATTGCATTATGGTAAGCATCACGAAGGAACTCTTCTAAGAGAAGCATGTAATGCACGTAGAAGCAAGTAATCCATTTACATTAAACAAATTTGCAACATGACACTTGTTGAAGATGTAGAACACAATGTAGGATTGACATACGAAATAATCCCTTTGGCATATATTCCTTAGATATTAGTTTGGATGTATTATTTAATTCAATGGAGTATGCTTTTAAAGCACACTAACTATTTGAAGTTACAATAACTTTCCTTCCAAACTATTTAAAATGATTTTAAAAACTTATAAGATTGGATTACGAAATATTCGATGCTACATATTAAGTCCTACCTCTCACAATAGAAGACTTGTAACATTTCACATGCTTAGCTAGCTTAAGTATGATCAAAATCCAAATCAGGTTGTGAGATATATCATGAGCAGTTCAGGAGTCGGACAGGATTGTACCAGGAATCGGTGGAGTCACTACTGGAGAATGGACCTTTTGTCCACTGCATTAGTGCCGGTTGGAATTGGACCCGGTACTAATATGAGCATTAATACCGGGTCTAACGACTAGTCCCCCAGGACCGCCCCGTGACCCCCTTTAGTACCGATTGGGTGCACATTAGTACCGGTTGGTGCCCCCAACCGGTACTAAATTCCCTCCTATAAATCTGCCTTCTTCTTCCTCCTGCCCGAGTCATTCACCACAGCTCGTGCTTCATCCTATCCATGGCGCCATAGGGGAGGTGCTGCCGGATTGAAGACCATTTCGTGGGGATTTCACTCATTCAAGTGTTCTAAAGGTTAGAAACTGCATCCTCCTTTGATGCATGGTTAGTATAGTAAGTTTTATGCTTTAAAGATAGAGTAATTTGTGATTTTTAGAATAAAGTACAATGGAGAAAATTTTTATTTATATGCATGTGTTATTTAGAGCTCATATTTGTAATTTTTAGAATAAGCTATATTTTTTTGATGTTATATTCGTATTAGTCAAAGAAATTGATATGAAGTTAGAGGAATAATTTCATAGTTTAGTACTTTTCAAATATGAGCTAAATAAATTATGGCAAATGTGAGCAAGATAAATTGTGATAAATAGATATAATAAGATGAAATAGAGGCATGTAATTAGTCATTTTTAGAATAAGCTACAATGGATAAATTTTTCATTTATATGTTATGTTTGAGCTAAGTAAATTGTGGGGAAAATATAGAGTTTGTTCATAGTTTAGTCATTTGCAAATATGAGATAAATAAATTATGTTTACCTAGCAATGACATTGATGTTTACCTAAGACTGTTGGTTGATGAGCTTTTACTATTATGGCAGGAAGAAGGTGTATGTTTGTGGGATGAGGACAAAAAGGAGACGTTTAATCTACGAGCATTGTTGTTCATAACCATCAATGATTGGCCAGCGCTTGGTAACCTGTCCGGACAGTCAAACAAGGGTTATTGAGCCTCCACGCATTGTTTAGATGATACTTGCAGCATGTATTTGAAACACTGTAGGAAGGTCGTGTATACGGGCCATCGTCGATTTCTTCCTGCTAAGCACCCATTAAGAAAGAAAGGGAAGCATTTTCAAGGGGAGGAAAAAACGTACTAAGCCTATTCACAGTAACGGTAAACGTGTATTTTCTATGATAAAGGATGTGACGGTATTCTTTTGCAAGGGCTCCGATAGCCATCTTGTTACGGATGACGAGGATGGACATGCACCTATGTGGAAGAAGTCGTCTATATTTTAGGAGCTACCTTATTAGGAAGTCCTTGAGGTCCGTAATGCAATCGATATGATGCACCTGATGAAAAATCTTTACGTGAACGTGCATGGCTTCCTAGGTACATATGGAAAAGCAAATGATACAATTGAAGCATGTCAGGACCTAAAACATATGAAACAATGAGATGATCTATATCCAGAAAAGAGAAATGATGGACATTACTTGTATTCTGCCAGTTACACTCTCAGCAAGGAAGAGAAGGAAAGCATGTTTGAGTGATTGAATAGTATCAAGGTCCCATCAGGCTACTTCCTGAATATATAGGCAATAATACATTTTAAAGAGAAGAAATTCATAAATCTAAAGGCTCATGACTGCCACGTCCTGATGACTCAATTGCTGCCTGTTGCACCAAGGAGTATTCTACTAGAGAATGTAAAAATAGCAATCGTGAAGCTATGTGTATTCCTCAACATGATTTCTTAGAAGGCAATCCATCCAAACAATCTACTAAAGCTACAGAATGATGTGGTGCAATGCCTTGTCAGCTTTGAGATGGTCTTTCCACCTTCCTTCTTTAATATCATGACCCACCTTCTAGTCCACCTTGTTGAAGAGATTTTTTTCTCGGTCCTATATTTCTACACAATATTTTCCCTTTCGAGAGGTTTATAGCAGTTCTGAAGAAGTATGTTCGTAATCTTGCTCATCCAGAAGGAAGCATCACAAAGGGATATGGAACAAATGAGGTTATTGAGTTTTTTATTGACTTTATTGACGACCTGAGTTTGATTGGAGTTCCTATATCACGCCATGAGGGGAGACTGAAGGGAAAGAGCACACTAGGGAGGAAAGCTCAGATGGACATCGATGAGGATACATTTTGTAAAGCACACTTCACGGTCCTGAGCTCTATATATGGAGGAGAATAAGGCTATTGTACGGTCCTCAAACCAAAGGAAGACTGAGGCTTGGATTACACATCATCACATTGACACTTTCACCTCTTGGTTGTGGCGACGACTGATTGGTGATGACACAATTGAAGAACAACTAGCATGGTTGGCTAGGGGTCCATCTATCTCAGTATCAACATTCCAAGGATACGATGTATGGTGGAAATGTTGGGAACCCCTTTTAGTACCGGTTGTGAACCCCCTTTAGTACCAGTTGCGCAACCGATATTGCTAGTTCGGTACTAAGGGGGGGCTTTAGTACCGGTTGAAATAACCGGTACTAAAGGGATCCTTAAGTACTGGTTAGGGAGACCAACCGGTACTAAATTGGCCGCTGCGCGTGGCCGCGGCCAATTTAGTACCGGTTGGTTTCCCCAACATGTAGTAATTTTTTACCGGTTGGTTTCCCCTCCTCTTGCGGCGCCTTCCATTCGCGGTGGCTCCTTCCGTGCGGGCATGATGCCGCCACCGCCGCAGCCGTGCCACCACAGCTTCTGCCGCCGCAGAGGAGGAAAAGGGAGGCAGGGCAAGCTGTCGACCTTCTCATCATCCTCTAGCTCCTCGACATCCATCGAGAACAAGCAAGTGAAGGCATGTTGAGCAGCTTCCCATCATCGGTACCAAGCTGCAACCAGTTCGTGCCACTCCCCCTCGTTGACCGCCATAAGTGTGGAATTTCAGGGTGATTTGGCTCAGGAGCAAAGAGGGCTACATCTTCTACATGTGCCCCAACAACATTAAGGTAAGATTGCAACCCTAACATCATGGAATCAACAGTGTTGGAACCATAGGGTTGACTTGCATTTGTGTTATTGATGTAGGGAGATCCTAGAACATGTGACCAATACTAGTTTGAACCTAAGTACTTGAACTATTTGAAGGAAAAATTTCTCCATTTGGTGCCTCCAAACTATGAATTGGCGGGTACTACTCTAGGAACAACAGTAGCTCAGCCAAGTGCTGGATTTCAGCCTCCTCAGCCATCGGCAAGCACTAGTTTGTTGAATGAGATAAGTTAGATAAAGATGGCAAATTGTGATATGAAGATGGAGATGTGTGAATTGAAGATCCAGTGTGGAGAAATGAAAGAACATGTTAATGAACTGAAGTTGGAAGTGGGAGAGTTGAATCATCTTCTGGGAAGAAAAACAAGGCTAGTGTGGCCAAGAAAAACAAGGCTGCTGGGGGTGGATGCAACATGGCTGCCATTACTGCTGTTGTGACCTTGATTGTAGGTGGCATGCTTGGGATCTTTGCCTCAGGAGTAGCTAATGCTAAGTGAAGAAATGGATAGTGTAGTAGTGCTATTTGTCAATGAATCTTGGTTATGTTTCTGTTGTGTGGAATTTGTTATTTGGTTATGTTGAGTTGTGATCTATGAACTTCATATGTAATGTGACATGTCTTATCTGTTGTGTGCGATCTATCATTTGGTTGTGGTTATGTTGAATTGTGACATGACTTATCTATTGGTTTATATATGACACTTATTTTTGTGAGCTACGGTTTATATTTTTGTGAGCTTGTTTTCTACCATAGTCACATCTAGGAAGGAAGTGAGGCACTATGCCAAGTGATCTGCTGAGGATGTCCATGGTGCATTTATGCATCAAGTATTGTACCCATTTCTAGGGGCATGCCACGTCATCACCCGCCCCTGGAAATAATTTTCGGGAGCGGGTGATGCTGTCCCCCACTGGGAGCTATGTCCAGGGACGGGTGATGGGATTACCCACCCCTGCAAATTGTGATTTTCAAAGGCGGGTCACCCCATCGCCCACCACTGGAAATTGCCCCCATTTCCAGGGGCATCCCGTGGCCCGCCCCTGCAAATAGTTCTCCAGGGGCGGGCGGTATGCTACAGTAACAATCCTGTTTTGTAGGTGTGGGTGACAATTTCGCCCGTCCCTATAAAAAAAATAGGGCGCCTCTACCAATCGTTTTTCCACTCTGGCATTTGTTAGTGGTGCAGTTGTGGTACCGCTTCTCTCCGAACCAGGAGAAGAGCGTATCCGAGGCACCAGTGCCTCCTGCCCCCTGGAAGATGTTTTCACCATACGGGCCGCCGGATGGAATTTTCTTGCAATCTCTCTTCCTCTTCTCCGCGTAAGTCTCGGCATAGGCTGCCAAGAGGTCCTGTTCCATGAGAGTATGCCTAAACCCATTGCAGTGCGGTAACCATTTTGGAGGTAGAGGAAATCCTGCGGTGAATTCTGAGCTGCAATGCCGATGACACTAGAACAACATCTCATCAATGAGACCGAAAAGACATGCAATCGTGTCAATATCTTTCCGCCTAAAAAGATCAGGCAAACAAATCTCTGGACCCGTTTGGATCCCTCCATTACGAAGAAATTGGAATCTGTATGCTACTTCCTCCGTTGTATGCTACTTCCTCCGTTCCAAATTATAAGTTATTCCAACTTTTTTGAAGAGTCAAACCATTTTATGTTTGACCAAAATTATAGAGGGGATCACAAAGGTCTATGGCACCGAATATATATATATATACACACACACTGAAAATATATTTAATGAAAAAACTAATGGTATTTATTTGGTATCATGAATGTTAGTACTCCATTGTATAAATTTGATCAAACTTGAAATGCTTTGACTCTCCAAGGAAATTGGAATGACTTATAATTTGGAATGGAGGAAGTATTTGTCTTGGAATGTGTCTACAACTTTCCAAAGTATTTGTCTTTAAGTTCATGAGGTGGGAGATGAAAATTGATTCTATCGATCCTCATGCTATGTTTCTAATATGCAACTTATAGCACACTCTTCTACTCGCTTCCCTGTAGCAGAAGTGCAGTACATAAGTATCTCTCCCATAGCCATCAATAATATACAAATATATTCCACATTCAACTATATTAGCTTAATTAATTTGTGTCTAAATTATAATTATTATATTGGAATTCAATTCCAAGGATCCAAAAGGCACCTAATTGGAATTGAACAATATGAACCTGAACCGGTATATTTATCTTTTCAATTACAAGGATGCTGACGCAAGTGTACAAGCACCACCAAAAACGCGTGCATCCTACCACATTCTTATAAATAATTTTACTTACGGGACTCATGCATATATGTAACTTATATGCATTTAATTGTTTATTTATTACGAAACTCATGGAAAATCCTTGCACTCCAAACAGCTTCAATCCTTCGAATATATTTAATGAATGAATGCTTAATACAAAATAATCCTAGTGTTGTTCAGCAAATTTAATCTACAAAAAGACTTGTTGATATCCTCAATCAAGTCAAGGTGTATAAGGAGAATCACTTTGCCACGAAATTCAGCGGATGCCAATTTTTGTTAGAATATGTGGTTATCACGTGTAACATGTAAACAAGATTCAGTTTAGTTGAAGATACGGTTTGGTTATAGATAGAGTTCGTGTACAACAAGTTGTATCCTACACAACCAAACCGTATCCCAGATACATCTGCTGCTGTATAATCTGAAGCTGTTACGACTCCCCCATATATATAACACGTACTCGTGGTGTGTTGAGATTAGCAACCACGTTTCCACCAAATTCTTTCAATTTTCACTTACCTTTTGTTTTGCGCAACGAAATTTCACTTTGCTGTGGTAGATGGAAGACCTGGAACAGTATACAATGGAGCTTTGCTGAATGAAGGACAAGTTAGAATTGATAGTACGTACCTGACCGGTTGAACTGTCCGCAGGTTGCGTATGGTGGGACACCCAGCACGTTCCCTCTGGGCTCGTACTCGCAGACGATGAACATACCACGTTGGCTGTCGCAGACCACCATGGCACACCCGAGCTTGATGCTGTTCGCCCACACCACCTGGGTGTAGTGCCCGCAAGACTGTCCGGCGCTGCACGAGTTGTCGTTGCAGTTGTAGTACTGCTTCTCCGCGACCCAGGCGCCCACGGCGTCGGCGGCCGTCCAGTTCGCGCCCGCGCTGCCCCAGAAGATGTTCTCGCCATAGGGGCCGTTGGAATGCAGGAGCGCGCAGTTGTCACTCCGTTCCGCCGCGACCGTTTGGGCGTAGGCCGCCACCGTGTTGTTCCACGCGATAGGGGCGACGCCGACGTCAGCTCGGGCCGCGTTATGGAGGTCCACGAAGTCCTTTGCGGAGTTCTGGGCGTCGACGACGGAGGTTGTCGTCATGATGGCCGCTCCGGCGAGCACGATGGCCGCGAACGGCAGCATGGTGTGCCGACCACTGCTAAGACAAATCAACGCGGCAGTCAGCTAAAGCTCTGGCAAAACGGAGGTAGGTGTGTGAGAAAAATACACTGCTATCTATGGCAGGCTAGCTGTCCTCGCATGAGGCCACGGAGTCGCCGTGGCCGTGGGGGCCAGGTCTGTCTGGCCCCTGATTCTTTACGGTATTTCGTGGCCGTGGGGGCAGGCTAGTAGTGATGGAAATTTCCACACGCTTGAGTGGAAAAACCATGTGGCTTCTGTTAAAACAAGATTGAGTTCTCGGATATTCAAGTCATTGGAAATGCCCTGGTGGACCAATCGCTACATGCTTGGGCCTTGGGGGAGACTTTGAAGTCAACTTTGAGGAAAACACACGATGGCTACAGTGGCTACGTTAAACCAATGTGGCCAGATGATGCTCAGCTCTCACTTTGAGGCTTCGTTTGGCAGCTGTGGGGCACAAATCACGTGTGAAACAAATCACGTGAGGAGAGAGAATTCCCTATTTGACACTAGAAAAAACTACTTGTTCCTTTCTTGATCCTTAGAAAATTTTCGTTCCCTATTTGACACCGAGTTCAACGTTCATTCGTTATATGACACTCTGTTGGATTTTCCATCTGTGAACCGTTAAATACCCGGTGAAAAGATGATTGTGCCCCTATGGGCCCCACCACCCTTCTCCCTCCTCTCCTCTCCTTCTCCCTTTGCTCCACATCGGCTGGTCCTGCCTCTTCCCCACGCCGGCCTCCCTTCCTCTTCCCCAGCGTCAGCCTCCCCTGCGCCGCCGGCCACCCTCTCCCTCCCTCTCCCCACGCCGCTGAAGCATCCCCACATAAGTAGAGATTAAATGTGATACAAATATCAGTCTCAGGAGGCTGATAACACATTTATTCAACAGACGGTTCAAAAATCGTACAACTCCCGAAGGAGCAGGCGGGCAAGCCACACCCAAAGGAGAAACAAACCAACAACGATACAGATCCAAATTGCCGTCTACTCAGACTCTGGGCTGCAATCGGAACTAAGCGACATCGGAAGCATTCTGCAAAGGGCAACACCACAAGCAGCGTTAGGTGCGGAAGCGACCTCCTACTCGAAATCCTCGGTGACGAAGTCCAGATCTTCTTCTGAAGCAACAAAATAAGGGTGAGTACAAAAGTTCTCAACAAGTCTAACCCCATCCACGGAGGGGGATACAATCAAGAATATGCACGGGATAAATCAAGGATAAGGCTGAGGTTTATTTGCAATAAAGCTAGATTTTCAACACATGCAAGGGTTTATTTTCAAAAGGTTTTCACAAAGCATTTGTTTAGTAACCGAATCAATAAGTGGGGGTTGATCCTACACAAAGGATCCAAGTTTTTAATGCTACCGAACTCCCCGTCCGCAGTAGCTCGCGGCAGAACTGCCGGACACTTCCAAAATCCAACACACGCTAAGAAAACCATCCATCTCCAAGCACTAGTTATGTGACCAAGCCGTAACTCGTCCATTGCCGTGGACACGGCTACCCGGATAGGTTTTAACTCTGCAGAGGTTGTACACTTTTCCCACAAGTAGGGTACCGCAGCACGATCACCTTAGTGTCGGTGCAGATCCTAACAAAGCCATTACTCACCTTAGCTAAACCTGACTAGCCAACACGGAAGCAACCAATGGGTTAACGACTTACCAACGAGGTCTTAACCGGGACCTAAGTTCACATAGTTCTTATTCCTTTTCCATGGTCTCCCGTTGCTCACCAGCTCTCCTGATGGCTAATAGACTAGCTAGTGGGATTTATGCTAAGCCGTTGCCACATACAACGGTCGAGTGGTTGCACGATAGTTGGGTTAGGCAAGATGACACATCAACTCGCTCCTTAATTTGTGACAAGATGGATATCTCCCAACCTTGCGCAATCACAAAGGTACGAGCCCAACTTATTGGCATTTCACATAAGAAACATCCATCCATCTCATCTAAGCATTTCTTTCCCTTATTTTCAAAAACCCATTTCCCCTTTTAAAAACACTCACACATTTATTCTTTAACAAAACACATTGTAGACATGATTGAATTGAGTAACAAGGTCCTAAGCATTCTAGCAGTAATTATCATCCAAACAGAGCAAGTCATATTTACAGATAAATATAGGACAACCAAGGAATAATCATAACAATCAAGGGGTGGCTATCCAATCATGTTTCAGCAGTAAAACAATATGCAATTTATAAACAAGCCAATAGGTTGTGTTTGAAAAATTAGGATAAATATGCATAAAAGGGTGAGATTGGACTTGCCGTCCTCAAAGCCTTCCGGGAGTTCTTGCTCGCGGTGCTGGTCCTCGGGCTCGGGCTCGCGGTCAAACTCCTTCTCATGCTCCTCCTCGGGTACTCCGCGATCTACGGCACACACAATCGGGCACACAATAAAAAAAAGAAAATTAAAGCTTTACCCGTTGAGCTCGAACAGAGAACGAGAACGGAAAATAGAAGGAATGAGTATTTTCATGAAATTTGAAGATGACTTGGCAGAAGTATATTGGAGGATGCCGTGGTTGAATTTGGGATTAATTGGAGGAAGTTTGGCGCATAAAATGACGAGATAACCGTGTATTAGGGGCTTAAAACAAGTTTTAGGACTAAACTGCGAGAACCAAGAGACCTATTCACGAATATTTTTGGAAGATGGAAGGGTATATTCGCGAGAGAACTTTGTGAGAGATGGGAGGGATGGTTTGTGAATATGGAAAAGGAGGGGGTTAGATCGAAATTGGGGGCTTTCTTCTTCCTTGGTTCGGTAGAGACATAGGGAGGTTGGGGAGGGCGCCCTAGTGGCGGGCAGCTAGCCTAGGCTCGCCGGCGGCGAGGATTGGCGGCAGGGGAAGGTAGAGGAGGTCGTGGGGACTCAATTTTGGCTCTCACCTTGGCGAATCGGTGACGGGAAGCGAGGGGGCCAGCGTGGGCAGGGGCGGTCGGAGCTTTGGCGTGGGCGGGCGGCGCGCAGGGAAGGATGGTGCTTGGGGCGCACAGGGAGGCGGTGTTAGTGGTGTGGGAGGAGGCCGAGCCTTGGCCCCCTTTTATAGGCAGCGTGAGGGAGCGGGGCGAGCGGCGCATAGGGTGATAGGGGCCGGTGGCCGGTGAGGTGTTTTAATGGCGGCCGGGATTCTCGGCCGGTGGCGTGGCGAAGTGGAGCTCCGCGTGGAGGGCGTGGTGGGGCCGGGCTCGGGCGGCGAGGAGCACAGGGTGCACAGGGCGGTGGCCGGTGTGGGAAGGGGCGGCGAGCGGTAGCCGGTGTGCGGTCGGGGGTCGGCGTAGCGTGCAGGAGGGGAGCTGCAGCGCGGAGGGCGAGGCATGTGGGGCCGGGTGTCGGGTGGCCAGGGAGAGAGGGGCCAGCGTGGGGGGAGTGGCGCTGGGGCCGGCCAGGGGAGAAGCAGGTGCTAGGGGAGGGGCTGGCATGCGCTCGGCCAGGAAGAAAGGAGAAAGAGGAAGGAAGAAGAAGGAGGAAGGAAGAAGAAGGAAGAGAGAGAAGGAAAAGAAAAAAAGAAAAAGGGAAAAAGAAAGAGAGAGAAGAAAGGGAGAGTTGGCGAAAAATGCGGAAAATGGTCGGGCACGCGTGACAGATTTTTGACGAGCACGCGGTGAAATTTGCAGAGGAAGAAAAGGATGGTTGCCAATGTTGGGTGCCGGGATGGCGAAGTCGCCGGGAATAAAAGGTTTTCTGGGAGCTCAACGGTCAAAAGATTTTGAAAATGAATTTTAGCGAATGATTTGAGTTAGTAAATTTTACGGATGTTACAGCCGTCGGCTGCCCTCTTCCTCCCTCCCCGCGTCGGCCGCTGCTCTTCCCTCTTCCCGCGCCGGCTCACTCCTCCATGCCGTCAGCGCCGCTGGCACCGTCCGCTCGCCGCCCCTACCTCTTCGCCGCACCGGCCGCCACTCTTCCCTCTCCCCGCGCCGGCCACCGCCCCCTCTCTCCCTTCCTGCGTCGGCCGTCGCCCCCTCCCTCCCTCCACTGCGCCAACTCGCCTGCACGCACGAACAGAGAGGGACGACGTTGATGTGGGTCGAGTGCATCCATTCGTTTTGGGTGGATGCATTCGACCTGCATCTAGGAGGAATATTCCTTCCTGGGTCCGACCCAACCTAGATGCATTTTCAACCAAATGCGGGTTGACGGGGTCGAACCCGTTCCAACCTAGTTCGACCCCTAAACCAAACACACCCCTAGGAATCAGCAGTAACAAGGGCCCACAGACATCTCTTTGCGCTGTAGGTAATGAGAGGATCCTCGTCCTTGCTGAAGATACAACATTGGAGTAGGTAATGAATGTTGAACAGGATCAGAGATAGGGATATGGTGCATCTGCAGCACTACAATAGCATTTCTGATCCTCCCCTGGAAAGACAACTAGAAGAGCAATAGCCTCGTTACTGTGAAGGGATTTTGAGGCTTGAGGATACTCTGCGTTTGTACTGTTGTGATTTGAAAAAAAAAGATTTAAGGATACTCCAATCTGGGCACTAGCCATCGCTTCACCATTATTATAGACATTTCCATGGAAGAATGGCACATTCTTTTGCGTCAATGCTTTTGCCCAAGACATATCTGAGTGGGTTCTTGGCAAAAAAAAAGAACCCACATGTTTGAGTGGGCCAAGCGGTATTTAACTTCGTCAGCATGGAAAATGTTTAAATCCATGTCAACTTTTACACGATCTGGGCAGCGGACTGATCCTACGGACCGGTGTCCGCGGGCGAGGCAGTAGGAATGGAGGGGCTCCTGCGTAAGGTTGTGTTTAGTTTCCACTTACTTATTTTTATTTTTAAGGATTAAACTTCCCTTTAGTTAGGGACTAAAGTTTAGTCCTCTCCTATTTAGATGTAGAAACTAAACAACAATTAATGACTTGAACAATGATCACATTACCTCTAATCATTGCTACCCCTCCTTTTTTTCCCTCCTCCCAGGCTGCTTCCTTCCCGCCATTTCTTCCTAGCACGAAGAACTTCCTGGCGCGCGCCCCTTGCCTGCCATAGTGTTGGCCGGTGTTGCTATTTTTTTTCATCCAAACCGAATAATGTTCAGGGAAACACAAATGTCATTGTTACAAAACAAAGGAGCTATGACCTATTTAACAATCCATCAGCTATCTAATCCCGAAACTGATTCATATTTTGATCTTCGTCCTCGTGTTGGGTAGTAGCTGCATTTCCTTGAGACAATGATTCTTCCGACGGTGCAACATAGTTCTCATCATCATCCGCCATCTTGAAGTTCACATCCCAAATAGCACTCTCTCTAATAAAATTATGAATTGCCATGTAAGCGATAATTATTTGGCTTTGCTTTGCCATTGGATAAGCCGATAAATCACGCAAAATCCGCCATTTCCCCTTCAAAACTCCAAAAGACCGCTCGATGATATTTCTTAGTGACGAATGTGCATAATTGAAGAGCTCCTTTTTACCTCTTTGAACTGGTCCTTGTCGAAACTTCGGGAGATGATATTTTGTACCCTTGTATGGTGAAAGATAACCCGATCGGTTTGGGTACTCAGAGTCCACAAGATAAAACTTTTCTACACATCCATATTACTCGTGTTACTTATATGCAAAGGATTGCAACTATGTGAAGGAGTGGAGCATAGAATAGGGAAGTACCTTGAGGTGGATGTGGAAACTTGTCGCCATACTTGTTCAATGCATCTTTGAAGACTCTCATGTCATGGACCGACCCAGGCCATCCCGCAACAAGAAAAGTAAATCTTATATTGAAGTCACATATGGCTAACACATTCTGACTGGTGTATTCATGTCGTCCTGTATATTGGACAACCTTGTCAGTTGGCACTACAACAGGCACATATGTCCGATCTATTGCTCCAATGCAATTATCAAAGTACGGAGAAAACTGAGGAGACTGTAACCTCTAATGCACAGTACTAAATGTAGGGTCTACAGGTCTAATGATTATCAGCTGCAAGCTTGCTAACACTGCGCAGTACTTTGTCAAACTTCCTACTGCATGTCTCGGTTGACCTAACAAATTGATCTTCAGCTTGTCTCATGCTTTGAGGGGCACCACAAATTCATAAAAATATTGCTAAAGACTCTACTGATGACATTCTCCTCATTGACTTCAATCCATAAGACTCAACATGGACATTATGAAGCCTATTAAACACATCCCTATTCATCCTACACATGTTGTAACAAGATGTCCTATTTCTTAGTGTTTTAATCATCCATTCATAACCAGATTCTGAAGGAACCCTATAATCTGCTTTGTTTAAGTATGTGTCATAATAGTACATACCGAGCATGGCACCAACATCAGCAATTTGTCTCCTCTTTTGAATTCTCATCAGGTACTCATCATCAGAATCAGAATCCTATGCAAACATAAGAATTTTGATCAGCCAACATGTACAAAGCTATGACAAAGTTAACATAAAGATTCAAATAGTTCTGTTTCATGGAAGCTATGACAAAGTTAATATAATGATTTTGTTGATGCCAGATTTTGACACGTTTTGATCGGCGTCAAGAGAGGGAAGGATTGGCCGATGCGGCGGATTTAAAGGTTACGATTGGGAATCAGCCGATTGGTGCTACAGTTGGGAATTGGCTGATTGGTGCTATAGTGTTTCAAGCGATTGGCAGACAGAGTTGGTGGAGGTTGGCCGATTGGAAGGCTGGAGCGATTGGGCCGATATGGGCTTAAGGTGGGCCAGAAAAAGAAGATAGAGAAAGATTGGCCCGTAGGAGTATGATAACCAACTCCGATACGAGTTGTGTTTGTAAATATTCGTTTTCGTTTAAAATTAGAGATAGATCCTAGTTGGTTAGGAAATCAGTTGTAACAAGCTATAAATAGCTATCTTTAGAGATTTGTAAACAACACATCAATCAATACAAACAATCTACTTTTTCATCGTACTTTACTTTCAAGTCGGCGACTTCGCCAATACATCTTTTTCTTTCACGAGTTCGTACGGGTTGGCAGGGCTGCATCGACACAATCTCTGGCCGATTCTGTAAGTTCCGTTTATCGAGTAATATCTAAGCTTTAACTTCGGGCGCATCGCTGTCGTTTCGTTTAGATTTATTCACAAGTTATCGATATTAACTAGAACGATATGTTTTATCTATGGTTTTAGTTTTATCACCAGTTATCCAGCTTGAGATTTGAACTGTCGGCTTTATCATTGTTATTTTTATTTATCATTATACAGCCGATTAGATCTATTTCAAGTGTTGTTTCGTAGCGTTGTCTAGTCTGCTCTAGAAGATTCTTTACAATCGCTGTGTGATTGTTGGCTGTTCCATAGCCGGTTATCTTCATAGCAAATCGGCCGATTCGCTGATACGCTTTTCGAGATAGATCGGAACTTTAGCCGATTGAAACCCCTGAGATTTAATACGTTTCTTTCCTTGTCAATCAACAGGTCAGATTGACTGGCACGTCGCGCGAACCGCACCAGGGCGATCACCCGAACAGGAGCTAAGCAGATTCTCCCGGGTTGTGTGTCCGACGTTGAGGGTCATCGGCTGACTTTTAGCACCAACACACTTTTGGCACACCCAGTGGGACCACTTCAACGCCCAACATGTCAAAAGCCACCGAAATCTCCGAAGACAACGTCATCGAGGTTACGGAAGCAGATCTCAAGGACGACTAGAAAGAAGATTTGGCAAGGCACATGGAAGAATATAGGAAGACATGCTTGCAATCTTTCAGTCGTATCAGAAGCGGGGAGACCGTCAAGAAAGCTTCTCTTCCAACTCCCCGCCACATCACCGTCGCTGACGACTCGGGCAAGATGTCCGATATGATTCAACAGTTCGTTTACCAGGCCTTCATCGACCAATCCTCAGTGATGACCAACACGGTATACAATACCGTCATCAGTTCCCTGCTCAGCGGAGTAGCTCAAGGATATCAGGGGCCAGTGTACGCCCCGCCTATTGTAACTCTAGTCAGAAGCTTACCAGGCACATCTCACTCAGCTCCTCAGCCGATACCAACACAACATGGAGGATACAACACCTCAATGCCTCCAGGATACAACGGCGCGCCATGCTTTCAAACGCAAGCGCTGTCTCAGCCTGCTCAGCTTCCCTCCGTGTAGTCGCTGCCCTCAAACTCAGTGCCTTGGGGGGCACCAGCAACGACAGCTGGTTTGGACCAATCAACCGGTTACGGAAACTCTCCGATCCAAGCACCGTTCCAATAGGCTATCCGGCCGACGGTCCCACAGTATCAACCGGCCACGTCAGAAATTGGCAGGGGGGCAGATGCTGCAGAAACACTCAGAAGTGCAGCGCCGATGATGCTGTACGATGAGATGGCAGATTCGCTATGCCACCAACTGTCAACCGCTCAGTCGGCCACGTTGCCGCAAAATCCACCGCACCTTTTGATCCATCACCCGACCATCCCACCACTGAGCCATCAACATGTGCTGATCCCTCAACCAGTCGTTCATCAGCAGCAAGTGGATTGGACAACAAGGATAGCAGAGGTGATTCAAGATCAATTCGGATTGAAGCCGAAGGTATAGACCTATACATACAAAACGCCGTACCCACTTGCCTACGACTTATTGCCGTTTCCCCATCGGTATAAGGTTCCCGACTTCACCAAGTTTTCGGGGCTGGATGAGACCTCAACTGTAGAGCACGTAAACAGATTCATCATCCAGTGCGGGGAGGTCGCCACACAAGATGCTCTGCAGGTACGTCTGTTCTCGTCGTCTCTGTCCGGGTCAGCTTTCCAGTGGTTCACTATGCTACCACCCAATTCCATCGTTACGTGGGCCGATCTGGAGAAACAATTCCACAAGTACTTTTATGAAGGAGTCCACGAGATGAAGCTCTCAGATTTTACCAGCCTCAGGCAGAGAAGCGAGGAGCCAGTGACCAATTACGTGTAGAGGTTCAGAGAGGTCAAAAACAAATGCTACACCCTAGTCCTGACCGACGCTCAACTGGCCGATATCGCCTTCCAATGTCTCCTGCCACTCATCAAAAAGAAGTACGCCTCCCAGGAATTCGAAAGCTTGAGTCAAATCATTCACCAATTGGCTGGTCAAGAAGTACACCCTTTTGATTAGCGGAGAAATTTTCATAAAAAGGTGGCATACTTGGAGGGATCTGAATCTAAGGAGGAAGCAAAAAATCGGCCTAGCAGAATGGGTCATAGGGAAGAAGCCGATATCATGTCCTTTCGGGAAAAAAGAGCTAGAAACGTTCGGTTTTGACACATCAAAGGCCGACAAAATTTTCGACCTACTTCTCCAATAAAGGTAGATCAAGCTCTCACCTTACCACACCATTCCATCGGCCGAGCAGCTCAAAAAGATGAAATATTGCAAGTGGCACAACTCCACATCTCACGACACAAATGAGTGCAAAATCTTCTGCCAGCAGATACAGTCGGCCATTGAGCAAGGCAGACTCACATTCAAAGTCCCGGCAAAGCCAATAAAGCCGATGAAGATTGATCAGCATCGTTTCCCTACTAACATGGTTGACACAGGCAAAAACGCGCTTCAAACCAAGGTGCTGACGTCAGAATCGGCTAAGACAAGCGGCGTCGTGGACCTCAGAAATCAGGCTACGGTTGAAGAAGTCAAGGGGAAAAGACGGGTCGAAGATGAGGGCATAGGATCGGAGAGACCACGTAGACCCATCACCTCCCAATTCTTACTCAACAAATACCAGCGGCAGCAGGAAAGTTCGAGACACCGCGAAGAGATGGTGCGTCGACACGAAGATCACTGGTGATGCCCGTTCTTCATCCACTACTGGGAAAATAACCTCAGATTACCATCAGCATATAATTGCCCTGAATGCAGCGGTCCATATTGCAACAATTTCCCATTCAAAAGGTCACGCTCTAGAGACAGAGGATCAGAGCCGATCAGCACAGACTGGCGCGAACAAGAGGATCGGCGCCTTTCAGTGCGTGATCGGCTGGGGGGCAGAGTTGACCGGTATGATCGGCCAAGGGGCAAACTTGAATAGTATGATCGGCCGGGGGGCACGAGTGACCAGCACAAGCGACTGGGGGGCAGAGCCAGTGCACACGATCGGCTAGAAGAGATGGTCGTTGCTAGGGTGTTAGATGAAAACCCCCTAGGACGGGAACCAGACTGGAAGCGCGCTAAATAGCCGGCCAAACCAGTGAACCCCAAGTGGTGCCCTGATGGATTGACCAAATCCCAAAAATGAAGGATGCAACGTCTGCGCCAATGGGAACAACAAGAAGAAAAGCAGAGGCAGATGGTGGATAAGAAAGATGACAGGTCTCGAATCTGGCACCCCAAAAGAAACAACAATGAGGAAGGTGACAATCAGGAATCGGCAGCTGACGTCTGTATGGTATTCATCTTGCCAATAGAGTTCATGGCCCCCGCCGATCGAGACGACATGACAAGGATGGAGGAGCAGATGGCGCAATTGGCTTTGGAGCCCATGACAGGCACTTTTGAGAAACCGGAAGACGAAAAATGACAACATCTCAAGGCTCTGTTCCTCAACGGACACGTCAATGGGCGACCTGTCACCAGGCTACTGGTAGATGGAGGCGCTGCAGTCAACATCATGTCATATGCCATGTTCCGAAAACTAGGCAAAAGCGATGAAGATCTAACCAAGACGGACATGATGCTCAAGGACTTCGAAGGCAACGTGTCTCCCACCCGCGGGGCACTCTGCGTCGACCTCACCATTGGCAGTAAGACCCTTCCCACTACTTTCTTTATTATTAATGGCAAGGGATCCTACAACATGTTGCTCGGTCGCGATTGGATACATGCGAATTGCTGCGTCCCGTCTACAATGCACCAATGCCTCATACAGTGGGTCAGTGACAACATCGAGATAGTCACCGCCGATTCTGCCTACAGTGTTGCCGCGGCCGATACACAACAATGGAGCTGCGAACACGTCAAGTGCATATCCGGTAGAACCTGGGACACCGACTTCCTAAAAGTGTCCGATTTTGGCCTACAGCCGATCCGAGTAGTCGGCTCTGAAGATTCAGATTAAATGGATCAGTTCGTCTGGGAAGATGGGAAGCTTGGGCACGGATTTACGTCGGCCGATTCATTGGAGATGGTGGATTTAGGAGATGGTAGCAAGCCAAGGCCGACGTATATTAGTGCTAGCTTGAATCCCGAGTACAAATGTAAATTGACAAATTTATTGAAAGAGTTTAAAGATTGTTTTGCTTGGGAATACCATGAGATGCCTGGTCTAGACCGGTCCATTGTCGAACACCGGTGGCCTATAAAACTAGGATATCGGTCGTATCAGTAGCCCGCACGACGGTGCAACCCTAAAATTCTACCTGATATAAAGACCGAACTTACAAGATTGATTGAAGCAAGATTTATTCGGCAGTACCGTTATGCCGAGTGGATTTCTAATATCGTACCTGTATACAAGAAAAATGGAAAGCTGTGCGTGTGCATTGACTTCAAGAACCTTAATCAGGCTACGCTGATGGATGGGTATCCAATGCCGACAGTCGATGTTTTGATAGATGCCGCCGTAGGACATAAAGTCATCAGTTTCATGGACGGTAATGTTGGGTACAATCAAATATTAATGGTCGAAGAAGATATTTTGAAAACGGCTTTCAGGTGTCCAGGCCACCTCAGTTTATTCGAGTGGGTAGTAATGACCTTTGGATTAAAAAACACCAGCGCTACATATCAACGGGCTATGAATTATATTTTTCACAAGCTTATTGGTGCATTGGTGGAAATCTACATCAATGACATCGTAGTCAAGTCAAAAGGACATCAGGAACATCTGGCTGATTTGCGAGAAGTGTTGGAGTGCATGAGGAAGCATGGTTTGAAAATGAACCCGAACAAGTGTTCATTTGGTGTGTCGGCTGGACAATTCCTAGGATACATGGTTCATGAGCGCGGGATAGAAGTCGACCGGAAGATCATAGCCGCCATCAACAAGGTTGTAGCCCCGCAGAATAAAACTGAATTGCAGTCCCTAATCGGCAAAGTCAACTTCATCAGAAGATTTATATCCAATTTGTCCGGTCGGATTCAAGCTTTCACTCCTTTGTTGAAGTTGAAATCCGATCAGGAATTCGTGTGGGGGAAGAATAGCGAAAAGCGTTGGAAGACATCAAGCAATATCTGGTTTCGCCACCTGTATTAGTCCCGCCACAGGCTGACAAGCCTTTCAGACTATGCTTATCGATCGATGAACGGGCTATCGGATCGGCACTGGTACAGGAGTTCGAAGGAAAATAACGAGTAATACATTATGTCAGCAGAAGACTCCTGGACATCGAAACAAGATATTCCCCGGTAGAGCGGTTGTGCCTGTGTCTGTATTTCTCATGTACCAAACTCAGGCACTACCTGTTATCGGCAGAGTGCATAGTCGTGTGCAAGGATGACGTAGTAAAGTACATGCTATCACTGCCAATTTTGAAAGGACGGATTGGGAAATGGATCCTAGCTCTGTCAGAGTTTGACCTAAGGTACGAATCAGCCAAAACTGTCAAGGGTCAAGTCATCGTGGCCCAGTATTGCGGACCGGAAGTCGCTATCGTTGAACCAGTTCCATGGACTCTATACTTCGATGGTTCTTCATGTGGGGCCTGGTCAGGAATCGGCATCGTCCTCATATCACCTCAGGGGGCAAGTTATGATTTCTCTGTACCGATAGAAGCATCCGCAACCAACAATCAGGCGGAATACTGAGCCATCCTAAAGAGCATTCATTGTTGAGAAAGATCAAAGATGATGCTGTGGAAAGTTTTGGGGATTCCATGCTCATCGTGGATCAATTGACGGGGAGATCTGAATGCAAAGATGATGTCTTGAGGATTTACTGCGAAGATTGCCTGCAACTTTTAAAAGAATTCAAGTATGCGGTTATTGAGCATATTCCCAGAAATTACAATGAGGAGGCCAATAGGCTTGCCCAACACGGGTCTGGGTATCGGCCGATTCAAGGTGCCATGACTCTGGAACTTGCGGCCGACGATTGGCGAAAGGAGATCGCCGATTACTTGAAGGATCCGTCGAAGAAAGTTGATCGACGAGTGCATTTTCAAGCCATGAAATATGTGCTTCTCAAAGATGATTTGTTTTACCGAACGATTGATAGAGTTCTACTCAAATGCCTGGGAACGGAAGAAGCAAAGGTCCTGATGGGAGAAATTCATGAGGGCGTGTGCGGAGCTCACCAATCGGCTCACAAAATGAAGTGGATGATTAGGAATAACGGGTATTATTGGCTGACGATACTCGAAGATTGATTCAAATATTATAAAGGTTGTCAAGATTGTCAGAAGTTTGGCAACGTCCAGCGCGCACCAGCCTCGGCTATGAACCCGATAATCAAACCATGGCCGTTTAGAGGTTGGGGAATAGACCTCATCGGATAGATTTATCCTCCATCAAGCAAGGGACACAAGTTTATATTAGTAGCCACTGACTACTTTACCAAATGGGTGGAGGCAGTTCCGTTGAAGGCCGTGACATCGGCCACCATGGTCGATTTCGTAAGGGACCATATTGTTTATCGGTTCGGTATCCCTCAAACCATCACGACTGATCAGGGGACCATGTTCACCTCAGGAGAGTTTGAAGAGTTCACCACCGATATGGGGATTAAATTGTTGAATTCTTCTCCGTATTATGCCCAAGCTAACAGCCAGGCCGAATCATCCAATAAAGGGATAATCAAGTTGATCAAGAGGAAGATAGAAGAACAACCTAAGAAGTGGCACCTATCTTTAACTGAATCTTTATGGGCTTACAGGATGGCCTGCCACGGGGCCACTAAAATATCTCCTTATCAGTTGGTATATGGTCACGAAGCAGTATTGCCTTGGGAATTAAGGACGGGGTCGAGGCGCACATCGCTTCAAGATCAGTTGACGGCCGATGACTATTCCCTCCTCATGAAGGGAGAGCTCGACGATTTGGCGGGTCAGCGATTAAGGGCCCTGATCAGCATTGAAGAAAACAAGAAAAGGGTGGCCAGGTGATACGACAAGAAGGTTAAGGTCAAACAATTATCCCAAGGAGATTTGGTATGGAAGTTGGTGCTACCGATAGGGTCTAAGGATCTCAAATTCGGTAAATGGTCGCCCACTTGGGAAGGGCCGTATAAAATCGGCCGATACGCTCCGGGAAATGCATATATGCTGGAAACTATCGAAGGAGAAGAATTCACAAGAGCCTTGAATGGAAGATATCTGAAGAGATACTATCCTACTATATGGGTGGATGCATAACTAACGATAGGGTACATCAAGACGACGTGGCCAACTCCTATTGGCTTCTGTCGATATAGCCGATGCAAAGATAACATCGCCTTAAGGATGAAACATTTGATTAGTCTGGCCGATTTATTATTTGGTACAAACAACAGGGTACATGGCCGACACGGTACAAGTCGCCCTTAGAACAAAAAGTACCAACACATTTATTGGCCACGCTTTTTTAATCTCCCTCTCGATCCAGCCTAATTCTATCAAGAGGCGGATGCTCTTTTCCTCCAGATCCTCCATGGCGGCTTCAACCTCGACTTGACGAGGAAGTGGGTGGCTCCTGTCAAGAGGTGGTTGGGATGTCCCCGCCGCGGCATCCTCGAGGGCGACTGGGCGAGGGAGTGGATGACTCCTTTCGGTTGGCGGCCGTCTGGAGCAGTTGGCATCCATATGATCTAGGATCTTCTGAACATCAGCGGGGATATGATCTTTAAGTTCTTCGTAATGAGCCCTGATCAGATCTCTATTCGCCTGCGACAGCGGTTCATCGGAGGGCATGACTTCGATTGCTTGTTCTAGGCTGGGACTAAGGTGTTTCGGCTAAAAAGGTAGCAAACAACCACCCGGCATCATATTGCTCGAGATGTCAGGCGGAGGAACAAAGGAAGATTTTATACCTGATTGACGGAGAAGGAAGAAGACGAAGAAGACATCTCGGCGTCTAGTCTGGGGGTATGGAAATCAAGTCGCTAGAAGAAAAAAGGGGACGAGCGATGTGAATGCCTTTAGAAACGATACAGGGTCTCATATTTATAGAAGGAAAAGGAGGAGGGGTTGGTAAGACGCGTCCCATCGGAATAAAGGATGATTAAATGAAAAGGACATTAATGTTTTTATAGAGCATTCAGTGCTTTTACAATTTACCCGAGGAGGGCATTAATAGCCGTGATCGCTCGCTGCCTAACCTGATCGGCCGAGTCTAAGATCTTCTGGTCATCATCGGCCGATCCAGGGACTTCTGGCATATGGCGATGGAGCTTGATTGCTTTGTGGGCCAGGCTCTGCCTCTATTGCTTCAGCTCGGCGATGACAGAGGGGAAGTCTTTTCTCTTCAACGGCTATGACTTTGGTCACCTGCTCCATCTCCTTGGCAAGCTTTGCCCTTCGCCGTTTAAGGTGATCTATAACACCAACAGTATCTGGGCGAGAGCTTTCAAGGAAACTGATTTGTTGATGTACCTCTTGGGCTCGATGTTTGTAGGAATCTTCCTCCTCGTGGGCTTTCGCTAGTTTGGCGCGATCGGCCATGTGGCGCAAGGCCCTGAACACTGGAATCCGCATTGATTCGATGTATGTGGTGGGTGCCAGAGCCTCTTCCGCCTCTTCTGGAACTTGGCCTTTGATTTCACAGAGAAGTTGCCGAATCGGCGAGGCGTCTTCCACTAATCGGACGATGTCGTCTTGAAGGAGGGTCCGTATGCTCTCAAGCTTGGCACGGACGTCATCGGGGATTTTGCTCAGTGTGATTTGGCGCGAGGCAACCTCTTCATCGTCAGAAAGAACAACCGCAAAGGAAAAAAGACTGTTGTTGGGAGTGTCCTGCTCCTGCGAAAGAATAAAAAATAAAAAATGCAGATTAGCCGACGGTAATGGGAAATCGGCCGATTTGGGTGGCAGGTTTCTTACCTCTTTGAAGCGGATTTCTTCTGCTTGCGCCGGCGGGAGTGCTACCATCATCTCGGGAACTGGCGTGACTGGTTCATCAGAGGAAGAAGATTCGACGATTATCGGTGTCCTGCTCGGGCCAGCCTCCTGGAAAGGTACGGGAAGCGGATTTTTATAAGTATAATGCAAATGATTAAGTTTGATGATATATAATGACTGCCATACCTCTGTGAGTCGCCCGGCCGATGGTTGTTGGAAAGGTACAATCGATGTGCCCAAGGTAGCCTGCATCAAAATCAGTTAGCTTTTGGTTAAGTATAAAAAATTGAGTTAAAAGACTCTCTACCTCGGTGGGAGGAATTGCTGGCGTTCCGGTTTCCGCCTGGAATGTAGCCGATTGCTGCGGAGATTGCACTGGGGCGATTTGTGCAGCCTGACAGAAAGAAGAAGTTAATATCGACAGAATACTTAGAAGGATGTGAGGTATACGAAGTTACCTGAACAGATTCTACCAGCAATGATGCAGCAGCTGCTCTAGCTTGTGTAGCAACCTGGGGATTGACTTCCTCAATAATCGGCAGAATCGGCGCAGCTAAAGATTTAGCCGATGCCGCCACCGATTGATCGGCCGGTTCTATACGGGCGCGCACTCGGCGACTCGTCTTCTTCGAAGCAATTTTCTTCGGCGTTTATTTTGATCGGCCGGTGGTGATGTCTTCGATGGTTGGGGTATGATAGCCGATGAGTGGGAATGATGTGTATGGGTGGCGATTCTCTATCGGCCTACCACTCCGGCTGCGTGTTGGAGGAAGTCGACTTTCAGACTGCAAAAGGAAAATAAGAATTAGCGACAAATTTGTAACATAAAAGGAAATGATATTGAAATCGGCTGAGAAGGAAGCATGTACCGCTGCGTTGGCGTCGATGTTGCAGGATCCAGATCATTGCAATATGTTGCAGGGGATGCACAAAAGAGGTGTTGCTTCCATTCTGCCCACCATAGTTTGAATTGTTGGATAGCAAAAGGAGCCACTATCCAATTGTTTAGATTGATGGTACTGGAGTCCGGCACTAGATTACACAGCCGATTGTAATCGAGACCCTTGGTGAGCTCGTCCCGGAATTTTGCGCAACCGGCAAAGTAAACCTGAATCGGCAGCTGACCAAGGCCGAACTGCCGTGCTGCAACTGATGGGTTGTAAAACTCATAAGTTGGGGAATCCTTCCTGGAGAAGAAGTTCACTGGTAAGATCCCTAGCTTGATCAAGGCGTCCGTGAGATTATTGTCAAAGGAGTTGGATGTCGAGTCATAACAGAAGGGAAGCTCAAAAAGTGGCTTTGTTCTCTGGTATGGGTACCAACTGGTAGTTTCTTCACTAAAGCCATTGTAAAAGCATCTGAAATACTTGGCTGTCTAGGTGGAGGTGAACTGGCAACCAGGGAAAGCTGATGCCGCTTCGCCGAAAGAGGTGCACCGTCGTCGTACCGTGGGGTTTTCCTCTGACTCAATGTTGGGGAATGTTTTGGTCTCTATCTGCTGCTGGGAGATCTTGCTCATGTACAAATTGAGCCAGAGGGTGATGAACCACCAGGGGCCACCAAGGTTACCAATCGGCTCTCCCTTTGACAGTTTGACGCCGATCTGGTGCATCATGTGGTAGGACGATCCTAGCAGGTGTTTCCCTAGAGGGACGCTGGATCCTCTTGACAGGGCTTCGGCCAGAGCTTGTGTGTTGGAAGAAGGACCGACTGCTCTGCCACAGAAAAGGTGTTTCTCTAGCCACATCATCAAGAAGGCTGTGTATTCTCTCTCTAAGATTGTCCCGGTCCTCATGTTTTTATTGATATACCCCTTCCACCCGCCGATTCCTTCCGTTTCCAGCCGATGGGTCGGCTTGACCAGATAATTAAAGGGTGTATCGGGGGAGGAAATATCAAGGCCGGTCAGCATCAGAACATCGGCCAGAGTTGGGGTCATGGGTCCGTGCCCAAAGAGAAACGCGTTGAGCGCGTCAGACCATAAGTAAGAAGCTGCTATTACCAAGGGTTCGTTCTTCTCCATCTGGGACAAGGATAGATTGATGCACTGGCCGATTTTTAATTCATCCCATTGAACTCTCTTGGAGTTGGCCATTCTTTGGTACCACTCTTTCCAGCCGGGAGTTTCATTCGGCCAAGATCTAAAAGTGCTCGACCACTGGTCCAAATCCATAGGTGATTGCTTAAACGGGATTCTATGGGTTTCTAAATTAATCAGATCAGTCGGGTCTGGGTTCCCCATAGGACCTAAGCAGATGAGACCTGGAGCTTCGGAAAGACGGATGGGCTATCTGAACAACATTGGCCTGTGGGAACAATTTTGGGCTCGATCCAATAACAAATGGGCCAAATTCATTTATGACAAAATAATGTGTCACAATTGTCATGTCACATTGGATGCCACATCGGATTCTGTCCATCATGGCAAAACAGTAGGAACTAGTTTATGATGTTTCTGTTTGACAATTCGTAGGTGTCATAATCTAAGTGACGTAGCGAAATAAGGAACGTTACTAGTCGTGGTTTATGATGCTCGACTAATGATGAAGGGTTTTTATCACTCTTGTGTCATAAATCATGGTTTATGACAAAAAAACACGTTTATGACACTTTTTGGATCATCATAGGTCAGAAGATTTCTTATAATGCGTGCCGCTGGTGTGTTACGGCGGGTAGCTTCGGAAACAGAGGAGATGGAACTGTTGGGCCCTTTGACTGGGCTGCAACGAAAGGTTCAGGCTACTTCTGATTATCTATCATGTTTCTTTCTCCTCCTAGCGACGAGTGCGGCTAGCCGTTGCTGACGCACGTGGCCCAAGACCGCCGTCGGCTCATGACGGCAGCCGGCTCATCCCCCGCGCCGCCATCCAACTCCATCTTCGGCAGCTCCTGTCATCGGATCCACTGCCGCCGGCCGCTGCCACCCTAACCCGGCTTCACCGGGGAGCTCACGGTCACTCCCTTGCCTCCTCCGCCACCCACCGCGTATCCTACGCCACCCGCGGCCGGCGACACCCGCCGCCCTACCCACAACCCATCGCTGCCCAAGGCCCTCCCTCTATAGCCAGAGGTCACCGGAGACCCCACCTCCAGCAACCCGAACACCGAAGCCCTCCACCCCCGAACCCTAACCCTACTGGCGGGTGAGCCCCTAACCCTGAACCCTAACCGTACCTCCTCTCCTTTGCTTGCCCCTACGCCGCCTTCCTCCTCCGGCTCCGGCGGCTCCCGCCCCCGCATCCGCCGCCCTAACCAGGCTCTGCCGGGGAGCTCATCTCCTGGGAGAGGAGGAAGCAGCGAGGGAGGGGGCGAGTGGATGGCTGGGGAGCTCGGGATGGAGGACGTCGGGGGACCAGGGGCGTCGGATCGGATGGAGGGAGTGGAGGAAGGCGGGGGAGAGGAGGAAGAAAGAGCTAACGAGTGGGGCCCATGCTCGGACTGTAGAAGGCGACGGACGGTGAAATTGCAGCATACATATAGTATCCACGCCTAGCAACTGCTATTATTACTTTTTGACATTGAAAAAAATTGGTCATGCCTTGTGGCAAGCAATGTCCGAATTACAGAGATATCCGCTGAAGCAAACAAAACAGGGCCTGCAATCCATTTACAGAGATCTCCGCCTTGATGTTGCCGTGGGTAGAAGAAAGGTCCGGCCCGGCTGCAGAACCTTCATGGCCCCGAGCTGCAGCTCCTCCGTGGTCCACTGCCCCAACGGCCCGGTTATTTCTCTCATGGGCTGGCTCAGGCAGTTTCTCCCAGTCCCAGACGGCCAGACCTCACACGCTCTTCCGCAGCTCCGCTCCGTCTCACGAATCCCGATGGTTTGCCGCCGTGCTGCGCCGTCCACCCGCAGCGCCTCCACGCTTCGCTCGCGGCTTGCTTCGATCCGCCCCTAGGCTCCCTCCGGCGTTATAGCTTGCCCGCTCCCACTTCATTGCTGCCGTCTGCGAGGCCGCGATCCCAAGGCTACGGGCGCTCACTCCTCAGCACGTGGCGGCGGCCTTCACTGGCAACGCCGTGGCCCGTGCGCCGTCGAGGTGTGTTCCACATTACCGGCAATTAGCCAGCAGGTGTGCAGCAGCCAAATCACGAAAGGGACCAAGCTAGAGTCAATCAGGTGAATTCCTAATTTAGTCAGTGTAATTCCTGCAATTAGCTAATAATGTGGAACTGAAATCTGAAGCCATTTGCATCGCATCTTGCAAATTTCTAGCACAGTTCCCATGATAATAAAGGGAATCAAGGGATTCCTGTCTCGAGATGGGAGGTAACTAGTCTCAAGCGGTTGAGTAAATGATTTTTCCTGATTGCTAGTTTTAGGAAGTGGTTTAGCAATTTCAGCGAGGGAGGGCAATGTCAGGGAACCGATCGCTTCTTGGCCTTGTTTCAGTACGTGTGGATTAGACCCAGTCCCTTAATGTCAGGAAGGAAATCAGTTATTTTTCAACAAAGATGATCATTGTCAGCAACTTTTAAGCAATGGCATTCAGTTTCGTTGGTCTGTCAGCGCAATGGAAGTCATTGCACATTTTACTGACCTCTGACTCGCTTCCAGGACTGTTCGATAACCATCCAGTGGCTATCTTTAATTTCCTCTTTGCTTAGCTCCGAACACTGTAAAAGCAACATCTCAATCCTGTTTAAGTATTCTCAACATTTCTTGATTCTCTTTTCTTTAATTTCCTCTTTGCTTAGCTCCGAACACTGTAAAAGCAACATCTCAATCCTGTTTAAGTATTCTCAACATTTCTTGATTCTCTTTACCTTAACTCTGTCCAGACCATGATCTATGGAAGGCTGGAGGCTGGTTCAGTGGGGATCATCCAAGAAGAAAACCAGACTCTAGCTCTGTAGAAGTATATTAGAGTGAAGTGGCTGCCTTGTACTGTGAATCTATTTATCGATCCAAATATCCATCAGTTTAGGCAGTAAATCCCACTTTGTTCTTCAGTCTTGCTGTTTGTTTCTTTGTCACATACTTCAATTCTTGACACTTAGGGCCTGTTTGGGACTACTCCACTCAAAAAAAGATTAGCTCCGCTCCACCAACTCCACCTTGTTACAGCTTCACCTCACCAACTCTGGAAAAATATAGAGTTGTTCAACATGTTTGGCTAACAGCATGACTCCAGCTCTAGAAATTGTAGCATTTGGTGGGAATAGTCTTGCCCCTTGTTGTTGGATGTTCATTATTTTCTTTGTTTAGGCTTTTTTTATTTTTTCCCACGTTGCTACAGTTACATATGTAATGTTTTTTTTCCACTTTTAGTGGACCTTACATACAAAATAAACGAGTTTTCAAAAATATGTATGTGACAAGCTACTCACCGACAATGAAACAAGATATTGTATATTAGTATTTTTTTTTGAGTCTCTACACTTATCTTGAAATTTTAGTAAGTAATAGCTCCTTGGCATTTCGTGGAATAATCCTAACAGGTACCTCCATTGGCTTGAACTGGCCTGACGCAGCGCTGCCATCGTCGTGCGTACGCGGAGCTGCTCTTCCTGGCACATCTTGCCTTCTACGCCACCGCTCAAACGTGAAGCTCCTACACGTCGTCACCGCGCTAGGGGCGGCCGCATTGGGTGCCAGACCATGGGGGAGCCTAGAAGTAAGCATAGCGGCTCGCGGAGGTGCGGTAGCATGCGCCGGATGACAGTATCGGGGGAATCCATTCTATCTCGGTTTGCACAGCTGGCGGAGGCACAAGTCGGCGAGGGCAACTAGGCAAGGGTGGCAGCGGCGGGATGAGATGCGACACAAGGGAGGCAAGAGAGAGGGGAAGGGACGACCCGGTTGTTCTATTTTTTTTCCCAGAACCGGTAAGCTGAATTGTGTAAATAGTGGCATGGTGGTTAATTATCCTACAACTCCATGTGGATGTTTGAAACGTGGTTTTCTGGAGCATCCCTTGAGGAGCTCCACAAAATCTTTGGAGTTGACCCCTAGATCCATATTTTTTCTGGAGTTGGAGGTGTTTGGCTTGAAGATTTGGGAGTGGAGCTGAAAAATGTGGAGCGGAGCAGTCCCAAACAGATTCTTATTTTCCATGCTCGCTCAAATGGGCTGGGCCTACTCATCAAAACACAAAGTAGGACATGCCAACTCATTTCTCTCTCTCCTACTTTACAGTTGCTTTGCTTACCTAAAACATCTTTCTATAAATTCATGTTTCTTGACTTCACCTTCTTCTATTGAAGGTCACTCGTCATGGAGTGGGAGCTCATTGACGTCCCTGGTAACCTGAATCCCTCCCTCCAAGACTCTATAGGTGTTCCCTTTTAATTGCTCCCAAGTTGTTTTTGTTTGCTATCTTGATTCCATTTTTGTAAACCCTGTTTCCTTGCCTTGCCAGTTGACGTGGTGGCAGCCAAGATTGAGCTCAAGCTAGCCAACACTCTCATTAGGTGAATAACCCTTTACTGTTTAGAGTTGTTTTGGTTCAAATTAATTTTTTTAGTATATCCTTTACTGTTTAGGGATTGAGATTTATGAATTTCAGACTGAAATTAACAAGATTTTGGCGCACTGTTTATTCTCATCTTGGAATATCTGTTTAAATAATATATGGAGGTAGATTAAGGAATGTTCCCCAGTAAGTGGACCAATATTTCATTTGGAATTTCAACTCTATCGAATATGACTTAGTTGTTGTGTTTCCTTCAGCTATGTTTCATCCTGTTGAGATGAAATTTGAATCCCAATGTTTCTTTTTAGTTCTCTCTTCAAGTAAGAAATTTATCCGGAGTGTCATGAATAATTTTATAATGATCCATTTGTTATCAAATTGAGTCTGTGAATATAGTTGACATGTTGGTCATTATTATGAGATGCAACATTTTCCTGGTTGCTCCGTTTGACCCAAAATTGGTTGGGTAGTGCTAGTGTGATAACATTCATGGCAATGTTTTAATGGTGTGACTGGTTTCAGGCAATTGAGCCAGGTATGCCCTTTGGACAGTCTGAGGCATGTAAAACGAGTCCGTCGACAAACTGAATGTGGTGGTATATGCACATTCATCTTATTCTTATTTTTATGTTTGCCTCCTGTACGCTCTAGCACTAGTTATGGAAGACGACCATTGCATTCTTAAAACAGATGTTCATAAGAGTCACGCCATAGCTCTAGAAATACTCATATCATATCATATACATAACATGGGTAATAAACTTTTCCAGTGCAACATGACCTTGTGATTGATCAAAAGTTACTTTTGCCCAACCATCGGTGGGCTTTAGGTTTTGGATCACAGGGGGTGGAGAAGGCTTTCTATTTTTCCATCTTGTAGTGCCAAAGTAATTATTTAATCCTTTTATAAAGGCTGCCCTTTTGCGGTGATATCTTCAAATGAGATACTGATCATTTTTTTAGAACAAGGATAAGAATCATATTTAGATGGAACTAAAACTGAGAAATTCACAATATTTCTTGTTGGATCTACCAAGTAACAAGTTATTCGTCAGAGGCCTTAATCTTGAAATAGTAAAAAGCAGAACCACCATCACAATGTAGAACTAAATTTGATCAGCTCATAGTATATTTTAGCTAGGCCAGACCATATCGCTAATAACTATATTTAGAAAATTTTATTATATCTCTATCTATTTATGTTCTTGTATTATGTTTTACAGGTAAATCTGAGTTATCAATAATCTTATGCCTCTCTACTGGGTCCGAAAGTAGCAGACATTTACATGAAGATGTACAAAAGATAGTGGATACTTATCAGTTGAGTACTTTCGCTGCGAAAGTAAGGAACACTGCCATCCTTGGCCTTGTTTAAACTCATTTTGCCAATTTAATTATGCAAAGGGAGCGTGCTAAGATTTCCTTACCTTCTTATATCTTATCACTCTAGATTCATCAATTTGGCCTATGCTTATTTCACTAGACTTAGCTTGTGCCCTTGTTATACATTGACATTTACTATTGGTAGAAGTCTTTCAGGTTCCCAAGTTTTCTGCTACATTAAAAGAGGAATGGGTAGAGCAGTGCAATCTTTGGCCAACATCTTACCACCCCGCACATGAGTATGTCCTCCCGATGTGTCATGTTATGCATTTCTTGTGGTATTTTAATTTTTAAGCATTTAACCATTTCGCTGATAAAGCTACTTTTGGTTTGTTCACTCAAACAAGCAAGATTTGCTAGTCTAAAAGTTATTGATTAAGAAAATAGTCCTATCGCTGAAGACCAATATGAACCGCACACTACAAAGTTTCAGTAACTATCAAATTACTTATCGGAAGTTTTCCATGTCCCAACCAAGGTTACAGCAAGGCTGCTTCTACTGATGTCGGAACACTAACCTGTGGCACTGCCCCGGAACTGCCAGTACATGGTACTTCCATCAAGCAGCATGGTCCCATTCTGATGCGCAACTTCAGTCTGTTATAGGCAGGCAGGCAGCTGCATTCACATTCTAGTTGTCCTTGTTGCAACTTCGGACTTTCCTGGAAGCAGCATTGCTGTAGATTCTAGAATTTTTGGTGGGTGCACAGTGGTGCGGGCGGGCTTCTGGTTAAAAATTGGGCTCATGATTTACAAATGCATAATCTTGTCCTTAATTATTTTTATTTTTATGGCATGCAAATGGGATTAAGGTAACAAACTTTTGAATCGAACTTGAAGTTAGGATCGTACATATAACCCTGCAAATGGTTTGGACTGATATAACTTTAACAGTTTGGATTTTACTTTGGCCTTCCTTAGCTTGGGTGCTAATGGGCCAACACTGCCAACAAATTCACTTGGTTTGGGCTCCACCTCACTAGCAGTTTGGTGTGGTGTGGTGAGGGATAGTTATTATTGGAGTTCTAATGGGTTGAACCCGTGGGTTCGAACTGCTAAAGGATCCGCTGGCCTCCGCCTCCGCCTGACCGCCTCCGGCCTCCCTCTCCCGAGATCCCGCTGGCCTCCGCCTCCGCCTGACCGCCTCCGGCCTCCCTCTCCCAAGATTCCGCCGCCGCCACCTCCGCCTCGCCTCCCTCCCTCCCCATCCCGAGATCCCGCCGCCACCACCTCCGTCTCGCCTCCCTCCCTCCCCATCCCGAGATCCCGGCCAAGGACCCGGCAGGGGCGTTGTCGTCGTCGGCAGGGGCGTCGGCAACTTCGACCCGGCCAAGGACCCCGCCAAGTACAACCTCGTCGACCCGCCGGAGAGGAACACCGTCGGCGTGCCCGCCGGTGGGTGGACGGCGATCCGGTTCAGGGCAGACAACCCAGGGCGAGTTGCGCTGCCCGTTGTTCGTCGAGCGACGGGCGCTTCGCTGGTGACGAACATCCGACAGGGGTATGCCTGCCTATTCCCCTCCCTTCCCATCCTGCTGCGTGAAATCAAACACCCAAACCCCTAACGTATGGTATTTGTATTCGGATCTGACCATGATTTTACCTACTAAATTCGATCTTTTTGCAACGTTGGTCCAGTATGCTAATCCACCGATCAATGTGAAGGCTGACTTCGCTTCTGTGACCGACCAATGTTGGTCCAGTATGCCTGCCTATTCCCCTCCCTTCCCATCCTGCTGCGCGAAATCAAACAGGCGTTTTTTTTTGTTTATCATCGCGAGGATTCTATCCCTGCATCCTTTTGAACTATGGTTGGTGAACATGATATGGTGGAAAGATCCATATCTTGTAGTACTAGGTCTGGAGGCTCTTCTAATTATAGGTCGAAGTGGATAGAGCTATTCCTTGTACTTTTAACTGTATCATGTAATATGAATAATAAATTATGGTCAAAGTGTTTGAATGAATAAATGTTTGGAATGGCCAATGCTGGATTGTGTTGTTTTGCAACTTCTGTGTAGTTTTCACTGAGCTTAGGCGATCCATATTGCCAACATTTAAACTAATCAATGGAATTTACCAAGTAGTATGATTTCTTTTTTGTTGCTTTCAGCAGTCACAAGAGAATTCCAGTCTAAATCCAGTTATTGTTGTCACCGTGCTCAGTGGCATACCTGACACTTGTGTATCAAAATAGTTCAGACTGTTAGTTCTACGTGTTATTCCAGGACCATAGCTAAATACCGAAAATCCTAATGTGTGTGATGATCTTTGCCTGCTTTATAGGAGATTGTTTTAGAAGTTTATTCTGTAGTGATCTGCTGGTGTCATTTGCTGGAGCCTTTGCTGGTGATCTGCTTTATAGGAGATTGTTTTAGAATGGAATAACATTTGATGGACCTTACTCTTATATGCTTAATTTCAGTTCTAACGGCTGCTAGATCTCATCTTTTGTTAGGGATTCTTCAACATGTCTCTTAACACATCGGAAAGCTCTGATGACTCTAATTCAACTCAAACACGTGCAAAAAGGTCCAAGGTGTGGGAACATTTTGAGCAGAATCTTGTGGAAGTGGATAATTGTTTTAGAGCTGTTTGCAAGTATTGTCGAATGCAGTTAAGCACCAAATCTGGAACTAGTAGCCTTAGAACCCACATTTCTCAATATTGTCATGCAATTGGGGAAGCCGAGAGGAACAGATTCATAGCAACCTTAAAGAAGCCTATAGAGAACTTTGTGTTTGACCCTCAGTTTAGTCGTGAGCGTATGATAGAGTTTGTCATACATGCTGAAATCCCATTTAACAAGTTTGAGGATCCATACTTCGAACCATGGGTTCAGTCCATGCAGCCAACTCTAAGTGTTGTGGGACGACAAACTGTTCGCAATGATTGTCTAAAGAAGTACCAGAGAATGAAGCAAGATATTCAGAATGAACTTGAAAGCCTAGACTCCCATGTGTGCTTGACATCGGATTTGTGGACATCAATTCAAAACTTAGGCTACATGGTTGTAACAGCTCACTATATAATTTAATTCAATGTCTCCTCTTGACCAGTGTACAAGAAGCACCACCCACCATTTCTTGATGATGAAGTATGGCGCCTGGAGAAAATTGGCAAGGATGGTGCTTTTCACAAGCGTTTGAATAGGGAGAGCATATGTACTGTTAAGGATTTTCTCACTTTACTACATCTTGATGGTCCTAGGCTTCGGAAGGTATTGTTCTGGTCTTCATTTGTTCTGCTGCTCTGCATGTTTGTTGCCTATGGGTAGTTGCAGTTCATCAAAGATGTGTACTATTAACCCCGCTCTATGTTCAAATCATGCAGATATTAGGTGGCGGCATGTCAACAAAGATGTGGGAGGCCACCGTGGAGCATGCAGAAACCTGTGTTTTAACTGACAAAGTGCATTACTACTATCCAGACAGTCTAAACAAAGCTGGTGTTGTATTCAATGTAGTTGGAGAAGTAAGAGGGTTAATATCTGATAAATTTGTTTCTGTTGATGATCTTACTGAAAAGGAGAAGGTAATGTTCCATCACTTTCTAAGTTCTTTTGAACAAGTTCACCTGGCTTCCTACACCCCCACCCGTTCTGACCTTGACCATCTGTTTTTACATGTTTTCTATTTTCAGGCTGAAGCACGTGTGGCTGTGAAGCAAGCATATGAACACTGGAAGAATGTCTTTACATGTGACAACGGAACGCTTGTGGGAAATCCTTCGCAGCTGTTCAATATGAGATCTCTGTCTTTGCATGAAAATCAATATAACCCGTTTCCCACGCAAGTTTCTACTGATGACTTCGGTTTGAGCCATTCGCCTCTACCATCACCTGATATTTTCTCGATGGAACCATCGAGTTCCTTAGACCCTTGTGTACTGGAGACTGAGGTGGGCAATGAAAATCGATTTCAGTCAGGGGTGCTCCCAGTTGGTGGCCACGAAGTGCCACAAGAGTCTCAAACACTGGATAAGTTCTCCAACTCTTTGGTTTACGAGGATAGCAATCATCCCCCGTTTAGCGATATGTATTATGGCCCTGTAGATCCCAGCATATCCTTTGACATGGATCTTGGAGCTGCACTGAAAGGCTTCATCGCAACCATAGGTCTTTGCAACTTGTTTGACTACTAGTAGCTATCTAATGGATTCTTATTGGGTTGTAACCATATTTGGCAAGCAGTTTGTATAACTTATGCACTGAAAAGTTTGGGGTGGTATGGTGTGTGAAGGTGGAAGTTTGATTTGGAGTGGGTTAAATTTATATATTTGTGAGAATGGGTTGGTGGGGTTACAGTTTGGATTCCAACTCAATTAACAGGTTGACGTACATATAATTATGTTGTCTATAGATACAATTTTAGAGAACGTGTGCGTAGCTCAGCAGCGAGGAAGCGAGTTGTGTTAGCCACAGTTCGGCAGTTCAACTTCCCGTTCTCAAAAAAAAAAAAACTTCCCTCGTTGGCTGTTATTCCGAGTTATATGTGGTCCAACCACTGTTTAAACAGAGTTATACGTGGCCGCAGGCGTGTCCTGGGCAGCTGGTTGGCACGTCTGGGGCAGCTGGCCTTCGGGGGGCTTTCTCGGTCCTGCGGCGAGAATGTTGTACCTAATGAAAGCCCGGGGGTGGTCCACCATCTCAGGACGGAGTTTAGAGACAATTTTACTCTGTTTTATAATAACAATTAAAGTTATCCATGGACATGGAGTCGTGGATACTGCAATTTTACCGAGTAGTCCTCATGCAAATTTTCGATTCTCTTGGACTTTTATGTTAATTTACAGCCTCAGTATTGTCCGTGGATTTCAAGAGGAGGAATCACCATCAATATTTAATTGCATGAAGACTGCAGTTCAGTTATGAAAGGTAACCACTCTCGGCTTCACAGTACATTTCTGAAGCTATGTTATTATATTGTGCTCCTATTGCTTTCCAAAGAGAGAAACTTTGGCAGTCCGAACTTGTTTGGGGGTATCACTTAGGTTAAGGAATTACTAATTTGTAGTTTCAAGCCCCTATAACAAGGCACAATCTTCCCTTTTCAACATCTATAACAAGGAAACTAGCATGTGGGGTTTACATGTCAGGTTGCCAGTGGCTCATTACTCTCATATCTTGTTTGGGAACCATGCCCAATGTATGTTCAGTTTTTTTTTTTTTTTTGACTTTGCCACCTTTTTTCCTGACTATAATTCATTTTTTTCTCACATATTTTTTTTCGAAGGTGTGCCATAGCCCTTGTGCATCAAAGATTCAAGCACGTCTTCTACGCTTTTCCTAATCCCATTACCGGAGCACTTGGTGGAGTCTACAGGTTGCATGGGGAAAGAAGTTTAGTTTAAATCATCACTACACAGTATTTAGGATTTCAGTACCTGAGGCATACTTGAATGGTTCGAGTCGTTTCTCGGGGAAGTGCTGATCAAACTTCTCTGTATGCTTTATTTATAGAATAAAAAAGCTTTAGTTCCGCGGTGAGGAATTGTCTAGCTATATATATATATATATATATATATATATATATATATATATATTTTAATTTTTATGATAGCTTGCTTGTTGCAGCAATGAAATTTATCAAGAAAAAGTGAGTTGACCTAGAAAGGTTATTCTCATTTAACCCCGACACAGACTGCAAACCTACTTCATTAGACACTGTAATTTTTTATGCTGAATTGTAAACACCGGTAAGGATACAGGTGACGGAGGAGATGGTGAATTGGTGATCATGGTATGAACAGAGATGGAGTTGACAGATAAATCTGAAGATGCTTTCTGTTGGAATGGTGTTTTGATATCCTGTGTTCAGTGTGAGGTAGGATCACTAGTAGAGAATTGGCTTTCGATCCGCCCCCTTTTGTCCCGGTTTAAAGTTGGCCCGGGACAAAATGGGGTGCGCCACGGTAGGCAAAATTGGAGGGGAGATTTACTCCCGGTTGGTAATTGCAACCGGGACTAAAGGCCCCCCTTTAGTCCCGGTTGCAACGGCTTTTTATCCCGGTTGGAGGCACCAACCGGGATAAAAAGGTTAGTCCCGGTTGGTGCCTCCAACCGGGATAAAAGGGTTCACCTTTTATCCCGGTTGGATCCTCCAACCGGGACTAAACTTCCAACCGGGACAAAAGGTGTTCCTTTTTGTCTCGGTTGGAGTTTTTAACCGGGATAAAAACTCATCCCCATTATATACGGCCAAGACAGAGGACTTTCTTCCTCCTCCAGCCCGAGCCAGTCCAGCACATTGACAGAGAGAGCTGAGCTTCACCTACTCTCCAGTGGTGCCAAAGCAACAAGGAAGGTGCTGCCCGAAGTTTTTTCCCTCATTTTCGTGGGAATTTCACTCGGCCAACACAAGTGTTGCGAAGGTTTGCTACTTCATCCTCGTGTTATGCTTTGATTTATGCTTTGGAGATGGAAAGATTATTTGCTACAATGTGATGATGAAGTAGAAAAATGGAGAGGTATTTTGAGCTAGAATGTGAGGGAGATTGATGTGTCATATATAGTATGCATTATTGCAGTGGTTTAAAAATGATGCTACCTTGTCTAGACGGTTTATCTTATCAAATTCAATATGGTTTTTTAAATCCATACTTGTTGAACTTGCATACCGTGTTCATTTCGGCGAGGATGTTCTCCGCCGAGCAGCAACGTATGTCAAGAAGGAGGTTCGATTCTACAAGAAAGAGTGGATACGGACATCGTGACCGTGTCCCCTTTTCCGTAGCATCTAACCTCTTTCATGACGAAGTGCGGTGCCGCCTAGCTGAGGACATCCTCGCGAAATGAACACGGTCTTCAAGTTCAACAACTTCTGTAGTGGTAAGGCAAGAATTTTTGTACATAGATGACTTCTGCTACTTGTTGAACTTGCATACCGTGTTCATCTCTCCGAGGATGTTTTCCGCCGAGCAGCAACGTATGTCAAGAAGGAGGTTCGATTCTACAAGAAAGAGTGGATACGGACATCGTGACCGTGTCCCCTTTTCCGTAGCATCTAACCTCTTTCATGACGAAGTGCGGTGCCGCCCAGTTGAGGACATCCTCGCGAGATGATCACGGTCTTCAAGTTCAACAACTTATGCAGTGTTAAGATAATAATTTTTGTACATAGATGGCTTCTGCTACTGGAAGAAGTGGCGATGGTGGGGGCGATCGTGGTTCCTATTATGGCAAGGTTCCAATCATAGTTGGCCCTCAGCATAGGCCGAAGAAAAAGAGCACGCTGGAAAAAGCAATGCTTCGTTATTTGCAGCAACGTCATGAAGAAGCTGTTGCCGCGGGTCAGGAACCTCCTTTTGGTGGTCGTTATGCTCCACCCTCAGTCCCGGGTGTTTCACGTCCACTTAGTACTACCATTTCAGGCGGCACAAATAAACCTAAGGATGAGGTTGGGTCAGCGGAACCTTCGTCTTCACCGTCCAAGGATGCTTAAAGTCCTCCTTGATAATAACTAGTGGATGGCTTGTTGTATTGTATCATGTTGTTTGGGACTTTAATTTAAATATGTGTATTTGGATCTTCATGTTGTTGTATTGTACCATGTTGTTTGGATCTTTAATCGATTTTCACGCGTAATCCATTGTCAAGTGTAATCCATTTTCATGCGTAATACGATGCAGATGGACCGGCAATGGATGTATAATGCAGACAGGCGGAGCAAGGCGTTTATTGATGGCTTGCATTATTTTCTCAAAGTGGCAAAAGCGAACAAGCCAGAGAATGGGTTCGTATGTTGTCCATGCTTCCAATGCAATAACAGGAAGGAGTATTCAAAGGATTCCTTGGGGACTATTCACAGCCACTTGTTTAAATACGGTTTCATGCCTAACTATTTGGTTTGGACCAAGCACGGTGAACTAGGGGTTGTAATGGAAGATGGCGAGGAGGAGGAGGAAGATGACACCATTCCGGACTGGGTTGCAGGCCAAGCTTTTGCAGGTACTACAATGGGCGAGGCTGATGAAGATGAGTTTGCAGAAAATGACCCTACTGATGACCTTGGTCAGGTGATACGAGATGCATACAGAGATTGCGAAACTGAGAAGGAAGCAGCAAAGTTGCAGCGCATGATAGATGATCACCAAAAATTGTTGTACCCAGGTTGCCAGCAGGGCCATAAAAAACTAGGTACGACACTAGAATTTGTGCAATGGAAGGCAAAAAATGGTGTGTCCGATAAGGCATTTCAGGGGATGTTGAACATTGTCAAGAAGATTCTCCCCGAGAATAATGAATTACCGTCCACAACATATGAAGCTAAACAGATTATTTGCCCTCTCGGATTGGATGTTCAGAAGATACACGCATGCCCTAACGACTATATCCTCTATCGTGGTGATGAATACGAGAAATTGGATGCTTGTCCCGTCTGCGAAGCCCTGCGGTATAAGATCAGGCGAGATGATCCTGGTGATATCGAGGGGCAGTCTCCCAAGAAGAGAGTTCCCGCGAAGGTGATGTGGTATTTCCCTATAATACCACGCTTGAAGCGCTTGTTCAGGAACAAGGCGAATGCTAAGTTGATGCGATGGCACAAAGAAGACCGTAAGGAAGATGAGATGCTGAGACACCCCTCAGATGGGGCACAGTGGAGATCAATTGATAGAACATTCCCAGACTTTGAAAGTGAAGCAAGGAACATAAGGTTTGGTTTAAGCACTGATGGATTCAATCCATTCGGTGAGTTGAGTAGTGGCCATAGTACTTGGCCTGTGACCCTTTGTATGTTCAACCTTCCTCCTTGGCTGTGCATGAAGCGGAAGTTCATTATGATGCCGGCGCTTATCCAAGGCCCAAAACAACCCGGCAACGACATTGACGTGTATCTAAGGCCGTTGGTTGATGACCTTTTACAGCTCTGGAAGGAAGAAGGTGTACGTGTGTGGGATGAGGATAGACAAGAGATCTTTAATCTATGAGCACTGTTGTTCGTAACCATCAACGATTGGCCTGCATTGAGTAACCTTTCAGGACAGACAAATAAGGGATATCGGGCATGCACCCACTGTTTAGACGACACAGACAGCATGTACTTGAAGCACTGTAAGAAGGTCGTCTATATGGGTCATCGTCGATTTCTCCCTGCTCACCACCTGCTGAGAAAGAGCGGGATGCATTTCAAAGGGGCGCCAGACCATCGTAAAAAACCTGCACACCGTAATGAAAAGCGTGTGTTCGAGATGATGAAGGATGTATATGTAGTCTTCGGAAAGGGACTTGGTAGCCAACCTGTTCCGAACGACGATAACGGACATGCACCCATGTGGAAGAAAAAGTCAATATTTTGTAAGCTACCTTATTGGGAAATCCTAGAGGTTCGCAACGCAATAGACGTGATGCACCTGACGAAGAATCTTTGCGTGAACGTGCTAGGCTTCATGGGTGTTTATGGAACCTCAAAAGATACATTGGAAGCACGACAGGACCTGAAAGCCATGGGGCAACGAGATGACCTACATCCGGAAAAGAGAGATAATGGACAGCACTACTTACGTCCTGCCAGTTACACTCTCAGCAACGAAGAGAAGGATAGCATGTTTGAATGCTTGAATAGTATGAAGGTCCCATCTGGGTACTCCTCGAATATAAAGGGAATAATAAATATGAAACAAAAGAAGTTTACAAATCTCAAGGCTCATGACTGCCACATGTTGATGACCCAGTTGCTTCCGGTTGCACTGAGGGGTGTTCTACCAGAAAATGTCCGGTTGCCGCTCGTAAAGCTATGCGCGTTTCTCAATGCGATTTCGCAGAAGGCAATCGATCCATCCAAGCTATCAAAGCTACAGAACGATGTGGTGCAATGTCTTGTCAGTTTTGAGTTGTTATTTCCACCATCCTTCTTCAATATTATGACGCACTTACTGGTTCACCTAGTAAAAGAGATTGGTATTCTCGGACCTGTATACCTGCACAATATGTGGCCTTTCGAGAGGTTCATGACAGTCCTAAAAAACTATGTTCTTAATCGTGCCCGTCCAGAAGGAAGCATCGCCAAGGGATATGGAACAGAGGAGGTGATCGAGTTTTGTGTTGATTTTATTGATTCAATTGACTCGATTGGGGTTCCAACTTCACGCCACGAGGGGAGGCTCCGAGGAATGGGCACCCTTGGAAGGAAATCAAGTTTGAGCAATGATACTGATTTGTTCGACAAGGCACACTACACTGTTCTACAACAGTCATCCTTTGTGTCTCCGTATATCGAGCAGCACAGGCAGATGGTAGCTTCAAAAAACCCGACCAAATCCGATGCTTGGCTTACCCGTCATCACATGAAAACTTTTCCCTCCTGGTTGCGCCAACAACTTATGGGTAACTCTGAGATTCACCCACAGCTTGCCTGGTTAGCCAGGGGACCTGCTACCACAATCGTCAAATTCCAAGGCTATGAGATAAATGGTTACACATTTTACACGAGAGCCTAGGACCAGAAAAGCACGAACCAGAATAGTGGTGTCCGCATAGATGCCATGGACAGAAATAATAGCAAGGAGTCGTATTATGGTTTCATACAGGAGATATGGGAACTCGAATACGGACCGCTGTACATCCCTCTATTTCTTTGCAATTGGGTGAAGCTAACTGCCGTCACCAAAGATCAGTACGGAATGACAATAGTAGATCTGAGCAAGACTGGATACAGTGATGACCCATTCGTACTTGCCAATGATGTGCATCAGGTGTTCTATGTGAAGGACATGTGCAGCAAACCCAAGAGGAATCCAAAAGAGACATGGGAGCCAAAGTGCCACATAGTTCTTCCAGGTAAAAGAAAAATCGTGGGAGTCGAGGATAAAACAGACCAATCAGATGATTATGATCAGTTTGATGGCATGCCTCCATTCGCCGTTGAAGTTGATCCAAGCATCCTGCTATCCAAAGAAGAGGCTCCGTACTTACGCCGCGATCATGATCAAGGAACTTTCGTGAAGAAGAAATTTTACAACGTTGTATTGTAATGCGTTAAATGTACATGACCTTTGTGTATTAAGTGATACAATTTGTAATTTACCCTATGTATGATTTCATGTGTTATTAAATTCATTAGGTGAAGATGTTTTAGATAAACATGAACATTGTTAACCACATACTAACATGGATTTTTCTGCGCATTGAAATGATTTAATTGAATAATTTCTTGATCACAGCAATGCAGTAAAATAAATATTTTACAGGCTAAATGAACTGGTATAGAATTAATGATTAATTCATACTTATTGTCAATTTACTCGTTAATTAAATATATTTTTGCATGTACAAAATCTGTGAAGGTTTTGTTTTTCATCCTGAAATGCAGTGAAAAGATAAAATAAAATCCATTTCCAAAAAACAGGCGGGAGAAGAAAAATAGGAAAAAAGACCTTTTGTCTCGGGTGTTAACAGCAACCGGGACAAAAGGCCCCCCTTTTATCCCGGTTGCAAACGGCAACCGGGATAAAAGGGTACGTTTCGTCTCCCGCCCGAACGTACCCTTTTATCCCGGTTGCCAACTGCAATCGGGATAAAAGGCCCCCCCTTTTTATCCCGGTTGGTGACGGGACCCGGGATAAAAGGGTACGCTCCCAGCCCCACCTGGCGGGGGCACCTTTTTGTCCCGGGTGCCATTACGAACCGGGATAAAGGGGGGGGGTTAAAAGGCACTGTACTCCCTTCTACCCCCCGCAGTTACACACACTTAGCCAAATTTTCGCCAAGTCCCGCGCGTTCTCCGCCGTCGCCGCCCGTCCACCTCCCTCGCCGGCCGCCGCCGTCGTCGTCCCCCATTGCGCCGTCGACGTCCCCCATTGCGCCGTCGTCGTCCCCCGGCCGGCGCGCCTCGATCCCCTCCTCGTCCGTCGACGCGCCCGGCCCCCAGCCACCTTATCGTCTCCGGCCACCGGCTCCATCCTCGTCGCCGGCTCCATCCTCGTCGCCCCTCGTCGCCCCTCGTCGCCGTCTCGTCGCCGTCCCGCCTACGCCGCCGTCGTCGTCGTCGCCTCGGCCGCCGTCGTCCTCGTCGCCTCGACAGCTGCCGTCCTCGCTGCCCCGGCCGCCACCGTCCCGCCGCCCGGCCGCCGCCGTCCCGCCGCCCGGCCGCCGCCGTCCCGCCGCCCCGCGCGCGAGAGGTCCGCTGCCGCGCCGGCCGGCAGCGCCGGGAGGGTTTTTTTTTAAGTTAGAAAATTAAGTTATATTTTTACGATAGATTTCTAATTTTGAGTGTTAAGCTAGAAAATTAAGTTATATCTGTACCGTAGATTTTTTAGTTAGTTTGTTAAGTTAGATTTTTAAGTTAGAAAATGAAGTTAGAAATTCGTAGAATGCACCACCGTCCCCTCCGCCGTCCCGCCGCCGTGATCGTCGCCGTCCCGCCACCCGTCACAACCTAGTAGGCACTGCCCGTGGTTCCGGTGAACCGCCCCCGCCTCCGCCGTACCGCTGCCCTGACCGCCGCCGTCACAATCTAGTAGGCACCGCCCGTGGTTCCGGTGAACCGTCCCCGCCTCTGCCGTACCGCCGCCCTGACCGCCTCCGCCGCCCTAATCACCGCCGTCACAACCTAGGCACCGCACGTGGATATTGTTAGAAATTCGTAGAAATTCGTCATAATTCGTAGAAATTCGTAGAAATTCGTAGAAATTTGTCAAAATTCGTAGAAATTCGTAGAAATTCATAAAAATTCGTCAAAATTCGTAGAAATTTTTATAAATATTTCGGACTTTGTACGATTCATGTTATTTTATGATTTCATTATATACATGTATGATTCCGGACTTTGTAGGACTTTGTACAAATTCATGTTATTTTATGATTTCATTATATACATGTATGATTCCGGACTTTGTAGGACTTTGTACAAATTTGTAGTAAGACGATTTCTATGACTGTCATGTATGATTCCATGTATGTTTCCATCAATAGTTGAAATGGCAGACGATGAGACCGCAAGGTATATCATGGAGCAGATAATCGCTAGTGATGGTAGTGGCGACAACGTTCCACTATCATACACGGATGAAGAGGGCACCCAAGCGGACATGTTCCTCAACATGTCCGCCGATGGGAATGAAGAGCAACAGCCGCAGCAACAACTTGCCCTGGCGGAAGGTTCCGGTGAGGTATATACAACCATTCTTGTATTGTTTCACGCCACCGTTACTACTACGTACTAATTAACGAATCTTGAACTGTTAGCCCTCCGGATCGACACAAGGGCAGAAGACCCGAGGTCGTACAAAGGTGATGGAAGGGAGACTTGTCATCACGGAAGTGACAGAAGAGGGCAGGCCGGTTGCTCCCGAGAAAGTAGCAAAGAAGTACGTGAGTCAAATCGGGGCAATCGTCCGGGACAACGTGCCTATCCGCATCAGAGAATGGAAGGGCAGAAGCACTAATCCGTACACCCTTCCAGAGACAGAAAAGAATATGCTGTGGGAAGACGTGAAGAGACATTTCACATTCCCCGAAGGATATAGTGAGAAGGATGTCAAAGCGTGGATGCTTAAGAAGATGGCTAATCAATTCCAGACATTCAACGCGTGGCCAAAGTTGAGGGACCACTGGGATGCATTTGTTGAATATAAGAGGAGTGAAGAAGGTGTGAAAAAGATCACGACCAACACAGCAAATGCTAGTCAGAAGGGCTACCACCATCATTTGGGGTGAGGTGGGTATGGCTCAGCAATTCCCAAGTGGAGGAAGATGGAACAAGATCTAATCGAACGGGGAATCATACCTGCAACTATTGAATGGCCCGAACGATCAAAAAATTGGTACTACGCTCATGGAGGCTCCCTAAGCCAAGAGGATGGGACGTTGATTTTTAATGACACAATACGTGAGAAGGCCGAACATCTCATGAAGAACATTGAAGATTCTAAGGCTGGGAGGTTGAAGGTGGACCGAGAAAATGATGAGCTCACATTGGCCCTCGGTAATCCAGAGCACCCAGGACGTTGCCGAGGGTTCGGGGTGGTTCCGTGGAAGTTCGCTTTCCGAGGCGACAGCGCCTCGTACAGAAGTCGGAAGCGAAGAAAGGAACAGATCGAGGAGAGCTGGTGGCAGATGCTAGAACAAAGAATGATGGATGAAATCAATCGGCGGGTGGCCCACGCAGTTGCGGAGTTGGCCCAATCTGGAGCATTGCCGAATCCTAGCACCGCCAGCCCTTCTCAACGCCTCTTGAGCAGTTGTGCTTCTACAGGGGTCCCCGATACGCAGACGCCCAGGTGACCCGTGGAGGAGCAACGGTTCCCCGTGGATGCCATCACGCAACGGACCTCATGTGAGCTGCATGCACCGGTCGGCAACCTCACTATTAAGGTATACTTATACATAATATTTATGCAATATTGTCAATTGATCCAGGCCTCGAGATCGGAGTTCAACTTGTTTACTTCTGCTATATGTACAGGTAGCGTACGGGAGTGCGTTAGCTACCCTGGCAGGGCAGAGCAGTCATGGCATGGAAATTCCAACAGGCTACGCCAGCGTCTGCGTAGAGCAAATAGTTGATCCCCAGTATGAAGGTCTAGAGCTCGACTTCCCGGGAGGCGACGGGGAAAAGACATTGGCAGATGCGCTTCATGGGATCATTCTATGGAAGAAACGCTACATCATTATTCCCGGCACGGAGCCATCTTCTCAGACCTCAAGACTGCTCCCCGTAGATCCCCAGCAGCGACCTTCTCCTCATACCTCGAGACCGGCATCTCCTGCTCCAGGACCGTCCCTTCCATCCATATCAAGGTCTCCATCTCCACCACATCCTGGTGCTGGGAGCGACGACGACAATAACAACACCCCTCCCCGATCACCGTCGCCGGCACCAAGAGCGGCCCCCTTGAAGGAACCTGCACCACCACTAAAGAAGTCACAAGCACCGCCTCCCAAGCAAAGACAGAGAAAGAAGAAAACAAAGGAGCCTGAAGTGACTCGTAAGGAACGCTTTGAGGCAATGTCTCATGTGGAACAGTGGGCAGAAATCCAACGAGAGGCCAGTGAGTGGTTCAAGAAACAAGCCGAAGAAAAAAAGGCAAGGGAGATGGAGCCACCGCCAGTAAGTCGGCGAGATTTAAACTTTTTTATCAGGATGGAAGAAGGAGCCAAGAAAAGGATACCACTCTTGTCAAACTATGAACGGGCTCTAGTAAAGGCTGATGAAAAGGATAAAAGAAAAGGAAAAATCATCCTCCAGCGGTCCAGTCCCCGACCTCAGCCATTTATCAAAAAAAGATGCTCAATGGGTAAAAGCAATGCCCTTGGATCAACAAGCAAATGTATTGAAGTTCATGGAAGAAACAGGTCTGGGACTTGATGAATGCATAGGGCAAGTTGAGACGCCAACTGCACCGCCCCCTGAGCCGAAGTGGCCTTATGAGCTAGGCAAACCTCTAGTAAAGCCTTCATTGCTACGGAAGCTATCAACAAAGATGTACGCATTCCATCAATGGTACATGATGGCATCCGCCGACTCGAGGGAGATGATCGGCATGAAGGTAAAACCGATAGATTTTCACGGTGAAGGGGAGAAAGTGCTGTGGCTAGACTTCAAGGATATATACGAAGTGTACCATCATGATGCCCTGGATGTCTCTCTGATCAGCGCTTGGATTCTGTAAGTGTCCGTTTATCTCTACATGTAAATTTTGGCGTGCGTCACCGTACTAACTTCATCTTCCATTTCATGTAGGATGCTAATTCAGACATGCCGCCGAGAGGCGTACCTACATATAGGCTTCATGGATCCATCTGTAGTTAACCAACAACAGATACAATTAGCGCCGGAAAAAACCTTTGCGGAAATATACAACTTCCTAGACAAACAAACATTCAAGGATTTCATACTACTTCCATACAACTTCAAGTAAGTGTGTGTATACCGTCTACTTTCGATGTCTTTTTCCTTATCTCTACATGTTAGTTAGCTCTAATATGCATGAACATTTTACGCACGCAGCTTCCACTGGATCCTTATTATAATTGAGCCTGAAAGAAGCCACGTCACTGTCTTCGATTCGTTAAGGAAAGATCCGGTGGACTACCAAGAATTGCAAGACATGCTAGGCTTGTAATAATTCTGGACCTTTATCTCTATGCAAAAATTTATTTCCTAAATTTTATCGCTGTTACACTATATCATTCATTATTCTAATCCGCAGCGCATGGAAACAATTCATAAGGACACACAAAGGTCCATTCAAAGAAAAACTTACATGGAACACAGACTTCCCGGTACGTATGCAGTCTGCACATTTATTACATTGTATAACACGAATATTTCATAACTTATTTTTTTCCGCACTGAAGTGCTTAAGACAGGAACCCGGGAATAATCTATGTGGCTACTACATCTGTGAGCACATGCACAGTTTTATGGGACCCAAGGGACCGAAGATGACACCGCACAACTTTAAAGTATGTAAAATAAAACTATTACTAGTTAATTATTTTCTAGCTCCTTATATGTATTTGTTCGTGTAACATTCACAAATTTCCAAATTATAGATGTTAAATATTCAACAAGGACTCTTGAAGGAAGAAAGAGTAGCGGCAATATGTGAAGGTCTCATTGGATTCATAATGGACGAGGTGGTAGATCCAAAAGGAGAATTTTATTACGATGGACGACAATTAGACACTCCGATCAGCAACACCACGACGGGAAGATTGTAGGAAGATACTTTGATTTATTTGTATATATAATACGCGCTAATTATGATCGATTTGTACTAAGCTAGCTGAATTGTGTATATGAATTGTGTATAAGGATTGTGTATATATATAGTAATTGTATAATTACAAATCCCATTCGTTTAAATACTAGTTGATTTCGTTCTAAAAAAATCTCAACTACTAAAGGTTAACAAATTAAAAGGGCCGCGGTACTACGTATACGTGATGCATGCATGAAAAATTCAGGCGTCACGGCAGTGCCATGCAAGCGCCATTTAGTCCCGGTTGGAATCCAGCCGGGACTAAAGTCCCGGTTGGGAAATCCAACCGGGACTAAAGGGGTCCCCTTTAGTCCCGGTTGGTGTCACAAACCGGGACTAAAGGGCCTGTCCCGCGCCTGGCGTGGCAGGCCCTTTAGTCCCGGTTGGTGACACCAACCGGGACTAAAGGGGGACCTTTACTCCCGATTAAAAGACCCGGGACTAAAGACCCCCCCTTTTGTCCCGGTTGGTTTATCCCGGATGGATTTTCGAGAGATATGCACCCTACCAACCGGGACTAAAGGCCAATTCTCTACCAGTGGATAAGCCTTTGACTCTGCAGAATTTGCTTATCACCTGGACATTTTTCTTGCTTTATTAGGCCTCTGTAATTCATTCTACCCCATTAGCCTTTTTCAAAATTCGGGTTTTAGAGCATGTTTGATTGCTAGCCGTGTTTTACCCCAACTAACCTTAAGCAAAGTGTGGCAGCCACAAAAAGTTTGGCTAATAAATTTGGAGCCACACTTTAGGAAACTTTGGCAAGAAAATGACTATATGACGTGTGCATAGGGCTAACAAAATTTAGCGCGCATAGTTGAGGCCTGAACCAAACCCATGCCTAAAAAATTGCGGCACGCCTAACTTGCGATGTGGCACGTTGTAGACATGAACCAAACACACTCTTAATCTTTGAAGACCTAGAGTTGACAAACCTCTCAAGTTACCATCACTACTAGAGAACTCACATTCCATCCGACCCTTTTTATCCTGGATAACTTTGGACCCGGGACTAATGGGCTTTTAGTCCCCGGTCAAAAATCTACCACCGACGGGGGGCTCTTTAGTCTCAGTTGATAATAACAACCGGGACTATTCTTTAGTCCCGGTTGTAACGGCTACTGGTTTGAAAAAAATCTGGCGGGGCGTTTTGTCCTGGTTGGAAACACCAACCGGGACTAAAGGGCCCCCTTTAGTCCAGTTGGAATTACCAACCAGGATTAAAGCCCTCTCCATCGATGGCATGGAGCGGCCTCCTCTCCCTTATCTCCTTGCGCAGGCTTTTCTTATCTCCTCCTCCTCTCCTATCTTCTTCCTATCTTAACTTCTTCCTATATTCTTGCAGACGGAGCGGTGGGTGAGCGGCAGCGGGCGGGCGCGAGCGAGCCGGCGGTGGGCGGGCGGCGGGCAAGTGGCGGCCCGGCGTGGGCAGCGGGCGGCGGGCCGACACTACTAGATTTTTGGGCTATTGCCACGGCAATCATTGCATCAACACAAAATCTGTTGCAATATGTAGGTGTTATTGCCGCCATTATGCAATTCCGTTGCAAAAGATTAATTTTGTCGCAACCATTTGAAAATTGGTTGCAATTAGCTAATTCTATTGCCACATGTGCTTTGCGTTGCTATAATTATTTTTTTTGTTGCAATATGTAAGGGTTATTGTCACGAAATACGCAATGTTGCAAGTAGTAAGCAATATTGCAACTAATTTGTCATGTTGCCACATAGCCCATGGCAACAACAAAAAATATATTGCAATAGATAGGTGCTGTCGCCTCGAGTTGAAAAATGGTTGCGAGTCGCTGAAAACTTTACCACGGTTGTTTTGCGTTGTTATAAAACTTTTTTTTCGTTGCAATATGTAAGGGTTATGTCCACGAAATACACAATGTTGCAAGTAGTAAGCAATATTGCAACTAATTTGTCACGTTGCCACATAGCCCATGGAAACAACATAAAATATGTTGTAATAGATAGGTGGTGATGCCACGAGTTGAAAAATGGTTGCGAGTCGCTGAAAATTTTGCCACAGTTGATTTGCGTTGTTATAAAACTGTTTTTCGTTGCAATAGCAAGGCTTATTGCCACTAAATTCAAAATGGTTGCAAGTCATAAATAGTATTGCTAGCAAGCACATTCAATCAGTAATTTAATATTCTTAATATTTTAGTCAGCTAGACCAACAGATCATGTGCATATTAGTAACTTCTATCATGCAAGTCTCATAATATATTATACGAACAGTAGAACCGCTCCCCTCCCCAGTCCCAGCCGCTCCCCATCCACGAATGCTTTCCCCAAGATCCGCACCACCCGAGTCAATGAAGGAGTACCATCGCGATGCTAGGGGTCGTTTTGCTCAGGGCAAGAAGGTCATCAAGGTGGGGACGCCGTCGAAGGCCCTCACAGCGGGAGGTGGGGGCCGCTGTGGTGAGGGTTCTTCCTCACGTCGTCCACATTTGGATAGCGGCGTGAAGAGGTGGCCGACCATGCGGTCGGTTTCGAGGGGGTTTTCCCTGGTGAAATCTAAACAGGTCAAGATCAGTGGTGACTCCGACTCCAATTCCAGTGTAGTTATCATTGAGCCCATGACAGTGGCAAACATCATCAGCCTCAACTCTGAAACTGAGTGATTATCTATTTGCCATGGCCTACATGTTAGGTTTGCCAAGGCATGAGAAGAAGATGTGGGTGCTTATCCTCTGCCTAGCTTTTGTAATGGCTATAGTGGAACAAAAGCTATTGTAATGCAAGAAGTGCTACATCAAGTGTTGCTCATTTTCCAGTGACCCCTCGTCTGCAAAGGTTATACATGAGAGCGACCACATCTGAATAGATGCATTGGCATAAGGAGGGACTTGTCCAAGATGGAAAAATGCGGCACCCTGCTAACTCCATGCAATGGAAGCACGTGGATGAAAATTATAAGGAATTTGCTTTGGATCCTCATAATGTTAGGATGGGTTTTGCAATTGATGGTTTCAATCCATTTGGGATGTTGAACATGACATACACTACATGGCCTGTGATCCTAATCCCTTACAATTTGCCTCCTTGGTTGTGTTTGAAACATCCATTCTGGATGATGCCAATGTTGGTACCGGGGCCAAAATCTTCACGAAATAACATTGATGTGTATTTGCAGCCCCTAATTGATGAGCTCAAAGATCTTTGGCTCAACGGTGTTTAGACATGGGATGCAAAGGTAAAGAAGAATTTCACTCTGCGTGATGTTCTATTTTGGACAATTAATGACTTCTCAGCATGTGACATGCTATCTTGTTGGAGCACAAAGGCAAGTTTGCATGTCCATACTACCACAAGGATACTGACTTTTTATGGTTGAAATTTGGTTCAAAGCATTGCTACATGGGTCATCGCCGCTTTTTGACAATGGATCATAGGTGGCGCCGCAACAAGATTAGATTTAACAATCAGGTGGAAACCAGGGAGCCTCCAGTGCCACTGGATGGGGAAGGTGTGCTGCAACAGTATGAAAGCTTTGAGCAAGTGACCTTTGGGAACATGACAAGAAAGAGAAAACAACGTGAAGAGGATACTAGATGGCACAATATGAGGAAGAAGAGTATTTTTTTGAACGCCTTAATGGGAAAAGTTGCTTATAAGGCATAATTTGGATGTGATGCACATTGAAACAAATATCTGTGAGAGCACACTAGGAACTTTGCTTGACATAGCAGGTAAATCCAAGGATAGCGAGAAGGCTCGTCTTGACATGCAACATTTGGGTATGAAGAACGATCAACATCCTTTGGTGATGAATGACAAATACACTTTGCCTCCAGTGTTGTACAGTTTGGATCAAGATGACAAGGTATATTTATGCAAATTTCTACAAGGTGTCAAGATGCCTGATGGTTATGCGTCTAATATCAAGAGATGTATGGATGTGCCGAGGTGTAAGCTTTCTGGACTCAAAACTCATGACTGCCAAGTTATATTTTAGAAACTATTACCCATTGTGGTTCGTAACATACTGCCACAAGAGGTTGTTAAACCACTGATTGAGCTTAGTAGGTTCTTCAATGCAATATGTTCAAAGGAGTTGTGCACCGAAGAGTTAGAAAAATTGAGCATTTCGATTAGAGAGACTCTTTGTCGTCTAGAGATGATCTTCCCACCAACTTTTTTTGATATCATGATGCATTTGCCAATTCATCTTGCTGAAGAGGCTAAACTAGGAGGACCTGTATGCTATAGATAGATGCATCCAATAGAGAGGTATATACGTACGCTGAAAGGCTATGTGCGGAACAAAGCCTATCCTGAAGGTTCAATAGCAGAGGGATATATACTAGGAGTGCATGACATTTTGCTCTCGCTTTTTGGATGACATGGACACCAAGATTAATCGTCAAGAGCATCATGAAAGCGCGGCAATGAATGAACCACCAGCTGATTTAAGCATATTCAGCAACATTGATTATACTAAGAAAGGATTTGCAATTGAGCAAATTGCTAGGCTAGATATGCAGAGGATGAGGCATTGGATGTTAACAAATTGTGATGAGACTATTCCATGGGCCAAGTAAGTCGTAATTTTAATTTACTTACTTTGAAGTATGCACATACATGTTTTTTTGTTAACTTTGTATTGCCCCCCTTTTCCCTTTACTGTAGTGAGCATATGGATTTACTAAGAAAATAGTGTGTCAGGAATGTTGAACAACGTCGTAGAGATCAATTTGTAAACTGGTTCGAGCGTAAGGTGGGCTACAATTTCATTTAGCTTTTATTGCTTTTAGTGCACGTGTACTTATACATTGTTACAAATAGGCTAATTGACATTAGGATTTTTTTTTTATACATCTTGTAGATCAACAAACTTTATGCAGAAGGAAAAACAAGTGATGCCATGCATGAACTTTCTCAGGGACCAGACCATTGGACACGTGTTTTCAATAGGTGCTTCATCAATGGATTTCTATTCAGAACTGCTCATGCAGAGAAGAATCTGATTACACAAAATAGTGGTATTGTTGTGAATGGTGATCCTAATACTGGCAACATCGACTGGTATGGTGTGGTCAAGAAAATTTACACACTAGATTTCCCTACACAAAAGGAAGTCATCCTGTTTCAATGTGACTGGTATGATGTGCCTACTGCCAGTAGCAGCAACGGTAGAGGATTCAATAAGGATCAGTATGGTATTATAGATATCGATACAACTCGATTGCGATATTTAACTGAACCTTACATTTTGGGGACACAGGCTCAGCAAGTGTTTTATGTGAAAGGTTCGAAAAAACCAGATTGGTGCATTGTAATTAGAATGAACCCCAGAAATGTGTTCACCATGCCCGAATCAGATAACCAGGAAGAAATTGATGTTGATTCACTTAATGTCGGAGTGGGAGATATGATCGATTCGGGCACACAGGAAGAGTTGACAAATTGGACTAGGTCAGGCATTGAAGGTGTCACTGGTGACGCTTCTGTTATTCAAAAGGCACTTGTTGAGTCCGTACCTGAACCAAGAACTATTGGCTTAGCAGATGAAGAAGAAGAAGACGACACGGACGACTACATCGATGATGGATACGTTGCACCTGTGAATTCTACTAAGGAAGTAGAGGAGGATGTGTTTTTTGTTTAAGTGTCATAATTTTTAACACCTAAGTTTGCAAGTAATGGTGAATCTGACAAGAGAATAAACTGATAATTGGGGATTTGGCGGTACCATATGGATGCTGCCGTCGTCGGTGACTTGGAGTTGAAGAAGTCGGTGGAGGTCACCACAACCCACAAAGGCTCAGCGAAGGTCACGTGCGCGAGTCCTCAGCCCCCACGGCGGCCGGCGACCTACCCGTTCCTCAGCGGCTGGCGACCTGGCAAGCCCGTTGGTTGCAGAAGGAGCCGGGGTGGCGCAGGATCTCTGGGCGGTGCGATTTGGGGCCTGTAGGGGTGAGGAATGGAAGAGGGGGTTCGTGGTAGGGCAACTGATTAGGGATGAAGCGAGCGAAATGGAGCTGATTTCATAATGGGCCAGCACACTTACGAAAACTGGTGTGCCAGCATTCATGGCCACAATTTTTAGTACCACCTCTCTCACGAAGAAGCTCCTTGCCTTACTTAAAAGCAGAGGCGCACAAGCAGCGTCGAAATCTTCTGACCTATCATTATTTCACCATCTCATTCGCTACCTGACTACTTGCTCTTGCTGGACTCGGTTGGGTTCCCTCTGAGGTTGAGCCTTCGGTTGGGCTGCCTTTAAGGTTGAGCCTGATCGGGCCCCTTTAGCAATAGTCCTTTTTTTTAATTTCATTTTTTATTTTCATCTAAGTTTGGAACTACATATATTGTGCATTTGGTTAGGCCTTTTTTATATTTTCATTTAATGCTACATTCGAACTACATATTTCCTTCATTAGAACATTAATATTTGTTGCGCGCCACTATAGTTGGCAACAGGCGTTAAAAAAAGATCACCATGAACAAGTGGAAAGCATATGCTAGTTAACACGTTGAATAGGAGATCAATCTTCATTAACCACAAACATAGTTCCAATACTACAAGTTGAGCCAACCAATCATGGACATCATCAGGCAAAAGCAAAAGAAACGCAAAAGCTACGCTAATTCACAGCTGCATACAAAGAGAGAATTAGTTATCTATCCCCATTCTCTTTTCGAACGCCACAATTTCATGGCGTATCCTGCAATCCTCGCTGCAAAATAGCGTAGCTTGTGCCCAGCCCTTAACCTTGCTGTAGTCACCTCCAGCACACAGGAAGTCATCGCGAACTGGTGCTGGTGGAAGCGGATCACCATGCCTGCGCCATGTAACTCTGGTGACAAGGTAGGCAGCCTCCTCGCGGCACACCCAGCAGCCATCGTTACGCAGCTTCTTTGGGCCGATGCTCTCGCTCGCCGCCGAACCATCCTCACATTCGACGTGATGGATGTACATCTTCACGATGTCGTCGTCCACGGTGCCACCGTTGTTCCTGTACATCATCAGGGTGAACAAATAGGCCCCCACATCGTGCCCACCCGGGCGGCGTGGAAGAGCTCATGGAGGGGCGGTGAAGAAATCTACTATCCCGGTGAGGGTGCAAGCCTTCAGGTTCCCCACATCAACCAACAGAGGGAGGAAGGCATAGTACCTGTCCGGCTCGTTCCACTCCATATCCTCCCAGAACGTTCTGAGCAATGCCATGCGCCATCCGACGGAGGGGTCGCCGCACGCATGGCGCATGACACTGCAGGTCGCCCGTAGCTTGCCGAGGTCATCCATGGGCTGGAAGGAGGTTGCAGCAACGTGCTCGGCGATCTCAGTGACCAGCTCCATAGGGAGATCTGCCAGCGATCGGCATTGCCTCGACGCCATGAATGCTGGAGTGGTGGAGGTTAAGGAAATTGAAGGGGGAACGCTGAAGAGGCGGAGGGTACAGGAGGAGTTATTGGGAACTGCCGAAGAGCCCGCAGAGGAGACGGGGAGATAAGGAGGCACTGCCGTTTCTCGGATATATATGGCAGGCGACCATCTGAGCGGGAATAGGGTTTTCGATTTCTGCTTTCACCCGTGCGGGTGACATGCGGGTCCCACCTATGATTCAGATCTTTAACTGAGCACTAAAAATCGTGGATCTTTAATTTCATGAGGCACTAGATTGTTGATAGTGTTCGGAGGGGCCTCCGATTTCAGTTTTGTCCCGGCTCGGGCCCTCGATACTCGGGACCGGCCTGGTAGTTGCATGGTGACTTGTTTGGCTGCTGCACCTGCGCCTGCCAGGCCAAGCAGCTGCCGCAGCAGCAGAAGCTGCAGCACAAGCTGAAATGTCCCAGGCTCCTCGAAACTCGCTACTGGCAGCCCAGCACTTTACCTGACACATAAAGCTTCTTCCTTGCAGCACTGTGCTGAAGGACTGGTTAAAGGGTAGCTTTGCATGGTGAATCGGCGCAAGCAGCGAATGGACTGCTGGGTAATAAACAGGCTCTCCATGGGGAAGATGCGCGACTATGCGAATACTGACCTACCACTTTGACCGTACCGCTGAGCCACTCACACGGATGGCCAACATGCCTAGCACTGCGTATAAGAGTGCTGGGTAATTTACACATCACGTTCAAGTGCTTATAATTGCTAACATGAAACAAAAAAAAATACAGCATATGACGTTAAACAATCAGATACCTCTAGTCTGCTAACATGAAACTATTCTTAGCACTTAGTACAAATTTCTACAACCAAATCAAATTATGTTGCATCTAATCATTACATTGGTACAAGTCAATCTGGAAGCCACCATGAAATGCACCATACTCTAGGCCACGTTGGAAGGATAACCTGCTAACATGATAGTGTTGCACATAAATCGGGCCCCTCGAAACTCACGCTACTGGCTGCAGCTGCAGCGGCACAGCAGCCCAGCACTGTAGTACCTGCTGATTCGTACACTGGCTGTGGGTGAGCAGCAGCAGCTTCAGCTGCTACAGCCAGCTGTGCCGAACATGACTGCCACAAATAGCAGCAGTACTCGCGCAGGATGCAGGTAGGGTGGCTGCCTTTCTGCCCATTTGGCCATTTGTCCGCAGTTGCATCTATCGCAAGCTTATGTACGTTTGCAATGCTCAGCCGGGAGAGGCAAATTGGCTCGCTGAGCCTGGCAAGGATTTTCTTGCTCTAGCAGGCTAGCTTGCCTAGCAACGTATAGTAGAAGTAAGGTTTTAGAGGCACTATCAAACACACATATCCTTCCTCAGTAAACCTAGGCAAGGTTGGGCAACGATTGCAAAGTGCGCTTGCTCTCCTCTCTAGTACCTTGCCTTTCCCCCTTCAAAATAAGTGGAGCCGTGGCGGCCACATGCACACGCGCGCATGTGGTCATAAATATCGGAGGCCGGAAACGTTGCACATATATGTGGAGAGTCGATAAAGTATCTCAAGTTTCTTGGAGAGTCAAAGTATCCCAAATTACTTGAGATGCTTTGACTCTCCAAGATTCTTGAAATGACTTATAATTTGAAATGGAGGGAGTACTATCTTAAGTTATATATGCTTATTGTGTGCCACACTATCACCAAGTAGACCATGTATATATACATACATACATACATACATACATATATATATATATATGTGTGTGTGTAGGGATGAAGCAATGAGAATAGTGATTACTATATTGAACACATAGCTCAAATGTTCCAATTAAACACACATGAAACATATGCGGAGGTGCAATGCAAAGTGGAAAACTATGTGGTTACTAACTAAATCTATTACAACTGACTAAAGATTAGCACATGTTTACAGATAAGTATTGTGTTACAAATTTTTAATTGTTAGGTATATCTCCTATCTTTTATATAAACTTTGAATACTTATAATATACCTCTAGAAATTAGTAATTAGTCCATATGGGAGTATATGTTGATGGACTAGTTTTGTTAATAGTTGATCAGATAATGTATCGAGGTATACCAAAACTAGTCACAATGTGGTCCAGAACAAACTAAAAAAGGCATGGTAATCATTTGTTTTCGTTATTATGCTTTAAAAAAAAGAAACACCGCCTCCTTCTTCTCCCCAACCAATTTTTCCCGCTTGCCCTGCCCAATTTTTCCCCATAGCCCCACCCAAATAACCCTTCCATATTTACCAAACCGCATCTACTAAAAGTCCGGCGCCATCAATCACGTTTCCTTTACGTACGTGGGGGAGAGGGGGGCGCCGAATCTCGGTTCCTTGTCGAGATGGCAGCTGAAGACGAAGATAGGAGGCCGAGTCCTCCCCACACCGCCGACGATCAAGAGACGAATACCGCATGGTCTTTTGATCATGATGAGTTTTTGTTTGAACCTCCCCGAACCAGGTATGTTTTATGAGGCTATTGCAAATCCAATCGAAATTTGCATAGGGTTATAGTCCTATCTGATATTAGATGATCTAGATACATGACCAGGGTTATAGTCCTATCTGATATTGGATGATCTGGATACATGCCTAGGGTTATAGTCCTATATGAAATTGGAAGATCTGAATACATGCTTAGGATATAGTCCTAGGGTTATATATAGTCCTCTCATGAATATATATATACATATAGGTTTGATTAATATTCCTGCATGCGTAATAGTAAGGACATTACCTTGGTCAATGAATGCTTGCATATAGGTTTGATTGTCAATTTGTATGCTTATCACTACTTGATACTTTTGTTGAATGCATGTATGTTTTTGTATACCTCTCTATGTGATTACATAACTATGTTCGAATTGTGGTTGCAGACTCATTGGTGAGACATGGCGTGTAATTATCACTTGCATCGGGGCACCTTTGGGTCATGAAATTGCCCAGTTCACTTGTGATAGGGCTAATATCACATTTTTAAACTTGGTTTGTATAAAGTCAAAGGTCGGCTATTGTGGACGTGCCTTCTTGTAATATAAGGAGCGATGTGGCAAGAACACAACAAGCCTTGTCCCACTTGATTATGACCACCAAATCCCAGCCATGTTACAAAGCAATTCAAAAGAAAGGAAAATCAGGATCCTGCTAACAAGGGATCAAGAGACTAACTTGCAGGTAACCATAACTCCCTTGAAGCGACGAAGGGAAACAACTACACATGGACCAAGGACAGAAGAACAAATTGATGCTTACAAGATATGGCTTCAAAACCTGCAGCAGGATCAACCAGACACAGGTAGGTACAATTCCTCCGGTCACAATTTATATAAGCTATGTGTCGGATTATCCATTGCACTTACATATTCGTTACGTGCAGAATTTAAAGATAATTATAGGGACGAAACCATCAAGACATATAAAGAATGGTTAAGGCGTAAAGAGTATCTTCAAGACATTAGTAATTTCTATTCATTCACTCAGCACTCAAATATAATATTACTTGTGTGATCAAAAAATGTTTAGATTGATGGATCCATTGTATGGTATGTAGTATCTTATTTAGATCAGGATGACAATGATGTTGAAAACCTTCCTAATGACGAAGGTCTTGCTAGCATGGAAGCAACGCCAACACATAGGCCATCTCATGCTCGGCGTGATAAAAAAGCGAGAAAAGTTGTGTTGTGCATTGTAATTTTTTTAATGTAATCTTGATTGCTGCAATTATCTGACTATTTTTTACTTAATGAATTCATAGGAGATATCACGGAGCAGTGCTGGACCCGGCAGCAAGCAGCATCAACGAAGAGCTTACCAAGCCACGCCTCGAGAGGGTCACCACTCGGTTGGTAGATCCTCCCCCTGTCCCAACACCTTCCTCTCAAACCCCCTTGGAGGGAGGAGGGGATTTTGATTTTGACATTACAATTTGCGAGACTTTCATATGATCATATCATTATAATCTACGGCAAAGGACAGATGTACAGCTTCCTCGGTGGTCCGGACTGCGTTTTTGATGTGGATCCTCTGTCGCTCAGTCTACCGCGCGCGGGCAAGCCAAATTTTTCTCAGGCGCGCCAACGTACCAAATATGGTAAAACTTGTGGGTGTTGTACTAATTTTAAGTAAGATCTTTGTGGGCAACGAACCAAAGCGCCTAGTGTTGAGAACCCGTAAGCCGTAAGAACCACGGGAGGAGACTATCCCGAGCTTTGTTCTAACTAGGGGCTGTAGCTATTGGAACCCAAGTTTCAGTGACTCTAATAGTTCACCACTCCAATCGGCGCCCATTGCGAGAAATTTCGTTGAGAACTCGTATAAATCCTTGCCGGTTAGTTGCATCGTTTGATTACATGCGTGCCATCAATGCTTTGCGAGAAGTATCATGCTTCATGACTCTGATGTGGGCTCTTTTACTCATCTTTCGGATTTGCGCCTTAAAAGGCCTAAACAGCAAAGAGCCCAATTGCGCCCCATGTTCAAACTTGGTTGGGCTGTCTGGCTTTAAACGCTTGTTGCCCGCGGAAATCCTATCCATCTTCCGGAAGTGGATAGAGTTACTAACTTCCATTGTTTGAGATCTATGCAAGAAATGAGATCCGTCAGATCTGCATAAACCCCTAGCCCTGTTGCTGCCTCCCACCATGCACTAGCTCCTGTTGCTGCCTCCTGCGCAGCTGCCCCCGAGCGGGGCCTGCCCCACCTCCGCGCCGTCGCTGCGGCCGCCGCGCGTACGTGCGCCGCCACCCGGCACTGGCACCATCGCGGCCGGCCGTGGCGGTCGCGCGCTGTCCTGCGCCACCACCCTCGCCAGCCACCACGCGTGGGCTAGCGTGCCGCCGTGGCTCCCGCGCGGGCTTCCAGTTGCGCGCCGCCACCAGCCGCCGAAGTCGGAGAAAAATGTGCGGAAAAAATGTTGAAACAAATTTTTCAAAAAAATGTTAGAACTGAATTTTTTAAAAAATGTTGGATCAACTTTTCTCAAAAAGATGTTGGTTCAATCTTTGTTGAAAAATGTTGAGGTTCAACATTTTACATTTTTGGAAAAATGTTGAGGTTCAACATTTGTAAAAAATATAGGTTCAACTTTTTCAAAAAATGTTGGTCAATATTTTTAACCATTAAAAATGTTGAATGGACCACCATCAGTTAGGCATCGGTGACTTTAGAACGGAAATATAAGTTAGGCTTTGCTGGGTTTTATAGTTGAATTAACCATCTTCCGGAAGACATATAGGAGCCCTGTTGCAAAACTATGCCACCATGCTCTGCAGATCCTACAGCTCGTTCCGCCAAAAAAAAAAACTACAGCTCGTTTGGAGCCAGCTCGTAGCAAAAGTCAATTGATCCAAGCAAAACGAGCTAACACATTGTGAGCTTTTTATCCGGCCCATCCTAATTACAACTATCCATATGTCAAAGTCGACTCAAATTTTAAGTCGTTTGAGTCACATGGCATTGATGTAGCAACATGATCAGTAAAAAAATAATAGTATTTGAATTTTTAAAACTATACATGTCTTTAAAATTATTACCTAAGTTATGGGGCGCGTTTGCACCGATGTCTGGCTTCATGAAAAGGACAACGTCAGCATGCAATTTGCATCGGCAGACGCGGCACAAAAACTATATATGTGCAGGTTAATTTTGACGACAGATATGCAATTTGCAACGTATTTTACCGGAGTGAAACCTCACTGTCACCACGAGGATCACGAGCCCGCCAACTTGTGCACTATAATGAGGCAACATGCATGATTTCATAGCTTTGCGCCGGGAGAACCCAGCCGGCCTCGGATAAAATAAACAGGACCTATACGGCTATACTAGCCCTACATGCTGAGAGGAGATGTAAACATTTCAGAGTTTGTGGAACTAACAGATCAGCAACCGACAGTACTTCTTACCGAAGTTACTTTTTATTTGGTGCCAATGTGGATGCTTGCGATGTGCCTGATCATTATTGATCTAATTAATTAATGTAAGAGTGATCTTGTTCAGCTTGAACCCAAAACCGTCACTGTTATTGACCAACTAAAGAATGTCTTAGTATGGACGAGATCATCACCGGTTCTCAACATTACTAATAACAACTATATTTTAAAGAGTCAAATCTCAAGAGATATAAATAATTAAAGTGTTTAATTGATCACAAGCAAATCCGAGTTTTATGATAATATAGAACAAGTTGAACTTTTCTATTCACTTTGTGTTCAGTACACGGATATTTGTGTAAAAGGCAACATTGGTTAAACAAGCTAGCATAATAAAGTTTAACATACGCAAAACATAATTAGACATAAATTGGATAAAATATTTCAACATGTGCGCCGAACAATAATATGTGTCTTCCCACATGAAAATCGCATTCAGTTGCCCACAAGCTTCATGCTTCGGCCTAAGACCCAAGGCACAGACCATGAATAGCCTAATGCAACATTGCTTCATATGCTGTGTGGAATAGTTCATGTATTGTGTTAGCTAGCTAGTTTGTGTGGTTCAGGTTATATTATCAGAACTCAAGTGCTTCATTAAAACCCTAAAACCTTATGAATAATTGATCGAGATAAAATGGTGAATATATTTGTAAGCATAAATACACATCATAATCGGAACCAAAATCGGACATACTTCGGCACAATCTGTGATATGACAAAATTTCTCGGGAAAGTTTCCATTATACTCCGTATTGATCAAGTCATGGTCGTCATTACGTAACAATGCAACTTGAAGCTTTCCTATAGCTAAAGCTATAATGGCTACATGCCTGTGCCTAGCTAGCACTACTAGGGAAAGCGCTTTCAGTACCGATTTCTAACCCCCCTTTAGTACCGGTTGTGTAATCGGTATTGCTACTTCGGTACGGACCTTTAGTACCGATTGTTTATACCAACCGGTACTAAATTGGCTACCACGTCGGTTGGTATAAATATCTTTTCTCATTTTCTTTTCTATTTCTTTATTCTATATTAGTATTTCCTATTTATTTCGTTTACGTATACTAGTTCTTATACGCTAATATATATAGTTGTATTTATCTATAATATTACATTTGATATAATATTATATATATAGACATCTTCTACCTTCACATTTATGAATAATATTACATTGCATCAACACTTGAAGTTCAACATTTGGATCAACTATTCTGAACCCGAGTCCTCACGATGACACAGATTTGATCCATCATTATGGAACTTTCCCGCTGGATTTACTACCTTGTCCAGAAGAAATCCATTGAGTTATTCTTGAAGTGCCCCGATTTTTTCCGTCTCAAAGAGTGCTTCCTTTGTGTCTCTCATCTGTGTCATTGACAAAGGTTATTATATAGTAGGTCAATAGGTCTGCATAGAACTAATTTATTGTTAAGAAATTTGTATACGCACTCTAAATTCGTGGTGGATTATACGCTTGGGACCTACAAAGCCATGGATGAACTCACATACGTAGTATCCGCATAAATTATTCCTCGGATTTTATCTCAAATGCTACATATATGGCAAAAGAAGTTATGAAATATTTGTTGTGTTCAAGGAAGTGTCATGAGATGTAGAAATTCAACACATATCGGGAATTCAGGCTTGAAATCAAGTTCCTCCTTGAATTCACCTGCGTGATGTCGACGGAAGTGCGCTGCTTTAAGAATTTCTATGAGGTTTTTGTATTGACCTCTTGATTTCCTCAAAGAGTCCATGATATAGACCACGCTTCAATCAACTGCAATAACAAGGAGTATCCAGTGGAAGTTGTACATATATGCATAGCTAAAGCTAGTTAGTTTTATATTTAATTGCTAGTTCGAAAAAGTTGTATGGTAGAAGTATGTATTTCTTATAATGTTGGTTGTATAGGAACTTATATATGTTCTTCGAGGTCCGATTTGATCTATCTCTTATAGTTGACTCATTTATAATATATGGATCCATAAAGTCGATGTCATTGTATCCTTTCCTCGTTTATAATATCTGGATCCATAAAGTCGATATCATTGTATCCTTTCCTCTGGCAAGTTTAAATCTCCATCCTGCATGATACAAAATCAAATAGGAGTTAAGACATTGCATAATAAGTAGAGCGGGGATTTTTGAAGTTAGAGCAAATTAAAAATTTATAGAACCCAGGAGCTAATAAATGACTTGTCAAGTGCATCTTGATTGTAAAGAAAATAGAGTTCTTCCAACGGCACATTTATATTGTCTTCCCCATGGAAATAATGTTGATTTCCAATCCAAACTTCCAGCATGAGTAAACCATTGGCTGAAGCCTCCATGTACCATTGGTGCAATTTGTATATCTTCGTTGGAAGACAGTCCACCAACTACGGCCACACAAGCGGTTTCCCTAACTCAAATTTCTATTTAGTAGCCTCAGGGTACTTTGGGACGTGATCTGCCCCTCAAAGTTGAGCTGGGGGTGAGATTTGTATCTTTGGCAGCAAATAGAAGCAGGTTCCTATGAAACTCTGAAAGCACCTAGAGCAGGACAATCGATTGGTTGGATTGGGTTCTGAGGTGTGGAATACTTGACCTATTTTTCTTCTTCTTGTGAAAAGTCTTTGTTATTGAGTGGTCATAGTCAAGGGAGGATGAAGTTTCTAACCTTTAGAACACTTGAATAAGTGAAATCCCTATGAAATGGTCAAAAATCCGACAGCACCTCTCCTATTTCACCATAAATGGATGACGCTTGAGTTGGAGGAAATGGCTTAGGTAGGAGGAAGAAGACACCTAATTTATAGGAGGGAAGTTAGTACCGGTTGGGAGGTCCAATTGGTACTAAAGGTTACTCATTAGTACTGGGTGGAGGCTCCACCCAGTAGTAATGGGTGCCTTTAGTATCGGTTGGAGCCCCCAATCGGTACTAAATGGGGTCATGGGCGGTTCCTGGAGAATTAGCCGTTAGACCCAGTACTAATGCTCACATTAGTACCAGGTCAAAAACCAACCAATACTAAAAGCTAAGACCAGTGCTCAATTTTCCAGTAGTGTAGGTAGGTAATGTACAATACCACATTCATTTTATATATTAATGTAACTATCAACTATCAAGTGCCCATTTATATTCCTTCAGCTAGCTTGGCGACCACCCAATGGTCCTTCTATATTCATTAATATATTTCACACTCATAAGGTCGATCTGCATTCATGTATAGCTAATAATAGGAAATGGGCTATAAGTCAATTGTCCATGTACTGGGAGAAAACTCGGTACTAATCCCGATTGGTAGGGTGAAAATCTCCCGAAAACCAATTCAGGATAACACAATCGAGACAAGAGGAGGTGTCTTTTGTCCCAGTTCAGACCCGGGACAAAAGACTTCCTTTAGTCCCGGATGGTAATACCATTACCAACCGGGACTAAAGGGGATAAATGGTTTTGCAAATAATATGAAAAAAAAATAAATCCCCATGGGGTCCCAGGAAGCTCCCACACACGCACGTCACAAGTCACGTAATTTTCACACAAAATATGCGCGTGCGCGGTCCGTGGGATTCGAACCCACAACCTCAAGCCTTGTGCGTAGCTTTCTTGCTATCCCACCTACACACCACATCTAACTATATCGGGGATGCAATCCTTTTGTACTAAATCTTGGGGGACCCTTTTATCCCGGTTTGTAATACTGACTGGGATAAAAGATCCCATTTTATCCCGGTTGGTATTACAAACTGAGATAAAAAGTTTCGAGAGATTTAGCTCTTTTTTAAGCCACCCGTGGGGGACTCTTTTATCCCAGTGTGAAACACCAACCGGGATTAAAAATCCCCTTTTATCCCGGTTGGTATTACAAACCGGAATAAAAAGGGTCCGAGGGCTTTAATTCTTTTTTACCCATCCGTGGGGGCCCTTTTATCCTGGTTGGTGTTTTCAACCGGGACAAAAGACCTCATTTTATCTCGGTTGGTGTCGTGAGATTTAGTCCCGGGTGGTAACACCAATTGGGATTAAAATAGTGACATTTAGTCTCGGTTGGTCTTATCACCCGGGACTAAAAGGTCCCTCACGGGTAGCTGATTTTTTTATCCAGGACTAAAGGGTCCCCCCACGGTGGCTGATTTTTTACCCGGGACAAAAGGACGCCTTTAGTTCCAGTTGCAAATACCAACCGGGAGTAAAGCTCCGTGCACCCCCTTTTCTCTCGGGCCTATATTAAGTCGGAATTAAAAGGGAGCGCATCGAAAATCAGTTGGCAGTTATCTCAATCCTTAAAAGAATGCAATACCTTGACAGCCATACCAAACACACACCTGAGTGTTAGCGGTTGCGAAAATAAAGCTAGTTCAAGGGATGATTTTTTTAATGATTATTGTCTATTACTGTAATTTAACGTTGATCCCTGATGTAGCTGATAGCTCAAACAACGTACATATGAAACTATACAACTCAGTTACATACAGTCGTTGGAAGAAATTAAATGGTTTGTTTGTGGTTACAATCGTATACAGTCAGAAACATAGCTTCAAACGCGATGATTTCACGAAGGGCATAGCAACCTAAGCAATTAAAAAAAATCGAAGCTGTTAATTAATGATGTTGCATTGCTAAATGATCTGTTTTCCCTTTCTTTTCACAACTCCTTGCAATGAGTTGTATGGAAATATAGTAAAGCCACAAGCATGCGGATGGTGCAAGCAAGATTGGTCAAAACTAATAATAGGTAAACTAATGAAGAAACAAGTGAGAGGCGATGTTCATTGATTGCCAGATTAGAAGGTCTACAAATGTACAAACAGGAGCAAGTTCTTTCGATATGTTTTTTTGTTATTTTGATATATGGTGGTACACGTGAAATAATATTAATTATTAAGTAATGGTACAAGATCTCTCAGGCATTTATAGGTACATGTTTTAATTGCTCGCGTAAAAAAAAGATGTCATCCTAGAACTCATAGCATCATTAAACTTAATGGACTTTTACAACTAATATAACAACAGTAACTGATGTTTCATGCATAGTGTGTAGAAGTCATATTAGTAAGTTTTTATGAAAAACACTCCAAATTTTTGTTAATTAATCTTTTGCCTTGTAGTAGAGAATAATTTAAGAAGGTGAAGGCTGAAATGAAATGCCACTATGATTTTATTTTTACTTAAAATTTAGTTTATTGTTGAAATACAACCTTTTATACATTTGAACGATAAGTGTTCCCAATTGGCCCTACCTTATTGCGATAGTCTTAAAACTCTTGCAGAAACTATATCCGACTACAATTATAGCATTGTATCTGATAGAGCACTACTCATGCTCCAACTCTAGATAGGAAATTTTTGCTACTCTCAAGATCCAGGATCCTCCCCATTACCACACACATTTTCCGACTGACTGTTGAGGCACTGGCAGCGAAAGAAGGCTTGGAGCTGGCGGTGGATGTGGGCTTGGAATATGTGGTGTTTGAAATGAATTGCTATGGCTTGAAGAATACATTGGGGTCTACTGATGGATCTCGCTGCTCGATAGGTAGCCTCTGGCATGGCATCACGGAGCTTAGTAGGAGTTTTTTTTTTCTTTTAGAATTGTGTGGGTTCGTACAAAAGCTAACTTGATGGTATACTCCTGTGCGAGTATGGTGTCGCCTATCGAACGATCTTGCTTCTGGCTAGACGCTATTCCAAACTAGCTCATGGGATTAGCGACTGGTGATTGTATTCCTGCTTCAGCTTCAGATTAATAAAAGCTCTATGATGCTTAAAAAACTCTAGATAGGCAAATTTTGATACTCTCGAGATCCAGGATCCTCCCATTGCAACACACATTTCCGACCCCAAGCAGGCTCAGGAACACGAATTTAGTGAATGTCTGCTTCATGGAGAGGATTTAATAATTTGTCGTGGTTGAAAGTGCAAGCATGGTTTAGAAATTCTAGTTTGTGAGAGCATCTATAACGGTTCGTTGACAGGAAGCTGAGGCCTATTAGGCTGCCTTTCAATTCTTATCCCTTTTTCCACGAATGCTTGTTTCTCTCCGTTCTCCACACATAGGACCACTTGCATGTTTAGCTCTTTAGGCTAATCCCAATGGAGAGTTTCATTTTAATATTTCCAAGATAGCCACATAAGCAACATGAAAATAAAATTATGTTTGAAACTACCTCTACAATGCAAAATTTCATGGTGTAGTTTCATATGCACTACATGGAAGACACAAATTATGTTGGTAACTATGCATACATAGTTTCATCTAGATGAAACCCTTATTACCTCTCTCCTCATTAACTCACTGCCACATCATCAAAAATATTGACATGGTATCTAATTAATGTGCATGAAACCTCGATAAAACCTGCACTGGAATTAGTCTTATAGTCTATTGAACGTGGAAGTCCTCTACCGTTTTTTTTACTGTCTATATACATGCTTTTTGTACTGTCTATAACATGCTTTTATGTATATAAATGAATGTGCAGTTGCGCACGGTTGCGCGCAGTTCCCAATTGGCTTCTTGAAAATTACGTGGAACATTGAGAATCGCTCAATATCTGGTCATGTATGTGGAACATGCCATCATCGTCATGATTCAATTGAGCTGTCGCTTCTAGTGTGAAGCATGAGAGCAGAGAATTGGAGGATCACGACAGAGCTGGCCGAGAAAAGAGGCATCTGTGCAACTATGTACCTCGCCAGGCCAGGCCTATTGAAATTTCACTACATTTGAGCCATGGTATGATAATGTTCTGTCCAGCTGTCTTGTGTGGTTCTGGTTCTCTGGAAAAGCAAGTGTAGTTATTGTGTGGTGAGGTTTGTCACCGTGCTGTATCGTAGGAGTAATTCGGTGCGCCGATTGATATATATTGTTTCTAGTGTCATGGATTGCTAGGGTTCCTCATTGTTGTCATCGTTGGATGAGATCTTTGTGTTCTTGTACCCCGCCGCAAGATGTTTAGTTTGGCTTGAACGCCTATGGTTCCACTAGATATTTGAAATCATCTCAGGAGCTTCTCCTATATTTTTTTTCTTACTTGATTGAAATTAACGGTAGATCTAAAGACGACAAGCTAGTGTGTCGCATGGTGCAAACAGTAGATAGACTCCAGCCTTTGTCAACATTCTCTGGTCCCTGTCGACACAGGAACCGAATCAACGTGCCCTTGTTGCGCGGATGCATGGATCAAGTTGGGCGTTTCGCTATCGGGTGTGGACGGCGCGCAGCTATCGTTTACTCTGAGCCCACCCAACAAAAAGGCGCCGCAACGTGTTCCTCGTTTTGGGACCTTTCAATATGGCTCCTAAACAAAGGACGTAAAACCAGCCACCACAGAAATGCAGGTGTTATTCTTCCCATATGATAACAATTTAGAGGGTGTTTTTTTCTATCACATCCAATGTTTAGATACTAATTAAAAGTATTAAATATAGACTAATTACAAAACCAATTGCACGGAGGGAGGCTAATTTGCGAGACGAATCTATTAAATCTAATTAGTCTATGATTTGACAATGTGATGCTAGAGTAAACATGTGCTAATGATGGATTAATTACGCTTAATAGATTCGTCTCGTGAATTAGTCTCCATCTGTGTAATTAATTTTATAATTAGCTCATGTTTAGTCCTTCTAATTAGCCTTCGAATATTCGATGTGACATGAATTTTATCTCCAATGCAATTTGAAAGCAGGTTGCCTTCCATGATCGCGAAAATGTTGGATGCATACATTTGGCAGTAGCGTGTCTTTGGCAGCAACATGCAAGCAGTGGATCTCTCGATACGACATCCAGCTGTTCGGACGCTCACGGTGACCTCTGAAAAAGAGGGCTTTTGACAGGTATGGGATTTTTAGTCCGGACTAAAATTCATGTCACATCAAATATTTGAAGGCTAATTAGGAAGATTAAATATGAGCTAATTATAAAACTAATTACACAGATGGAGGCTAATTCGCGAGACGAATCTATTAAGTCTAATTAATCCATCATTAGTAAATGGTTACTGTAGCACCACATTGTCAAATCATGTACTAATTAGGCTTAATAGATTCGTCTCGCGAATTAAACTCCATCTGTGCATTTAATTTTGTAATTAGACTATATTTAATACTCTTAATTAGTATCCAAATATCTGATGTGACAGGTACTAAAGTTTAGTAGTGTGTATTCAAACATCCCAAGTACGTAGCAGCAACTGAAGCCACCCGTTTGCAGAATGGATATAGCGTGAGAGGTCCGGGAGAACACAGAATTAATATTGTCGTATTAATTTCTCTAATTTTTCTAACTATATGACACTAAAGACAAACTGATTAGTTAATTTATATTTAAAAACGGATAAAGCATTGAAAATAAGGAAATAGATTTTAAGGGCAAGGTAACTGAGGTACAACCACGACTGATGTATATCTGCTGGATAGGCTGAAGATTGGATACAAAAGGTAATTAACTAGAAACGATTTGTGCTGGCGCGTTGAAATTAGCGTGCTAGTGGACGTAATTGGCACCCACCAGCACAAAGGTGACTAGGATCGCTGGGCTAGTGCCGTCAGCACAAATGGCTCTGTGCTGGCGGGCGATCTAAGCGTTCGCCAGCACAGATGGGATGCATCTGTGCTGGCGGGTTTTTTAGTGGCCTGCCAGCACACATGCCGCCCGGATAAAACCGCGAACAACTTTTTCACCCGCTAACCTTCCATTTGGAGATTGTCCGAGAGGAGCTCGGGAAAAGATCCAAAAATACCAAGTCTAAGGGGGAAGATTTTGCTCTTGTTTTTTTTTGAGGAGGTGGCTATAAAAGGTAAAAGGTAAGTTTGTGCAATTCCAACCTTCTTTTTCAACTTCTATCCATCATTTCTAGTTTCATTAGGTTGTCATCTAGATCTAGATCTAGATCTAAACCTAGAAGAGAGAGGAGGGAAGAGAGAGAAAATAACTAGAAATGGATTATTTTTTAAATACAATTCTAGGGTCATATTATAACCATTACAATGCTATGTTTGTCATTTTAATGTAATATAAAATTAAGTTTGATTATATTTTTCCTAGTTATTAATTATTACATCCATAGTTTTAATTAATGAGTTTAGTTTTTTTACCTTCTACTTATTAAATTATTACATTCATGTTTTAGTTGAGTTTAATTTAGGGTAATATAGAATTATTTTTTATTATATTTCTTCTTACTTTTAGTTACTACATCCATAATTTAATAATTGAGTTTACAGAATTGCGACCCATAGCTCATTAAAATAGTTAATATAATATAGAATTGTTGTCATAGGTTGTTAAAGATGGACCATAGAGCACGGATGTATGGCATACGGAGACATTCGCATACATTCATGTCAGAGGTATCAAAGTTTGTGGAGGTTGCGGAGAAGCACGCTCACATTTGCAATACAAAGCAAATACATTGTCTGTGTTTTAACTGTAGCAACAATATTGTATGGGAGAATACTGATGTCATCAAGAGGCATTTGATAAAGCGAGGTTTTGTGGATGGATACACAATTTGGTCCCACCATGGTGAGGCAAGAGATACTTTCAACAATACAGATTTCGATACTGACTCTGATGAAGTGGGTGGTGATGATGCAAACGAATATAATTATATTATACTGAATGATGATTATGACCGTGGAGATCAAAATGGTGATCAAACAGATGCGCGTGTGGAACCACAGGTGGACGAGGAACGTGATGTTGATATGTAGGACATGTTGCGCCACATTGAACTGAAATTGTTGCTAGGGAGTGCTAAATGGTTAGAAAATTTTGAGACTCTCAAGAAGGCAGCAAAGGACCGTATGTGCGAGGGATGTAGGAAGGAGTAGACAGTGTTGTGTTTCGTCCTTCATCTTTTGATCCTGAAGGCTAAATTCAGCTGGTCAGACAATAGTTTCAATAATCTCCTTACACTGCTGGGCAAGTTGCTCCCAAAGCCTAAATTTGTGCTAAAAAACAAATACGAAGCAAAGAAGATTATCAATCCATTGAAGATGCGTGTGCAAAGAATACACACGTGCAGGAATTCTCGTCCATACATCTATGGGCCCACCAGAAGGTTTGGACGGTCCTAGATACGGGGCTGTACACCGAGACATGTCAAGGATGGAGACTACGGTGCAGGATGGCGTGGTCTATGTGGAGGAAAAGAACTAGTCGAGGATTAAGAAACTACTCGTAGCAATTAGAGTAGAACTCTCTAGTCGAATTTGACTAGCTAATATTCTTTTAAAATAACCGACCTGTAACTCTGCCCCCGGCGGTATAAGGCAAGGCAGGACCCTCTCCAAAGCAATCCAATACAACCAACATACATGAAGTAGGGTATTACGCGATCTAAGTGGCCCTAGCCTGTCTAAATCGTGTGTTTAAGTTCACCTTTGAGTTCCTGATCTTGATGAGCCCCACGCATAAAACACTACCGCGGGTACCCCCTCGGTAGGTTGCTGGGGCTAAACACTGACAGCTGGCACGCCAGGTAGGAGCTCTCACTGAGAATCCACTAGCGAACTCGATGGCTCAAGTCATCATCAAGCCCACAGTCGCGTTTGAAGCGGGCGCGATGTTCATCTTCGGCTCCAGGGTTTGCGTCGCTGACGACACTGGAAACTTCCACCGCCACATCGCGCTGGCCCCGGAGGAGAAGCAGTACGACATCAACCTTCATCCCCAAGCTTTGAAGGATTTCACTGAAAAATTCAATGAAATTTTCGACCTATTCCGAAGCTCAAGGGACAAGTCTGAGTACAACTCGACTTCTCCCACTAGTCGGATTGATTGCCATGAGCTAGCGTTGAAGCCATCATGCAAATCGGTCTACAATAGAAGTCGATTACCATTCACACTCTAAAACTCGGGTGCTATCTACCAAGACACCTTGTCCAGATCACAATTCAACTCGGATTTGATTGAGGACCTCGACTACTACATAGATCCGGACAAGAAAACTCCATTATCAGGTCCACAACAGGGCTTGATTATCACATCTACTCTACAATGCAGATTCGTTTACTGGCCCAACATGAGGCCACCTGCTCTCACCAAGGACGATGAGTCATGCCTTGTTGCCTACCTCGACACTCTCCCGTACCAGGAGGGAACCCCTCTGTCGCCCATCTACGAAGAAGACGGCTCCACAGAGGTCATCACGTCAAGTTCGGGTGGTTTTTCTCCAGAGCGGGAACTCTTCACCCAGTTGACTACACAATAAGGCGACGGTGAAGAACCACGAGAAAGGAATCCGTGATGCGAACATCACCCAGATGATGTGTCGCAGGATGAGCTCACCGCCAACATAGAAGGAGAAGAAACCAAAGCCCAAAGGAATCGACGGTGAGCAAGAAATGCTACAAGAGTAGAGCGTCGTCGCCGCCTTGCAGCTGACCTACCCATCATGAACTTGGATCACACGTTTGAAGTAGTTCAATTGCATCAGCACCATACTCCTCTCGCTACCATCGCATCCATCGACCTGATTACTCGGGCCATGCCACAAACTAAGTACACCAGGCAACTGGCTCAGCTGGCGGAGTGCGCATACGAGCAACTCGATCAACAAAGCCCAATACACTCGGTTCGATGCACCTTATCCCATCATGGCAGCAGCCATAGGCGAATAAGTCGAAACGTGGGTGCCAGAAAGGAGGGTGCCAGAATTGTAGGTGCAAGACCGAGTCAAGCCGGAGCAAAGGGTAGTCGAGCAGAACCCTCGGAAGGCCATGGCCACTATGGGCCCTATCCAGAGCCTGAACGTCTAGTACATGACTTCCATCACAAGATCAATAATAGCCGCAATGCCCGTACAATCATTGAAGGGCTCCGCCGTGAGCACGAGCAAGAAGTCGAGTACCTAGGAGAAGATTCTGACGGGTTCCCTGCCTTCTCAAAACGAGTACGACAGATAGTTTTACCTGACAAGTTCAAACCTTCGGGTATCACTAAATACGACGGCAAGCAGGACCCAGTCCAATGACTGGGGTGCTACTCGTTGTTAGTTCAGGCGCCGTGAGGAAACGACGACACCAAGATCATCTACTTTCCCATCTACATGAAGGCAGGGCCACTCACGTGGCTCGAGTCCCTAGAGAAGAACTCCATCGACACATGGAAGCACCTAAAGGCAGCGTTCACAAACAACTTCACAGGGGCTATGCAGCGTCCTGGCAACAGGATCGACTTGTCTCAAATCAAACAGCAACAAGGCGAAATACTGCATAGTTATCTACGCCATTTCTTCGACAAGAAGGCCACCATCATGGGCATCATGGAGTAGGATGTCATAGATTGCTTCCAGAACGGTCTCTATGACCGCCGGATGTTCCAAGATTTTGGTAGGAGACGTTCGGAATATATCAAAGCTCTAAAGATCATGATATAAGCCTGAGCGGATGAATAAGACAAGGAGATCGAGAGGTTCGAGTCTAACCATAACAGAGGCCAAAATAACAATAATCAGAGTAATGGCCAATGCAACGACAAGAACTGTAACGATCGCAATAATAATGAGAACCGAGGCAACTACTCGGGTGGTCAAAATCGCAAGAGAAAGCCAGATAATACTGTTGTGGCGATATCCCAATCTTCCAAGAAAGATGGCGGGAATCAAGAAAGGACTCCATTCAAAGAGCTCCTGAAAAAGTAGTGCTTGTGGCACCCATACTCTAAGCACTCTGTGATGGATTGCTATAGCCTGTGCAGTGTCATGAAAGATCTGTCGAAACCTTCTGGAGCAAAGGACAAGGGCAAGGCCAAAGAAGACAAAGACGATGGCGACAACGGCAAATTCTAGAACACGTCCAACACTGTCAACGTCATCTTCGGTGGCACACCGGGTACTGCTACGAAGCGATCCTAGAAACTAGCCCTCCAGGAGATTATGTCCTTTGAACCAGCAACGCCTACGTTCCTCAAGTGGTTCGAGGTGCCAATCACCTTCTCCAAGAAGGATCAGTGGACTAGTTTCTCCGACCTAGAACGCTACCCTGTCGTCCTGGACCCAATAGTCGTAGGCTCTCGACTCACCAAAGTACTCATCGATAGCAGTAGTAGTCTCAATGTACTCTTCGCCAAGACTTTAAGGAAGATGGGCCTTGACATTACAGATATGCTCACCCCAATGAACTCTCCTTTCTACAGGATTGTCCTAGGCAACGTGGCTGTACCTCTTGGTCAAGTGGTTTTGTGTAACAATCAAGGTTGTTAAAAGCTTCAGAATGGTCACTAAGGTGTTAATGGTGAAATTTGGATTAAAAAGAGGTATTACGGGTCAAAGTTAAAATTGAGTCAAATTTGACCAAAAATTAAAGATTCAAATTTGGAAAAATTTGACAAAAATATGGAATCAAGCCTTGAAGGTACTTCGAATTCAAAGGAATCAAGTTTGAAGTCAAATTCAAATCATCGACACCTCAAATGCATAGTCAAAGATGGATTGACTTGAGTTACTATTCACTATCTAAAAATACTCAAGTCTGAAAACAGTGACAATCCTTCAACTTTGAAATTAATTTCTGAAGGATTTTTCATATAACCTTTGAAAGGTTTTGGACCTCAAGTGGACTTTGATGTCCAGTGAATAGATTGGCCATGTTGTTGGACAAGGAAAGGAAAGAATTCAAATTTTTTGGGAAGCTCAAAGTTTGAAAGCTAGACTATTTTAAATTGACTGTCGAAACTGAATGGCAATAGCCATTTCAGTTCTTAACACAGTGAAAAGTGGCCAACTTTGGCTCAAGATTTTGGAAGATTCTATATGTAAAAGTTAGGCTTTAACATGGAAAATGGAATCCCTATCATATGGTTAGCAAGTTCCAGTAGTCATTGGACAAACTAAACCAAGTTTGGATATTTGAATTGGAACTCAAAAATGAAGCCATGGGCTGTTTGAAAGTTACTCGGTGGCGCACGAGAGGCGGGCGGTAATGCTTGTGGATGAGGGCCATGGCGGCGCATGTGGAGGGGGCTGCGGCGGCGCTCCGGGAGGCACAGCGACACACGGGTGAGCGGTGGCGGCGTTGAGTAGGGCGGTAGTTCCGGTGCAAAAATTTGGCAGCCTGACGGTGTAGTTAAAGTTTCACGCCGAGACTTAGAAAATTTGGTGCCCTGGTCGCGCGTTATATAGGAGAGACTTGTGCTAGCAGGCGCTAATGCCGCCCACCAGCACAGAGCCTTTGCGGGCGGCATTAGCGCCTGCCAGCATAGCTCTTCTGTGCTGGTGGGTGTCATTAAGCACCTGCCAGCAAAGAGTTTTCAGCAAATTTCAAATATTTTGAATAATTGCTAAGTAAGTTCAAAATTATTTAAAACTTCTACACCTGAATATAAATATTTATATTTCTTGTAAAAATTATATTTTGATAAATAACACAAAAGTTTTTGAGTAGTTAGTTCACATGTCACTATAGATTGAAACTCCTCATGAGTTATAGGGTGATTATGACTTTGATATCCATTTGGGAAGGACGTACTATTATACTATCTCAAAATTGTCTTATTATTTTTGGTCCATGTTGGTGCACTTGTAAAGTGGTTACATGCCAAATATCATGATTGTTTGACCAAATTATATTTTTTTAAATTTAGTTAAATCTAAAAGTAAATGGATTTTCATGTTAAACCCTTTTAACATGTCCATATTTAAGAAAATTACATGATTTGAGACAAAAACTAAAATGTATCTTTACAAGAAAATACCAAATCTAAGGGGGAAGGTGGATTGTGCCATTCCATCTAGGTTTAATTTAATTTTAATAAAATATTAATTTGTTGAACAATCATGATAATGAGCATGTAACCACTTTACTAGTGCACCAACATGGACCAAAAATAATAAGATAATTTGAGATAGTGTAACAGTACGTCCTTCCCAAATGGATATCAAAGTCATAATCACCCTATAACTCATGAGGTGTTTGAACCTATAGTGACATGTGAACTAACTAGTCAAAATATTTGTGTTATATATGAAAAAATATTTTTTACATTCACTATTTAACATTTATGTTCAGGTGCAGAAGTTTGAAACAATTTTGAACTCATTTAGCAAGTATTTAAATTGTTTGAAATTTGGTGAGAACCTTGTGCTGGTGGGTGCTTAATTCCACCCGCCAGCACAGATCGTCTGTGCTGGCAGGCGCTAATGTCACCCACCAGCACTGATGCCTCCCTACAAAGGCCGGTGGAGCGCCTGAAATTTTCTAAGTCCCGGTGTTGTGAATGGAAATCATGCCGTCAGGCTGCCCGACTCCGCCGTGGCCCTTAAGCGCCGCCGGCCTCCACCCCGAGCACCACCTGCTCCCCGTCGGGCCGCCTCTCATCCCCGCCGGGCCTCCTTATCCCCACCGGGCCACCTCCCCAAGCGCCGCCTCCTGCCCGCCGAGTTGCCTCTCATCCCCGCCGGGCCACTGCCTTCTCTGAGCGCCGCCTCCTCCCCACCGAGCTGCCTACTCCTCAGCCGGCGGTTAATTTTTTCTTTTTTAAGTATAAGAAAAATGGATTGACTAGACAAACCTTAAATATATATTTTATTATTAAATTTGATGCTTCTCTATTATCAATTTTAGTTATAACAATGTACATGAGATCTAAACCAACAATTGTAAATTTCTTCCATTGTTTTGGACAATCTCTTATTCTGAGCATTTCATGAATTAATCAATTTTTGGCTAAGTATCATTGAGGTTGATGTTTGTGAAACCACCTATATCTTATTACAATTTTATTTGGATAGTTTGGGCTAATTATGGCAAGTGGAAGTTCTTTCCCCCGTGGTGGTGGCGGCCGTGGAGGTGGCAGGGGACAGTACATATTCGAGGACTCTCCCACTAGTCGTCCATGACTTCACTTCCCTAATGGCGCCATTGACTTGCCAAGAGACGATCGAATGAGCAGATTAGTTCCCAACATAGTAATATTATTTCCTTCTTTTAATTGAATTTTTTACTACACATGAATAAATTCTAAATTTTCTTGCATACAATGTAGCTTATCAACCCTATTAGATGACTCAGAAATGTTGTTGAAGCTATAGGTGGTACTTCTGCTTTAGTGCAAACCGAGGTTGTTGGTGAACCTCATTTTAAAAGAGTACATCTCTCTTTTCATGTACTTGTTCGAGATAAAAATTTCACCTCGATGTCACCAATAGAGGCCATCCTGATGGTTTCAATTGCCGCATGGGGTCAAATAGCACCAAATAGGGTAACTTTTGAGAGGACCATCGTGGAGGTCTGCCTATAGCAGCTTAACGATCATGGGTACTTTGTGCCGGACTTGTCATATTTTCGAATAAAGAAGCTCGAGGAGGGAGAAGGCAATGTGCTTGTGACTACTGAGAGGCTTCGTTGCCTTAATCAACATGACATGGTATGGAAAATTCTTTTATCATTCTTTTAACTTTATTTATGTTACATCTTTTTACTTTCATCATGTTATTATCATCTTTTAGGATATATTTGCTACTACTATTGCGGCTGTGAGCTTTCGTGTGATTCTGGATCAAGTCTTGGATGTGTTTGATTTGACTTACATGGGTGGAAACCCGATGTTCACCAGAGATTGGAAGTTCTAGGATCATCTCACTTTCTGTAGGGCACTAACATCTCCATTGTTCAAGATTTATAGTAGTGTATGTGATCGTCCATGCGAAGTGAAGGAGAGTGCACTCATCCGTGCTCTAACTTATTTTGATGAAGTTCTAGGTTGGACGATTGGAGACTTTAATTATGTTCCATATCTAAGGGAGCGAGCCGAAGTATGAAATATGTAACATGCGTGGTTGTACCCCTACCCTTTTCTTATGAATTTGAACTTGTTCTCTCTAGGACCTTTAAGTATTGATGTTCGAAGTTGCACTATTATCAGAACTGGTTATATTGTATTGTGGCATGGATGTACCCTTACCCTTTTCTTATGTTGGCGGTCAGTTACAAGATAATAAAGTCTAATCCACATTAATAAAGTCTTATAAGATAATTAATAAGTCTTACAACATATCCAATAAGAAATGTTAATTTATCCTTTAACGATTCTTCCTTCACAGTCACTACGTAACTCTGGCTTCATGAATTTATCAATGCTTGCTTCAACACGCTTGATTCTTCGTTCATGGTCTTTGAATAGGTCGAATTTCTCATATTGATTGTAATCCTCAATGTCCACTACACCTTCAACTCCAAGGATCCTTTGTTTTCCAGAGATGGCAATGTGCTTCTTTGCATTCATAGGGTTGGTTATGTAGAATATATGTGCGACACGCTCAGTGAGTACCCATGGGTCATTTTTGTAACCTACATTGGCTAGGTCTACAAGTGTCAACCCATAATTGTCATCTGTAACGCCATTCGGGTGTTTGACTCGTTGGCATCGAAAGACGGGGATCTAGATATTCTCTCCATAGCCAAGTTCCCAAATTTCCTCTATGAAATTGTAGTAAGTTATGTTCCATTTGGATGTATCAATCTCGTCTATGCGAACACCACTATTTTGGTATAGCACGCTTTTGTTGTCCTTTGCGGTGGAATAAATTGTGTATCCATTAATTTCATATGCTTGCCATGAGGTGACATTGCTTGATGGGCCAGATGCCAACCTGGTTAATGTTACTTCATCTATGGAATTTCCTTGAAATAGATGCTCATGGTCCTTCAACCATGATGGGAAATGTCGCTTTTGCTCTTTGATGATCCAATCCTTGGAGCGACCATTCTTTTCTACATGGACCTCATTTAGGCGTTTCTCGATCAAGGGCTCCACTATTGTGAGCTGTTGTAGAATGCTTGAATGCGCTTTCTCCAATTGCTGGTTGTCTTTGTCGATGAATCTTTTCATTCCAAAGGTACCTCTCCCAGACAATCTACCCTCGTGTCGAGATTCTGGTAAACCAATAGCTCTCTTATCTTTTATGTAATCTATGCAGCAATGAACACTCTCTTCTGTATGGTAGCTCTCGATCATGCTGCCCTCTGGAAAGGCCTTGTTTCTCATGTATCCATTGAGGGTCGACATGAACCGTTCATATGTCCACATCTGATGGAAGTACATAAGCCCTAGTTCAGTTATTTGCTGGACCATGTGGACCATGAGATGTTCCATGATATCAAAAAAGGATGGAGGGAAGCAGATCTCGAGCTGGGCCTGAGTTTCCGACCCAAACAACTAAAGTTTAGCCAACTCAACACAATCAATCACTTTCTGTGAAATCACATTGAAGAGGTAACACATCCGTGTGATAACCATCTTTATGAATACTGGTTTGATAGCCTAGATTGCAATAGCAAGAAAAATTATAATCATCACATGGCAATCATGAGAGGTAGAGCCGGCAAGTCTCATGTCCTTAATAAGTCTAGTGACCGGAGGTTGGATGAGAATCCGATTGGCACTTTCAACCCGTGCAAGCACATGCAAATAGCCAGTCTCTCATGTGGTATTAAGTTGTAGCTAGCCGGGGGAAGGTATTGCTTACCATTAGGAAGTTCTTGAGGGTGGAGCTGTGGCCTGATTTGAAGGTCAAACAGATCCTTACATGATTTTAGTCCATCCTTTGCCTTGCCTGTTAAGCCAAATAATCCAATAGTGCTATCGAACACATTCTTTTTAAGATGCATCCCATCAATGGCATGACGCACCGTCAGCTCTCGCCACTATGACAAATACTTAAAGAAGATAGACATCTTAAATGGCACGTTTGCAACATCTGTAGTTTCAGCCTGTTTCTTTCCCCTTTTCGAATTATCAGCACCACCTAATGACTTCTTACCGAGTTTGAACTTGACCTTTCGCACATTTCAAATACGATTTTCCCCGTAGCTAGTTTTGGAGAAAAATCATTCTTATTGGTGCCATAAAAAAATTCCTTCATCCTGCGGTATTTGTGCATCCTCAATAAGAAGCGCCTCTGCCGCATGAACACTGTCTTCATAGATCCCTTAAGCTACACATATGATGTTCCATCCAAGAAAACTACGCATGTTGTCTTACCTTTTACTTGACCTATCAGGGCAAATAGGGTGGGATAATCATCGATGGTAACAAAGATAATGGCTCTTAGTGTGAAGTACTCCTATCTGTACTCATCCCACATCCAAACCCCATCTTCCTAAAGTTTCTGCATATCTTCGATCAATGGCTCAAGGAAAACATCTATGTCGATGACAGGTTGGTTTGGACCTTGTATGAGGATGGTTAGCAAAAGGAACTTTCTCTTATGATATAGCTATGGGGAATGTTGTATATGGTCATCAGCATTAGCCATGTGCTGCGTGTGCTGCTTCTTTCACCAAACGAATTCATGCCGTCTGTACTCAACGCGAATCATACATTCCTTTTTTTCATTTGAAAACTTTGGATGATTGGCATCGAAGGTCCTCCACTGGTGAGCATCGGAAGGATGTTGAAGCTTTCCATCAGCCTTTACTGGGTGATCAGCAGGCCAAGTCATCATTTCAACGGTCTTTGGGTTTGAGAACACACGCTTCAGATGGTCCACCACCGGCAAGTACCACATCACCAAGGTAGGGACTCTGTTCTGAGTCATCATGTTTGTACCTATACAGGACTTGTCCTCCACTTGAGCACCGGCATTTTTCTTTGCACCCTTGTTCCTCTTATTCCCGATGGAGGAACCAGCACGGTACTCACAGAAATCAGCATTACTTTTGTAACGGCTAGCATCGCAATTTGGATACTTTTCCAATACTATGTACTCACTGTGGTACAATATGTAGTGGTTCCTATCTGTGTTTACACCTAGCAACCTACCGATGGGGTACTTGAGGTAGTGTTTTATGCGTGGGACACGCCGAGATCAAGAACTCGAAGGTGAACTCGAACACACGATTTAGATAGGTTCGGGCCGCTTAGATCGCGTAATACCCTACGTCCTATGTGTTGGTTGTATTGGATTGCTTTGGAGGGGTCCCTGCCTCACCTTATATTGCTGCGAGCAAAGTTACAAGTTGGTTATTTTACAAGAATACTAGTCGGATTTGACTGGAGAGTTTTACTTTAATTGCTACAAGTAGTTTCTTAATCCTTGACTAGTTCTTATCCTCCGCGTAGATCATGTTATCCTGCACTATAGTCTCCATGTCTGACACGTCTTGATGTACAGCCCCGTATCTAGGGCTGTCCAAACTTTCTGGTGGGCCCATGGATGTATGGACGACAAGCCCCTAAGTACTTTTTTAGTCAAATGTAGCAGTCCTGAGTACTTTTTAGGCGTCTCCGACTAGTTTGTGGTGCTCTTCATGTACTCCATTGTATTGAGCGTTCGAGCGTACTCAAGTACTACCATACGGCTAGAATGTGCTCAAGCTTCAGTTAACTTGGTCTTGAATCTTCAATCTTGTATTTTATATGGAAGTGCGATGAAAATCGCACCCCATATGGAGTAGCCCCCAAGCCTTAGGTTGAATCAATGAATCAGGCCGAGGGTCAATCTTGTAATTTCAGATATGTTGGGATGTGCCCTCGGGGGGCTCCCTTGGCCGCCTTATATAGGCTGATGACTTAGGGTTACAAGTCAGTTTGAATCTAATCTACTCGGTAGTTACATGGAAGGTAATCTGATTCGGACTACAATACGTGTCCTGTAATATCCGGGCTGATTTGAATCGCCCGGCCTCCTTGGCATGTACTCCAAGAATCTTCATGTCCTTAACCCGTACGCCCTGTTTGAGCAGGCCCACTTGTCAGGTCCGGCCAGTATCCTAGTCGGTGGGGACCCATGGGGTACCCATATCCCTCAAACTCCCATTCTGGCTGGAAGGAGAGGTAGTGTTACATCGGGAACCATGAGCCCCAACTACCCAAGGCGACAGGCCACCACCTAGTTTGGAACAACAGGTGGCTCGATGAGCCTACACATGGCGATAGCCTTCATGTGGCGGATTCACCTCGGATTAGCCAAATCAAGGCACGGTTAAGTCGCCTAACATGCGACACTCGGCCTTAATCAGGCTAACTCGAGATGCCGTCGGATTTCCTCCGATTTAACCACTTAAACAGGACCGAGTTAGCAAACTCACACGAAGGTGAGCGGTTCCAGAGAATACAACAAGTCCACCGAGTTAAACAAATTGACCATTTTAGCTCAACAACAAACAACATCAGAGTTTTACAAGTTCAAAAGGAAAACAACAGAAGGCAAAAACAAGCGGAAGCTAAACGTAGGGGTCGGACGTCCTTGGTGAGGCCTGCCAAGATGTCAGTGATCCCTCTCCTCACCGTCCGAGGAGGGATCCCACTCGACCGTCAACTCGGAGGGAGCTAAGGCGGCCAAGTGCCAACAGAAGAAGACTCGGGAGCAGCAACTTCACCTGAGAAAGAAGAGCCACAACAAGGCTGAGCTACTAAGCTCAACAAGACTTAACCGACCGGGAGTAAAGCTACTCCACCTTTCTAGACATGCAAGGTTCTTTGGCTGAGGGGTTTGTTTGCCAAAAGCACTATGTAGATACCTATTTTCAAGTTTTAGCTCAGGTTCTAAGTTCATTATCCGGTCTAAGTTAGCAACTTACTCTAAGCAAACATAGAACCAACCAAAGGGTGTATATATATCATCAAGACCATGTCATCATCAGATTCCTTGATTACTCAGGGTAGCATAGCGATCAAGCAGTCTCAAACTGTGAGAGGCAGACGAATCGATTCGAGTTCTTTAACCATGCATGGTGAACCTAACCTCACGACATCCACGCACCACCGAGGGTCACTTCCTATGTCAGCCTTCCCCATCAATCCCCTAACCCGTGGCGGGCCCATTTCCTTTGGTGCAAGGTTCCACAGACCCGGCCTCTGCCGTTCTGTGACCACGCTTGCCACCACGTGCGGCCGTAGGGGAAACTCCGTTCCAAGGACAATGGGGTGACCGCTCACGTCTAGGTTCAATCCGGTACTCAGCTTCCTCATCCCATAATAAGTATGAGGTTAGTACTTTCAAACATTTGATCACGAACACCACCACTGTCGGGCCTTAGCAAGTTCCATAGACAGACGGGGCGATCAACCGACCACCAAAGAGTTAACCAAAACCCTGCCCCGTCCATCGTCCTTATAGTTGTAACAGAAAGGAAACAACCAACTCCTACAACTCATGAGTGATAGGAGATCACTCGGCTTTTACCGCTTCCTATTTAAGCATAGCAACTACTCAGTCCAACAGCTAGTGTTCAGATCAGGGAACTAAGTCATGCATCTATGGTTTCAAGCAACTCCTATACGTAAATGCACAAACAAGAAGCAGAAGGCATGCGCAAGTTTGGGAAACTGGGGTTCATGCTTCGGGGCTTGCCTTCGAACGAGGAGGAAGGGAAGGGGTCTTCTGCGGGGGCGGCTTCGGCTTCTGGAAGCGGGAGCTCGGTTGCAGCTTCGTCTTCTGGCGCCGGGTGCAGCTCGTAGAAGCCGTCGGCGAGACGCAGCTCTACACGAATGCAATGCAAGAGTTAGCATTTAGACGGTTATTTCAACAGCAACACTTGCAAGTTCTAGCTCAGAAACTTTGTAGCATAGCTATGGAAAGAGTGAGGAAGTTCACTTGAGTTGGAGAAGAACAAGGCAAAAGGGTCGGATGGGAAGAAGCTTATGATCTGACCCTTAGACTAGAGGAATAGATGTGCTGGGGGTCCTCAGACTTAACATACAGAAGTTCCCGTTTTTTACATATATACCCTCGGGTTAAGGAAAAAGATACAGCCGAGCCCTCGGGCGAGGCGGAGAAAGGGTCGGCGAAACAAACAGGGTCGGGTCAGACGGAACAGGGGTCGGGCGGATAGAAGGGGTCGGACGAGGTGGAAAAAGGGTCGGCAGTTTACCTTCGTCTCACAGGTCAAGCTTGGGGTCGGAAAAGAGCAGTCTTGGGCGGAGAAACTGGAGCACTAAGGCTTGGGCAGGCGACGATGTCCGGCGGTGCTCCGGCGGTGGCGGGGCTTCTGGTGGACTACAAGCAAGCTCTCGCGCAGCGCGGAGGAGCAAGCGGCTGGGTGGATTGGAAGGGCGGGCGTGAAGCGGAGAGGAGAGTTCCTCAGGGACTTAGGCTGTAGCGCTTTGAGCACGAAGCAGAGGAACGGCAGCAAGGCAGCGATGGCGAAGGGGACTCCGGCGAAGCTCTGGTATTCCCTTTTATAGCTGCGCGGAAGAGAGAAGGTTGGAGCGCTACGAAGACCGGGAAGAAGCGATCGAGTGCTCTGCCGGGGCGGAGATTGAGCAGCGGGGCAGCGGAGCAGGACTTCGGGGACGACACCGTCGGCCATTGGGCACCAGAGACGGGGCGGCGCAGGCGCGGTTTTGCCGGTGGTTGAGATTTGGCGGAGGCGGGCATCGTCGTGCGGTGGATCTGATGGAAGTGACCGGGGGAACGGTGCTAGAAGCGAGGGCGCACAGGTGAGAAGATAGGCGGGTTGCGGTCTCGCGGGCGAGCGCGAAGCAACAGACTGTCGGGTGCATCTCTGACAAGGTGGGAAAAGGAGCTGTCGCGGCCATGGTCTGGGTTGGCGAAGGAGGAATCATCGCGTAGCGTATCTGGGGTGGCGCGATGGTGGAGATGCGGCGGAAAAGACGGGAGGCGTCGGGCTCTGCAGCCGGGGTCCGGCGAGGTGATGATGGGCGCGAGCCGCGAGGTACTGCAGAAAGGGTAGCAAAGGAGCTTCCGCTGCGATTGGGGAAAGGGGAGCGAGAATCCATCCGGTCGTGGCCGGCGTCGAGGCGGAACGGCGGGTGTCGGAGAAGTTGAGCCACGCGGTGGAGAAGCTCTGAGGCGGGCATGCTACTCGAGTGCGTCTGTCGCGGGAGATCTGGGAGAAAGATTTTTGTGGGTCCACTGGTCAGTCTCGGTTGGTCCACTGCTCGGATTGAGAGAGAGACACTGCGGAAAGACTTAGAAGGATCCGGTTGTAGGGGTTGGGGTCGGCAGGGTCGGAACTGAGGAAACGGTGGATATGGGTCGGGTCCTCAAGGGTCGGGACCGGTACTGGAGGTTGAGCTCTTAGACTCGGGAAGCTGAGGTAGGGGGATGGGGGGACTCGGATTAAGATTAACTCAAGAGATTTGGGGTCGGTCGTCACACTTTAGCTACCCGATCTTCTAGAGAAGATCGTCGCACTCAATTACGAAGGGCTGATTGGGGTCGGGGTAGCCTTCAGTTTTATGAAGAGGCGAGTCCAGCACCTACAATTATGCTGCACCTGGGGATACGACTACTCGAGCCCTAACAACCCATCCTGGATGATATCTCCATGGATGAAGTCATGGCGCGATTGAGGCGCTTGTTCAAGCGCGTGAGCACAATCCTTACTATTGTTCAGGAGTTATGCGCCACGAACCCACCAAGTATTATAAGTACTCATAGCCTCAGCCCCCGAGTACTAATTTTTGCTTTGTGATTGGTCTTCTTTTGCAGGAAGAAGTTTACTTGTTTTGCTCTGCTCCTCCTCCACCTGGATCAAATGGCTCTAATGCCACTTCGTGAGTATACACGACTGCTGATGTACAGAAGGTAGTCGAGGAAGAGAAGCAATCAGAGTGTTTTTCATCCTTCAGCAGCTCTGATTCAGAGGCTGTTGAAAATTTGTCATCAAGGCCTGATCGTCAGACAAGGCTAGGTCTTCCTCTGGGACATCAAAGCGCACTGTAGAAGATGACCTGGAGGTTGGACTAGCACCACCACCGAAGAAGAGATGCACTATCGCTATCAAGTGTGTGGTGAAGAAGTTGTTCATCGTCGATGAAGTCCCTCCTCCGGTAATCACATTCGATGGACAAGATCCTGAGGACCAAGTACTTGTAAGTCAATTCCTTTCCGCCATGTCTACTGGGTATGACATTGGAGGATTGCAGATAGTCGAGGAGGAGACAAAGGCAAGAAGACAACTGCGGAAGTCATGCAGCAGGAGCTGCCAGCAATCAAGGAGGTCATCGAGCTTGAAGATGATGAAGAGCCTCCTGTCACTAGGGCCAATTTTGTTGGTGCGCAAACTACCCAAGTGGTGGAGATAGCGGCCAAGACTGGCAAGGATCCAGCTGCAATTCAACAAGCAGCGCCGAAGAAGCCATCACCCACTGTCAAGCCCATGCGCCTAGTGGGAGAGCCCTCTTTGAAAATAAAGAGGTCTACCAAGTAAGTACTCGAGTACAGATTGTAACCTCATTTTACTGTGCAATGTGTTTTTGACACTTTGTCTTTTCCAGGAAATCCACCAGCATGGATATTGGAGGCCCGAGCCCAAAGTCTGCAGCTGATGGCAGTAACCACTTAGCTCAAGACCCTATCCTGGAGCCTACAATTCCGCCGCCGGAGGAGCAGCCTGCGCCAGAAGTAGCTCCAGGTGCTGTATCCCTTGTTGCTGCACTTATGCATGATGTTATTGCATCTCTTAATATCGCTGTAGTGCCAGCCCTTGAGCTACCAGTAGCCGAACCCGTCGCAACGACTACATCTGGTGTGGTGGCTATGTTTGTAGCCCTCGAGCTAGAGGTGGAGACCAAGGCGGCAGAGGCGACAACTTCTAGAGTCGTGACTGCCCGTGTTGCCCCCGAGCCGGAAGTAGAGACTGAAGCCACTGGCGCCCTCGATGTTTTGGTAGGCATCCCACCTTTTGAGGCAGGTCCGTCAACTAGCCATGCGTTGGTTCCTCTTGGTGCGCCAATCGCCGAAGAGCACGAGGAACCTTGGGTAGCGGGGGAGGGGTTAACGTGGAGGATATCCAACTCTTCACTGACCCTCTTGCTACCATAGAGATAGAAGCCGCCATCTAGGGTCTGCACCGCCGTGTAGGTGAATACACAGTGGTAAGTTTCTCTTTTTGCGTTGGTCTTCAACTTGAAATCGGTACTCGCTCTTTATATGAGTATTTTCTCTGTTTTGCAGAAATTGATCGAGTGCTCCCGCCGGAAGTTCGAGATGATCCAGGGCTACGGAGACACTATAATGCGAGCTCAAGCACTTGAGCGTGAGCTTACCAAGGAGCGATAGTACTCCTCCTAGCTACTCATGAAGTATGACGGCCAAGCCGCCAAGTACCGCAAACTCGTCCAAAAAGCCATGGAGGAGAAAGACCGCCTCCAGAAGCAAAACAAGATGTTGAAGCATCAATTGGGAGGTAACTTATTTGGTTTTGTTGTGGTCTTCGAGTACCAATTGCACTTGGTGGTTCTGAACTGCTCTTTGTGTTGTTCTTGCAGAGGTTCAGAAGGTCAAAGAAGATCTCCAAGGCCATGTCACTGACCAGCAGAACTCGTACTACAGAGTGACGGAGCAACATGACAAGTTGTCCGCTCTGTACGAGACTTTGCAACACCGCCTGGAGGAGGAGTGGAAGATGCACTCTGATGGGGAAGTCAATCTTGTGAACGCTATAAAGTCCATCTAGGAGCGTGAGGCTGAGTTGGCGGCCACCATGCTTGCTCTGACGAAGCTAACAGAAGCCGCTCAGCCCATCGCTGACATGGTGGAGCTCCCGACGGAAGGCGTAGAGCTCCACCCACTGACGGAAGTACTCAAGGAGGTGCTTGCGAAGATCACCGGCTACATCCAAAAGATAGCAGAGTCTATCTCGAAGCAGCTGTTGGTCATGGTGAAGTCCTTCTACCCGCAAGCCTACTTGGCTCGAGTTGCGGAGGGGATTGCACAAGACTGCTCTGATGAGCAATTTCAACAGTACTTGCAAGAGGTAGCTCCTATTACTAAGGAGGTAGCCGGTCCGATAGACCTTCAGTAGTTGTTATGTAAAAACATGAAATCATTGTAATATAAACATGATTCGAATGAAAATGTAAATTGTTTGAAGTTTTGTGGCAAATTATATTGCTTGTCGACTTGTTTGAATTCTTTGTTTTAGTGCATATCCTGAACTACCCTGATAGTTGCTCATACGGTAGTCGTGGGTGTCTGCGCGCAAGGCTACTCTTGTGAGCCTCTTCAGATACACAATGTAGAGCACACTTAGGATGCAACCCCTTTCTGCGGAGTGCAAGTACTCGGGTATCTGGGTAGTCAGACTCTTTAGGCGAGTAGACTCTTCAGGACTTCGTCAACTAGAGCCTATCGTTGCAACCTCTCTGGGTTGTTCGGATGTTGTGCTCCTTAAGGCCGTGGAACTACAGACTTGTTTTTACAAGCTGCGACTAGACAGACTTGTCTAGATAAGAACTCGGGTAGTATAGATAACTCTCATCCTGCTAACAACTTCTTTTCTACAAGACACCGTTGATGGACAGACTTTGTCCAAGGAGCTGACTAGCCCAATTTTTGTGCGTGCAGGCTTGCTTTTGCAAGTCGCTGCTTGTCCAACAAGATGAATAACTCGAAAAAATATGTGTGCTGATTTGTTATTACAAGCTGCATGCGGACAATTTTGTCCAACAAGTTGAATAACTTGAAGATATCTTTTTGCAGGCTTGTTACTACAAACTGCGATTTGGGCGATAGTACCCGGGGAGCTGAATAGCTTGGCAAGCTTGCTTTTGCAAGCCGCAATCAGGCAGAGACAAGTCATTTTATGATAAAAAATAACTTTGCTTTATTAAATTGTAATTGTACAACTAAGGCCGATGGCCAATTTACATGAATATGTAAACTGTGGGTAGAATCGACATAGGTGCTCGATGTTCCACGAGTTGTCGACTTCTTCACCAGAGAGAGTTTGTAGCTTATATGACCTAGGTCCAGTGACCTTGGAGACGATGAAAGGTCCCTCCCATGGCGAATTTAGCTTGTGCAGCCTATTGGTGTCTTGAATACGCTCGAGGACCATGTCATTTGTGTTGAACGAATGTTCTTTGACGTTGCGATCATGATAGCGGTGAATTCCTTCAAGGTATCTTGCTGACTTGATGAGTGCTGCACAGTGAGCTTCTTCAAGGCTGTCTATGTCTAGACGCCTTGTTTCTTCTGCCACGCCCTCCTCGTAATACTCGACTACTGGAGATTTCCACATGACATCAGCGAAAAGGATGGCTTCTAATCTGTAGACTAGGAAGTAGGGGAGTACCCTGTAGGCTTGCACGGTTGGGTGCAAAGTCCCCTGAGGACGTTGGGTAGCTCCTTGAGCCCCTTGCCTCCTTTGGTGTTGCCAATGTCGTGTAGTCTTTTCTTGAGAGCCTCCAATAACATTTTGTTGGTGCGATCAAGCTAACCGTTGGCCCACAGATGAGCGACAAAGACGTACCAGATGTTGATCCTACTGTTCTTGTAGTACTCACAGAACTCGTGATTGTTGAAATTTGAGCCCTAGTCTGTGATGATGCGATTATGGAAGCCGTAGCAATGGACAATTTCATCGAGGAAGACGAGTACTCTGTCTGCCTTGGGCTAGGTCACTGGCTTGACCTCGATCCACTTGGTAAACTTGTTGATCGCCACAAGTACTCAGTTGAAGCCCCCAAGTGCCGTAGGCAGAGGGCCAATCATGTCTAGCCCCCAGCATGTGAAAGGCCAGGAGGGTGGTATGGTAATCAACTTGTAGGCAGGGACGTGTTGTTGCTTGGCGAAAAATTGACACCCTTGGCATCGGCGGAGTAGTTCTTCAACGTCAGCGAGAAATGTAGGCCAATAGAATCCTGCATTGAAAGCCTTGCCCATGATCATTCTTGAGGAAGCATGGTTGCCGCATATGCCTTTATGGATTTCCTCCAGTATGTCCTTGCCATCTTGCCGTGAGACGCACTTCATGAGTACTCCTAATGATCCACCTCATCTGTAGAGTTTGTCCCCGACTAGAACATAGTTCTTACCATGCCATGAAACTTGCTTTCCTTCTATTTTGTCTGGAGGTAACTTGTGCTCCCTGATGTAGTCGATGAAGGGGATTCTCCAATCTACATCGATCATCATAACCTTCCAATCTGGCGTATTGTGGCCTCGATCAGTATTTTTTAAGGCGCCTGCTTCGCTATGGATGAATTGTGTAATTCATGGATGAAGACCCACCTAGAAGTTGAGCACGAGTAGATCCAAGCTTTGATAAGACGTCCACGACTACATTGTTGTCGCGGACAACGTGGTGGAACTCCAGACCTGAGAACTTGTTCTCTAACTTGCGCACTTTTAGACAGTACGCATCCATGTTGTCCTTGTGGTGATCCCACTCGTCGTTGGCTTGATTGATGGCTACCAGTGAGTCGTCATAGACCAACAATCGCTTGGTTCCTAGCGAGATTGCCAGGCGAGCCCGTGCAGAAGCACTTCGTATTCAGCTTCATTGTTGGACACCTCCTAGAAAATTTGCAAAACATATTTGAGTTGTTCATCTTTGGGAGAGATTAAGAGTACTCTTGCGCCGGTGCCCTCAAGTTTGAGTGACCAATCAAAGTACATGACCCAATGCTCTAGGCATTCTGCCGGTATTGGTACTTGATTTTCCCATCATTCTACCATTAAATCAACTAGTGCTTGTGACTTGATGGCTATCCTTGACTTGAATTCCAGGGACAATGATCCAAGTTCTACCGCTCACTTGGAGATTCTTCCTATTGCATCTCGATTGTGGAGAATTTCTCCCAAGGGGAAGTCTATGACGACGGAGATGTTGTGTTCCTGGAAGTAGTGTCGTAGCTTCCGCGAGGTAAGTAGTATTGCATGTAGCAGCTTTTGAACTAGCGGGTACCTGGATTTGGAATTCGACAACACCTCACTCACAAAGTAGACGGACCTCTGTAGTTTGTACACATGGCCTCGTTCTGATCTGTTGACCATGATCGCCATGCTGACAACATTAGTAATCGTGGCGATGTCGAGCAACAAGTCTTCGTTAGGATTAGGCACCGTGAGGACCGGTGGATTTGATAAGAAGTCCTTAAACTGTTGAAGAGCTTGATTTGCCTCCTCGGTCCACTGGAATTTATCTTGCCGTTTGAGTAATTTGAAGAAGGATGCTCCCCATTCTCCAAGCCTTGAGATCAATTTGTTGAGGGCCACCATGCATCCAATTATCTTTCTGGATGTCCTTCGTGCATGATGGGGCGTGCAAATTTGTGATGGCGGAAATCTTCTCGGGGTTAGCCTAAATTCCTCGCTGACTGATGATGAACCCGAATAATTTTCCAGAGTGTAAACCGAACACGCATTTTGTTGGTTTCAGCTTCCACCATAACTCTTGCAAGCTTGCAAAAGTTTCTTCAAGATTCGGAATCAAGTCATCAGGATTTCTGATATTTACAACCATGTCATCCATGTATGCCTCTACATTACGATGTAGTTGTTTCTTGAAACACTCCAGGATGGCCCATTGATAGGTAGCACCTGCGTTCTTCAACCTGAAGGACATATTAGTGTAGCAGAAAGCTATGTATGGGGAGATGAACGCGGTCTTAATTTGCTCTTCTTCCTTGAGAGCTATCTGGTGATACCCCAAGTAGCTATCAAGAAAGCAGAGTAGAGCGCATCCAGCCATTAAGTCGATGACTTGATCATTCCTAGGAAGCTTGAAGGGATTGTTTGGATAGTGCTTGTTGAGATCCGTGTAGTCGACACACATCCTCCACTCGTTATTGTTTTTCTTCCGCACAAAGACGGGATTATCCAGCCACTCTGGATGATAGACTTCTTTTATGAAGCCAGCCACAAGTAGTTTACCCAACTTCTCTTCTGTCTTGGGAGAATTGGCGTAGTATTTGTTGTTTTGGCATAGCTTTCGGATCCACATTTAGTGAATGCTCGATCAACTCCTCGGGTACCCCCGGTATATCTGATGGCTTCCATGCGAAGATGTCTCGGTTAGCCTAGAGTAAGCTGACGAGCGTGGCTTCATATTTGGGATCCAACCCTGAGCCAATCAGGGCTGTCTTGGAGATATCACAAGTCTCAAGGTCAATGTCTTTGATATCAACTTCACTTGCTGGCTTGACCTTGGTTGCTCCCGACTTCTTCTCTGGAATCTTGAGTTCTATCGGGGACAGTTTCTTGGAAGCAACAAAGACTTGCATCATTGAATTTGGCACTTGAGTAGTCGCTACCAGCTCCATGGCTTCTATGTTGCAGTCGTAAGATTTCTTCAAGTCTCCACGTAGGAAGAGTACTTCCTTGGGTCCTGATATTTTGAGTACTAAGTACACATAATGCAGGATGGCCATGAATTTGGCCAATGCAGGTTTTCTGAGGATAGCGTGATACGAAGTTTTGAGATCAGCTAGCTCAAACCAGATGTACTCTGTTCGGTAGTGTTCTTTGGTCCTGAAGGTAATTGGCAAAATGTGGCGGAACCATCCAACTTAAACTAGCTTAAGTGCACCTAATCGTTGTCAGCACAGCAATTATGCGAAACACACTTAAAACAGTGTAAATTCAGTAGTCCGTCGAGTGTCCCTAGGATACCTCGAATCATGCACGACTTGAATCATAGCCATGCATCAGGATCGCTTCCACGAAGGGAAAGCATCAACAAATATTACATTTTTACATACATACAGGAGGTACGGATTATTACAAACCATAGATTGAAACAAACTTAATAGTGCAAGTTAGACCATTTCTAAGAGTTTCGAACATATAGCAAGTCTGAGAGGTAACATAATTATACAACTAGGTTTCACTCTAGGGAATTACGAGACCCGTAAAATACCCTAGTTCTTTGGGCCTTCCTCTTTGATTGACCCCTGCTGCGCTTCTGAAAACAACAAGGGATCCCCTGAGTATGAGGGTACTCAGCAAGACTGACCAGTCTAACCAATATAGGTAGATTTAAAATATCATTTCAGGAAATATTATAGCTTTTTAGTGTACTGGTTGACTCACATTTTTGCGGAAAGCTTACTACCAGTGGAACCATAGTTTTATCATTTTATTTCAGATTAGTTTTTACCAAACTGGTCTAGGTGAATAAAATATTTTGAGCAACCAAGTGGAACTAACATCATACAACAGCATTAATTCAAGGAAAACAATATATTCAACTTGATTACTCTATGATGCTTAAGTGATGATCAAGTACATTCATAACCGAGAATTGCGGCGATCCGAACCGATTTACATCCTGCACGAGATACCTTATTACCAGCCATGCACAACTGATCGAGTTGCTTATAATGACCTTTTGATTAGCCGTACCCAAAGACTGGAAACATAATTACCTGAACCCGGAATTTGTGTACGTCTCTCGATGGGAATCACCCTACAGAGCTACACTTTGCCAACTTGTCGCTGGAGGGCAGCAAATTCATGCGCACAACATGCGCTCTACTCGCCGGAGGGTAGCAAACTCTTGAGCGCAATCGTGCTCTCTTTTTTGTCGCAACGACGACTACTCATTTTTTGTCTTAATTTGTGAAAGCCTCAGGTGCATATGTCATGCCTAAGTGCCTACACACATACACGAGATAAAGATCTCAGCTTTGCAAATGGCAGTCCCCGTAAGCGTACAAGAGACAAACATCTTGCCACACAGTGGCTGCGGCTAAACGGAGACTGAGAGCCTAAACGTAATAGGCTAACTACTCGAGAGAGATATGGCCGAAACAAGAGCATAACACAAAACTTTATATTATCACTGTATAAATTTCAGTAGTTTCAATATTCTACAAATATGCTACATAATGTTTGCATCTTTTCTTTCAGGTCAAGCTTCGGTGACGACACTCCAGGACGCTAAGCGTACCGCTAAAGTCACAGCTAGTTCCCAAACTTGGGGGCTACGCGCCAATTACTACTCGAAATTATCTCCAACGGCTCAGCTAGCTTCCAAGCTCATGGGCTAAGCGCCAATAAGTACTCGACGTGGCTCCTTCGGCTCACCTGGCGCATAAGCTCGGGGGCTGGGCGCCGCAAAACTACTCGGATGATGACTTGCATGAAGATTCAAGATCCTTGAGTTGATCTTTCAATCAATCCAATGATCAGGGGCTGATAAGCTATACCCAACAATTGATTTTTTGAAGCTGAAAGAAGAAGATTCAAGATTTTTACTGACCCTCAGCCTGATTCTACGATTCAACCTAAGGCTCGGGGGTTACTCCATATGGAGTGACACTTTCACCGCCCTCCTTATATGAAGATTACAGAATCAAGACGATCAAGGCTTTGAGCACACTATAGCCTCATGGCAGCTTTGAGAAACTTTGAAGATTCAGCTAGACGAAGTACTCGAAGAGCACAAAAACTACTCGATAAGGATCTTAATAGTACTTGAAGACTGCTGCATTTGACTATGTAGTGCTCGGGGGCTTGTCGGGGATAGATCCCCAGTACCCGCAAGGAAGGAAGAAGATAGACTCCTACTAGGATTCCACCGCAATCCTACTAGGGTATAACATGTAATCCTACTAAGACTCCTTGTAACCGACTAGTAATCCTGCCCCCCTGCAGTATATAAAGGAGAGTAGGGGTACCTAGATGGGCAGAGCTCAGAACCACCATCAGTAGCCAACAACTAGGCTACTCAACACCCAAGGGCAGGGCGCAATATACAACTCCCCAAACAGGATGTAGGGTATTACGCTACTCTGGCGGCCCGAACCTGTATAAATCCGTATCTTGTGTCCTTACTTTTACCTTCAAGTTCCAGGTCTGGTGATTCCCCACCAACCAATCTACTACCCCAAGTACTCCCATGGTAGGTTGCCGGTATAAAATACCGACAGCACCCCCACATGGGACCCCACGTCTGGCCTAATCTCCATGTGGGTTTTAGGCTACGCCCCTGCCTTTCTTCCGCACGCCAAGCACAAGGACATTTCCAATCAAAGAGCCAACTAACCTACTGGGTAAAATCACTTGACCAACCGTTAAAACAATGAACTGTCCATAACCAGATTAAACTTCATAGATAGAACTACCATCTCTAGCTTCTGTCTACATCATCAAAAGTCTAATCTATTTTCCTTGATCAACATGGATGACAATTTTTGCCTTAAGTGGTTAAGTAACAAAATTTACTTTATGGGAAATCCTAGCATTACTAAGCATAGGATGGTTACTAATTATTTGAACAGGTGGCAAAGAAATCCTACAAACAAGGTGGGATCATGCATAAGAGTAGGTTGCAATCAACTCCTAGACTTATGCATAAATAAAGAAATAACCAATAATTGGACCCATGAATAATAATTTCTGAAATTAGATAGGCATAGATGCACTTGGGCTTGCCTTGATTCACATAAAAATTAGTTTCCTCTAAAGATCCTTCAACATAAGGGACCAATTCAACAACCTCCTCAAATTTCTAAGGTTCTTCTGAGAATTCCAAGAAATCCAATTCCGAGGCTTCGGTTTCTACGATATGATGCATGCCAAAGCTAGATATGCAAAACTTTTTGAAATAAAGACTATACAACTTATCTTCATGATAAAGTTGCAAGCCAACACTAATCTACCCATAAAAGGTTAACCCACAATTTAATTTCTTTAACTACCTAACTTAAGTCTTTTCTTTTATTTAGAAAATTTCTAATTTGAAAAACTTAATTCCTATGGATTAATAAGTATTTGTGAATAATAAAACATTATCCAAAATTTTATACATTTCATAAAGATTAAGTATTTATTTAAGTAACCAAAGGCATTAAATAAATAATTAATTTTTATTACCTTATCCTAGGGTTTAAGAATTTTTAATGCGTAAAAAAATAAAATACACCTAATGAAATTGATTTCACTAACTTTGGATAATTCTATAAATTATAAAGAATTAAATATGCAAAAAGAATTTAAATCTATTTTCTAAAACTATAAATCAATTTTCTCCTGAAAACCCCCTTTTGGAACCTTTCCTACTCACCCCCGCCCTAACTCCTCTCTCTGACACGTGGGCCCGGTCAATAGACCACCCTCCCGGCCTTGACCACGGGTCTGCTGGTGGGTATCCGTGGTGGTTCGTGCCGGCGAGGCCTCCGGCGAAGGGAACACCACGACTCGACTCGAGTTAACTCAGCGCACCTACTGACTGTACTCTAGTGGTGGTTGGGTGGACGGCGATGACGAACGGCGGAAGGCAGCGGCAGTGCGGGCGGCGCTAGGCCTACTGATGGCGCAAAGCTCGCCGATGGCGAACTAACAACCTCAAGCGGTTGTAGAGGCTTCACTAGGACCTAAACTATGCGGCGCACTGCCAAACCAAAGCCTACCATGGCTGAAGCAAGGAGCTCCATGACCGAGGAGGCGGCGACCTTAACAGAACAGAGCAGCGGGCGACACTGAAGAAGATGATGGTGGACAAAAGCTTTGGTGGATGCGGTTGGACGACGTCTGTTGGGATGGGTTCAGGGACTTAGGGTGGTGGTTCTGGTGGAGGGGAATGGCTGGTGGTGGTGAGACGGCAGCTGAGCAAACCGGTGATCGGGAGCGGTGAAAAGCAGAGTGACGCGGTGAATGGATAACTCCAACCGGTGCGAGCGATAAATATATGAATTTTTCACCGCCCTTGCGACGGACACATCCTGCCTACTTGCTTGGTTCGTGTCGCTTGCCTGCGCCGACGCGTGGCATGGCAGCACCGCTCTTGCCATCAGCGGCAAGCAGCTATGTGGCAGCAGCTCGGCTCTACTCTCCCCATTTCTTTCCCCAATTCTGCCCGAAAGTCCACCCAATCTTGCGCCTGATTTCCAATTCAAGCTCCACGATTTCCTTTAAGCAAAGTTGTAGAGGATCCTCAGGTATACATTCTATAGATTTGCAATGATGTCTAGAGATCACTCAATCACCTTGAATTGCAGCCTCCAAATCGAGCTACGGTTCGGTCTGTCAGTGAGGGATATGGTGTGGCGGAACCGCCCAACTTAAGCTGGTTTAAGTGCGCCTAATCGCTGTCGGAGCAGCAATTATCCGAAACGCACCTAAAACAGCATAAGTCCGGTAGTCCGTCGAGTGTCCCTAGGACTCCTCGAAAGATCCACGGCGTGTTTCATCACCATACATCAGGATAATATCCGCGATGGGATAATATCAACAAACATTACATTTTTACATACATAATTAAGAGGTACGAGTTATTACAAGACTTCAAGTTGAAACAAACTTAGTGATGCATAGTTAGACAAGCTCTAAGATTAAACATAAATAGTTTAGGAGAAGATGCGTCGATAACGGTTTTCTAGAGTATTGAGAGACTTAGGTCAATACTCTAGGTCTTCGGGGTCTCCTCCTCGACAGCTTCTTGGGTAGCTTCTGAAAGATAACCACAAGGGGAAAACCCTGAGTACGGGGTACTCAGCAAGTCTTACCCGACTAACCAATATAATAGTTTTTCTTTGGAATGCATGTCAGCCTTTAGGTGTGCTTGGTTGACACAATTTTTGCCGAAAAGCTTACTACGAGTGAGGCCTTAGTTTTGTCTTTTAGTTTAGTTAAGTTGTTACCTAACCATTCTAGATGATAACAGAAGTAAAAGCAATCACAGCTGTTGATTCATACTGTACTTGGCAACAGAAAATTTTATATCACATGAGTTCATGCTACGAAGCTCAACAGTGATCAAGTACATTCATAACCGAGAATTGCGGCGATCCGGATCAATTTACATCCTGCAGGAGAGCACCCCGATCACCAGCATCATACGACTGTCCAGGTCGTACTAACAACCTCTCGATTAGTAAAGTCAATGATTAGGAATACAACTACCCGGACCCAGGGATGCACCCCCACATGGGACCCCACGTCTGGCCTGATCCCCATGTGAGTTTCAGGCTACACCCCTGCCAATCTCCAGCACGTCAAATGCGGGTACGAAGCATTCCTGATCATAGAATTTACTAATCTACTGGGCTTTACTGGTCCCATACCCAGTAAGTGATCAGATGTTATCACTTGATCAGCAGTTAAGACACGGATCGGTCCTCAAGCAGATTAATAAGCAGACAGAACTACATCTCTAGCTTCTGTCTGGTTCTATACTCCAAACTATCTTTCATAAACAGCATGTATGATTAAGAGTTTTCCCTAAGGTTGGTAAACCAAGCATGTAAGCGAGTAAGCAATTCTAGACTTGGGTAGTTTCTAGGATTTGAACAAGTGGCAAAGATGTCCTTAAATCAAGGCATGATCATACACAAGAATAGGTTTCATCCAACTCCTAGACTTAGTGCATACAATAACCAATTAACCTATAACTAGCCACATGAAATAACGACTCCAAAATAGATAGGTATAAATGCACCGGGGCTTGCCTTGATCGTTAAAAAGATTAGTAGACGCCGACGGATTTGCTTCACAGGGAACGAATTCAAACACCTCGCCGGACTCCAAGGGTCCTTCTGAAAATTCCCAGTAATCCTCTTCTGGTGCTTCTGGATCTACGGCGCAATATATGCAGGGTTTAGAATGCAAACTTTTTAAATAACAGACTATACAACTTTCCTTCATGATAAAGTTGCAAGCCAACAAAGACTATACGACTTATCACGAATAGGTTGTAAGTCAACACACAAAAGAAATCTAAAAAGATTAACCTAGATTTTTATTTTCTTAATTAACCCTTCCTATAGCTTTTTCTTTTATTTTTAGAAAAAGTGGTAATTACTTTCTAACTTGAAAATCTGATTTCCTATAAGTTACGAATTATTTGTGATTAATAAAGTGTTATTCATATTTTATACATTTTATAAATATTAAGTATTTATTTAATTACCTTAAAAGGAAGGCATTAAATAAATACCTAATTTTTATTATTTTCCTAGGGTGTAAAAATTTTAATGCATAAAGGAAAATAAAACAAACCTAACAAAATTGGTTTCACTAATTTTGGACACTCCTACAAATTTCTGTGATTAAAATGGTGTAAAACGAATTTAAACGAATTATTTTGCTAAAGAAATCTAACTTTTCCCGAAAATTCCCCCGGAAAACTTTTGTTACTTACCCCCTCTCTACCCCTTCTCACGAACACCTGGACCCCACGACGCGGACCCACCTCTCCTATTCACTCTACCCGCCGGCCTTACTCCTCTTCCCGACGGGCCCCGTGGGCCGATTTCCTCTCCTCTCTCTCCTGGTAGCCCAGCACCGGCCCACGGCCCCTTTTTCTTTCTCTTTCTTCTCCACGCGACGCCGGCCTGTGTTGCTGCTCTGGGCCTCCGGCCTCTTCTCTTCGGATCACCCGCGCGCGCCACTGGGCCTCAACACGCCGGCCCAAGACGGCCGCACCGCTTCGGCCCTCTTTCTCCCCCATCTCTCTCACTGACACGCGGGCCCGGGTGCACAGCTCCTTCTTCCTCCTCCCGCCAAAAGCGCGACCGGAACAGGGGGCGGCGCGGCTCGCCGGCCGGCGCCCTCCCGGCGGCGGGTCTTGACGACGACACCAACCCTAACCCTACACGACCTCGCGCGCGGCGACAGCTCCCCTGAAGACGACCGGAGCTACCTCCTCCACGGCGACGGGCGGCGACTCCCTCGGCCGGCCGTGGCTACTCGCGACTACGGCACATCCTACTCAAACGACTACCCCGACACCATCCTAGGACCCTAAGGACTCGACTACGACTGCTCAAGAAGGAAGAGAGACAGCGCGAGGGGGTTCTCACCGAGAGCGGGCGGTGCGACGGCGGCGGACAGAAGCAGCGGCGATACAAGGTGTCACGGCGAAGAAGCTGGGCAACAAGTTGGTAGGGCTACTGGTGGGGTGTAGGCGGAGGTGTGGACGGAAGGAATCGACGGGAGCGGCGGTGTGGAGGGGGAATTTTGCTTGGCGGCGGTGTTTGACAGAAGAGGTGCTGGCGGCAGTAAAAAGAACGGCGGTGAACACGGCGGCGCGGGAGCGGTAGTTATTCAAGCATTTACCCCTCGCATGGCTGCCACCGTGGTCTATCCGTAGGCGTATGTGGCGAGGAGGTGGCCTAGCTTAGCTGCGCTGGCGGACGACCGACGACGGCGGCGGCGACACGTTTGATGCTCAGTCACCGCCCGTGATCTTCAGAGCTTCTCCGCGGCTAAATCCCAATCCGACGGTGCTCAGATGCTTTAACCAAAGTGGCAGATAAACTCGAGCTCTTTAACTTTTATTTTGGTTTCGGCTTGAGATAAGCACCGAATTGGCTTGAATTTGGATTTGTTTTTCTCGGGTTCTTTTGAATTTCGACTGAAACCATTCTTCAGTTTCGTCAGACATCGTCAATGTCATAGAGCTCACTTAGCAACTCGATTTCATGCTCAAATTCTTCTGCCCTTAGTCCAACTTCACCTCAGACATACTCTACTATGTCCTAATGTTCCATTTTGCTCATGAACAAGTATATCTTTTGATTTAAATTGCTCTGAATTTGAGCTCCAAGTCGATGCTTTGCTGCCATTCAGACTTAGTGAAAATTCAGAGTTTCAATTAACTTTGTGATTTTGTGCTGACTTTGATTATTGTAGTCCAAGATCCATACTTCAATACAATGTAGCTGTCCTAGTGCACTTGTTGGAAGAATTCTTCAGAAATGAATTTTGAAAATGAACTCTGGAGCTGTTTTCACTGAACCCTATTGTCGGACGAGGAACAGTAAACGGCAAATTTTTCTTTTCTTCTCCTTTTTCTGATGCTTTGTAATATTTGGCACCAATTTAACTCCAAGTTTTTGATTTCTCAATTCCAAATACTCTCATACTTGTATTCCACATATTGTCAAATTTTTCTGAATTTCAAATTTGAATTTCAAATTTCGGTCAAATTTTTGCCGAATTTGATCCTTTTGCCATTTTTCTTTCTTTTTCTTTTGAATTTCCTTCTGAATTTTTCATGGTTACTATATTATTCCAAATGGCATGTATTACAGCCTCTCCCCCTTAACAGAATCTCGTCCCGAGATTCCCGGGGTTAAATCCTTGGTTTTTTTTGGAATGGAAAGGAAACTGCGTCAGGTCATTTAGTTTTTCTTTTTCTGTACAAGGATAGTGGGGGTGGTGGTCCTTGTTCATCTGTCCCTGACGGTTTCAAATAACTCCGGATATTTAGACTCTAGGTCTTCCGCTTTTTCCCAAGTAGCTTCGTCCGGAGTATGATTTTTCCATTGTACTTTATAAAACGTGATACTCCGAGTTCGGGTATCGCGTGTCTTTTGATCCAAAATTTTAATAGGTTTCTCTTCATATGTTAAATCCGATTCGAGCTCAATTTCTGGATCCTCTAAAATTTCTTCTGGGACTCTTAGGCACTTCTTGAGCTGAGATACATGAAATACATCATGTATAGAGGTGAGTTGATCAGGCAATGACAGCTTATATGCCACTGGCCCCTTTCGTTCCAGAATTTCATAAGGACCAATATACCTCGGGGCTAGCTTACCTTTTACTCCAAAGCGTTGTATGCCTTTCATTGGGGATACCTTTAAGTATACAAAATCTCCGGCAGAAAATTCCAAGAACCGTCTTCTTTTGTCGGAATAACTCTTTTGCCGGGATTGAGCTATTTCCAAATGCTTGCGAATTTTCTGGATCTTTTCCTCGGTTTCCATAACCAAGTCCGATCCCAACTGTGTCCTTTCTCCTACTCCTGACCAATTTAGAGGAGTTCGGCATCTTCGACCATACAAGGCTTCGAATGGTGCCATCTTAATACTAGCTTGATAGCTATTATTATAAGAGAACTCGGCTAGGGGCAAACATTCATCCCATAGCTTAGAGAAGGTAAGGACACAGGCTCTTAACATGTCTTCTAAAATTTGATTGACCCTCTCTGTCTGTCCTCCTGTTTGAGGATGATAAGCAGAACTTCTAATGAGAGTAGTACCCATGTCTTTTTGTAATTGTTCCCAGAATCTAGAAACAAACTGGGAACCTCGATCGGAGATAATGGTTTTTGGCACTCCGTGCAAGGATACAATCCGGGTTATATAGAGTTTGGCATATGTCGACACCTGGTATTTAGTCTTAACTGGAATAAAGTGAGCTGATTTAGTAAGGCGGTCAACAATAACCCAAATGGAGTCATACCCCTTTGAAGTGGTAGGTAATCCTATTATGAAATCCATAGAAATATCTTCCCACTTCCAGACAGGAATTTCTGAGGGTTGTAACAGACCCGCCGACTTCTGTAATATGGGTTTAATTCTTTGACAAGTGTCACATTCTGACACATATCTTGCAATTTCCGGTTTCATTTTGGCCCACCAAAACCTTTGCTTTAAATCTTGGTACATTTTATTGGTTCCGGGATGAATGGAGAATTTGGATGAATGCGCTTCTTCTAAGATTAATCTTCTTAGATTCTCATCTTCTGGAACTACTATCCTGTTCTTGAAATATAGCCCTCTGTCTTCTTCTTGATTAAGTTCAGGAATCTTCCCCTCGGCTTTTTGCTGATAAAGTGCTTTAATCCATGGGTCTTCTTTTTGGGCCGTTATGATTCTTTCTTTTAGGGTATCTTGAATCATAACATTCTGGAGGGTGCCTTGTTTTACTATTTCCAAACTTAAGCCTTCCATTTCTTCGCATAGGGTCTTCAGGTTAGACCGGACGGTAGCACAATGGCATTGGGCCTTTCTGCTCAAGGCATCGGCCACCACATTAGCTTTACCAGGATGGTAATGAATCTCTAGTTTATAATCTTTAATCAGTTCTAGCCACCGTCTTTGCCTCATATTCAAGTCCATCTGGGTGAAGATATATTTCAAGCTCTTGTGGTCAGTAAAGATACGACATTCACTACCTAAAAGATAGTGTCGCCATATCTTTAGTGCATGCACTACGGCAGCAAGTTCTAAGTCATGAGTAGGGTAATGTTCTTCATGACGCTTTAACTGACGAGAAGCATAAGCAATAACCCTGCCTTCTTGCATTAGAACACACCCGATGCCTGTTCCCAAGGCATCGCAGTATACATCAAAGGGTTTTTCTATGTCAGGTTGAGCCAGCACTGGGGCTGTAGTCAGTAATTTCTTCAAGATTTGAAATGATTCTTCACACTCAGGTTTCCATCCAAACTTTGTATCCTTCTTTAATAACTCGGTAATTGGCTTAGAAACTTTAGAGAAATTGGGAATGAATCTACGGTAATAACCAGCCATTCCCAAGAAACTTCTTACTTCATGAACAGAAGTTGGTGATTTCCAATCCAATATATCCTTGACTTTTCCGGGATCTACTTCAATTCCTTTTTCGGATAGTATATGCCCAAGGAATGGAACTTTCTTTAACCAAAATTCACACTTACTAAATTTGGCATATAGCTGGTGTTCTCGAAGTCTATTTAGAACAATGCGCAAATGTTGCGCATGTTCCTCTTCATTTTTAGAAAAGACAAGGATATCGTCTATAAAGACAACCACAAATTTGTCCAGTTCCGGCATGAATACTGAATTCATGAGATACATAAAATGCGCTGGGGCATTTGTCAATCCGAAAGACATAACCAAATACTCATATAATCCATATCGGGTGGAAAAGGCTGTTTTTGGTATGTCCTCGGGTTTTATCTTAATCTGGTGGTACCCTGACCGAAGGTCGATTTTTGAAAAGACCTTAGCTCCAGACAACTGGTCGAACAACAAGTCAATCCGTGGCAGCGGATACTTGTTTTTGATGGTTACCGCATTCAAGGGACGGTAATCCACACATAGCCTTAAGGTACCATCCTTCTTTTTAACAAAGAGAGCTGGGCAACCCCACGGTGAAGTACTGGGTCGGACAAAACCCCTATCCAACAATTCTTGGAGTTGTGTTTTTAATTCTGCTAACTCCTTAGGTGGCATTCGATACGGTCTTCTAGAGATAGGGGCGGTGCCGGGTTCTAATTCAATAGTGAATTCTACCACTCTGTCAGGCGGTAGCCCAGGCAAATCTTCTGGAAATACATCTAAGAATTCATTGACAACAGGAATAGATTCTAGAGTCACTGCTCTAGTCTTTTTGACCATTTGGTCTAAACAGGGTTGAACGGGTAATTGGAGTTCAAAAGAGTGGCCTTGGTCATCTTTCAGGTTAACAACCCGTGTAACCACATTAATTTGAACTTCGTGTGCTTTCATCCAATTCACCCCCAAAATAATATCTATTCCTTGATCTTCCAGAATTAAGGGATAAGCTCCCACTTTATTTCCTTCTAGATTTAAAATCACACTGCGAGCTACTTGATTGGTATACTGCGTAGCACCAGTAGCTTGAATAGCATATTTGACATCTAAAGTATGAACTTCTAGTTGATGTTGTGTGACAAACTCTTTACTTATAAAAGTATGTGATGCACCGGAATCAAACAAGACCATAGCAGGATAATTGTTCACAAGGTACGTACCTGCTAGGATTGGTTCTCCTTCTGGAATTTCTTCTACAGTCATATAGTGAGCTTGGCCCGTCTTGGTGTTGACAAACTTGCGACGGACGAACTTTTGTCCAGAGCCTTGGCCCGAGGTCTGAGCTTTTAAGTTCGCGTTTCCCCCAATTTTGGGAAAACGATAGTCTCGGGCGAAATGTCCTGGCTTCCCACAGTTGAAACAAACCTGTGGGGTTCCGGAAGGAGTAGGGTTACGAAACCCAAAAGATGGTGCAGTTCCAGGACGAGGGGCAATATTGGGAGTTCTGGCATTCCAGGACTGAAAAGGTCGTTGCTGGAATGAAGGACGATACATGGGTCGGGGAGGACCTCTATATACCATCCTCATCCTTTGTGGAGCATTTCCAAAATTTCCAGAAGGAACAGCCTTCCTCTTTAATGCTTCTTCTTTCTTTAATGTTTCATCCAATGCTTTCATCTTTTCTTCTGCGGTAATGGCTGTGCTTACCGCGGAACTGTAATCAGCGAACGCGCAGGTGGATAATTTTTCCTGCATTCTTGTATTAAGCCCCCGGAGATAACAATCTCTCTTTCTGGTTTCAGTATTAACATGCTCTGGGGCATATTGAGCTAAGTGGTCAAACTCATTAGTATATGCTAGAATGCTGCGAGTTCCTTGCTGCAGTCCCAAGAACTGTTCTAACTTCATCCTCATGACGCCCTCGGGTATAAACTGCGCCCGAAAGGCTTCCTTAAAGTCTTCCCATGTGACTTCCCTTCCCACTAGCTGCCTAGCCAGATGACTGGTCCACCAAGTTGCTGCGGGACCTTGAAGCTGAAGCCCCGCAAACTCGGCCTTCTGAACGGCAGTACATTGGGGGATTACTCGAAATTTCTGCTCCATGGCCTGAAGCCACTCATTAGCTTCCAAAGGATGCTCAGCTTTTAAGAAAACCGGGGGACGTGTTTCCAGAAATTGGGTGTAAAACACCCCCTGCTCCTGCTCTCTCCTATGTCCACCGTTGCCGGTGTTCTGTACTATCATTTGGAGTAAGCGGGCTTGCTCTGCCCCGGAATTCATTAAACTGGCTATTGCGTCAGCCAATGTAGGTGCTCTAGGTAAATCCTCTTCCTGTCCTTCGGAGCCTGAAGCTCGGGGTTCTCTAGGATCCGTCATGCTGCCAAGAGTAACAAGATATTAATATCTACTGTGCATTTTTATCAACAACTTTTGGCATACTGATATATCACACATCACAGCATGCTCACATACAAACCATACTTATGTACATATTTATTTATATTACATGCCTAGGAGTTAATATTTACAAAACCCCTTGGTGCCACTTGTCCATCACTCATATCTTACAAGAATATGTTACAACATGTTCCAACCAAGTTCACGTCAACCGTCATAAGGAAAGATGCCCAGTTCTTCGGCATTTAAGCCCAGTCGTGCCATGGCTTCTTGCAGGACGTCTTGGTCCACGGTCATCAGAGTTTGCCCTGGGGGAGCAACAGGTGGAGCTTGATTGACAGAATTCTCGCTTCCGGATTCCGGTCCATAATCACTCCAAGTGCGAGAAGTATCAGAGGTGCTGATTCCAGAATCTCCTTCCATCTCTTCTGGTTCCTCTTCTTCTTCGCCTTCCTGTTCTTCTTCTCCCCACTGCTGCATGGGACCATAGCCCTGAGGATCTAGTCCATCGGCATTGGCATTGGCCCACGCAAACTGTTGATGGCCCGCAGGGACTTCGCCCTGATCATCTTCCATATCCACATCAAAGCCTTCTAGATTCTCGTGAGCATGTAAATCTATTTCAGGATCGGCCGGTGGCACTGGATCTTCCTCCATTTCTATCACAGGTACTAGCTGATCTGCTTCCTCCGGGTTTTGTGGTTGAGGCTCTTCTGGTGGGGGAGGTGGTGGAACATTGATCATATTTTGCGCCGGTGCTTGAGCTTGCATTTCTTCTAGGGCTAGACGAAGTGACAGAATCTCGTCTAGCTGCTGAAATCTCTCCGCCTTCAGCCTATGGACATTGGATTCAGCTTCTTCTCTTGCTCTATCCGCCATGCTTCGACTTGCTTCGATGAATCCTTGCAGTGCCCGAAGTTTCTCTTCATAATCTTCAATTCGCCTGGACTGCTCTCGCATTGCCTTCTCCATCTCGTGCTCCCTTGCCATTGCTGCCTTCTTGTACATTTCCTTGTCATAACGGGCACCCATTGCTTCCATCCTAGTATCTTCATTCTTTTGTCTCTGATTATAATACTCCCGGATACAAGCTTGATGTAGATTGTACATAGCGGTCATGTAGTCAGAAGCAGCAGCTACCAACACATCGTGCTCCACACGAGATGTGTTCTTCAAGGCTTTGATCCTCCGCTTCCATACCCCGTCATCTTGATGCTTGATTGGATAGAATCGAGCAGAGCTCGACCCTATTTCTACCTTATGATTCTCACACAGCTCAGTAAGAGCTGTCATGGCTGCCCTTTCTATAGTATCATGGAATTCAAAACCCGATTCCATTACTTCCTCCAGGCGCCAATTAGGACGGGTATCATCATCTGGAATATGCACATACACTGTGCAATATTGCTTATGTCCAGTATCTTCCTTCCTCCAATAATACTCTGGGGGACTATGGAAACCCAACTCTTGTAGTGTCTTCCAGAGTAACTGCACGAACCCTGGTTTATCCAGATAACGACCACGAGTCCACCCATCCCTATCCGTGTAACCTTCTTCGAACATCCTATAAAAAGAAACGAGATCAGGTCTAGCGGCACTCACCAAACCCAAAAGTTTTTAAACATGCAATGCAATTATGATGCAACGATTCCTACGTACTTTCAGACTCATATACACACTCGTAGAAAAAAATTGGTGGCATCGTAATCTCTCCCTAATAAACTATCGAATACTAGCGACACGCAGCAAACAGTTAGCATCTGCAAAACAATCAACCGGTTAACACTACTGCCACCTGTGACTCTTGTTTTTATTATTTTAAAATAGAGTCTCAGTATTTGAAAAGTAATATTTGGTGATTATCCCAACCTACGGCTCTGATACCAGTTGTGGCGGAACCGCCCAACTTAAGCTGGTTTAAGTGCGCCTAATCGCTGTCGGAGCAGCAATTATCCAAAACGCACCTAAAACAGCATAAGTCCGGTAGTCCGTCGAGTGTCCCTAGGACTCCTCGAAAGATCCACGGCGTGTTTCATCACAATACATCAGGATAATATCCGCGATGGGATAATATCAACAAACATTACATTTTTACATACATAATTAAGAGGTACGAGTTATTACAAGACTTCAAGTTGAAACAAACTTAGTGATGCATAGTTAGACAAGCTCTAAGATTAAACATAAATAGTTTAGGAGAAGATGCGTCGATAACGGTTTTCTAGAGTATTGAGAGACTTAGGTCAATACTCTAGGTCTTCGGGGTCTCCTCCTCGACAGCTTCTTGGGTAGCTTCTGAAAGATAACCACAAGGGGAAAACCCTGAGTACGGGGTACTCAGCAAGTCTTACCCGACTAACCAATATAATAGTTTTTCTTTGGAATGCATGTCAGCCTTTAGGTGTGCTTGGTTGACACAATTTTTGCCGAAAAGCTTACTACGAGTGAGGCCTTAGTTTTGTCTTTTAGTTTAGTTAAGTTGTTACCTAACCATTCTAGATGATAACAGAAGTAAAAGCAATCACAGCTGTTGATTCATACAGTACTTGGCAACAGAAAATTTTATATCACATGAGTTCATGCTACGAAGCTCAACAGTGATCAAGTGCATTCATAACCGAGAATTGCGGCGATCCGGATCAATTTACATCCTGCAGGAGAGCACCCCGATCACCAGCATCATACGACTGTCCAGGTCGTACTAACAACCTCTCGATTAGTAAAGTCAATGATTAGGAATACAGCTACCCGGACCCAGGGATGCACCCCCACATGGGACCCCACGTCTGGCCTGATCCCCATGTGAGTTTCAGGCTACACCCCTGCCAATCTCCAGCACGTCAAATGCGGGTACGAAGCATTCCTGATCATAGAATTTACTAATCTACTGGGCTTTACTGGTCCCATACCCAGTAAGTGATCAGATGTTATCACTTGATCAGCAGTTAAGACACGGATCGGTCCTCAAGCAGATTAATAAGCAGACAGAACTACATCTCTAGCTTCTGTCTGGTTCTATACTCCAAACTATCTTTCATAAACAGCATGTATGATTAAGAGTTTTCCCTAAGGTTGGTAAACCAAGCATGTAAGCGAGTAAGCAATTCTAGACTTGGGTAGTTTCTAGGATTTGAACAAGTGGCAAAGATGTCCTTAAATCAAGGCATGATCATACACAAGAATAGGTTTCATCCAACTCCTAGACTTAGTGCATACAATAACCAATTAACCTATAACTAGCCACATGAAATAACGACTCCAAAATAGATAGGTATAAATGCACCGGGGCTTGCCTTGATCGTTAAAAAGATTAGTAGACGCCGACGGATTTGCTTCACAGGGAACGAATTCAAACACCTCGCCGGACTCCAAGGGTCCTTCTGAAAATTCCCAGTAATCCTCTTCTGGTGCTTCTGGATCTACGGCGCAATATATGCAGGGTTTAGAATGCAAACTTTTTAAATAACAGACTATACAACTTTCCTTCATGATAAAGTTGCAAGCCAACAAAGACTATACGACTTATCACGAATAGGTTGTAAGTCAACACACAAAAGAAATCTAAAAAGATTAACCTAGATTTTTATTTTCTTAATTAACCCTTCCTATAGCTTTTTCTTTTATTTTTAGAAAAAGTGGTAATTACTTTCTAACTTGAAAATCTGATTTCCTATAAGTTACGAATTATTTGTGATTAATAAAGTGTTATTCATATTTTATACATTTTATAAATATTAAGTATTTATTTAATTACCTTAAAAGGAAGGCATTAAATAAATACCTAATTTTTATTATTTTCCTAGGGTGTAAAAATTTTAATGCATAAAGGAAAATAAAACAAACCTAACAAAATTGGTTTCACTAATTTTGGACACTCCTACAAATTTCTGTGATTAAAATGGTGTAAAACGAATTTAAACGAATTATTTTGCTAAAGAAATCTAACTTTTCCCGAAAATTCCCCCGGAAAACTTTTGTTACTTACCCCCTCTCTACCCCTTCTCACGAACACCTGGACCCCACGACGCGGACCCACCTCTCCTATTCACTCTACCCGCCGGCCTTACTCCTCTTCCCGACGGGCCCCGTGGGCCGATTTCCTCTCCTCTCTCTCCTGGTAGCCCAGCACCGGCCCACGGCCCCTTTTTCTTTCTCTTTCTTCTCCACGCGACGCCGGCCTGTGTTGCTGCTCTGGGCCTCCGGCCTCTTCTCTTCGGATCACCCGCGCGCGCCACTGGGCCTCAACACGCCGGCCCAAGACGGCCGCACCGCTTCGGCCCTCTTTCTCCCCCATCTCTCTCACTGACACGCGGGCCCGGGTGCACAGCTCCTTCTTCCTCCTCCCGCCAAAAGCGCGACCGGAACAGGGGGCGGCGCGGCTCGCCGGCCGGCGCCCTCCCGGCGGCGGGTCTTGACGACGACACCAACCCTAACCCTACACGACCTCGCGCGCGGCGACAGCTCCCCTGAAGACGACCGGAGCTACCTCCTCCACGGCGACGGGCGGCGACTCCCTCGGCCGGCCGTGGCTACTCGCGACTACGGCACATCCTACTCAAACGACTACCCCGACACCATCCTAGGACCCTAAGGACTCGACTACGACTGCTCAAGAAGGAAGAGAGACAGCGCGAGGGGGTTCTCACCGAGAGCGGGCGGTGCGACGGCGGCGGACAGAAGCAGCGGCGATACAAGGTGTCACGGCGAAGAAGCTGGGCAACAAGTTGGTAGGGCTACTGGTGGGGTGTAGGCGGAGGTGTGGACGGAAGGAATCGACGGGAGCGGCGGTGTGGAGGGGGAATTTTGCTTGGCGGCGGTGTTTGACAGAAGAGGTGCTGGCGGCAGTAAAAAGAACGGCGGTGAAAACGGCGGCGCGGGAGCGGTAGTTATTCAAGCATTTACCCCTCGCATGGCTGCCACCGTGGTCTACCCGTAGGCGTATGTGGCGAGGAGGTGGCCTAGCTTAGCTGCGCTGGCGGACGACCGACGACGGCGGCGGCGACACGTTTGATGCTCAGTCACCGCCCGTGATCTTCAGAGCTTCTCCGCGGCTAAATCCCAATCCGACGGTGCTCAGATGCTTTAACCAAAGTGGCAGATAAACTCGAGCTCTTTAACTTTTATTTTGGTTTCGGCTTGAGATAAGCACCGAATTGGCTTGAATTTGGATTTGTTTTTCTCAGGTTCTTTTGAATTTCGACTGAAACCATTCTTCAGTTTCGTCAGACATCGTCAATGTCATAGAGCTCACTTAGCAACTCGATTTCATGCTCAAATTCTTCTGCCCTTAGTCCAACTTCACCTCAGACATACTCTACTATGTCCTAATGTTCCATTTTGCTCATGAACAAGTATATCTTTTGATTTAAATTGCTCTGAATTTGAGCTCCAAGTCGATGCTTTGCTGCCATTCAGACTTAGTGAAAATTCAGAGTTTCAATTAACTTTGTGATTTTGTGCTGACTTTGAGCTCGAGTTTGACTTCCTTCCCTTTACTGTTCCTGGCCAATAACTCATGATTATTGTAGTCCAAGATCCATACTTCAATACAATGTAGCTGTCCTAGTGCACTTGTTGGAAGAATTCTTCAGAAATGAATTTTGAAAATGAACTCTGGAGCTGTTTTCACTGAACCCTATTGTCGGACGAGGAACAGTAAACGGCAAATTTTTCTTTTCTTCTCCTTTTTCTGATGCTTTGTAATATTTGGCACCAATTTAACTCCAAGTTTTTGATTTCTCAATTCCAAATACTCTCATACTTGTATTCCACATATTGTCAAATTTTTCTGAATTTCAAATTTGAATTTCAAATTTCGGTCAAATTTTTGCCGAATTTGATCCTTTTGCCATTTTTCTTTCTTTTTCTTTTGAATTTCCTTCTGAATTTTTCATGGTTACTATATTATTCCAAATGGCATGTATTACAGCCTCTCCCCCTTAACAGAATCTCGTCCCGAGATTCCCGGGGTTAAATCCTTGGTTTTTTTTGGAATGGAAAGGAAACTGCGTCAGGTCATTTAGTTTTTCTTTTTCTGTACAAGGATAGTGGGGGTGGTGGTCCTTGTTCATCTGTCCCTGACGGTTTCAAATAACTCCGGATATTTAGACTCTAGGTCTTCCGCTTTTTCCCAAGTAGCTTCGTCCGGAGTATGATTTTTCCATTGTACTTTATAAAACGTGATACTCCGAGTTCGGGTATCGCGTGTCTTTTGATCCAAAATTTTAATAGGTTTCTCTTCATATGTTAAATCCGATTCGAGCTCAATTTCTGGATCCTCTAAAATTTCTTCTGGGACTCTTAGGCACTTCTTGAGCTGAGATACATGAAATACATCATGTATAGAGGTGAGTTGATCAGGCAATGACAGCTTATATGCCACTGGCCCCTTTCGTTCCAGAATTTCATAAGGACCAATATACCTCGGGGCTAGCTTACCTTTTACTCCAAAGCGTTGTATGCCTTTCATTGGGGATACCTTTAAGTATACAAAATCTCCGGCAGAAAATTCCAAGAACCGTCTTCTTTTGTCGGAATAACTCTTTTGCCGGGATTGAGCTATTTCCAAATGCTTGAGAATTTTCTGGATCTTTTCCTCGGTTTCCATAACCAAGTCCGATCCCAACTGTGTCCTTTCTCCTACTCCTGACCAATTTAGAGGAGTTCGGCATCTTCGACCATACAAGGCTTCGAATGGTGCCATCTTAATACTAGCTTGATAGCTATTATTATAAGAGAACTCGGCTAGGGGCAAACATTCATCCCATAGCTTAGAGAAGGTAAGGACACAGGCTCTTAACATGTCTTCTAAAATTTGATTGACCCTCTCTGTCTGTCCTCCTGTTTGAGGATGATAAGCAGAACTTCTAATGAGAGTAGTACCCATGTCTTTTTGTAATTGTTCCCAGAATCTAGAAACAAACTGGGAACCTCGATCGGAGATAATGGTTTTTGGCACTCCGTGCAAGGATACAATCCGGGTTATATAGAGTTTGGCATATGTCGACACCTGGTATTTAGTCTTAACTGGAATAAAGTGAGCTGATTTAGTAAGGCGGTCAACAATAACCCAAATGGAGTCATACCCCTTTGAAGTGGTAGGTAATCCTATTATGAAATCCATAGAAATATCTTCCCACTTCCAGACAGGAATTTCTGAGGGTTGTAACAGACCCGCCGACTTCTGTAATATGGGTTTAATTCTTTGACAAGTGTCACATTCTGACACATATCTTGCAATTTCCGGTTTCATTTTGGCCCACCAAAACCTTTGCTTTAAATCTTGGTACATTTTATTGGTTCCGGGATGAATGGAGAATTTGGATGAATGCGCTTCTTCTAAGATTAATCTTCTTAGATTCTCATCTTCTGGAACTACTATCCTGTTCTTGAAATATAGCCCTCTGTCTTCTTCTTGATTAAGTTCAGGAATCTTCCCCTCGGCTTTTTGCTGATAAAGTGCTTTAATCCATGGGTCTTCTTTTTGGGCCGTTATGATTCTTTCTTTTAGGGTATCTTGAATCATAACATTCTGGAGGGTGCCTTGTTTTACTATTTCCAAACTTAAGCCTTCCATTTCTTCGCATAGGGTCTTCAGGTTAGACCGGACGGTAGCACAATGGCATTGGGCCTTTCTGCTCAAGGCATCGGCCACCACATTAGCTTTACCAGGATGGTAATGAATCTCTAGTTTATAATCTTTAATCAGTTCTAGCCACCGTCTTTGCCTCATATTCAAGTCCATCTGGGTGAAGATATATTTCAAGCTCTTGTGGTCAGTAAAGATACGACATTCACTACCTAAAAGATAGTGTCGCCATATCTTTAGTGCATGCACTACGGCAGCAAGTTCTAAGTCATGAGTAGGGTAATGTTCTTCATGACGCTTTAACTGACGAGAAGCATAAGCAATAACCCTGCCTTCTTGCATTAGAACACACCCGATGCCTGTTCCCGAGGCATCGCAGTATACATCAAAGGGTTTTTCTATGTCAGGTTGAGCCAGCACTGGGGCTGTAGTCAGTAATTTCTTCAAGATTTGAAATGATTCTTCACACTCAGGTTTCCATCCAAACTTTGTATCCTTCTTTAATAACTCGGTAATTGGCTTAGAAACTTTAGAGAAATTGGGAATGAATCTACGGTAATAACCAGCCATTCCCAAGAAACTTCTTACTTCATGAACAGAAGTTGGTGATTTCCAATCCAATATATCCTTGACTTTTCCAGGATCTACTTCAATTCCTTTTTCGGATAGTATATGCCCAAGGAATGGAACTTTCTTTAACCAAAATTCACACTTACTAAATTTGGCATATAGCTGGTGTTCCCGGAGTCTATTTAGAACAATGCGCAAATGTTGCGCATGTTCCTCTTCATTTTTAGAAAAGACAAGGATATCGTCTATAAAGACAACCACAAATTTGTCCAGTTCCGGCATGAATACTGAATTCATGAGATACATAAAATGCGCTGGGGCATTTGTCAATCCGAAAGACATAACCAAATACTCATATAATCCATATCGGGTGGAAAAGGCTGTTTTTGGTATGTCCTCGGGTTTTATCTTAATCTGGTGGTACCCTGACCGAAGGTCGATTTTTGAAAAGACCTTAGCTCCAGACAACTGGTCGAACAACAAGTCAGTCCGTGGCAGCGGATACTTGTTTTTGATGGTTACCGCATTCAAGGGACGGTAATCCACACATAGCCTTAAGGTACCATCCTTCTTTTTAACAAAGAGAGCTGGGCAACCCCACGGTGAAGTACTGGGTCGGACAAAACCCTTATCCAACAATTCTTGGAGTTGTGTTTTTAATTCTGCTAACTCCTTAGGTGGCATTCGATACGGTCTTCTAGAGATAGGGGCGGTGCCGGGTTCTAATTCAATAGTGAATTCTACCGCTCTGTCAGGCGGTAGCCCAGGCAAATCTTCTGGAAATACATCTAAGAATTCATTGACAACAGGAATAGATTCTAGAGTCACTGCTCTAGTCTTTTTGACCATTTGGTCTAAACAGGGTTGAACGGGTAATTGGAGTTCAAAAGAGTGGCCTTGGTCATCTTTCAGGTTAACAACCCGTGTAACCACATTAATTTGAACTTCGTGTGCTTTCATCCAATTCACCCCCAAAATAATATCTATTCCTTGATCTTCCAGAATTAAGGGATAAGCTCCCACTTTATTTCCTTCTAGATTTAAAATCACACTGCGAGCTACTTGATTGGTATACTGCGTAGCACCAGTAGCTTGAATAGCATATTTGACATCTAAAGTATGAACTTCTAGTTGATGTTGTGTGACAAACTCTTTACTTATAAAAGTATGTGATGCACCGGAATCAAACAAGACCATAGCAGGATAATTGTTCACAAGGTACGTACCTGCTAGGATTGGTTCTCCTTCTGGAATTTCTTCTACAGTCATATAGTGAGCTTGGCCCGTCTTGGTGTTGACAAACTTGCGACGGACGAACTTTTGTCCAGAGCCTTGGCCCGAGGTCTGAGCTTTTAAGTTCGCGTTTCCCCCAATTTTGGGAAAACGACAGTCTCGGGCGAAATGTCCTGGCTTCCCACAGTTGAAACAAACCTGTGGGGTTCCGGAAGGAGTAGGGTTACGAAACCCAAAAGATGGTGCAGTTCCAGGACGAGGGGCAATATTGGGAGTTCTGGCATTCCAGGACTGAAAAGGTCGTTGCTGGAATGAAGGACGATACATGGGTCGGGGAGGACCTCTATATACCATCCTCATCCTTTGTGGAGCATTTCCAAAATTTCCAGAAGGAACAGCCTTCCTCTTTAATGCTTCTTCTTTCTTTAATGTTTCATCCAATGCTTTCATCTTTTCTTCTGCGGTAATGGCTGTGCTTACCGCGGAACTGTAATCAGCGAACGCGCAGGTGGATAATTTTTCCTGCATTCTTGTATTAAGCCCCCGGAGATAACAATCTCTCTTTCTGGTTTCAGTATTAACATGCTCTGGGGCATATTGAGCTAAGTGGTCAAACTCATTAGTATATGCTAGAATGCTGCGAGTTCCTTGCTGCAGTCCCAAGAACTGTTCTAACTTCATCCTCATGACGCCCTCGGGTATAAACTGCGCCCGAAAGGCTTCCTTAAAGTCTTCCCATGTGACTTCCCTTCCCACTAGCTGCCTAGCCAGATGACTGGTCCACCAAGTTGCTGCGGGACCTTGAAGCTGAAGCCCCGCAAACTCGGCCTTCTGAACGGCAGTACATTGGGAGATTACTCGAAATTTCTGCTCCATGGCCTGAAGCCACTCATTAGCTTCCAAAGGATGCTCAGCTTTTAAGAAAACCGGGGGACGTGTTTCCAGAAATTGGGTGTAAAACACCCCCTGCTCCTGCTCTCTCCTATGTCCACCGTTGCCGGTGTTCTGTACTATCATTTGGAGTAAGCGGGCTTGCTCTGCCCCGGAATTCATTAAACTGGCTATTGCGTCAGCCAATGTAGGTGCTCTAGGTAAATCCTCTTCCTGTCCTCCGGAGCCTGAAGCTCGGGGTTCTCTAGGATCCGTCATGCTGCCAAGAGTAACAAGATATTAATATCTACTGTGCATTTTTATCAACAACTTTTGGCATACTGATATATCACACATCACAGCATGCTCACATACAAACCATACTTATGTACATATTTATTTATATTACATGCCTAGGAGTTAATATTTACAAAACCCCTTGGTGCCACTTGTCCATCACTCATATCTTACAAGAATATGTTACAACATGTTCCAACCAAGTTCACGTCAACCGTCATAAGGAAAGATGCCCAGTTCTTCGGCATTTAAGCCCAGTCGTGCCATGGCTTCTTGCAGGACGTCTTGGTCCACGGTCATCAGAGTTTGCCCTGGGGGAGCAACAGGTGGAGCTTGATTGACAGAATTCTCGCTTCCGGATTCCGGTCCATAATCACTCCAAGTGCGAGAAGTATCAGAGGTGCTGATTCCAGAATCTCCTTCCATCTCTTCTGGTTCCTCTTCTTCTTCGCCTTCCTGTTCTTCTTCTCCCCACTGCTGCATGGGACCATAGCCCTGAGGATCTAGTCCATCGGCATTGGCATTGGCCCACGCAAACTGTTGATGGCCCGCAGGGACTTCGCCCTGATCATCTTCCATATCCACATCAAAGCCTTCTAGATTCTCGTGAGCATGTAAATCTATTTCAGGATCGGCCGGTGGCACTGGATCTTCCTCCATTTCTATCACAGGTACTAGCTGATCTGCTTCCTCCGGGTTTTGTGGTTGAGGCTCTTCTGGTGGGGGAGGTGGTGGAACATTGATCATATTTTGCGCCGGTGCTTGAGCTTGCATTTCTTCTAGGGCTAGACGAAGTGACAGAATCTCGTCCAGCTGCTGAAATCTCTCCGCCTCCAGCCTATGGACATTGGATTCAGCTTCTTCTCTTGCTCTATCCGCCATGCTTCGACTTGCTTCGATGAATCCTTGCAGTGCCCGAAGTTTCTCTCCATAATCTTCAATTCGCCTGGACTGCTCTCGCATTGCCTTCTCCATCTCGTGCTCCCTTGCCATTGCTGCCTTCTTGTACATTTCCTTGTCATACCGGGCACCCATTGCTTCCATCCTAGTATCTTCATTCTTTTGTCTCTGATTATAATACTCCCAGATACAAGCTTGATGTAGATTGTACATAGCGGTCATGTAGTCAGAAGCAGCAGCTACCAACACATCGTGCTCCACACGAGATGTGTTCTTCAAGGCTTTGATCCTCCGCTTCCATACCCCGTCATCTTGATGCTTGATTGGATAGAATCGAGCAGAGCTCGACCCTATTTCTACCTTATGATTCTCACACAGCTCAGTAAGAGCTGTCATGGCTGCCCTTTCTATAGTATCATGGAATTCAAAACCCGATTCCATTACTTCCTCCAGGCGCCAATTAGGACGGGTATCATCATCTGGAATATGCACATACACTGTGCAATATTGCTTATGTCCAGTATCTTCCTTCCTCCAATAATACTCTGGGGGACTATGGAAACCCAACTCTTGTAGTGTCTTCCAGAGTAACTGCACGAACCCTGGTTTATCCAGATAACGACCACGAGTCCACCCATCCCTATCCGTGTAACCTTCTTCGAACATCCTATAAAAAGAAACGAGATCAGGTCTAGCGGCACTCACCAAACCCAAAAGTTTTTAAACATGCAATGCAATTATGATGCAACGATTCCTACGTACTTTCAGACTCATATACACACTCGTAGAAAAAAATTGGTGGCATCGTAATCTCTCCCTAATAAACTATCGAATACTAGCGACACGCAGCAAACAGTTAGCATCTGCAAAACAATCAACCGGTTAACACTACTGCCACCTGTGACTCTTGTTTTTATTATTTTAAAATAGAGTCTCAGTATTTGAAAAGTAATATTTGGTGATTATCCCAACCTACGGCTCTGATACCAGTTGTGGCGGAACCGCCCAACTTAAGCTGGTTTAAGTGCGCCTAATCGCTGTCGGAGCAGCAATTATCCAAAACGCACCTAAAACAGCATAAGTCCGGTAGTCCGTCGAGTGTCCCTAGGACTCCTCGAAAGATCCACGGCGTGTTTCATCACAATACATCAGGATAATATCCGCGATGGGATAATATCAACAAACATTACATTTTTACATACATAATTAAGAGGTACGAGTTATTACAAGACTTCAAGTTGAAACAAACTTAGTGATGCATAGTTAGACAAGCTCTAAGATTAAACATAAATAGTTTAGGAGAAGATGCGTCGATAACGGTTTTCTAGAGTATTGAGAGACTTAGGTCAATACTCTAGGTCTTCGGGGTCTCCTCCTCGACAGCTTCTTGGGTAGCTTCTGAAAGATAACCACAAGGGGAAAACCCTGAGTACGGGGTACTCAGCAAGTCTTACCCGACTAACCAATATAATAGTTTTTCTTTGGAATGCATGTCAGCCTTTAGGTGTGCTTGGTTGACACAATTTTTGCCGAAAAGCTTACTACGAGTGAGGCCTTAGTTTTGTCTTTTAGTTTAGTTAAGTTGTTACCTAACCATTCTAGATGATAACAGAAGTAAAAGCAATCACAGCTGTTGATTCATACAGTACTTGGCAACAGAAAATTTTATATCACATGAGTTCATGCTACGAAGCTCAACAGTGATCAAGTGCATTCATAACCGAGAATTGCGGCGATCCGGATCAATTTACATCCTGCAGGAGAGCACCCCGATCACCAGCATCATACGACTGTCCAGGTCGTACTAACAACCTCTCGATTAGTAAAGTCAATGATTAGGAATACAGCTACCCGGACCCAGGGATGCACCCCCACATGGGACCCCACGTCTGGCCTGATCCCCATGTGAGTTTCAGGCTACACCCCTGCCAATCTCCAGCACGTCAAATGCGGGTACGAAGCATTCCTGATCATAGAATTTACTAATCTACTGGGCTTTACTGGTCCCATACCCAGTAAGTGATCAGATGTTATCACTTGATCAGCAGTTAAGACACGGATCGGTCCTCAAGCAGATTAATAAGCAGACAGAACTACATCTCTAGCTTCTGTCTGGTTCTATACTCCAAACTATCTTTCATAAACAGCATGTATGATTAAGAGTTTTCCCTAAGGTTGGTAAACCAAGCATGTAAGTGAGTAAGCAATTCTAGACTTGGGTAGTTTCTAGGATTTGAACAAGTGGCAAAGATGTCCTTAAATCAAGGCATGATCATACACAAGAATAGGTTTCATCCAACTCCTAGACTTAGTGCATACAATAACCAATTAACCTATAACTAGCCACATGAAATAACGACTCCAAAATAGATAGGTATAAATGCACCGGGGCTTGCCTTGATCGTTAAAAAGATTAGTAGACGCCGACGGATTTGCTTCACAGGGAACGAATTCAAACACCTCGCCGGACTCCAAGGGTCCTTCTGAAAATTCCCAGTAATCCTCTTCTGGTGCTTCTGGATCTACGGCGCAATATATGCAGGGGTTAGAATGCAAACTTTTTAAATAATAGACTATACAACTTTCCTTCATGATAAAGTTGCAAGCCAACAAAGACTATACGACTTATCACGAATAGGTTGTAAGTCAAGACACAAAAGAAATCTAAAAAGATTAACCTAGATTTTTATTTTCTTAATTAACCCTTCCTATAGCTTTTTCTTTTATTTTTAGAAAAATTGGTAATTACTTTCTAACTTGAAAATCTGATTTCCTATAAGTTACGAATTATTTGTGATTAATAAAGTGTTATTCATATTTTATACATTTTATAAATATTAAGTATTTATTTAATTACCTTAAAAGGAAGGCATTAAATAAATACCTAAATTTTTATTATTTTCCTAGGGTGTAAAAATTTTAATGCATAAAGGAAAATAAAACAAACCTAACAAAATTGGTTTCACTAATTTTGGACACTCCTACAAATTTCTGTGATTAAAATGGTGTAAAACGAATTTAAACGAATTATTTTGCTAAAGAAATCTAACTTTTTCCGAAAATTCCCCCGGAAAACTTTTCTTACTTACCCCCTCTCTACCCCTTCTCACGAACACCTGGACCCCACGACGCGGACCCACCTCTCCTATTCACTCTACCCGCCGGCCTTACTCCTCTTCCCGACGGGCCCCGTGGGCCGATTTCCTCTCCTCTCTCTCCTGGTAGCCCAGCACCGGCCCACGGCCCCTTTTTCTTTCTCTTTCTTCTCCACGCGACGCCGGCCTGTGTTGCTGCTCTGGGCCTCCGGCCTCTTCTCTTCGGATCACCCGCGCGCGCCACTGGGCCTCAACACGCCGGCCCAAGACGGCCGCACCGCTTCGGCCCTCTTTCTCCCCCATCTCTCTCACTGACGCGCGGGCCCGGGTGCACAGCTCCTTCTTCCTCCTCCCGCCAAAAGCGCGACCGGAACAGGGGGCGGCGCGGCTCGCCGGCCGGCGCCCTCCCGGCGGCGGGTCTTGACGACGACACCAACCCTAACCCTACACGACCTCGCGCGCGGCGACAACTCCCCTGAAGACGACTGGAGCTACCTCCTCCACGGCGACGGGCGGCGACTCCCTCGGCCGGCCGTGGCTACTCGCGACTACGGCACATCCTACTCAAACGACTACCCCGACACCATCCTAGGACCCTAAGGACTCGACTACGACTGCTCAAGAAGGAAGAGAGACAGCGCGAGGGGGTTCTCACCGAGAGCGGGCGGTGCGACGGTGGCGGACAGAAGCAGCGGCGATACAAGGTGTCACGGCGAAGAAGCTGGGCAACAAGTTGGTAGGGCTACTGGTGGGGTGTAGGCGGAGGTGTGGACGGAAGGAATCGACGGGAGCGGCGGTGTGGAGGGGGAATTTTGCTTGGCGGCGGTGTTTGACAGAAGAGGTGCTGGCGGCAGTAAAAAGAACGGCGGTGAAAACGGCGGCGCGGGAGCAGTAGTTATTCAAGCATTTACCCCTCGCATGGCTGCCACCGTGGTCTACCCGTAGGCGTATGTGGCGAGGAGGTGGCCTAGCTTAGCTGCGCTGGCGGACGACCGACGACGGCGGCGGCGACACGTTTGATGCTCAGTCACCGCCCGTGATCTTCAGAGCTTCTCCGCGGCTAAATCCCAATCCGACGGTGCTCAGATGCTTTAACCAAAGTGGCAGATAAACTCGAGCTCTTTAACTTTTATTTTGGTTTCGGCTTGAGATAAGCACCGAATTGGCTTGAATTTGGATTTGTTTTTCTCGGGTTCTTTTGAATTTCGACTGAAACCATTCTTCAGTTTCGTCAGACATCGTCAATGTCATAGAGCTCACTTAGCAACTCGATTTCATGCTCAAATTCTTCTGCCCTTAGTCCAACTTCACCTCAGACATACTCTACTATGTCCTAATGTTCCATTTTGCTCATGAACAAGTATATCTTTTGATTTAAATTGCTCTGAATTTGAGCTCCAAGTCGATGCTTTGCTGCCATTCAGACTTAGTGAAAATTCAGAGTTTCAATTAACTTTGTGATTTTGTGCTGACTTTGAGCTCGAGTTTGACTTCCTTCCCTTTACTGTTCCTGGCCAATAACTCATGATTATTGTAGTCCAAGATCCATACTTCAATACAATGTAGCTGTCCTAGTGCACTTGTTGGAAGAATTCTTCAGAAATGAATTTTGAAAATGAACTCTGGAGCTGTTTTCACTGAACCCTATTGTCGGACGAGGAACAGTAAACGGCAAATTTTTCTTTTCTTCTCCTTTTTCTGATGCTTTGTAATATTTGGCACCAATTTAACTCCAAGTTTTTGATTTCTCAATTCCAAATACTCTCATACTTGTATTCCACATATTGTCAAATTTTTCTGAATTTCAAATTTGAATTTCAAATTTCGGTCAAATTTTTGCCGAATTTGATCCTTTTGCCATTTTTCTTTCTTTTTCTTTTGAATTTCCTTCTGAATTTTTCATGGTTACTATATTATTTTAAATGGCATGTATTACATATGGGTACCCTATAAGTCCCCACCGACCATGGTACTGGCCGTTCCGGACAAGTGGGCCCGCCCGACCAGGGCTTGCGGACCGAGGACATAAAGATACTTGGAGTACATGCCAAGGAGGCCACGCGATTCAAATCAGCCCGGATATTGCGGGATACATATTGTAATCCGACTGAAATTACCTTCCATGTGACAACCGAGTAGATTAGATTCAAACTGACTTGTAATCCTAGGTCATCAGCCTATATAAGGTGGCCAAGGACGCCTCCCGAGGACAACCTAACACATCAACTCTCAAGCAATACAAACCACCAGCATACAGGACATAGGGTATTACTCTTCGGAGGCCCGAACCTGTCTAAAACTCTTGTGTCCCTCGTGTTCTCATGATCACCTTCGAGTTCTTGGTTTCACAATCCCCTCCACCTACAAATCAACCACTTGGGTAACCCCCTGGTAGACTGCCGGGCTACTAAATCCTACAGCCCGACGCCACCTCCTCCCCGATGCCCCGCTGCCCCTCCTCCTGTGCGCTGCAGCTTCTCCCTGAGGCCGCGTTGCCGCTTCGTGATGCCGCACCACCGCTCCTCCCCAATCACCGCCTCCTCCTCAACCGCCGGCATGGCACCACCTCCCCTAGCGCCGCCTCTCCTCCCTGAGGCACCGCTCGTTCCCAAGCCCGCACCGCCACCGGTCCTCCCCGAGGCTGCCGCGCCACCACCAGTCCTCCACGAGGCTGCCACGCCTCTTCCTCTCCCGAGCCCGAGCAGCTATTTTTTTATTTTTTCATGCAAATATAATTACTAGATTGCAAATTATTGTAGAAAATAAAATGTAATAATAAATTTGGTGTATAAATATCTATGGATTGCAATTTTCATGAATAATAAATATGTATAAATTGTGAAAGGAAAAGTTTGGTGTACAAAAATTTACTGACATGCATAAGTTCAGGAATAATTAATATGTACAAATTGTGATAGGAAAAGTTTGGTGTACAAATATTTATTGATATGCATAAATTCATGAATAATAAATATGTGTAAATTGTGATAGGAAAAGTTTGGTGTACTAGTATTTATTGATATGTATAAATTCATGAATAATAAATATATATAAATTGTGATAGAAAAGTTTGGTGTACAAATATTTATTGATATGCATAAATTCATGAATAATAAATATTTATAAATTGTGGTAGGAAAGTTTGGTGTACTAATATTTATTGATATGTACAAATCCATAAATAATTTTTAATTGCAAGTATTACAATTTTGCATATTAAGAGCGATGGACAATAATGAGAACAATGTTGAATCCTCCAAGGAGGATTCAGATTCTAACGATGATTGTGGATCGTATTCTACTCCACCTGAGTACGAACAAAGCCCACCTAGGTCTCGCAGCCATCCAGATGAAGATGACCCTGAATACGATCCAACCGAAGATCATCAAGTACCTGCATGCACATTCATATGCTAGCTAGTGATGTTTGTTGTTCACATGAAGATGATAAACTCCAAAAATTATTTTCTGTATAGAACAATGACCAATCCTCAGTGCATTCCCCGCCGTGGTGTCGTAGAACATTTACACTGCATGAAGAGGAGGTAGCTACCTCTACACCACAAACTTCGGCTACTACTGCTTCTAGTAGTAATCCAGAAAGGAAACATGGGCAACAAAGCCGAAACCAGATCCCTGAAAAAGGTAGTCTCGTAATAGAAGAGCTTGGTGCCAAAGGTGAGCCCATATTACCTGAGGGGATATCTACTACGTTTCGGAACATATGTGGAGCTATTGTCAGGGATAAATTGCAGAATTGGATCACGACTAGTAATTGGAAGAAGGTGCCAACCACTACAAAGGATGTATTGTGGGCCACAGTGAAAGGAAGGTTCACTTTTCCTGAAGGTCAAGAGAAATTCACAAGAAACATTGCCGAGGGCCTCCTTGGGAGATGTTTCAGGAATTGGAGGTCTACTTTTAATAAAGAATATGTACAGAAAGGCAAGAATGCTAGGGATGACTTCGGTAAGATTCCTCTAGAAATGTGGGAAGAGTTCAAACAACAGAAGAACATGTGAAGGCTATGAAAGCCACTGAGAACCCTCATCACTTCGGTTCGGGAGGGTACGCTGCTAAGATTGCTAAATGGAGGAGAGAGGAAGAAGAACGGAGGAGAGCCGGATTACTGGATATGTTTGCAGGCTTGGATGAGCGCAGTAGGAATTGGTACTAGCTTGAATTCCGACTATAACACAACGGCAAGGTTAAATTCAAACACCCCTCAACAGAGCTAATTTACGAGAGGTTGGAATAGCATGCCGAGGCACAAAAGAAGGGTCTTTTCAGGCCCGACAGGGAGAAAGATCAGCTAACAACCATGATCGGAACTGTGGAGCACTCTGGGTATGTTCGAGCGATGTCATCAACATTGCCCTGGGGTAAAGCATTCCCCAACAACCAAGCAAGGTACAGGAAGCGCGACCGTTATAAAAAAAACCTTGAAGAGAAGATGAGAGAAATCACCAAGCAACAGTTCTTAGAGTTCTTGGCGAACCATGCGATGAGCCAAACGATGGTTGACCCGACAGTATTCGATGGTCAACGGCAGGTAGAACAAACCATGCTACTTGCCGGACAGGATTCGTTGCTCCGAGTAGTGCTAGCTCCATTGCAAATGTGAGGTATCCCATTGATGACATACAAGTGGATACACCATGCAGGTTGGTTATACCTTATGGAAGGAAACAAAATAGGTTGGTTATACTAGCACAGCAGTAACGGGTCATGTGTTCCCAAAGGCACCCCTGCCAGAATATGCTTGGGTGCAAGTTGTTACGGTGTTGGATGAGTCGTACGAGATAGACATCCCTACTAATGAGGGGATTGAAGTTCTTGGTGATACGATGAACCAATACATACTGTGGCATCGCCGAGATATCATTTTGAATGCATCGCCAGAAACCTCACGGCCGAGCCAAGAACTACCCCTTCCAGATTCAAATGTTGACACAGAGCAGCCGACGCTATCCCATGTGTAGGGAGCTAACAATGAGGATGAGCAGCCAATGTTATCACCTATCCTAGAAGCTCTCAACGAGGACGATCAGACATCAACACTAGAAGGCGATAAACGGGTAGATGATTTAGAAGTTAATGATCCAACATCGCCTTCGCCGGCATCTCCACCTCCCAAGAGGCTAGCGGTACCTCGTATGGTCAGCACATATGAAAAGGCTCCACTAGCAGACATTGACAACTTTTTAAACGTATTGAAGAAAAAGGCTTCATCTTCCAGTGAAAAATTTGTAACTCGCAGCGCCTCTTGGTAAAAGGAAATGGATCAAAACCTCAGTTTCTTTGCGTTAGATTGTGTCCCAAAGGATTACGAGCATGGCAAACTATTCTTGTATTGGTGGGATCTGTTGGAGGCCCCATGGGAACTGAATAAGCTGCATGGATGGATCATGAATGCAATGAAGCAAGACATTCAAGCAATCACCGCGCATGTCCCAACTAAGGTTTTCCTTGGTGTTCTCCCATACTAGATTGTGATCAATTTCGAGGATTTGCACAGACTTTACCGTCGACAACACCTCGACATGAATCTCATTTCCGTATGGTGCTTCTAAGTCCACATGTACCGCATACACAAGTTTTAAATACATACGTATTTTATTTCAAGTACCTAAGGAACCTATTCTGAAGGATGCAATGGAGGAAGGAAGAATTGATGCACGGCAGATTCAAGGTAGTGTACCTTGACCCAGTATGAATAAACAAGCAAGAGCACTAGCTCAAAATGATGGGAACAGTCAAAGCACAAATAGAAGCAGCAGAGACACAAGCGGAGAAAGCTATGAAAAAAAACCCACAGAGAAGAAATGCACAAAGTGTCCGTATACATTGCAAAAGTAATGACGAAAAAGCCTGACAAGGATTATATCATGGCTCCTTACGATTTTGAATAAGCTAGTTTTACTTACTATATATATATACTAGGTGCTATTTAATGCCATCTTTAATATAAATTATTTTAATATAATGCAGAGACCACTGGATTTGCATCATTATTTTACCCAAGCTAGGAGAAGCAGTGGTCCTCGACTCAGCCTGCTATCATAGAGATAGGTACAAGAATTTCATAGGTATTATACAAAAGTATGATATTACTTGGCAGTACTTAAATACATGTTGACATTCTATGCATCTAAGTTGTATTACTAACTCTTGTCTTTATATCCTCAAATTACGTACAAGCTTTACGTACTAAAAGGCGGGGTCCACAATCCTAAAAGGATGAAAGCAATGAAAATAATGTATCATAGATTCGTAAGAACATAAAAAACTTGGTTTTTTCATATAATGTAGACTTGTCATTAATAACAACTTATCATTTTTCTATTTGTTTGTAGTGCCACAAGCAACCTCCCGGCTCTATGCTATGTGGATATTACGTGTGCGAGTTCATCAGAAATAATAGGAGGTATCGGATGAACCTGAAGACATAAGTCTCTTATACACTGCCATGTACTAACTTCCTAATGGTAATACATCCTAATCTTCATTTACTGTATATTTGCAGATGCCTACCATCAATAGTAACTAAGCAAGATCAAAGACAAACAAATCGACAACATTTGTATGGACATGGCGAGGTTCATCCTATGCGAGATTTGTCATGAGGATGGAGCATTCTTTGATAAAGATGGCGTGTTGATGGCAGACGAATCCACAAATCTTCATAGATGGGCGTAGTAGTTTTAATATTAGCGTAACAAAGAACAGCCTCTATTCCAACTGTTGGATTTTTAATAATGTGAATTATATATTATGTATGATACAGTTTTTAATAATGTGAATTAGTTATTATTCAATTTTATTGTCATGTGATTGGAGATACATATTTCAATTTGATGGCTAAAAACTGGCAGGAAATAAAATAATAAATAATTCACGGGAAATATATATTGAATGGCAAAATACATATTCTTGGCGGGCGGCATAAGCACCCGCCAACACAGAAATCATCTGTGCTGGCAGGTGATGTAACCACACCACCAGCACAGAAAGCATTTGTGCTGGCAAGTGGCTAACGTCGCCCGCAGCAGAGAGCGGTATGTGCTGGTGGGCGAGCATCCGCTAGCACAGATGGCATTTGTGCTGGCTCAAGGTTGCTGGAGCACAAACCTGTTCTAGCTGCCAGCACAAAGTTTTTCTAGTGTAGTGCTTCACGCTTACACGAGGAGTTGATATGGATACACTAGGTTTTTCTAGTGTAGTGCTTCACGCTTACACGAGGAGTTGATATGGATACACTAGAGACTGTGAATTGAGCGTAGCACAGCTGGTAAGGTTTCTTGTGGTGGAACCTGCCCACCAGGATTTGGGTCCTCGACTCGGCACTGGTGCTCACATTTTCCTGGATTTTCAGGATATACTCGGCACTATTCTTTCAGTGGTAGGCGATGCGTCCATTGATAGCAAAGCGTCAGTGGTGACTTCGTCGATCTAAGGATCTACCAGCTTAGTCTCTCGGAAGTACTCATAAGGGTAGGGTTGTGTGCGTCTATTTGTAGGGTTGAATGGGTATACGTTTGTGAGTGTTTGCGTCTGTTCGGTGCTTCAAACAAAGATATAAATACCTACGGAGTTCTTTTACGGTGCACAATACTAGGCTATACTAGTTTTCGAAAAGGACTAGTATAAAAATATCTAACTGCCAAGATTAATTGTATACTACTAAAACCTTCACTTGTGGTATGGGTAATATACATGAGTACTATAGGTATAATGGAACACAAATGACATCACTATAATTTTATTTTTGACACTAGCATAAAGTTTAAAAGATCATTCCATTTGAAATATCACTTTTTACAATGTAATAATTACTAAACTATCCATAATAATGAACAGTTAAATCTTGTGTACCGTAAAAGAACTTATATCTGCATGCTTTTTGTTAGTTGAGGCCCGGGTTAATCTTAAATCATCATCGTTAGTCGAGGTCTCGGGGGTTAATTTTAAATCATCATCGTTAGTCGAGATCTCGGGGAAAATTCACCAATAGCGAATCCTACCACTACGGTGGTGCATAAACCATAAAAGGAAAAGTAGCATGGAGTTCCCAAGATCATAATTAAGTGATCATAAACTAAAAAACAATTCCGACCCTAAAAAATAATTCTAAACATGGAATAGTATTTGAGCGTACTACTTAAGCTAATTGCAACAAGGGGACCAAATCAAATTCATTCCCCTATTTTTGATGGTCTGAAAGAGCACGCTTCATAATTCTCTTACCATGTCCTTCAAGCCCACCACAACTATCAATCAATCAAATAAAACATGAGTGCATTTAAACAAAGCATGAGTACACGTGCATACTGTTGGGGATCTGGATCAATTTGATCGTCACCCTCGCGCGTCGCTGCTTAGGAATGGAATCGTATTAGAGTCCAATGGATTGAACGTTACCTTCGTCCGTCCTCGAACGTCATTCATTTGCTAATCACCTTCGACAGGGCACCAGCAAAGTACAGAGTATTTGTTTCTGTGTGATTGCAGGTGACCGGATTCAATAGGATGGAGTGAAGGTACTTGGCGAACCCGAAGGGAAGACGCGAAGGTCTCGGGCACCTTCGCAATCAAGAATCCAAGACTTACACAAGATCGTTCGGGCGAAGGTGCAGAGGAACGGACCCTGGAGGCGTGTATCGCGTGACTCATTTGGGTTGTACAGATTGGATTAGGACTCTCTCTTTACCAAAATATACAGCATATTCCTAGAATATAGTGGTTGTATGATGGTAAATTCAGTACATAAAAGTCGGTTGGACTTCCTATAAAAGGGAGGCACCCTTACTGTAAAGGGTTCACATTTTTGGAGAAATACAAGCCCCAAGAAAATTTTATTTCCCATTTGTGTGTACTTTCTTAGTGAAGAGCTTGCTCTAAACTAACACATACGATTTGTAGTCAGAAACCATGCAACACGTTCTATTCTACAGCAATTATCCATTTCTAATGAATCCAATCTAGACCTGCCACTGGGTATCCATATCTTCTTCTCAAATCCACACCCACTTCAAATGGGGAGAGTATGGGTAGAAAATTATATACCCATTAGAAATGGGGAGGGTACAATTAATCAATTGGATATGTATATATATGTAGCACAGAGTTAATTATCTATTAGATATGGGTGGGATTGCGGAGGGTAAGGAGTGGATAATAATTATTTTGATTTGGGTGTGAAGAGTAGGTTTGCCCATACCCTCCCCGGTGGCAGAACTAATCCAATGTACTAACCTTTCTCTTTTTGCCCCCATCTAGCTTGCCTCATCAGTTTGGTCTTGACGGTGGTGCTCTCTTTTGGCTCCCTGTCCCTCTATGATCCCTTCTCGACCAATCCTGTGCCCACGGTCACTGTGCCAGTCTAGAACGCTGTGGGGATAGGAGAGTAAATGGGCCAATATACGCTTCAAGATGCAGCCGGCCAAACCACTGGTGGCCGAGCCCAATTCAGCGCACAACTATCTGACGCGGCGCTGCGACAGCTTCATCTGCGATGCATCTGGCACCCAGGCTTTGCGTCGATGCGATGCCACGGCCGGGCCAGGGTGCACACCGGCGGGCAGGTCTGGCGGCCACCAGACCTAGCCATAGTGGTGGATCCGCCCCTATCTCGGGGTAACCTCGAATCATCATCAACTTAATTTTTACTTAATATTTACTTAAATTATAGGTTATTATGACTTTTCAAAATTAATAGATTTTGTAATGAATCTATGTCGATATATTGAATATATTATAAATTTAAAAATACCAAAATGACTTATGGGATGGGGCTGAAACTGATCAACCGTGCATCTACGTGTGTTTTACGCGGACTACTTGATTGATGAAACGTATTTTTGCATTTTTGTAATATAAATCAGCATCAACGGGCGTGCATGTACGTACGCTCGACCCCGACTTGACGCCAAAGCATTCAGCTAGACGTACTCTCAAGCGGGTGGAAATTAAACGCCTCGTCGTACAAAAAGTCTTATTCGACCAAGCTTTGGTTATGCCAACATTATTGTCATGTTGTGTACACAGTCAGCCACGTGGGAACGTACGCCGCGCGTGGTCGCAGCCAGCTGATCTCGGCAGCTGGCTGGTCCAGTCACCGATCGAGATGGTGATCACCCACCTGCTGATCGATCAGGTGGCCATATTATCAGGCTACTACAGTAGCTAACTAGATGGACACGGGCGTGGCTCGTGGTCACGTTACCTGCTGCAAGCCAGGACGAGGGGGTCGCCATTATTATTTGCTTCTTCAAAAAAAACAAGGCCTGCTATACGTCGCCATCGCTGGCTGCCTGCCTGCCATCCGGGGCAGGCGCACCGCCCCATGCATTTCCAGTTGATAATCCTTGGGTCACATTGCATGAAGTAAAATAAAATGATTGCACATATATAGCTTTGGGAGAACCGGCCAGGTTCTCATACAAAATTAAAGGCCGACGAGCCTATGTGCTGGTTGGGAAAACACGCAAAATTTTCAGGATTTCTGGGACTAAAGTTAATCAGCAGATGGACAGAGCTCCTTACCTTAATTTAAGCTTGGTGACAACGAGGATGCATGTATTGTGGTATTGTGCCTGATTAATCTGTTCAGTGTCAGAGTGATGTTTGTTCAGCTTTAACGCAAGACTAATATATATGGTATGCGCATATCAACAGGTTCAGCAACACCAATATGTTACTGTTAGATATAATAAATGTTTTTTTCCATGCCAGGACATTGCCACCTTCTATACATGGCCCACGCCTAATGGTCGAATGCTACGGAACAATATATAGACCATGCTTGCCTAAATGCTTCATGTGAATTGGTTGGCACCCGGAGAAGTTTGTGGCCTGATGCGGGCCACCATGACCAACCTCTGGTCTTGGTTACCCAGCTTGCAGTGAAGAGTGCTTCTGTTCGAGGCTACCCTCACCCGTTGTCAGCCTAGCTCCTTGCTATGAGTTGGGCTACAAAAGGTGCTTGTCGTTTGCATGTGAAGGGGATGTATTCGTGCCGCGCACCGGTGTTCCTCGGTGCAAAACTGGCAAGCAAGAGTGCTCCATGGTGGTTCGATCCTATGTGTGCTGCGATTGTAATCCTTTGTGACTCTATAATCTTTGTTCTCAAATTGTACCTTGATCACCGTCCTAGCTGATGAGGGAGGTTGCTTGATCTTGTAACCCCAATTTGAAGAAATGAAATAGTTTAGGTGGGCCTTCTTAGCCCCCCATTAGCTCTTCAAAAAAAAGTTGCAATATCTTAATTTTTTCACCATGTTCATATACACCCTTATTGAGCATCAGAGCACTTCAGCTCAGAAATCACACACAACAATCACTTTTACTCCGACATGTTTCACACTCATGAATGTCTTTAGTTTGACCAGGACTAATGTACAGATGTAATTAAAGGAAATAGGATTTTAATTGCGCCCATCTGCCTGTGTTGTATTCTAACTTGCATGAGGTTCATGCATATTTGAATAAGGCCATTGAAAATGACGTTCCTTGAGCTTGACAACTAAACAATAGTACATACTACATACATTTCACAATCACTCTGGAATTATTCACTTTGCTCGCCAGTGATATCGATGCAGGCTATTAACTAAGGTGGTGATAATGTGATGTATATGTTACAAGTTGCATGAGGTTCGCATGCACTTTATTTATAGTCTATCGAATACCATGTTCCTTGATCCTTCAGCTTGACAATTACAGTAAAGCAATTGATTGTCCAACATTTCACACTCTTTCGTTTGATTAGTACCAGTTACTATAGTAGGAAAAGAACTACTACGTGTTCCGCCAACTAGTGTTTTATGTTATATCATTACATTATCGCATATCTGGTGGAGCAAATATACATCATGATCCTTTGGCTTGACAGTTAGATAGCAGCACAGTAAGATATTTCTTATTTACTAATATTATGTTAGTTTCATAGGCACTGACAGGGATTTCAGGAAAAGGAATGTTCACCGCCAATGGCTATCATGTCAAGAATAAGGGTGTGAATTAATGAAGCTAACCCAAGGTCTAATCACGGGTAGAAAACTCAGTATTAGTTCCGGTTAGTAGGGTGAAAATCTTCCGAAAATCAATTCGGGATAACGCGATCGAGACAAAGGGGTACCTTTTGTCCTGGGTCCCTAAATCGGGACAAAAGACTTCCTTTAGTCCCGGTTGGGGACAGGACCCCTTTTATCCCGGTTAGTAATACCAACCGGGATAAATGGTTTGGCAAAAAAATGCAAAAAAAAAAAATTAAATCCCTGAGGGATCCTAGGGAGGCCCGTCGCAAGTCACAAGTCACACGATTTTCACGCGAAATATGCGTGTGCGCGGTCCGTGGGATTCGAACCCTCAACCTCAAGCCTCACGTGTAGTTTCCTTGCCATCCCACCTAAACACCACATCTAACTATATAGAGGATGCAATCCTTTTGTACTAAATCTTGGGAACCCTTTTATCCCGGTTGGTATTACAAACCGAGATAAAAAGTTTTGACAGATTTAGTTCTTTTTTACCACCCGTGGAGGACTCTTTTATCCCGGTTGGTATTACAAACCGGGATAAAAAGGGTTCAAGGGCTTTAATTCTTTTTTGCCACTCGTGGGGGACCCTTTTATCCCGGTTAGTATTTCCAACCGGGATAAAAGACCTCATTTTATCCCGGTTGATGTCGTGAACTTTAGTCCCAGGTGATAACACCAACTGGGATTAAAATGGTGACCTTTAGTCCCGGTTGGTCTTACCACCCGGGAGTAAAAGGTCCCTCACGAGTAGCTGATTTTTTCACCTAGGACTAAAGTGTCCCCTACGGGTGGCTGATTTTTGACCCGGGACTAGGGGGGTCTTTAGTCCCGATTGATATTTGACCCGGGACTAAAGCACCTTTTGTCCCGGGCCAACTTTAAATCAGTACAAAAAGGGGCGTATGGAAGGTGAGTTCTCCACTGGTGAATGTTTCTTTTTTATGCTCAATGGCTCTTATTGTACTGTTGTAATAAACTTTGATTCTGATCACATATGGCAGCACCTATTATCTCTAATCAAACAGCATTACGTTTGTTAGAATAGTTAAATGGTTTGTTTGGTTGCAAATAAACAATCAGCACACGAGGATCACAAGGACATAAGAAATATAAAACTATCCCACCCCGACCCCAGAAATCATTGCAGCGAGCTGTAAAGGATATGATGCAAGAAAGGATTGGTCAAAACTCAGAAATGATAAATTAATGAAGCTCTAAGCGAGAGAGAATCGCAAGGACATCGATTGCCCAGATTTGATGATCGAGATATATATATATAAACAAGGGCAACTTCTTTCGGTCTGGATTTCTTTTTTGTTTTATGCCCATTTCGGTTGGTCCATTGTAAGATATCATTAATTATGACAAGGGCTTCTAAACTCTTAGATGCACATCTTTTACTCTCTCAATATGAAATAAGTGTCAATTCAGAATGAGTCCAGTAGTAAAACACAAATAACATTGACCACAAATATACACCAAGGTATTTAAATGTGTCACATTGAAACAATATTACTAGGCCTATACTTCCATACTACCATGATTATGTTTTAAAAGAAAATAGATACGTGCAAATTGTGTATTTGAGGTTATGTCGTCGATGTCCAAAGAGTGAGAACATATCACAGTGTTATTGTGTTCCAACATTTGGTTGCCCCCATATAATTCATAAAAGATTTCATAAAAATATAGATTGATAGAGCATATTACCATCTACCATCACGATTCAAAATTATATTAACCTTACACAAAACGTGTTAAAGGAGGAAGGAAAATCAGCCAAACTCACATTTTTAATAATGGTATATGGTAGCATATGCTCAATCCATCCATATTTTTGTTGGAATATTATGCACTTTTAGATGTTTAACCATGGATTCGTAGCATAGTAACACCATGGCACATAGTAGTAGCCTTGAATATGTTATCTTACAGTACCAAGTAGCAAAATTTAGAGGGAGAGAAAAACCGTAACATGACCTCATAATTTTTTTAATCCTGACAACTAGCTCCCTAACTTGTGTATATATTATGTACATGTAAACGAGATTCCGACGCTTGCGTTTGTTTGAATTGCAAGAGGCATATGGATTTGTCTATACATGTATTTGACAGCTGATGGCACGGCACGCACAAACATTAATTAAACTAATAATAGGGTTTTCATCATCCATTGGAAAACTATGCGTGTTGTATTAACATATATTATTTTTTTCTATTCTTTTATGACTATGATTAACTCTACTATAGCTAATCACCATGATTACATAAAGCATGCTATGTAGTCAAACCTTGCATTAGACTGAGGAGCAAGTATATTCATGCTAGTAGAAAGCATAAAATGAGGCATCGAGTCGTTAACGGGTCGGATGACATGCATGAAGAACATTGCTCACACAATATATATTAGATCATCACCTCCAAGTACATACCATCGACGATCTATAACTAGCTTCTGAACTCCGCCATGGCACAACAGCGCAGAGAAGGCCATGTCGGCTAGGGTTTGGCCTAAGCCATGTCCTACACAACTCTGAAGAGACTTGCAGCGGCCCACAACTCCCTATGATGTATCATAGTTTGTCCCTATGTTTCGTCGAGTTCTGGTGGATGGATTGCACATGCTAATAGAGAATGGGGCTATTTATAGCCTAGGGGTACTGTGGGACAAAAGGCACGTCGAACAGCGCAAAGAATGGCCAAGGTTGATTGGCCTAGGTGGGTCTAGGCCGATCGGCACAGGTGCTTCCTGACCTCAAATGCCTGAAGCTTCCATACAAAAGTGTTAGATCTTTTCGAGCCATGTACTTCTGACACCAAATTCACCCTAATCGGAGTCCGGCAAGGAAGATATGGCCTGTACATGATCTTTTGCTTCCACAAGACTTTTGACTCTCCAACCTTGACCTTCCTTTAGCTTGACCTACGAGATTGACTTGCTAAATCAACCCATACTTTGCCCCTAAGTCTTCTGGAACGAAGGTTCATCGAATGACAATGCTTTTGGAGGTCGAATTAGGCCTGGCCGATTGGCCTATAGGATTGGGCCGATCGGCCTACCCTCTTTTGTGGCCCGCTAGTGCTCATCTTTCTTGTGTAGGCTCCTTGCATGGTGTAAAGTCCATGCTCAAATTCAGCTCATGCATAAACAGCCTATTTATGTTGTATTTCCTAGTATTTTGCAATATAATATAAAATACAACGCATATGCAAATATGGGGTTATTTCATATGTCAAGTAGCAGGTTAGTGTAAGAATTAGTCCTAATGCCACTAAAACAGTATTGAAAAAATGTCACTAATGAGCATCTGCAGTAGTGGTGGATTCAAAAAGGGGCATGCTCATCATCCACACTGTGAATGCTAGTGTACCAGAAGTATGATGGTTATGTTTTGGAATTATTAAGGCAATGTACGACATAATATCTGTTAGAGGCTACTTCCTTTGTTCCAAAATGTTTTCGACAACTGTTACTAGCATTGTGACATTAGTATGTGGCCGTTAGAGGCTACTTCCTTTGTTACAAAATGTTTTCGACAACTGTTACTAGCATTGTGACATTAGTATGTGGCCTTGAACCTTTGCAATGGCATTTTGCAAGTCCGAAATGTTTGCAATGGTATTTCAAAATTTGCTTGCATAAATTAGACTGTGGAGAGACTTCCATGTAACCTCAATATTCAGTAGTTTGTTGTATAAGGAATCGTGTATCCATCCTAAAAGAGGAAGGGAGTAAATTAGGGCACTTAGGCCATTCTCAATGGATTTCATTCTCATTAAATATAGTGACATATCAGTATTTTTGATGATGTGGAAAGAGTTAATGAAAAGAGGAAGGTGCTATGAGTTTCATGAGGATAAAATCATGTATACACTGTTTCCAATATTGTTTGTGCCTTGCATATGACCTAGGAACAACCATGAAGGAAACAATACATTGTATGAAACTATTTCAACTATAAATTAAATATTCTTTTATGTGGTATTTTGGAAATATAAATACCAAATTCCTTGTTGAGAATGGCCTTAGGGCGCATTTGGTTCTACGGGCTTGCCTCGCTTTGTCCATACAGAAACCGAAAAAACGCATTTGTTGCTTTCTTGCTTTGCTGCCTCGGGGCTTGCGCAAGCAACCCATTCGCTTCAGCTTATAAGCCGGCTGAAAAGCTGAAACGGCTGATTTGTTGTGAGAGGAAAATACTGTTTGGTGGCTGATAAGCCGACTGAATAAGCTGAAGCGAACAGGCCTTGCCGAAGCGAGCGAGCCGTATTTACTCTCCGCCGCTGCAAGCAGGGGCGGATCCAGGGCCCGGGCTGCCCGGGCTGCAGCCCGGGGCGAGACCATGGAGTCCCTTTAACCTATGTGCTGTTTAGCCTAACAAAATGAGGTTTAGGAGACAAAATTAGACTATTTTAGGTGTGATTCAACAGCTCAGCCCGGGGCGCAGCCCCGTTCTGGATCCGCCCCTGGCTGCAAGGTAAAGCTTTCTTGGCAAAGCAAGATCAGGCAAGGCTCACGCTGCAACCAAATATGGTCTAGAAAACTAAACTTCTCGGATTTTAACTAATATTTACTCAAGATAATCCTAGAAATATTAGTTAAAAGCCTAGAAGTAAACTAAACGTGCCTATCTAGTTCAGAAACTCTCCCGCAAAAAAACTTTTGTGACCTGTAGCCAAGTTAGCCATACTAACGACCTGGCAACTACTATACTCAAGAAAAATTAATGAAGGCACCAAAGGTAAATGCAAGAATGTAAGAATGAAAACATAAATGCAGTAAATAAGGGGATGAGCAATAAGAAAACGCAAATTTTAGCCTGATACATCGTGCTGTCCAGGTGCATATATAGTATACATTTGTAATACTGAAAATGCGAAGGGGATGACACAAACTGAATTTTTATCGTTCCTCTCCACTAGTAGAGAACTGACTTTCGATCCACCCCCTTTTATCCCGGTTTAAAGTTGGCCCGGAACAAAAGGGGGTGCGGGGGGGTGCGGAAATTTGGAGGGGAGCATTAGTCCCGGTTGGTAATTGCAACCGGGACTAAAGGCCCCCCTTTAGTCCCGGTTGCAACGGCTAGCTGGGGGGCGATGGTGGCCGGACCCTTTTATCCCGGTTGGAACCTCCAACCGGGATAAAAGGGACACCCTTTTATCCCGGTTGGAGGCACCAACCGGGATAAAAGGGTTAGTCCCGGTTGGTGCCTCCAACCGGGATAAAAGGGTGTCCCTTTTATCCTGGTTGGAACCTCCAACCGGGATAAACTTCCAACCGGGACAAAAGGTGTTTCCTTTTGTCTCGGTTGGAGTTTTTAACCGGGATAAAAACTCATCCCCCACCATATCCCGAGACAGAGACTTTCTTCTTCCTCCAGCCCGAGCCAGTCCAGCACATTGGTAGAGAGCTGAGCTTCACCTACTCTCCGGTGGTGCCTAAGCAAGGGAGGTGCTGCCCGAAGTTTTTTCCCTCATTTTCGTGGGAATTTGACTCAACCAACAAGTGCTGCGAAGGTTTGCTACTTCATCCTTGTGTTATGCTTTGATTTATGCTTTGGAGATGGAAAGATTATTTGCTACAATGTGATGATGAAGTAGAAAAATGGAGAGGTATTTTGAGCTAGAATGTGAGGGAGATTGATGTGTCATATATAGTATGCATTATTTCAGTGGTTTAAAAATGATGCTACCTTGTCTAGACGGTTTATCTTATCAAATTCAATATGGTTTTTTAAATCCATATACTTGTTGAACTTGCATACCGTGTTCATTTCTGCGACGATGTTCTCCGCCGAGTAGCAACGTATGTCAAGAAGGAGGTTCGATTCTACGAGAAAGAGTGGATACGGACATCGTGACCGTGTCCCCTTTTCCGTAGCATCTAACCTCTTTCATGACGAAGTGCGGTGCCGCCTAGCTGAGGACATCCTCGCGAAATGAACACGGTCTTCAAGTTCAACAACTTCTGTAGTGGTAAGGAAAGAATTTTTGTACATAGATGACTTCTGCTACTTGTTGAACTTGCATACCGTGTTCATCTCGCCGAGGATGTTCTCCACCGAGCAGCAACGTATGTCAAGAAGGAGGTTCGATTCTACGAGAAAGAGTGGATACGGACATCGTGACCGTGTCCCCTTTTCCGTAGCATCTAACCTCTTTAATGACGAAGTGCGGTGCCGCCCAGTTGAGGACATCCTCGCGAGATGATCACGGTCTTCAAGTTGAACAACTTATGCAGTGTTAAGATAATAATTTAAATATGTGTATTTGGATCTTCATGTTGTTGTATTGTACCATGTTGTTTGGATCTTTAATCGATTTTCACGCGTAATCCATTGTCAAGTGTAATCCATTTTCATGCGTAATACGATGCAGATGGACCGGCAATGGATGTATAATGCAGACAGGTGGAGCAAGGTGTTTATTGATGGCTTGCATTATTTTCTCGAAGTGGCAAAAGCGAACAAGCTAGAAAATGGGTTCGTATGTTGTCCATGCTTCCAATGCAATAACAGGAAGGACTATTCAAAGGATTCCTGGGGGACTATTCACAGCCACTTGTTTAAATACGGTTTCATGCCAAACTATTTGGTTTGGATCAAGCACGGTGAACTAGGGGTTGTAATGGAAGATGGCGAGGAGGAGAAGGAAGATGACACCATTCCGGACTGGGTTGCAGGCCAAGCTTTTGCATGTACTACAATGGGCGAGGCTGATGAAGATGAGTTTGCAGAAAATGACCCTACTGATGACCTTGGTCAGATGATACGAGATGCATACAGAGATTGCGAAACTGAGAAGGAAGCAGCAAAGTTGCAGCGCATGATAGATGATCACCAAAAATTGTTGTACCCAGGTTGCCAGCAGGGCCATAAAAAACTAGGTACGACACTAGAATTTGTGCAATGGAAGGCAAAAAATGGTGTGTCCGATAAGGCATTTCAGGGGATGTTGAACATTGTCAAGAAGATTCTTCCCGAGAATAATGAATTACCGTCCACAACATATGAAGCTAAACAGATTATTTGCCCTCTCGGATTGGATGTTCAGAAGATACACGCATGCCCTAATGACTGTATCCTCTATCGTGGTGATGAATACGAGAAATTGGATGCTTGTCCCGTCTGCGAAGCCCTGCGGTATAAGATCAGGCGAGATGATCCTGGTGATGTCGAGGGGCAGTCTCCCAAGAAGAGAGTTCCCGCGAAGGTGATGTGGTATTTCCCTATAATACCACGCTTGAAGCGCTTGTTCAGGAAAAAGGCGAATGCTAAGTTGATGCGATGGCACAAAGAAGACCGTAAGGAAGATGAGATGCTGAGACACCCCGCAGATGGGGCACAGTGGAGATCAATTGATAGAACGTTCCCAGACTTTGAAAGTGAAGCAAGGAACATAAGGTTTGGTTTAAGCACTGATGGATTCAATCCATTCGGTGAGTTGAATAGTGGTCATAGTACTTGGCCTGTGACCCTTTGTATGTTCAACCTTCCTCCTTGGCTGTGCATGAAGCGGAAGTTCATTATGATGCCGGCGCTTATCCAAGGCCCAAAACAACCCGACAACGACATTGACGTGTACCTAAGGCCGTTGGTTGATGACCTTTTACAGCTCTGGAAGGAAGAAGGTGTACGTGTGTGGGATGAGGATAGACAAGAGATCTTTAATCTACGAGCACTGTTGTTCGTAACCATCAACGATTGGCCTGCATTGAGTAACCTTTCAGGACAGACAAATAAGGGATATCGGGCATGCACCCACTGTTTAGACGACACAGACAGCATGTACTTGAAGCACTGTAAGAAGGTCGTCTATATGGGTCATCGTCGATTTCTCCCTGCTCACCACCAGCTGAGAAAGAGCGGGATGCATTTCAAAGGGACGCCAGACCATCGTAAAAAACCTGCACACCGTAATGGAAAGCGTGTGTTCGAGATGATGAAGGATGTATATGTAGTCTTCGGAAAGGGACTTGGTAGCCAACCTGTTCCGAACGACGATAACGGACATGCACCCATGTGAAAGAAAAAGTCAATATTTTGGGAGCTACCTTATTGGGAAATCCTAGAGGTTCGCAACGCAATAGACGTGATGCACCTGACGAAGAATCTTTGCGTGAACGTGCTAGGCTTCATGGGTGTTTATGGAACCTCAAAAGATACATTGGAAGCACGACAGGACCTGAAAGCCATGGGGCAACGAGATGACCTACATCCGGAAAAGAGAGATAATGGACAGCACTACTTACGTCCTGCCAGTTACACTCTCAGCAAGGAGGAGAAGGATAGCATTTTTGAATGCTTGAATAGTATGAAGGTCCCGTCTGGGTACTCCTCGAATATAAAGGGAATAATAAATATGAAACAAAAGAAGTTTACAAATCTCAAGGCTCATGACTGCCACATGTTGATGACCCAGTTGCTTCCGGTTGCACTGAGGGGTGTTCTACCAGAAAATGTCCGGTTGCCGCTCGTAAAGCTATGCGCGTTTCTCAATGCGATTTCGCAGAAGGCAATCGATCCATCCAAGCTATCAAAGCTACAGAACGATGTGGTGCAATGTCTTGTCAGTTTTGAGTTGTTATTTCCACCATCCTTCTTCAATATTATGACGCACTTACTGGTTCACCTAGTAAAAGAGATTGGTATTCTCGGACCTGTATACCTGCACAATATGTGGCCTTTCGAGAGGTTCATGGCAGTCCTAAAAAACTATGTTCGTAATCGTGCCCGTCCAGAAGGAAGCATCGCCAGGGGATATGGAACAGAGGAGGTGATCGAGTTTTGTGTTGATTTTATTGATTCAATTGACTCGATTGGGGTTCCAACTTCACGCCACGAGGGGAGGCTCCGAGGAATGGGCACCCTTGGAAGGAAATCAAGTTTGAGCAATGATACTAATTTGTTCGACAAGGCACACTACACTGTTCTACAACAGTCATCCTTTGTGTCTCTGTATATCGAGCAGCACAGGCAGATGGTAGCTTCCAAAAACCCGACCAAATCCGATGCTTGGCTTACCCGTCATCACATGGAAACTTTTCCCTCCTGGTTGCGCCAACAACTTATGGGTAACTCTGAGATTCACCCACAGCTTGCCTGGTTAGCCAGGGGACCTGCTACCACAATCGTCAAATTCCAAGGCTATGAGATAAATGGTTACACATTTTACACGAGAGCCCAGGACCAGAAAAGCACGAACCAGAATAGTGGTGTCCGCATAGATGCCATGGACAGAAATAATAGCAAGGAGTCGTATTATGGTTTCATACAGGAGATATGGGAACTCGAATACGGACCGCTGTACATCCCTCTATTTCTTTGCAATTGGGTGAAGCTAACTGCCGTCACCAAAGATCAGTACGGAATGACAATAGTAGATCTGAGCAAGATTGGATACAGTGATGACCCATTCGTACTTGCCAATGATGTGCATCAGGTGTTCTATGTGAAGGACATGTGCAGCAAACCCAAGAGGAATCCAGAAGAGACATGGGAGCCAAAGTGCCACATAGTTCTTCCAGGTAAAAGAAAAATCGTGGGAGTCGAGGATAAAACAGACCAATCAGATGATTATGATCAGTTTGATGGCATGCCTCCATTCGCCGTTGAAGTTGATCCAAGCATCCTGCTATCCAAAGAAGAGGCTCCGTACTTACGCCGCGATCATGATCAAGGAACTTTCGTGAAGAAGAAATTTTACAACGTTGTATTGTAATGCGTTAAATGTACATGACCTTTGTGTATTAATTGATACAATTTGTAATTTACCCTATGTATGATTTCATGTGTTATTAAATTTGTTAGGTGAAGATTTTTTAGATATACATGAACATTGTTAACCACATACTAACATGGATTTTTCTGCGCATTCAAATAATTTAATTGAATAATTTATTGATCACAGCAATGCAGTAAAATAAATATTTTACAGGCTACATGAGTTGGTATAGAAATAATGATTACTTCATACTTATTGTCAATTTACTCGTTAATTAAATATATTTTTGCATGTACAAAATCTGAGAAGGTTTTGTTTTTCATCCTGGAATGCAGTGAAAAGGTAAAATAAAATCCATTTCCAAAAAACAGGCGGGAGAAGAAAAATAGGAAAAAAGACCTTTTGTCCCGGGTGCTAACAGCAACCGGGACAAAAGGCCCCCCTTTTATCCCGGTTGCAAACGGCAACCGGGATAAAAGGGTACGTTTCGTCTCCCGCACGAACGTACCCTTTTATCCCGTTTGCCAACTGCAACCGGGATAAAAGGCCCCCCCCTTTTATCCCGGTTGGTGACGGGACCCGGGATAAAAGGGTACGCTCCCAGCCCCACCTGGCGGGGGCACCCTTTTGTCCCGGGTCCCGTCACCAACCGGGATAAAAGGGGGGGGCCTTTTATCCCGGTTGGTGATGGGACCCGAGATAAAAGGGTGCCCCGCCAGGTGGGGCTTGGAGCGCACCCTTTTATCCCGGGTCCCGTCACCAGCCGGGATAAAAGGCTCCCCCCTTTTATCCCGGTTGGTGACGGGACCCGGGACAAAAGGCTCTTTTGTCCCGGGTCCCATTACGAACCGGGATAAAAGGGGGGGGTTAAAAGGCACTGTACTCCCTTCTACCCCCCGCCAGTTCCACACTTAGCGAAAATTTCGCAAGTCCCGCGCTCTCCGCCGTCGCCGCCAGTTCGCCTCCCTCGCCGGCCGCCACCGTCGTCGTCCCCCATTGCGCCGTCGACGTCCCTCATTGCGCCGTCGTCGTCCCCCGGCCGGCCCTCCTCGATCCCCTCCTCGTCCGTCAACGGGCCCAGCCCCCGGCCACCTCGTCGCCGGCTGCATCCTCGTCGCCCCTCGTCGCCGGCTCCATCCTCGTCGCCCCTCGTCGCCGTCCCTTGTAGCCGCCGTCGTCGTCTTCGCCTCGGCCGCCGTCGTCCCGCCGTCGTCGTCTTCGTCCTCGTCGCCGCCCCGGCCGCTGCTGTCCCGCACGCCGCCCGGCCGCCGCCGTCCCGCCGCCCCGGCCGCCGCCCCGCGCGCGAGAGGTCTGCCGCGCCGGCCGGTGCGCCGGGAGAGGGTTTTCTTTTAATTTTGTTTTTTTTTAGATAGAATTGTAATTTTGTTAAGTTAGATTTTTAGATTTCTAATTTTGTTAAGTTAGATTTTTAGATTTCTAGTTAGTTTGTTAAGTTAGATTTCTAGTTAGCTTGTTAAGTTAGAGTTGATACAGAGATCGCCGAGTAGCCGTCGTGATCGCCGCCGTCCCGCCGAGTAGCTACCGTGATCGCCGCCTTGTAGCCGTCGTGATCGCCGCCGAGTAGCCGCCGTGATCGCCGCCGTCCTGCTGCCCATCACAACGTAGTAGGCACCGCCCGTGGTACCGGTGAACCGCCTCCGCCGTACCGCCGCCCTGACCGCCGCCGTCCCGCCTCCGCCGCCGTCCCGCCTCCGTAGAAATTCGTCAAAATTCGTAGAAATTCGTCAAAATTCGTAGAAATTCGTAGAAATTTGTAGAAATTCATAGAAATTCGTAAAAATTTGTAGAAATTCATAGAAAATCGTAGAAATTTGTAGAAATTCATAGAAATTTGTAGAAATTCATACAAATTCGTAAAATTCGTCAAAATTCATAGAAATTTGTAGAAATTTGTAGAAATTCATAAAAATTTGTAGAAATTTGTCAAAATTCATAGAAATTTGTAGAAATTCATAGAAATTTGTATAAATTCATAGAAATTCATAGAGATTCATAGAAATTCATAGAAATTTGTAGAAATTCATAGAAATTTGTCAAAATTCGTAGAAATTTGTAGAAATTCGTCAAAATTCATAGAAATTTGTATAAATTCATAGAAATTCATAGAAATTTGTATAAATTCATAGAAATTCATAGAAATTCATAGAAATTTGTAGAAATTCATACAAATTTGTAGAAATTTGTCAAAATTCGTAGAAATTTGTAGAAATTCGTCAAAATTCATAGAAATTTGTGTAAATATTCCGGACTTTGTACGATTCATGTTATTTTATGATTTCATTATATACATGTATGATTCCGGACTTTGTAGGACTTTGTACAAATTTGTATTAAGACGATTTCTATGACTGTCATGTATGATTCCATGTATGTTTCCAACAATAGTTGAAATGGCAGACGATGAGACCGCAAGGTATATCATGGAGCAGATAATCGCTGGTGATGGTAGTGGCGACAACGTTCCACTATCATACACGGATGAAGAGGGCACCTAGGCGGACATGTTCCTCAACATGTCTGCCGATGGGAATGAAGAGCAACAGCCGCAGCAACAACTTGCCGTGGCGGAAGGTTCCGGCGAGGTATATACAACCATTCTTGTATTGTTTCACGCCACCGCTACTACTACGTACTAATTAACGAATCTTGAACTGTTAGCCCTCCGGATCGACACAAGGGCAGAAGACCCGAGGTCGTACAAAGGTGATGGAAGGGAGGCTTGTCATCACCGAAGTTACAGAAGAGGGCAGGCCGGTTGCTCCCGAGAAAGTAGCAAAGAAGTACGTTAGTCAAATCGGGGCAATCGTCCGGGACAACGTGCCTATCAGCATCAGAGAATGGAAGGGCAGAAGCGATAATCCGTACGCCCTTCCAGAGACAGAAAAGAATATGCTATGGGAAGACGTGAAGAGACATTTCACATTCCCCGAAGGATATAGCGAGAAGGATGTCAAAGCGTGGACGCTTAAGAAGATGGCTACTCAATTCCAGACATTCAAGAAGATGCTGGACACCCACTACATCAAGAAGGGCAAAACTCCAGACTTCAACGCGTGGCCAAAGTTGAGGGACCACTGGGATGCATTTGTTGAATACAAGAGGAGTGAAGAAGGTGTGAAAAAGATCACGACCAACGTTGCAAATGCTAGTCAGAAGGGCTACCACCATCATTTGGGGCGAGGTGGGTATGGCTCAGCAATTCCCAAGTGGAGAAAGATGGAACAAGATCTGATCGAACGGGGAACCATACCTGCAACTATTGAATGGCCCGAACGATCAAAGAACTGGTACTACGCTCATGGAGGCTCCCTAAGCCAAGAGGATGGGATGCTGATTTTCAATGACACAATATGTGAGAAGGCCGAACATCTCATGAAGAACATTGAAGATTCCAAGGCTGGGAGGTTGAGGGTGGACCGAGAAAATGATGAGCTCACATTGGCCCTCGGTAATCCAGAGCACCCAGGACGTTGCCGGGGGTTCGGGGTGGTTCCGTGGAAGTTCGCTTTTCGAGGCGACAGCGCCTCTTACAGAAGCCGGAAGCGAAGAAAGGAACAGATGGAGGAGAGCTGGCGGCAGATGCTAGAACAAAGAATGATGGATGAAATCAATCGGCGGGTGGCCGACGCAGTTGCGGAGTTGGCGCAATCTGGAGCAATGCCGAATCCTCACACCGCCAGCCCTTCTCAACGCCTCGGGAGCAGTTGTGCTTCTACAGGGGTCCCCGATGCGCAGACGCCCAGGTTACCCGTGGAGGAGCAACGGTTCCCCGTGGATGCCATCACGCAACGGACCTCATGTGAGCTGCATGCACCGGTCGGCAACCTCACTATTAAGGTATACTTATACATAATATTTATGCAATCTTGTCAATTGATCCAGGCCTCGAGATCGGAGTTCAACTTGTTTACTTCTGCTATATGTACAGGTAGCGTACGGGAGTGCGTTACCAACGCTGGCAGGGCAGAGCAGTCATGGCATGGACATTCCAACAGGCTACGCCAGCGTCTGCGTCGAGCAAATAGTAGATGCCCAGTATGAAGGTCTAGAGCTCGACTTCCCGGGAGGCGACGGGGAAAAGACATTGGCAGATGCGCTTCATGGGATCATTCTATGGAAGAAACGCTACATCATTATTCCCCGCACGGAGCCATCTCCTCAGACCTCAAGACCGCTCCCCGTAGATCCCGAGCAGCGACCTTCTCCTCATACCTCGAGACCGGCATCTCCTGCTCCAGGACCGTCTCTTCCATCTATATCAAGGTCTCCATCTCCACCACATCCTGGTGCTGGGAGCGACGACGACAATAACAACACCCCTCCCCGATCACCGTCGCCGGCACCAAGAGCGGCCCCCTCGAAGGAACCTGCAGCACCACTCAAGAAGTCACGAGCACCGCCTCCCAAGCAAAGACAGCAGAGAAAGAAGAAAACAAAGGTCAACCCTGAAGTGGCTCGCAAGGAACGCTTTGAGGCAATGTCTCATGCGGAACAGTGGGCAGAAATCCAACGAGAGGCCAGTGAGTGGTTCAAGAAACAAGCCGAATTAAAAAAGGCAAGGGAGATGGAGCCACCGCCAGTAAGTCGGCGAGATTTAAACTTTTTTATCAGGATGGAGGAAGGAGCCAAGAAAAGGATACCACTCTTGTCAAACTATGAACGGGCTCTAGTAAAGGCTGATGAAAAGGATAAAAGAAAAGGAAAAATCATCCTCCAGCGGTCCAGTCCCCGACCTCAGCCATTTATCAAAAAAAGATGCACAACGGGTAAAAGCAATGCCCTTGGATCAACAAGCAAATATATTGAAGTTCATGGAAGAAACAGGTCTGGGACTTGATGAATGCATAGGGCAAGTCGAGACGCCAACTGCACCGCCCCCTGAGCCGAGATGGCCTTATGAGCTAGGCAAACCTCTAGTAAAGCCTTCAATGCTACGGAAGCTATCAAAAAAGATGTACGAATTCCATCAATGGTACATGATGGCATCCGCCGACTCGAGGGAGATGATCGGCATGAAGGTAAAACCGATAGATTTTCACGGTGAAGGGGAGAAAGTGCTGTGGCTAGACTTCAAGGATATATATGAAGTGTACCATCATGATGCCCTGGACGTCTCTCTGATCAGCGCTTGGATTCTGTAAGTGTCCGTTTATTATCTCTACATGTAAATTTTGGCGTGCGTCACCGTACTAACTTCATCTTCCATTTCATGTAGGATGCTAATTCAGACATGCCGCCGAGAGGCGTACCTACATGTAGGCTTCATGGATCCATCTGTAGTTAACCAACAACAGATACAATTAGCGCCGGAAAAAACCTTTGCAGAAATATACAATTTCCTACACAAACAAACATTCAAGGATTTCATACTACTTCCATACAACTTCAAGTAAGTGTGTGTATACCGTCTACTTTCGATGTCTTTTTCCTTATCTCTACATGTTAGTTAGCTCTAATATGCATGAACATTTTACGCACGCAGCTTCCACTGGATCCTTATTATAATTGAGCCTGAAAGAAGCCACGTCACTGTCTTTGATTCGTTAAGGAAAGATCCGGTGGACTACCAAGAATTGCAAGACATGCTAGGCTTGTAATAATTCTGGACCTTTATCTCTATGCAAAAATTTATTTCCTAAATTTTATCCCTGTTACACTATGTCATTCATTATTCTAATCCGCAGCGCATGGAAACAATTCATAAGGACACACAAAGGTCCATTCAAAGAAAATCTTACATGGAACACAGACTTCCCGGTACGTATGAAGTCTGCACATTTATTACATTGTATAACACGAATAGTTCATAACTTATTTTTTTCCGCACTGAAGTGCTTAAGACAGGAACCCGGGAATAATCTATGTGGCTACTACATCTGTGAGCACATGCACAGTTTTTTGGGACCCAAGGGACCGAAGATGACGCCGCACAACTTTAAAGTACGTAAAATAAATGTATTACTAGTTAATTATTTTCTAGCTCCTTATATGTATTTGTTCATGTAACATTCACAAATTTCCAAATTATAGATGTTAAATATTCAACAAGGACTCTTGAAGGAAGAAAGAGTAGCGGCAATATGTGAAGGTCTCATTGGATTCATAATGGACGAGGTGGTAGATCCAAGAGGAGAATTTTATTACGATGGACGACAATTAGACACTCCGATCAGCAACACCACGACGGGAAGATCGTAGGAAGATACTTTGATTTATTTGTATATATAATACGCGCTAATTATGATCGATTTGTACTAAGCTAGTTGAATTGTGTATATGAATTGTGTATAAGGATTGTGTATATATATAGTAATTGTATAATTACAAATCCCATTCGTTTAAATACTAGTTGATTTCGTTCTAAAAAAATCTCAACTACAAGGTTAACAAATTAAAAGGGCCGCGGTACTACTATACGTATACGTGATGCATGCATGAAAAATTCAGGCGTCACGGCAGTGCCATGCAAGCGCCATTTAGTCCCGGTTGGAATTGAGCCGGGACTAAAGGGGACCCCTTTAGTCCCGGTTGGATTTCCCAACCGGGACTAAAGGGCCTGTCCCGCGCCTGGCGTGGCAGGCCCTTTAGTCCCGGTTGGTGACACCAACCGGGACTAAAGGGGGTCCTTTACTCCCGGTTAAAAGACCTGGGACTAAAGACCCCCCCCCCTTTTGTCCCGGTTGGTTTATCCCGGATGGATATCCGAGAGATATGCACCCTACCAACCGGGACTAAAGGTCAATTCTCTACCAGTGCTCGTGTCCCTGTGGATTGAAACCGTGAAACAATTTTGCATGGATCAAGTTGTGCATTGTTACTGTCAGGTGTGGATGGTTTGGGACCGGTACTACCCCTTGTTTACTTCCCTCCAAACTCCCAACTTTGACACTATGCAAAAAGAAGATTCCCCATCACATCAAACTTGCGGTACATGCATGGAGTACTAAATGTAGACGAAATCAAAAACTAATTGCACAGTTTTGTTGTACTTTGCGAGACGAATCTTTTGAGCCTAATTAGTCAATATTTGGACAATAATTCACAAATACAAACGAAATGCTACAGTGTCGCATTTATGGCAAAATGCCAATTTGGCACCTCCCAACTTGGGAAGTAAACAAGGGCTGAATTCCAGCAGTGTATATACAGTCACACATGCAGCAATGTTTCGGTTGGTTGGTGCGCGCCCGCCATCACGGCCAGTCCAGCGTGCCTCTCGCGGAGAGTTTTCTTGCACAGAACCACACAAAACCAACCAACGAAAAAATAAACTTGGAAATGCAGATATAGGTACAAATTGACAATGCAACTGGGCGCTGTAGCCTTCACTAACTACAAAAATGTTGGATTACCCGTGCATTGCGAAATAGCATCTTGAGCGCCAACTTGTCGAACAGTGATCGATTGCCCAGCTATTGCTGCAGGCACATAAATATATATATATATATATATATATATATATATATATGGCCATGGTGCTCGTGGCCTCTCTTTCAAATCCTGTGCTGGACTGGACTGTGTTTGGTTTGTAGCCGCAACTTCCGCGCCGCACGTGATGCCATGGTTTGATTATTGGTTGCCAGAGTTACTACGGCCACACCACAACTTGCCAAAGCAAACGTGTGTAGTTCAATTTTCACGCCGAAACTCGCCAAAAGTGCGGTGCGGCTAGAGCGTCGGCACGGTAATACGTGGCGCCGTCCAAACGGGTGGTTGGGCTTGTGAAAAACGTGGCACGGTCGCGAAGAAAAAAAATAGGTGGCTGGGCTTGCGATAGCTATATATAGCCTATAGGTGGTAGCGCGAGTACGTATAGCCTGCAACAAAAGGCAGCCGTTAATTTGCGAAGGATGCATGGTAGCCATGACATGCCGCTGATAGGTGGAACAATCAGGGTTTGTTTAATTTTATCGTCATTAGACCGGCCCACAGGTTGGGGCACATGCATGCACCGAATGAATTATAATTTGCCAACAACCAACCACAGCTAAAGCCCTGTTGTTTACTCGAGCCGTGGCAAGGTCATGTTGTATATACAGTCAGCCACGTGGCCACGGTCGTCAGATCAGCAGCTGGACAGCCAGCCAGCTTGGTGGTGATCATCAGATCACACTGTGGGCACGGCAATGTGAGGCACGAGCACAGATCGATGGTGCGGCGGAGTACAGTGTACGACTCCCGGTGGGGTCAAGCTACCTGCAGCCCAAGACCAGCAGGCCAGAGGGCGAGGACGTCGCTGTCGCCGCGCTGCCTGGTGCCCGGCTGCCCGCCCGCCATGCCCACTCCGTGCGCACGCCCAGCCATCCATTGGCCGCCTCCCCATCGGATGCCGCGTCCAAGGATGGCAACGGGACGGGTTCGAACAGGATAGAGTGTCTGGGCATCCAAAATCGAAACCTGAATCTAAAACCCAAATTCATCCCGAACACTAATTTGGGTAAAAATCCATCCCCGAAACCGAAATCTGCGGATCCCTGAAATCCGATGGATTAACCGAAACCTGAGAATATTGCAATAAATTAATAAGGACAACACACTACAATACAGCAAAGAAAGTGTCTAGATTTAAGAGATTATTAAAAAAACAAGCAACGCCACAAAGGTACAACCGGAGAAGCAACCCGAGTTCAGTACAGTTTACATTATCACATATTGCAGTCCAGACTGTGAACAAATAACAAAACATGAACATTACTACAAATAAGAGTTTTTTTATCAAATAGGTAGGCAACTTGGGGAATTCATCTTTGATGAGTTCATCATTCATCAATTATTGTGGCCTCCCCAGTCCCCGGTCTCCTCAGTCTCCACAGGCTGCATCCTGGAGACGCCGGGCGTCAGGTGGGTGCCGTGCGGGTGCCGGGCGGAGTGGCAGATTGGAGGTGCCGGGCGGAGTGGCGGAGGAGCGAGCGAGGCGGAGGAGCCGGCAGGCGGCGGGCGGCGGAGGAGCGAGCACTGGGGCGAAGCGGGTGGGGTGGCAGAGGAGCCAGCGGGCGGCGAAGGAGCGGGTAGGGTGGAGCAGGCGGGACGGCGGAGGAGCGGGCGGCAGAGGAGCAGGAGGCGGAGGAGTGGGCTGCGGGGTGGAGGAGCAGGAGGTGAGCGCGGCTGGGTGCAGGAGTCGAGGGGTGGCGGGGTGCCTGCGTGCGGGATGGCACGACTGGGTGAAGGATTTCAGGCTTATATACCTAGGGTTGCTAGGTGGGCTTCTAGTGGGCAGAATGTTTCGGGCCCCGATGGAGCTCCACGGGTGAATTTAAGAATCCGCCTCAAACCCGCAGTATTTCAGGTATCCCAACCTGCAAATCCGTGGGCGCAAACTAGGAACCAAAATCGAAACCCGCGGACCCGAAACCCACAGATATCCAACCCGAACCCAATCCGCTGCCATCCTTAGCCGCGTCGTCTATACATGCCCGTGCCCACGCGCGCTTGGTCCTGCCGCGAGGTTTGGCGCGCATGTGGAACTGTACGCGCGGGCCGCGGTGAAGGGCTCCCCAGTTACAGAACAGGAACCCGTACGTGGTGGGCTCCCCACCGTTTCGTGCCTCAGGTGGTGTCTGGTACATGGTAGCATAGCACCAATCCAACCATAATTGTCGACGATGCTCGTAAAAAAAGAATCACTTGTCAATCCAGTGGAGAGAGTAACCAAGCGAGGTACACATTTTCAGTACCGAGGTGACCCAAGAAATTGATGCGATGAAAGCGATGAACGTAATTCCATACAGTAGGTTTTCAGTTTCGTAGCGCCCGTGTTGCCCCCACTCGGGCAACTCGGGCGACGGCCGCGCTGCCTCCTCCTTCCTTCCTCCTTCTTCCTTCCCTGCCACTGCCGGAGGAGGGTGCATCGCGCGCCTCATCTTGCAGCTCGTGATCCAGCCGAGTACGCGCTGGAACTCGCGAGTGATGGGTGATGAGTGTCGCGGTCTTTATCCCGCTCTCTTAGAGGTGGAGGTGTGGCCGTAGTGTGGGTCGGCTCGACAAGGCTAGCAAAAGAGCAGCCTTGTTTCCTTCTTTGCGCGGCGCGCGGGATTCATCGTTGCCGCTGTCAAGGCAGTGGCAGAGCAGGAGTACCTGGTGTTGCCTTGGGTAGAGGACCTGGATATGGCTGCGTTTTGCGCAGCTTCCTTGCGTGTAGGCCCCTCCCATTGTAGTCGGCAGACCTGAGTGGCCTTGTGATATTGTAAAAGTCTGAGGCTTAAATGCAGCCTGCCAGTAGGCAATTGCTTGTAGTCCTTTTGTACTATATTTCGAGTACCTTTACTCGTATGTAACTTTTTGATACGTTCTTCGGACTTGGGTAAAGAATTATTCTTTTGTAACAGATCTGGAATGCCTGTTGAGTTAGCAATCTTGCATCAAGAGTAGCATATCTTGTAGTCGGTAGTCGAGGTGTTGGCTCGAGTAGTTGAAATGAGTTTTTGCTTGAAGCGATAACTCGAGTTCTTTTTGTCTGCTACGGGTAGTAGCGACAGAGATGTTCTATATTCCAAGAGTTTGGTACTTGTTCTCCTGAAAGTTCTTGTAGTCTGTAGGATCCGGGTCCTGTAACCTTGGATACAATGTAAGGACCTTCCCATGGTGAATTGAGTTTATGCAACCTTGACGTGTCTTGGATTCGTTTGAGGACCATGTCGCCTAAGTTGAAAGATCGTTCTTTGACATTGCGGTCGTGATATCGCCTTAACCCGTCAAGGTATCTTGCTGATTGGACTAGCGCTACACATCTTGCTTCTTCTAGACTATCTAGATCAGTGCGCCTTGTTTTTTCTACCATTTCTTCATCGTATTGCTCGACTGAGGGAGATTGCCACATGACATCTGCAGGTAATATAGCTTCTGAGCCATATACTAGAAAATAGGGAGAGAGCCCAGTAGTCTTGCATGGTTGGGTTCGTAGTCCCCACAGAGCATTGGGTAATTCCTTGAGCCATTTGCCTCCCTTTGTATTGCCGATGTCATGTAGTTGTTTCTTGAGAGCTTCGAGTATCATGCCATTGGCACGCTCGACTTGTCCATTGGCTCGTGGGTGAGCAACCGAGACATAGCGGACGTCAATTCCGCTATTCTCGCAGTACTCCCAGAAGTCATGATTGTTGAAGTTGGACCCTAGGTCTGTGATGATTCTGTTTGGAAAGCTGTAACGTTGTACGATTTCATCCAAGAAGTCGAGGACTCGGTCTGCCTTGGGGCAAGTGACTAGTTTGACCTCGATCCACTTAGTGAATTTGTCGATGGCCACGAGTACTCGGTTGAATCCTCCTAGCGTAGTTGGCAATGGACCTATCATGTCAAGCCCCCAGCAGGCAAATGGCCATGTTAGAGGTATTGTGACTAGCTTGTAGGTAGGGACATGTTGCTGTTTAGTGAAGAATTGACAGCCTTTGCACTTCCGAACTAACTGTTTACCGTTGGCCAAAGCCATTGGCCAGTAGAAACCTGCTCTGAAAGCCTTGCCGACTATTGTTCATGAGGATACATGGTTGCCACAGATCCCCTTGTGAATTTCTTCTAGGATTTCTTGGCCATCTTCACGGGTAACACACTTCATGAGTACCCCTAATGATGCACTTTTTCTGTAGAGCTTGTCTTCAACTAGAACATAGTTTTTTCCTTGTCGGGAAATTTGCTCGGCTTGATTTTTGTCAGAAGGTAACTTGTGGTCCTTGACGTAGTCGATGAAGGGTGTCCTCCAGTCGACTTCTATCATCATGATTTCTCGAGTGATGTCTGTAGTCTGGACTGCCAGTGTTGTCACTTGTTCTGGTATGGACGGCTTGTGGAGTTCGTGGACAAAAATTCCTGTTGGAACTTCTACACGAGTTGAGCCCATTTTTGATAGTACGTTGGCGGCTACATTGTTGTCGCGGACGATATGATGAAATTCCAAGCCTAAGAACTTGTTTTCCAATTTGCGAACTTCTTTGCAATAAGCGTCCATGTTGTCATTGTTTCGGTCCCACTCGTCATTAACTTGGTTTATGACGACTAGAGAGTCGTCGTATACCAGTAGTCGTTTGATGCCGAGGGAAATTGCAAGGCGAAGGCCATGTAGCAGTGCTTCGTACTCAGCTTCATTGTTCGAGGTTTCCCAGAAGATTTGCAGTACGTACTTGAGTTGGTCTCCCTTTGGGGAGATGAGAAGTACGCCTGCGCCGGCTCCTTCGAGTTTGAGGGATCTGTCAAAATACATTACCCAGTGCTCTGGCCGCTCAACTGGTGTTGGTACATGGTTTTCAATCCATTCGGCCACGAAGTCGACCAAAGCCTGGGATTTGATGGCTGTCCTTGGTTAGAGCTTCGAGTTCAACTGCCCATTTGGAAATTATACCCGTGGCGTCTCTGTTGTGGAGAATTTTGCCGAGCGGGAAGTCAGAGATGACTGTGATGCTGTGTTCTTGGAAGTAATGGCGCAGTTTTCATGAGGTGATGGATTGGTGTACCTAAGAAGATATTTTTGTAAAAAGTATACCATCAAATTGTTGATCACCAAAGATCTACGTTATGCAACGCATAGTTCTTAGAACAAAATGGAAGTGAGAAATTCACCAAATTTCTCTAGGGAAATTAAAGAGGACTATGATGTGTTTGCGTATGTGTAGTTCTAATTTTTTTTATTTACTTCAATATTCACGATCGAGGTTATAAGCAGACATAATGATCTATAATGAATCACAATGATAGAGGAATTCAAGGTGTGCTCTGTTTGATGCTAACTGTTACAATGTTTTGCCGATATATCCTAAATCTTCCTTACAAAATTCAGAAAGACTAAGATTAATTTCCTTGTTGCTAAAGTTATAGCAAGCTTTTGTTCATCACATCGCTAAATATAGCTTCTTTGTGGGATGGACGGAGCAAAATTATGGTTATATGCCTAATTACCAACAAAGTGTAATGCATGTAAGCTCCCATAATATGAACCATATGAAGTGACATGTTTAATTGCAACTTTCAGTCACATAAAAAGTTTACACCGTAGAATGCAGAACCAGACCGTGGGTCCTGTAAGTGAACGTGCCGAGAGCACCTGGCCACATGCAGTGGTCTTTGGTCGGAGACATGGGTTCTCGTTTAGCCTGGCCAGGCCACATCGATCAGCTCAGGAACGTGATGCACGAGAGCACTCGAAAGAGTTGCTGGTGTACACCGGTCAAGTTGATCACCACCCCACACGCACAAATTCAGTTGCTCCGGCCACAGGGCCAGTTGGCGAGCATCTCGCAGAGCAACCACACGTACATACACCGGCTAGAGCCCACTACTCAAAAAAAGTTTGTAGGAACGGTTGAAATGGCATATTTATAGGGGCAAGCTATTTTCAGGGGAAAGAAAAATATCCCCTCCAACCAGCCACCACGGCAACCCTCCTGTTATACTACGATGGTACAATTTTTGGACAAAATATGCAGACTTGCGTTTACCAGGATTTGAACAGCTCTCACCCCAAGCCTCGCGTAGCTGTTCTCTCCACCACACAACATAGTCAATTGTGACTCTACGAGGTATGTCATTCTTTTGTACTAAACTTTGAAAAGGATTTCTAGCAGCGGGTGAAGCCATGTCCCGCACCTAGAAATCACTGATTTCTAGAAGCGGGTGACGTCATCATCCGCTCCTACAATTATTTCTCCATTTTTATTTTTTATTTTTTTTCTTTTAAAATATAGACATATATCTATATATACTCGCACAAGATATCTTCACATATCTCAAGTGTTTTTTCAAATGGTCAAAATATCAAAATCTCAATACATATGTTCAAATTGCATTCACATTCACATATACTGCATTCATACTATAGAGTTCAACACACATACCATAGAGTACTTTAGACATGCACGTCTAATAAGGTATGTAGTGTATATACTAATCTATCTATAATCATGAGTATAATACTTCAATCTAACTATGTAGTCTAGTGTATATATAAATGCTCTATTCATATTCATAGTCATAGTCGTGTAGGGCACAACAAAACGCCATATCCATAGTCATAATCTAATACGAGAATATATAATTATTTTTTGGACTATTAAATGATTTTAAATGAAAACTTTATCAAGTACAAAGCCTCGTCGAGCTCTACAATTTTTATATAAAGTTTACCTTCATCCGATATCACATGAAAAAACTATAAATTTATTTGTGTAGGACCATCTATAGGGGTGGGCATGCCATCACCCACCCCTAGAAATTATTTTTTAGAGCGATTGATGACATCACATGCTCCTAAAAATGGTTCACATTTCCAGGGGCGGACGATGGGGTGACCCGCCCCTGAAAATGATCATTTTCATCGTCCGCCCCTAGAAATGACCCTATTTCCAGGGGGTGTTATTTGCAGAGGAGGCTCACCCATGGTCTGATCCTGCAAATGCTTCTCGAGCAGCGGGCCACTATAATCGTTTCTAGTTTGAAAACCCTATTACAAAAAGACGATCCAAATTCGCGCCTCTACTTAGAAAATTCATAACTTATTTATATGAAGGCAGATGAAGATAATTTTATATAAAAATTTAAGCTACCAATGAGATCTACACCTTAGTAGTTGAATTTTTTTATTTGAAGTCATTTTGTTTTATATAAAAATTTAAGCTACCGATGAGATCTACACTTTAGTAGTTGAATTTTTTTTATTTGAATGCATTTTGTTGCCCAAATTTGGTTTGTATTTGGAACTTCTCAATATTGACTTTATTTTGCCTTGGTAAACTCATGTGACCACCATGCACCTACGATTTATATGAAATAGTATAAAACTAAAACCAAAATATGCAATAATAATATATGTAACAGATCTAAAAACATATGATTAATGTATTTGTATCTGAAATGTATTCAAAATGGGACTATTTTGCTATTCAAGGTTTGATGCTAATAAAATTGCTAAAAAAAGTAAGCATCACCAACATAAACTCCATTAAAATAAGCATAATAAATTCAAGTCCGCGTAAAAACCTAAAATTAAACAAGTATTCAAAACACATAACCTAGTCTCTATAACTTAAGATTAATCAAGTCCATGTAAACTAAGACTACACAAGGATTCAACAACACATAAATAAGTACACAAAACCTAACATTAAACAAGGATTCAAAAACACATAATCAAATCCATGTAAAATAATATAAATAAAAACCGCATAAGAGCCTAAGATTAAGCTAAGTACTTATTTAGCACAATGATAAGCTAATCTGGGAAAATAGAAATTTGTTCATAACTGTGCCACCACTTACATCACCGAAGAATGTGAGAGACTTGACGTCACCGCAATGGCCTCAGCTGCGCTTAATCCATTGCCGCTCCGGTGACAAAGGCCATGCTCGAGGGGAGGCAACGACAACGAGCAAGGAGCTCCCACACCAAGACAGTGTGACCTTAGGCCTTGGCCGCTGTTGGTACTTCTTATGCTTCAAAGATTAATTTTAGACTAAGTATGCAAATGCATAGAATAGCTGCTGTAGTATTCCTAAGTATCGTATTTTTATTTCAACGGGGAACCACTAGTGGCATAGACTATCGATAAATAAATCTTCTGAATATATCGCAATCAAATGGCATGCATCTAGGTGGGGGTAACAATAACATAGGATACGAGTGATAGGCACGACACACACACTCGAGTACCCCATGATAAATGATGAACACAGTATAGCTAGCTGGAAGGACAATGAGTCCAAAAAAAGTTTTTTATAGACTTCTATGTTCTTCAATCACCTCTACAGCAATAAACCATGAGGTCTTCTATCCTGATCCACCTTTTTTTACTTTGCGGAACATACTTTTGGATTTATAAGCCCGACAGTCCACTAGGGAGTTATCCAAGTGGTTAATTTGTAGGCGACAGCGATTGTGAAACCAAGAACTTGAAGGTGATCGCGAGAACATAAGGGACACATGGGGTTTTAGACAGGTTCAGACCTCCAAAGAGTAATACCCTATGTCCTGTATGCTGGTGGATTGTATTGCTCAATGTTCAGATATGTTGGGATGTGCCCTCGGAGGACTCCCTTGGCTGCCTTATATAGGCTGACGACTTAGGGCTACAAGTCGGTTTGAATCTAATCTACTCAGTAGTTACATGGAAGTTAATCTGAGTCGAACTACAATACACATTCCATGATATCCGAGCATATTTGAACTGTCTTGTTGCCTTGATGTGCACTCCAAGTAACTTCATGTCCTCAGCCCGCACGCCCTGGTCGGGTGGGCCCACTTGTTAGGTCCGACCAGTATCCTGGTCGGTAGGGATCTATGGGGTACCCATATCCCTCAAGCCCCCGAGTGATGTGTAGGCGAACAGCAACTTGAGGTCATCACAGCGAAGCTTAAAATGAAGTTGGCTAAAGCTGCGATGGCGTCATGGTGACGGAGAGGCTACGCAGTGCTCAAAAGAAGAAGAAAATCCGAGCAAACGCAGAGCCAACGCGCAGAGCGAAGTTGAGTGCCGAGTTGATGGATGTCAGGCATCCAGCAAGTCAAAGCGAAGGATATAGAGGGCTTCGCAAGATGCACTCCATAGGAGTAGCCCCCGAGCATTGAAGTGATTGGGATAATCGGTCCAATGGTCAAAGAAGAAAAAAAGTTGATTCCTGAAGCAAATCCTAGTGCCTGAGCACAAGGATAGGCGCAGCCACGGAGGCCCGTTGACCAAGATTACACGCCCAAATCTCGGAAGATAAGGACTAGGGCAACGATAGAGATATGACAAAGATGCTTGTCCACAAATACTGCGCCGCCTGAGCAACTGCAAGATTCCTATCAGCCCTTAGGAAGGTCAGGCCAAGCATCACGTGAAGACTGTGCAACCTTATCGCATAGGGAGAATCTTGTCGTGAGCCATCACGGATCCACTATAGCACTTTGGCGGTATATTAGCCATCCTACTATAAATAGACCACCATTCATCACAAGAACCATGGCCCAAATAATAGAACTCGTAGGCTAGAAGCTTGTAGTCTTTGATAATAGTAGCACCGGCCCAGAAGCCCGATGCTAAAAGAATTCACATAAGGAAAACCAGGATGCTCCTTCCCTTCGCAGTCTCTTCGATGAAGTCAGGAGGTAACGATGCTAGTAGAATCCTGGTGATGAGGCTATATCATGAACCCCACCACCTTCTTGAGCACACCATTGGGAGGTGTTCCTTGTATCTTTTGTGTATTGTAGCTTCTTAATCGGTATCCTAGGATATCAGCTATCTTATAGTTGCCATAGGCATTTGTAACATGTATTGCTAGTAATCATTCCAGGGAATATGGTTGTATCTAAGCAGATATACGCCCCTACGTCTGATTGAGGGAACTGATAGGGCCATGGAGGCACACCGACTTGAAAATAGGACGTCAAGCCCTCGAGGACGAGGATTGGTGGAGCCGCGGAGGCATGCCAACTAGAAATAGGCGCCCAACCCCTTAGGATGAGGACTAGGAGAGCCATGGAGGCACGCTGACTAGAAATAGCCGTTGAAATCGTAATGGTGGAACTCGTCTATAGTTGAAGTCCATGCGCTTCAAGGTCTTGGTGAAGATGATGTTGAGGCCGCTGCCATCGTCAATCAGCACCTTGGGGAGAAGGGCCCAGTCTATGGTCGGGCAGACCACCAGCAGGTAGGACTCGGGATCTGGGATGTAGACCCAATGATCTTGCATGAAGAAGGTTATGGATTGCTCCGACCAGTGCAGATACTGGACTAGTTGTATGGAGACAAAGTGCACCTCTTGCTCATATAGCTTCTACTTGCGGTTGCTGCAGAAGGCGTTAGGGCCACCCACAATGATGTTGACCTGCCGCTCCAGTCGTTGGAACTCCCCATTCTGGTCGGCACCGGGCCGGTGGGCATCTTGGTGTGGCTGCTCGCGGCACTCCTCTCGGTTCTAATCGTCGCAGTCATCGCGCCTGTTGTTGTCGCAGTTGTCACGCCTGCTGTTGTCGCGGTCATCGCGATCGTCGTGGCGGCGGTCGTGGTCGTCGTTAAAGTAGTCGTCACGGCGGCAATCATCACGGTCGTTGTAGTCATCATAGTGGTGGTAGTCATGCCTATTGTCATCCCGATGATAGTCGGTGCAATGGGGTCATTTGTACTCCACCGCAGCACTGAGCTCTTTCTGGAGAACTATGCAGTCCTGAAGATTATGACGTGCATCCTTGTGGAACGGGCACAGAGCGTTGAGGGTTTCATCAAAATTTTCCCGAAGGAAGGTGGTCGGCTTATCAGGGTTGCCTTCAACAGCGAGGACCTCGGAGGTCCTTTCTCGAAGTTGGAACTCCGGACGTGCTTGGGGTTCATCATGGATTGGATGATCGTAGTCATCGGTCGGGCGGTGCTTGACATTCTAGAACTGAACTTTCGCCGCCTCCTCTATGTATGCTTGTTTGTTGACAATTTCCATCATCTGCCCGACCGTCTTGGGTGCAGCCTCGCACATCTTGCAGAACATGGTAAGGTTCATCATGCCGGAGCAGAACTACATAATGATGTTGCAGTCCTCAACACCGGCCAGCCTGTTGCAGTTCTCAAAGAAGCGGTTGGCGTACTCCCGGGTGGTTTCGCCTATCCTCTGGCAGACTTGGCTGAGTTTCTCCATGTTGCCAGGTCTATTATAGGTACCTTGGTAATTCTAGGTAAAAGCTCTAGCGAGCTGATCCCAGCTATCGATGTTGTTCGGAGGAAGATTCTTCAGCCACAGGAGTGGAGCAGGACCCATCACTTCCGGGAAGTAGGTGACCATCTGGTTGTAGGTGCCGTTGGCGGATTTCACCGCAATACTATACATCTTGAGCCAGATGGTGGGTCGAAGCGACCATCATACTTTTCATTGATGGCCAGCTTGAATGTGGCTAGCTAATCGACATCCCTGAGGCGTGGAGTGAAGTCGGCGAAGCCATCAATCATCATCTCATCATCGTCGTCAAGGTAGTACTCGACGGGTGGAGCCCTATGGCGTCTGCCGTTGTCGCGCCTAGGTGGGTCATAAGCATCTTCAGATGCTTCGTACATATGATCATAGTCAGCACGGTGGCGCATCTCATCTTCTTGGCGACGGCGGTCCTGGCATTTAGCGTCGTGGTTGAGTCCAGGAGCGCCGTAGTCGCGGTCGTACTCGGCGTGGCGGTGTACACTTGATGTATTCCTTATACTCCAAGCCATATTGATCATATATATATAGCCTCCCCGCCTCATTAGGGTGTGTGGTGTTTCCCATCTACTTCTCTACATGGTATCACGAGATTAGATTGTGGGCCTCCTCTCATTAGTTTGACGCCTTTGGTTTTTTTGTCAAGGATTTTCTGACCAGACGCGTGATTCTTTGCTGCAATAGCACCAGCGATCTTTACACTATGCCTCCAGCATCCAGCTTTGCAGCGCCCCATGCCGGCCTCGCCATCTCCTCCAGTTTGTGGCATCTCCGTCTTGGTCATCCTGCTCCTACCGCCATTGCTACACTTAGAAAGACTTCATCTATTTCTTGTAATAAAGACAGTCACACTCTATGTCATTAATGTCAATTAGGGAAACATGTGTGGTTCCCTTTCTCACATTCTAGCTCTCGCAGCTCTACTCCTTTTGAGTTAGTTCACTGTGATGTTTGGACTTCTCCCGTTGCTAGCGTCTCTGGTTATCGCTACTACCTAGTCATTTTGAACAACATCTTGCATTTTTGTTGGATGTTTCCTCTAGTTCACAAGTCTGAAGTCGCCTCACACATCACTGACTTCTGCGCCTATGCTCACACGCAGTTTAGTCTTCCTGTTCGAAGCGTCCAAGCTGACAACGGGATCGAGTTTGTCAATAAGATTCTTACATCCTTTTTGACTTCTCCGGGTATCCACTTGCACCTCTCGTGTCCCTAGCTACACTCCTCCCCAAAATGGGAAAGCTGAGCATGTCCTACGCCATTCAGAATGACATTCCTTACCGCCTCCTCTATTTCCAGCCTCCCGAGTACTCTCACTTACGTGTATTCGGTTGTCTTTGTTACCCTAACCTCGTTCCGCAACCTGTGTCTTCCTCGGTTATCCCTCCTCTCACAAGGGGTACCGCTGCCTTAACTTGTCCACTCGTCGAGTCATCATCTTTCGCCATGTTGTCTTCGATGAGTCCATTTTCCCCTTCTCCTCCCACCCCACTCACCCGTCGCAGCTCGACTTCCTCTTGTTCAGCCCCTCCGATGCTCCTACTCCCCCCTCGGTCACCCCGTCCTCGCATGTGGAGCAGCCATAGCCCTCACCGTTGTTTTGCAGGAACTCACTGACGATGACCCCCGCCATCTTGGTACGTGGACCGACCATGTACCCCGCTCCATCTGCGGGCGAGATGCCACTCTCTCCTTCACCGGTGAACGCTTCTACCGGTTGGGCGAGCGCCCTGATCGCACCGGCGAGCGCCCCGACCGCGCAGGCGTGCGCTCCGACCAATCGGGCCAGCCTCCCGACCGCACCGGCGAGCACACCGACGAGCACTTCGACCGGTCGGGCGTCATCGCCACTCGACCCTCCGCGCCCTGTCACTCGGTCTGTGACTGGGGCAATCCAGCAAGTCTACTACTAGGGCATGAAAGTCTCGGCTTCTTCTCCGCCCTCTCCGATTCTAGCAAACTATCGCACTGCTCTAGCTGATGCCAACTAGCGTGCTACCATGGTCAACGAGTTTCAGGCCCTCATCGACAACGACACCTGGCGCCTCATCCCGCGGCCGCCTAGTGCCAATGTCGTGTCGGACAAGTGGATCTTCCAGCATACGTTCCATGCTGATGGATCCCTCGCACGGCACAAGGCGCGCTGGGTGGTTCGTGGCTTCTCCTAGCATCATGGCATTGACTACGATGAGACCTTCAGTCCGGTTGTCAAACCGGTGACGATACGGACCATCCTCAGCATCACCACTTCTCGTGCCTGGCCAATCCACCAGCTGGACATGAATAATGCATTTCTTCACGGACACCTCACGGAGACTGTCTACTGCCAGCAGCCTCCCGGCTTCGTCGACCCTGCCACCCCCGATCACGTCTATCTCCTGTAGAAGTCCTTGTATGGACTGAAGTAGGCCCCGAGGGCGTGGTACCAGCGATTCGCCTCCTTCCTTCGATAGCTCGGCTTCGTCGCCTCCACCTTCGACACCTCCCTCTTTGTACAAAGAGGGGCCAATCATCACCTACCGACTTCTCTATGTCGATGACATTGTCCTCACTGCCTCATCCTCGACTCTTCTTCAGTACATCATGGGTCGTCTTCACTTCGAGTTCGCCATGACGGATCTTGGCGACCTACACCACTTCCTCAGCATCTCCATCATGCGTTCCTCCCAGGGCTTGTTCCTATCTCAGCGACAGTACGCCCTGGATCTTTTTCAGCGTGCTGGCATGGCTGAGTGTCACTCTACAGCGACTCCCATTGACACTCATGCTAAGCTTTTGGCACACTGGCGCCAAGCTCCAAGACGGCTCTGAGTATCGGAGTCTTGTTGGGGCCCTTCAGTACCTCACTCTAACTCGACCTGACCTGGCATATGCAGTTCAGTAGGTGTGCCTCTTCATGCATGACCCGCGCGAGCCCCACATGGCCCTGATCAAGCACATCCTGCACTATGTGAAGGGCACGCTCTCCTCCGGGCTTCACATCGGCACCGACCCTATTTAGTCTCTAACTGCCTACTCCGACGCCGACTGGGCTAGCTGCCCGAACTCTAGACGTGCCACATCCGACTTCTGCGTCTACCTTGGTGACAATCTGGTGTCTTGATCCTCCAAGCACCAGACCACGGTGTCTCGTTCCAGTGCTAAGACGAAGTAACGGGTTGTGGCTCATGGTGTGGCAGAGTGTTGCTGGCTGCGTCAACTTCTTCAGGAGCTTCATGTCCTGCTTGCTTCGGCCATCGTTGTCTACTGTGACAACGTGAGTGTTGTCTACATGACAGCCAACCCGGTGCATCATCGGTGCACGAAGCACATCGAGATTGATATTCACTTCGTCTGTGAGATGGTGGCCTTGGGTGAGGTCCGGTTCCTCCATGTGCCGTCCTCTCACTAGTTCGTAGACATCATGACGAAGGGCCTGCCAACTCCTTTGTTTACTATGTTTAGGTCCAGTCTGTGCGTTCGTGATCCTCCCGCTTCGACTGCGGGTGGGTATTAGGAAGTATATGTGTATATTAGGATGTATTTATCCTTTTCTTGTACACTTGATGTATTCCTTGTACTCCAAGCCATATTGGCCATATATATAGAGAGATCACCCCTCCCCCCCTTATTAGGATGTGTGGTGTTTCCCATCTACTTCTCTACACTTACTCCTGGCTCCAGAGAACAAGCACTCAACTGAAGATCGGTAAAGCGCGCAGTAAACAAATGAATAAGGTAAAAACACTCAAGCTTATAGTCTTACCACTATAGTCTAAAACTAGAAACCCAACACTAGAGTAAAGTAATATTGTTGGAATGTAAATGACTCAAGGTAGATAGAAGATAATTTTTATTAATAACTCAAAGTTGTATACAAGATGAAATGGAAAACATACCAAAACATCTGATGAAAGATTACTCTAGAATCCTGAGACTAAGCTCCCCTCTAACTCCCAAACTAAATTAGCCTAACAATATGAACTAGAGAGCTCATCCTTGGTGTGTGTATGTGTGTGTAAGCGCACGCATGTGTGCGTGCGTGTGTTCTAGCATGAATGGAGGGAGGAGGGTACTTTTAGACAAGGGGTAACATCTATCGCAATGGGCCCAAGTCAGTCGAACACGGGGGGAGGGGATTGGCTAACCCTCCGATCCACCACCTTGACCCTCCAACGCCTCAGATCATCTCCTATATGGCGATTGTCAACTATAAAGGTGGTTCGGACCTGTGGGAACCAAGGTAGGGTCGGCCGATCTATGCGGGGGTTGGTCGAACCTAAACCCACCCCTGGTCGTGGCAACGGCAGTTGTTTCCATTGCCTTGAGTGCCGATGCGCGCCTGCGGGGTTTGATATCTCGGCAGAGTGAGTCGCGGCCCCCCGCCAAGAAGTGGAGGACGGCTTCCATAGTCGCTATTGTCGCAATCGCGTGTTCCGTACCTCAACTATAGCCTCTTAATCCGTGGCAGTCTCCATCTGGACATGGATGTGAAGGAGGAGGAGCGGAGGAAAAGCGATGGATGCGATCAGCCTCAGTGGACTCGAGCAACAGAGTCTGAAGAGGAGCGGTGTGCGGGGGTTAGAGTTAGGATGGAGGTCGAGCGTGAGGTGAGGAAGTGGGCCGGGCAACCTTCTACGACATATACGTGTCGAGATAGAATCAGAAGCCAGCACATATATTCACTTATATGTGCTGGTGTTTGTCATCTGCATACCCGAAGTAATTATGGCTACAATCGAACTATATAACCAAACATACTTGTTATGTATATCACACTGCTTCACCAAGAACTAAAAATGTCAAGGTTTAGTACAGTTGCATGCGACGAACTAGTTCCCTGATCGATATGTCATGGATAATAAGTCTGTTGACACAGCAGAAGATCACCGACTGAGCCCACTAAGTCTCTTGACACTACACGTGCCCATATATAGAGCTTATTGATGTCTTCTGAAGATGGCAGCAGAGATTACAAGATTGTGCTTTTCAAGGTATCATCTTTCACCAAGCGTGAAAGGAGTGGTGTTTGTGTCTTCCACCCCTTCCCGTCTTTCGAGCCAGCGCACTGATGCACTTTGCACTGTTACAAATGGGATGCTCTCCAGTTGTTAATAAAAAACAAGAGTAAAATACACGGGGTCCTAAACTTATCTTGTAGTGTCATTCAAGTTTCAAAATGCATTTTCAGTCCCCAAACTTGTCTCAAGGTGCCATCTAGGTCTATGAACTCTAAAAATGCATAATTAGCCTCCCCCCACACACCCCACCCCCAAACTTGTCCTCAGGTTTTGTCCGGGTCCCTAAACTCTCAAAATACATTTTCAAATCTTAAAAATTGTCACATTCGCTGATGGCAATTCCTCCTCCTCGCTCGTTGCCTTCACAACCACCTTTATGCTAGTGATTCCGCTAGTGTTCCTTGGCGTTTGATTGGGGATGTTAAAATGCACTTTGAAAGTTTAAGGACTCGGATGACACCTTGAGACAGGTTGGGGACCTGAAAATGTGTTTTGAGAGTTTCGAGACCTGAATGGTATACTGAGACATATTCATGGACTAAAAATGCATTGTGAGAATTTACGGACCTAGATGACAGCCCATAATAAGTTCAGGACCGACTGTGTGTTTTATTCTAAATACAATCTATTACATAAATACTCCGCTAACCCTTGCAGGAAAAAAAGAACTTATCATATATTCCCTCCGTCCTAAAATAAATGTTCATTTAGAGAATTTTGAATATATTAGTAGTTACGAGAAATGACCATGTTACCCAACTATTCATACTAATTGTTATTGAAAGTTGTTTTGTCTACGTAGTTTTCTAGATTCTAAATAAATGCATGTGCATTGGAACCAGATAAATAGCATCAATTCATCATTTGATTGGCTTCACACACTTCTCCGTACGTTCATTTTTATTGATGTGAGTATTGCTTTAATTAGATACAATTTACTAGGAGGAGATAAAAGAACACTTTTTTTGGATAAAATTTAAAGGCTAAAATAGCACTTATTTTGTGACGGAGGGGGTAACGAACGCATGCTCTAAATTGCTACTCCGTGGAGCGGTGTTTCAGGAAATTTCACGTAGCTTTGGTGCTATGGATAATTTTTTTCTCGAAAAAGGAAAGGAAGGCGGGAATGTCGGGTGAACACGTGATCGACGGTTGCAGGACAAGGAAAGAATGGTTTAGAATAGCAGGATAGGGTGGGGTAGAACATAATCGCGAAGTGTGTCACACTGCCTACTGAGGTGCTAGGTGCACCTTTTTAGAGTCCACCAAAATTTGTCCATGTTTGTAAAGTTAAATCATGACAAGAACACTTGCACGCTTAACACATTCGGGATGTAATAGCCACCTTTACTAAATGGGTGGAGTGTTGTTACACTGTCATATCTGTTTCTCCTTTGAAGAGAGTTAGCTTCAACTTGAGGTCTGTATGTTTGTTCATTGGTTTAAGAACAAATATTTCAACCCGTCGTATCAACGTAGTATCATTAAAACTTTCACATGGAATATATATCGATTTATATTTCTATTACCTTTTATAACTTTAATAAAAGAGGTATTGGTCAAATTTGCATACTAAATATTACGAGATCCCCTAAATACGCTGGAGTTTAAAACTCACGCTACGTGGCGAATCGAGTACGCATAGTTTAGTATCGATTGCAATTTCGCAAGCTACTCTTAATTACTCCCTTAATTACATTTTGATAAATCTATGTTTTTTAAGCACATAGTACAGACGCAAACGCTCACATACAGGCATGGACACTCGCCTCTACGAACACACGTACACAATCTTACCCCTATGAGCACATTCGAAAGATTGAGCCGGCAAATCCTCGAGATTGATGAAGTCATCATTGGCGCCTCACTGTCAACGGGAACATCGCCTACCACTGCCGGTTAAATCCTGAAATAAATCCAGAAAAATGCGAGCACCAATGCCGAGTCAAGGACTCAAACCTTGATGGGCAGATTCCACCACAAGAAACCTTACTAGCGGAGTTACGCTCTGTTCGCTTGATAAATCTATCTCATCTTGGCACAATAACCAAGGAGAAGAACTCTGCTTATTATCCAATTTATCACGACATTAAGTACTCCTCGTTGTAAAAATGATTTTCGGTGAGGACGTCTTGATCTCGACATCATCATCATCATATTATGCATCAGTTATTTTTTCGAAGCAGTTACTTTGCACGGGAACTAAGTAGTCATCCACGTGGGATTGAGATGTCAACTCAAATATGACTGTCGTTCGAAAAAATTTCAGTTTGAAAATAGGTCCAATAAAAAATAATAGGAGTATAAAGCCGCCAAAATGCGCTGATCTAAATGTATCATTATTTAGACAAGTACACATCCTTTAATTTTCGGTGACAACAAGTCCATTAACGAGCAGCCTGTTTGATCCACGAATCATGAGGCAAGAACCGTCCCTGTTCGGCCCTTCCACCCATGACGCGACGGTGACCGGAGGGAGACTGGACCGGCCGGCCGGGTGAGGCGCGGGGGGCTGCTAGCTGCTCGTCCGCAGCCGGGCCGCCGTCCACCTCAACTACCCCGCCCGACCGCGGCTCGGTAGAAATGGAGAACAGTAGCACGCAGCTCCGGGGTCCTCCGAGGCCACAAGAGCTTTCGCCGACTCCGACAGCCTCTCGGCCCCCTCTGCGTCCCTCTCCCGTGCCTCCCATTTCGGCCTTCTCGCTGTCCCCTCCTGCATCTCGTCGCCTCAGATTCGCCCACCACCGCTTTCCCCCTTCCCCCCTCCGAGAGGGAGAGGCGGATTCCAATTCCAACAGCAAGAAAAGCACCCACCGCCGCGGCCTCGCCGTCCTCTCGTTTTTACTACAGCTCAGCTCCCTGCTCTGCTGCTCCTCCCTGATTAGATTAGCGGCTTAATCACTAAATTGGCCCGTTGCTAAGAGCCTTTTTAAGTACGGGATTACGCAGGCCTCTTGTTTCCTAACCACCACTACTCTACGCACTCATCCAGAGGCAGACGGGGAGAGAGAGATTGGGTTTGGTTGTGACCCGTGTCCGTGTTCTTGCTGCCCTTTTCGCAATACGGCAGATATAAAATTCCTCTTTTTACACTGCATCCCTGGCTGCCCGCTTAATTTTAGCAATTCAGCGGCCGCAGCTCCTCCCTTCGCTTCGCTCGGTGGTGTCTGAGCCTCCTTCGCTTCGCCTTGCTGTCCGTCTCACTCCCTCGGCTCGTCTGCCCCGCCTTGTCGCCGGCGTCGGGGGCGGGAGCTAGTCGGCGGGCGGGGGGCGGCGCGCGGCGCCGGGCGCGGATCGGCCGCGTGTGCATGGTCGAGGCCGCCGCGAGGCGCCGGTCGGGCACCAGCCGTCGGCGGCCTAGCGGCAGCGGAGGGGAGCACCAGCGCCTGGTCGCGGTCGCCGTCGCCGCGCGCGTCGTCATGGTCACCAGCCGCTCCGCGGGGCCAGCGGCGGCGGGAGGAGGAGGAGAAGCAGCAGCGGGGGAAGCAGAAGGAGGCGGCGGCCGGTGCATGGACGACTTCTTCGACTGCCTGTTCGGCGTGCTCGGCGCGCTCGGCGTCACGTGGGGGGCGCCCGCGCGGCCCCGGAGGCAGCCGCGCCCGCCGCTGCCTCGCGTGGTGGGCCCGGCGGCACCCGCGCCCGCGGACGCGCGGCGCTTCGCGGCCGAGCTCAGGGCCACCCCCGGCCGGATCGCCGGCAATGGCGCCTGCGCCGTCGCGTCGCTGTACACGCTGCAGGGCAAGAAGGGCGTCAACCAGGATGCCATGATCTTCTGGGAGGTAAAACGAGAAAAAATGAAAAGAGAAAAAGAACCATCTTTTCCCTGCTTTCTTGTCTGTACTTTTTTCTCACATATATTCTTGATGTACGCTTTCTGACTGTTCCTTGATCAGATCTCCCCAAGATCTAAGCAACTATATTCTACTAGTGGATTTGTTTTTTTTTCAAAAATACTTAGTTGATTAAATTAACTAGCATATCCTTTGATCCAGATTTTTATGCAACGGAAGTTCTCGTTCAGATTTTATTTTTATTTTCCCTTCAAACTCAGGAAATTGTTTTTTCTTCAGGCACACCCTTTTCTTATCTGGGCACATCGTGTATTATGAGTTACCCGCAGCATGAGTGCGCAGCATCCTAAAACTTGCAAGAATTGAACTTTGACTGAAGTTCTATATATATTTAGCACGGATTGCCATTGGATGTTGCTGGTGAAGAGTTCTAGTTGGTAGTCTTATTCAAGCGTAATGATTGGTGTTGAGTTGGAATACTTCTTGGAGGTTGGAGGGGCTCCACATGATTCTCATCCTTATCCAATCCTAGTTTTTTTTTCTCCCTTCTCCATCTCCTTGCTGGATGATCTTATCTGCTTGAAGCACCATCCTTCCCTTTCCAAATGTTTGATTACCAATTTGGCTGCATGTCCATTGCGTGACACATATACCGATCCTATCTCATTGCAGTGGGACTCGAATTTGCCTTCCATGAGTTTTCTCAACACTTCCATAAACTTAAACTTTCGTGATTTGACTACCTTAGTACTCTCTTACAAGTTGCACACGGGTCCCATTAAAAAGATACCAAAATGGTTAACTACAAATGCTGCTTTTGCAACAAGTGCCCATCTTCCATCTATCTGTCCAGTTTGTTGTGAATGTGTAAAATTTGCTGCTGCTGTTACTTCTGTGGAATATATGTTTGATTATGACAAGCTATTTTTTTTACTTTTGGACAGAACTACTGTTCGAGAGAGGATACAATCTTCTGTGGTGTGTTTGATGGTCATGGACCTTATGGCCATTTGGTTGCTAAGAGAGTAAGAGATCTCCTGCCTGTGAAGTTAGGAGCAGATTTGGCGATGGAAGATGGTAGAGAAACATCCACTAGCAACATTAAGAGCAACGCAAATGAAGTAGGTTCACCAGAACATGTAAACAGAAGAGTTACTGTCATGTCCTCTGAAGCTGAGCAGAATGGGGAGTATCCAGAAATTTTCCCAGCATTGAGAGCATCATTCTTGAAGGCCTTCCATGTAATGGATAGGGATCTCAAGTTACATAAAAATATTGATTGCTTTTTCAGTGGGACTACAGCAGTGGCAGTGATCAAGCAGGTAACTGAGCCAAATGGCACTATTAATCTTTTTAAAAGTGAAATATCTTCTTTCTGTTTCATTATGATCACACCAGCTGACTGGACCTGCATGCTTGTAAATCAATTGTATTCTGCAGGGACGCAATCTTATAATTGGCAACTTAGGGGACTCAAGAGCTGTCTTGGGTACCAGAGATGAAAATAATCAGCTTGTTGCCATCCAATTGACAGTTGACCTCAAACCGAACATTCCAAGTAAGCCTGTATTTCTTTCTTTTGTGGTTGTTGCTTCATTGTGTCCCTAATCATTTTGCAACTGTATAGCCTTTCACTAGTCCTGCTTTATGCAATATAGATGTGCAGTTTTTTTTAGCTCTGTACTTGTTTTGTGAACATCATTATATTTGCATGGCTTTACAGTATTTCCGTTAGCTTGTGACATTATGTGGCCTTAACACGTGGTGTAAGTAGCACTCTGTTTATATCTTTATTATGTTATGGTCAAAGGAATTTGATTAATAACAGTATGAGTTTAGAATATCATAGATTCTTTTTGTTTTAGTTGGGGACAAGGTTTTCTCGCTTGCTGTTATTGTTACAGTTTAGTCAAGTTTACACATAGTTGAATAAAAGTGGTCTTCATGAAATATTCTGTTGGTGTGTCTGAAATTAACTTTTGATATTTTAGTATCCCAGCCTGACATATTTATTACAATTTCTGAATTCTAATAGTTTGGTCATTCACTAGAAAGTTACTTGACCAATAAATTAGGGATATCAGCAAAACATCATTTACCTAACCATATTTGAACTATCCCTAAACTATGATTTACGCGTTTTTATCCCAAAAGTCTATTATCATATCAACTTGATCTTCAGTGCGGCACCTTGACTACCAATATCTATGTAAATATATGGTTCCAGTTATAAAAAAATATATTATGAAATTATTCTTCATGATGAATCTATAAACATCAACCTTATGTTGCCAATCTAAATATTTTTAGTTATCATCAATGGATAAAAATAAAAGGTTTGTCTTAGCACAAACCTAAATGGACTATTTAGGATCGGAGGTGGCACTCGACTGTCAGTTTACCAATTCTTACTTTAGTATTTTAATTCTGAGGAAGCAGATTAGCATTTTGTAGCTCTATAGAATGTTCATGTTTTTTTTTGTCAATCAAATTGTTCAAGCATTTTCATGGAGTCGTGCTCGTAAAAGTGGGGCAAATTCATTTGGAGTAAGATTAGTGAAACTAGGCAATACAGTAGCCAAGAAAAACCTTGAGTCAAGGATGAGGATCACTTAAGTTTTTCCTGTTCCCAGCTGTTATTTTCTATGTTTTCATGGTATGGCTTTTTTTTATAAAGATCGTATGGCTTAATTTATCTTGTTACCAACTGCTGTTTTGTATATTTTCATAACTACGCATTTGCTCCCTGCAATCACAAGAACTTGTGGGAAGTTGATTTTTGAATGTCATCATCTTTCTAAACATCCAGACTTATTAGATGGCAATGATTCATTGCTCTCCTTTCATTTTTTTTATTTGTTTGCATTCACAGTTTTCGGGACATTCAAGTACTGCAATCTACATTTTATGAATTTATATTAATATTTTACGGAGATAATATACTTTATGAAAGCTTTTCCAAAGAAAAATCTAGTAATAATATTTTCATATAGTCAATCTTGATAGGTTTAAACATATTAATGTAGAACTTTGAAAGTTTGACGTCATGGATCCTATGAAGACAAATGAAAAGGAACGGAGGGATTATGAAAAGTTATTTTCAGAACATTATACTTTGTCAAATTATATTTTTTTTAGTGACAAATCCAGTGATGCAGTTTCCATATATCCCAACTTGGGTGAAGCGGAATGAGCAAAGGGAGTATATACTAAAATTTGTTTGGGGAATTGTGTGGTAGTATTTAGATTAGTGTGGGAAGGTAACTATTACTGCTTTTGAAGATGTTGTCTTGCATTGTGTTGGTGACATATCATTCAGTTATACAGGCATGAGTACATGATGCAAATATTTTGATCCTCTCGTAGCAGCAAGTACTGCTGAACAGTAAAACATTCACTGTATGCATTTTCTTTTCTCGTTTAGTTGATTGAGGAATGACATGGTAATTCTCAGGTGAAGCACAGCGAATCAAGCAAAGGAGGGGCAGAATATTTGCACTTCCTGAGGAACCAGAGGTAGCTCGTGTTTGGCTTCCAAAGTACAACTCACCTGGATTGGCCATGGCTAGGGCATTTGGAGACTTTTGTCTGAAGGATCATGGTGTAATTTCCATGCCTGATGTTTCCTATCACCACATCACAGAAAAGGATGAATTTGTTGTGCTGGCTACCGATGGGGTGAGCAGATGTTAATTTATTTACACACCATTTTCTCAATGTTAATAAGAGTGGACCCTTTTCTGTGCTATATGATATAACTTCCTACTGTCGTTATCTAACTCACTTCAGGTGTGGGACGTGCTGTCAAATGATGAAGTTGTTAGTATTGTCAGCCGAGCCACATCCCGGGCCTCTGCAGCACGTTTCCTAGTTGAATCAGCTCACCGTGCATGGCGAACTCGGTTTCCCACATCGAAGATAGATGACTGTGCTGTCGTCTGCCTATTCCTGAACACAGATGAAGCAAGTGAATCATCCAGTTCCATGTCCAACAATTTGGCAACTGCTGTAGAAGTTAGCAGTGATCAACACTCCACAACTGTCCAAAAACAACTTAGTACTGGAGTGTCTGCAGATCTTGTTACAGCACTGGTAAGAGATGGAAACAAGGTTTCTGTTGTCGAAACCATTGCAAGGCCGGTCGCCCCTGCGGATCTGCTGAAGGATGGTTGAGGCACAAAGCGAGGCTGATCAAGTGAGCTTGCATGCTGCCTGTGATTGGGATCTGCGGCACAATCAATGGCTCAGGCACGGAGTGGAGGCAATATGTACATGATGTGCCTGTGATTTTGGCATCAGTCGGACCGAAGGTAAAGCACGTCGGGGAGTTGCTGCTTGCTATTTTTTGTGCACGCAAGTGTGACAAGGATTTGCAGTTTTGCCTTTTGTAAAATACCGTGTCAGTTTCCCGCGATTTGTTCCAGTTCTTTGTAATAATTTTGTTCGTGTTCATCATCGAGCGTCAAGATCCTAGTATCATGTAGGTAGGAGTCTATTGAGTTTTGATGCTTCATGTAAATATTCATCATTCTATCTCTATGGACTATGGTGTCTGTGATCCATCTCATCTTTTTTGGGTCTTCTTGGTAAGGGCATAAACCAAGGACGAGGTTATTGCACGTGCACTTGATCTCGACGGGCTTAATAGCTTCCGAAACTCCTTGGTACGATGTAAACCCTCGTCTTCGTAGCCCAGACCATGTACTCAGTCTTCATCAGCACCGATATTGGAGGGATACGCATACACCACTGGACTCCCTTGCCGTTGCCTGGGGTGGTCGACATCGCATCAAAACGCAGGTACGAATTGTTTGTTGAGAATTTAGGATCTACACGGTGAACGTACACATCAGGCCAGGAACACACCAATTAGCAGATTTTTTTCATATATTTTTCCTTTGTATCTCAAAGTGGAGTACATATAGCAATATATAGGTATAGCTCCATGGTGATTTCACATTGGTGTGATCTGTTCACACAATGTTTTCGAAAGTTCAAAGTATCAAAGTATGATTGTAGTATAGATCAAAGTATCAAACGAGACCTGGACTTAGATACACATAAACCATGTTGTGCCCATAAAATTGCTGCTTTACTGGGCCCTACATGCTATAAAGAAAACCCACCTCAGCACTTTCTTTCATTTTTTTACACCTAGCAGAAATTGTAAAACATAAGGAACAAAGACCCAGGAGAATCAGCATAGATATTTATGCAAAGAGCAGTGCAGCTCCAGAGTTCTGTCAGTCAGACTGGATTGGCTGGGACAGTTCAGATAGTTAATATGACACAACTGTTACCATCTCTCGATTATCTCTAGAATGCCAAAATATAGAGCAGAACGTTCACGTGTGCACCAACTGCATACACCTTAAAATTCCAGAATCATACCAGATAAAAGGAAAAAGGCCCAAAAGTATAAGCAACTGAACTAAAAATCCTTGAACTCAGAATTTCATTACATGGTTCTTGTAATCCCATTACTGAACAGGCAGTTGTAACATAACATGATAAACTCAATGCAGATTGCAGAAAAATATTAATTAGATCCGAGAGATGGTTGGGCAGAGATAATTTTTCTCTTTAATTTCTATATCTCTATATATAATACTTGTTACACTAAATCAGCCAGATCAGTAATAAAGTTTTCCACCGTTCCAACATGTAAGGTGTTTTAGGTTTGTCCTAAGTCAAACTTCTCCAACTTTCACCAAATCTATAGAAAAATGTAGAAACATTTCCAACACTAAACAAAAATATTATCAAAATATATTTGGTTTGGTGTTGTGGATGTTCCTGCATTTTTTCTGTAAACTTGGTCTTAGAACTTAGCCAAAACACCTTATATTTTGGAGGCCGGTTATTGGCTGCATGTACTGTGTGGAACTTCTGAAATCCTGGCTAATTCATCAGAATTCAGAAGAAGTACATACAGAGAGGCAGAGAGCCACACGAAAACTTTATCAATGCAGTGAATACACAGAGCACCATTTCTCAGTGAGGAAATTCACTATCCAGATGGTGAGAGTTGCAAAGACATAAACAGCTGACACTTAAACAAGTTATTGCTCTTCTATTGCAGCTCAATTGCTCAAATGTACAACACTTCTGCACACTGAGGCCACCTAAACCCTAAACCCCAACAATTTCTGGAAAATATAAGTGCACCTCGGGGCTCGGGCACCAGCAGGTGCTATGGACCCACGGATCACGGACTGAAGCGAATTCACAACCGAGCGAAGAGAAAGAAATCTTCGATTTCCGTCCCCGGGACAGCACGACCTTGAATCCATCCAGTGATCCAGGAGAGCTAGGACTAACTTACCAAAGAAGAAATCAGCCTCCACGTCCAGACGGACCTTCACTCCACTAGACGGCGGGAGGAGGAGCCCTGAAGCCTGAGCAAGAGCAACTCGCCAGTGGAGCGGGCGGTGGAGGATTCGAGCGGCAGGCGACGGCAGCGGAAGAGATGCGACGGCACCCGGCGGCGTTGTGATCGACCTCACCTGTGGAATCGGGGTCGGCAGGCTGCTGATACTTTGAATGGGCTGCTGCCTCATAAGCGATTGGGCCTGATTGGAGTGTTTTGAGCCCACAAAGCTTTGAGAAATTTGGCGGACTGCTGCAGTGCTGCGTTGTCCCCGTCCTCTCTCGCTGCTCCTTGCCCCAAGCCCATTCCGTGGGCGACGCTAGCAAAAATCCTTCCACGTTGGCTACAATCATAGCATCCGAAACAAGAGAATTTCATCAAAATTTTCGAGTATCCTTCACTCTTTTTTAAATTTCCCCTCCTTTTATTGCCACTTCCGTCAAAATCTGTTAAGTGGCTTCTCACTGACCAGACAGATCTACTGCACAGCCAATCAGGGGCGGAGCCAGGGCTCTTCATCGGTGTCAGCTCACACCGACGGCTTGCTGCAAATTCAGTGAAAAATCACTGGTCTATGGAGCTGACACTGGTGTTCAACGGAGCTGACACCGGTGGCTCCATCGGCTGGCTCCGCCCTGTGCGGGCCTTACTCTCAAGTTACTCATCTATCAGTTCGGCTAATACAGTTATCATTGCAGTTCAGTAATTTAAGCAATAAAAGATGCATAAAATAATAGGAAATTAATTTTACCTTAACGCAGCAAAGAGAAGCGCAGGTGCCCATCCACTAACAAGATGTTTGAAACACCTGGAGATCTATAAATATAATAAAAGTAAGGCTGAGTACACTTATGAATGGTACTCAGCAAATTCTAGCGTTGAAATTATATTAAATGCATGGTGATCAAGGTATGCAAGGTGATGTGAGTTTTGGAAGAGGGGAAGGAAGGAAGCATATTTTAACTCGTTGGCCCTGCAGGTGGAATCTTACCTCCTCTACCAGTTCCTAAGTTTTAATGAGCACTAGAGACCATCAGGGTCCTTCTGGACCGGATTATGCCTTATTCCAAAAATTACTCTCTTAGGGTCCCGGTCCCATCTTACCACACTCAAGTTGTGATTTTAATCGACAAGAGCTTTGACTATGTGGGCTCGTAACCGTGAGCCTCGGCTATCTAGATAGATTTATGACTCTGCGCAGAGGTGTACACTTCACCCATACATTCGATCAGCCCATACCTCCGCGAAAGGCGGTACTGACCTACGAAACCCGTACCCACCGGTGGCTATTCCTAGACAACATTCCCTAGTTCCATCTACATGTATGACTGGGGTCTAAAAAGGGGCCATACTACATCCATACATGGACACTATCCCAGAAAAAGATACATCATAACGTGGCATACAATGCCACCAGGTCCTCTGGACCTCAACCTATGACCCGTGTCGACCAGACCTGGGACTCTGCGAAGGTCCTGCTCCAGCCTACCTGTTGCCCACCGTGGCTCCTTGGGATGGTTTACTAGGTTCCGCTAGTGGGGTGTGAGTATTTCTTGTGAGCCGGTCCTTATGTGACCGGAGTAGGCTTTCGGGATAGGATCCTCTACCGAGGCTACCTCCTTACTCCCCTATCCTGTCCTTAACGGTTTCTAATTCTTTAGTTGGTTGATTTTATTACTAAACTCTCACTTTCTAGAGTTTTCCATAAAATCATAATGATAGTGATATTTCTAAACAATTTTATTTCTAAATGACGCTCGGTCATCGATCTAGTCGTGACCGAGGTCATTGATAGGATTTCGGACTAGAAGCGGCTTCAAGTCAAGGCAAGATAGTGAATAGAGGTGGGTTGCTCCTATAACGTTTCAAAATATGCAAGTCAAGTTATTATCTCAGTAGATTTTTATTATTTCTAGAAACATAGGATAAAACTTGATCAAGGATGTTGGTGTTAGGACTTGCCTTCATTTACACTTAACGTTCCTTAGGTCGACCAGGGTCTTCACTTCTCATCCTTCTAGATCCTCGGCTTCGGGGTGGAGCCTGGTCGTCTACCAGCTATAAAGGCATATAAAATAACAATCAATTCTAACAATACATCAATCAAATATCTCAGAAATAGGAAGAAAGAAGGATGATGGACATTTTGGGAATTACCTACTGTTTAAGGGTGAATTCCCAGATAAAAGATGAACGGTTTGTTAATTATTTAGAAATAAGTTTCTAAATAATTAATGGATTGAATGGTTGGATTTTCTAAGGAATTCTAAGAAATTATGAACGGATTTCCTAGGGTTTTGGATAGGCAGCATAACGGCTAGGTTTGGACGGTAATTTGAGATTTTGGATGGGCAGCACTACAGCTAGGTTTGGACGATATTTGAGATTTAAGTTGGGTAGCATACGATTAGGCTCAGTTGATACTTAGGGTTTTAGTCGGGCAGTATATCGGCTGGGTCTGGTTGAGACTTGAGGTTTTGGGCGAGCAGCATAACGGCTATGCCCAAACGATATTCGAGGTTTGGTTTGGGCAGCATAACGGCTATGTAGTGGAATGGACCAGAGGCTTGGACAGATCCTTAAAGGGTCACTAGGGATTTGTGCAATGATACTTGAGAGCTTGTGCGACAGTTGGTCTGTGTTGGCACTAGGGGATAGTATGCATGGCAACAGACGCAGTCGGGCAAGATCAAGCAGATGCGCGACGACGATAGGGGTTAGCGGCGACGATAAGGCCGCGAGGAACAGCCGGCTGGGTGCTCTTAACAATGCGGGTAAGGTGGCTAGAGTCCACACAGTGCACTCGACTTTGACCCGTCTAGCACCTAGGGGTTAGGGCACGCCAGCGGGTGGAGGCGGTGCGGCATATTTCCTAATAAGGTTGGGCTCTAAGATCTTAATAAGGGACTCAAATGAGGTGTAAATGTGGAAGTGAGTCTTGGAATGGGTTTAGAATGTTATTTGGAATTTTTGGTGATTTTTCAAGGATTTTTAAAATAGTGGAAGGGTTTGAACTTGACTTGGGGGTACACTTTCGTAGGTGCACATAGCGTTTTGGGTTTGGCTGACGCAGATAGGGTGTGGGTGTAGTACTGTTTGGTGGACACATGGTCCGAGGCTGTGGACCAGAGCGCAGGTTGAGAGGGCGAGAGTAGAGGAGGGTAGACGACAGGCAACGGCGTCAAGGTGCTGGGCCCGCACGTGAGAGAGGGGGGTAACAAGGTGGAATGGAGGTGGGACGGTGGGGGCCGGTCGACACCGGGGCTGGGCGGCGCCACCGTGGGGGCCTTGGGCACCACTGCGGGGCTTGCCGGGAGCACACCGGGAAGGCGCTCCTGGTTGCCGGCGGCCTTGCGGACTAGGCTGGGAGGAAGAGGAGAGAAAGGCGAACAACATGGCATGGCTAGGGGCTGGGAGAGAGAGGGGAGAGGGCATGGCCGCAGAGGGAAGGAATTTGGGCACGACCAGTCGGGGTGAAGAGCTGAGGAGGAGGGGACTGCCTGGGAGAGCGCCACATCGCCAGACCTTGCTTAGCAGCCAAGGAACGCAGTGCTGGCAGGGCTGAAGGGATGAGCCTGGCCGGGGGGTGAAGGATTGCATGGCGGCGGGGAATAGTGGCGGCCGGAACAGTAGTGGTGGGAATAGTGGCAGCAGGGATGGAGCGCGCATGCGGTGTCAGAGGAGAGGATAGAGGCAGCCGGTGGCTTCGTGTCGAGGGAAAGGGAGGGGGAGCTGCACTACCGATGGGGATGAGGATGACGACAGTGTCATGATGGCGGTGGAGGAGGATAGGGTGAGGTGGCGCCGGTGGTAGGGGGAAAGGGGGATGGCTAGAATGAGGTGGCCTGCTTGCAGGCGAAGGTGGGAAGGGGAGGCGCATCTGCTAAGCATGGCATCGTGGCAGCCTGGATGTTACCGCAGCAGCGTGGCGTGGTGGCGGGCGCCGCAGCGGCACCGATGTTGGCGTCAGCAGGGTGAGGATAGCATCAAGCGAGGGGAGAGAGAGAGGACGGCGCGCGGAGGAGCGAGGTGGCACAGCACCAGTGTGGTGGTGTAGCTTGCGGCGGCGTTGGCGTGGTGGAGGAGAAGCAGGCCGCGTGGGCTGAGCTAGGCCAAAAGCATGTGTTGGGCTGCAACATGAGAGCTAGGCTGCACGGTGGAATGGAGGAGAGTAGAGGGGGAGCTGGGTTGGGCTAAGAGTTGAGTGGGCTAGAAATGGAAGTTGCGGCCTAGTTTGATAAGGAAATGGTTTCTCTTTAAGAGAGTTTTGGAGTTCAAATTTGAAATATAATTCGAATTTGAATGGAGTTTGAGGTGAGGCTTAGGTTGGTCATAAAAATGGAGTATTTTAGGGAGGGAAATTTGGGAGTTGAAATGGAACTTTTGGGATGTTTGATAACTAAAATTTGGGATGAATCTTAGGAAGATTTGGAGGTAATTAATATTCAAAGTAATTTTGAATATTAATTTTAGGATTCTCGGAGAAGAAAATATTTTGGAGGGATTTATTTCTAGGATCTCCTTAAGAAGGAGGGAAAGTTTTCTAAAGACAATCAAATGCAACACATATGTGGTCATTTTATGCAAGGTTTATTTGTAAGGGCTCCTTTGGTAGCCCACTTCCCCGCAGGGAACCTGGCCATTTCCGCGCATCGTTAGCCCACACGGGATTCTTCCACACGGAGTCCAACTTGCACATTTGGCAGCCTGCTCGGCCGCAGCTTTCAGCCGAATGAGCCTAGCTTTCACGCAGAAAGGCTCCCAACATCCACAGGTCAAGAAGGCGCCCCGTCCCCGTCCACAGGTCGGTCTCTCGCGACTTCTCCTCCTCCCGCGAGAGACCTCCACCACCGCCACCTCATCTCCTCCACTGTTGCCGCCTGATCTCCTCCGCCACCACCCTCGTCTACTCCACTCGCGACTCGCGCGAGCGAGAAGCGCTGCCCGCTCTCACAGCGATCCACCGCCACTGTCGACCGCCGCCGTTGCTCCTGGCTCCCCCGTGCTCTCTCCAAGATTTCAGGTCCAGGTGTGCCTCCTCCATCCCTTCTCCCTAATCCCCATCTTTGAATCGTCTCATTTCTCATCTCACATTCATTTACTTTCTTGTTAGGGTTCTACTCCGGCAACGGCTCGATTCCTACGGCGGCGGACTCCCCTGCCACCTCCACCTCCCCAACAGCCATCAGGTGATTCACTTGGTTATTGCTTGTTTACTTTTCAACATATCTTCGAAGTCACAACTATCTTCAAAGCCCTTGCAAATTGGAACACTTTGGCTCGTTGTAACATGAGTAGTGGGATTCACCCCGTAGTAACTGTTCCTTTTCCAATTACATACCTTAGTAGATGTTGCAACCATGAAATTTTCAAGCCAAATCATCATTGGAAACACATATTTGCCCTGTTGTAGTTGCATATTGGAAGCCAATGCAGTTTGTTTCCCAAGTTATTTGTAGTCAGGTGTAGTTGCCAATAGTCCAATAAATCTTTTTTTCTTGTTGTTCATTGTGTGATATTCTATTACTTTGACCACTCAGAATTGAAGCATTTAATTTGATTTAATCACTAATAGAAATTGTGGTGCTAACATTGTACTCATGGATTCATTTCATGTATGTATTTGTGAATCTGGTGCTTGCTGACCTATGTGATTTTTCTTGTTTTGGGGAGTTACTTCTTAGTTTTATTCAGTAGCGGTTGATTGGCTTGTTGGTCAAGTTTTTCTTTAACTTTAAAGATCTTGTCATGTCTAACTTGCCCCCCTCCCTCTTTCTCCCACTCAAAAAACACTTGCGAATAATTTAAGCAAGCATATTTCATTTTTGTACTTGGGTCACTCGTATTGAAATGTTATTATGGGCATTGTTCCCCACAATAGAGTGTTAACGAAACATATTATAACAAAAGTTTTCACTTAGTTTTACATGTCAGGATAGATGTTCCTTAGGACCTCATCTTATTACTTTGCTGGGAAGAAAATGGACTTATCTAAACTACCATTTGGTTACATTAATCACCAATGTCATGTTATTATGTGCATGTTGTTGAGAATTTGGGGATAGAAAGATCCATTGTATTTATATTGATCGAGTGCAGTGGTCATATTATTGGAGCTTAGAGCAGAAAGAGGATATGTTAGTCCTTATGCTGAGCTTTCATATTGCCTAATGATGAAAACACACCTTTCCTAAAATTTTGAGAAATGTAGTTCCTTCTACCTTTATGATTTGTAACTGTGTATTTATTTTGTCTAGAACTACAGCTTACAGGACATTATATTTAAAGCCTTTTAGCTATCTATTGTTAGCTGCATTGGAACATTGGTCTACATAAGGACATCAAATAAGCATTAGATCATATTCAAAGGGTAGGTTTTATCTATCTTTTGCCAGGAACAAATATTAGATCAAACTGAGCTCGCTTCTAAATTCAGGAAATTGTTACTTTTTAAATCTTACTTTAGATATATATGGGCTCTATCATTTTCTCTTACTTGAACCTAATACCTATTGCGTGCATTCATTGTGCTAATTAAGAATATAATTTATATATACATACACTAGATAATGGAATCTTAGGAGGAACAAGTTAGACAGTTCTTGTTGGAGGAGGAGGAGGATGAGGATATTGAGCTATTTTTTGTACTTGTTCCTGCCATAATTCCGTACCTACAAGAAGAGAAAATGAATGCACACACATCTTCACTTCCTAGTGCCAAAAAGGTTTAGGAAATCCTTGAAGGGCACCCGAGTTGATATAAACTTGAGTTCCAAATGGAGCCTGAAATATTTAAAGCCACAACGGAATTTTTTAGAAGAGAGAATTTACTCCAGGACACATGAGGTGTTGTTGTTGAGGAGCAGCTTGGGATGTTCATGTTTATGCTCTCACACAATGCTAACAACCAAAGGATACAGAAAACTTTTCAACACAACAGCAAGATGATCTATCAGAAAATAATAGAAGTTTTTAAAATAATTCCTGCCTTGACTCATCGATTTGTGAGACATCCAAGTTCATTCCAAACTCATATCAGAATCGCGACAGATCCTCGCTTTATGCCCTTCTTTCAGGTGTGCATAATCCTTTCCCCAATCTTTTCTTTCCTTGCGTGCCAAGTCCTTATTTTTTTCCTTATGTGCAGAATTGCATTGGTGCAATTGATGGCACTCGTATAACAATCACCATCGCAGAAGACAAGGCCCCTCCCTACAAAAATAGGAAAGAAATCCTATCACGTAATGCTATGTTAGCCTGCAACTTCGACCTTAACTTCACATTCATTTCATGTGGATGGGAAGGGTCAGCATCAGATGCAGGAGTCCTTAGATCTGCTGTTAGCAAAGGATTTATTATGCCAGAGGGGAAGTTCTATTTTGTAGATGGTGGGTACGCAAATGCATCATCCTTTACTGCCCTATATCGAGGAGTTCAGTACCATCTCAGTGAGTTTAGAAGGTGTCATTCGTGTCAAAGTGGTTAAGCAAACTACAAAGAACTGTTCAACCATCGCCATACGTTGCTTCGCAACCATATAGAGAGGGTCATTGGTGTTCTAAAGAAGAGGTTCCCAATTCTGAAAGTAAGCACTTTTCATCTCATAGAAAATCAATTCAAGATTGCAGCTGCAGTAGTTGCATTTCACAATATAATTAGAGGGTAAAATGGTCAAGAGGGGTGGTTGGATGACCAATCAGAGTATATCCCAACAGATCAATATGTTGACGTGGCGGAGGGGGACAACAACTATCCAAGTGAGGTGGAGTCAAATGATGGCAGTACTCTAAGAGATCAGATTGCACACCAAATGTGGGCTGCTTATAATAATAATAATTAGTTTAGAATAATATCTTTTAGAGGAGTATGATTCCTCTAGTTTGTGTATGATTTGATTATGTAATTTTTGGAACTTTCTACTGCAAACATTATTGTAATCAATGCCTTTTTTAATGCAATCGTTATCTTTGTACTTAAATTTCTTTTTTTGAGACACCTTGATCTTGCTTATGTTTCTTTGTACTTCATCTTAACATGTTTTGGGAAATGCAGCCATGGAAGGAGAAGATGATAGGGCTGCTTGAAAATCTACTTATGAGAAAGGTCTTGTTGAAATATTACATGACTATGAAGATAACCCCAAATATAAAGGTCATAATGGTTGGGGATCGGAGGGTTGGAGGATTATCACCAGCAAGTTCAATGAGAAGTTTTCCGTAGCTCATTTCACAAAGAAGCGGGTGCAGGAGAAGGAGAAGGAGCTCAAAGCTAATTACAAGGCACCAAGAGATGCTAAAAGAGACAGTGGTAATGGTTGGAATGAATCTTTGTGTATGATACTAACAGAACCAAAAGTATGGGAGAAGCTAATTGCAGTAAGCCATTTGGACTCTATATAAAATATGATAAGAAGTAGCTAAGTTATTGTTATTAACTAATTATCCTTTTTTGTTACATTCAATAGAATCACCCAAGAGTAGCAAAGTTTCGCAAAAAGCCATTTCCCCTCTTTATTGTACACTTGATGTATTCTTTGTACTCTAAGCCATATTAGCCATATATATAGAGGTAACCCCCCTATTAGGGTGTGTGGTGTTTCCCATCTACTTCTTTACAAGCTCAAGATTCAAGACAGGAAGAAGGTGGGAGTGGGAGAAAGCATAAGCAAAGTCACATTGGATCTGCTCTTGAGGGATGTGTGGAGTACAAAAAGAGCCAAACCAGCAAAACTTTGCAAGCTCTTGAAGAAAGGAAAAGGCGTGAGGAAGAATTTTCAGTTGAGAAGTGTGTTGATCAAGTGGATGCTATGGCTGAATTAACCGATAACGAGAAGTCATATGCTTTGGATGTCTTTGAGTCTGAGACACACAGGAAGATATTCATTACAACAAAGAATCCTAATGTTCGATTAATGTGGCTAAAGTGAAAAATTAGCTATGTCTCTTTGAATATGCTCAGTGTATATTGTACAATCCTGCTTCTTTTTTCATGTCATTTCCTGAAAGAACAGCTGGACAACTATTTTTGGAACTACTATTTGCTATTAATTAAAATTAACTCATCATTAACTTGACTATTAATTAACTTCTGAATTATTTAGGATGTCAAGAGCATGGTGCTAAAGATTTTGTTTTTTCTAAATTCATAAGTTTAGTCCTTCTGTAGCTTCTATGACAAGGCCATCCTGTTGATGTAATGATGTCTATCAAGCATGTCTGTTTGTCTATATTTGTCTGCTTTGAATTATATGTTGAATCTAAGTCTTTAATTGTTAATCTGACTGTAGATCTCTCATGGACCAGTGAGATAACTACTACGCGATCAGAACAAAGTTGGTGTCATTAGGATGGAATGAACCATATGTGCTATGTTTTATTATCGATGGGAACGAGGATGTGGCTGGAACTGGCTAAACCATATGTGCTCTGTTTCAGTACCGTTTTAGCTAGAGTTTTATAGTATCTAAATATTTGATATATGGTGATGGTGACTGCTGGTGGCGATGTGGTGTCATCTGCCGTTGAGCCATGGAGGTGTTATTGTGAATCATGTGATCAAATTATTTTTCTGCTAGACACACATGTCATTATTTATGTGCAACATCCATTCACTAGCTCAAATTTATATGCCATAATTTGAATTTATGGATGGTCATGTAAAGCTGGTGCAGATTTTTATTTTTTTTCAAGATGTTTCAATGCATTTCTAATCTTTCTAAATATTTCTATTTTTTCTTTATTTTTTCTGAATTTTTTGAAGCATTTTTTGCTCCAGAGCGGAATTACATCCCAAACAGCGGGAGGGAAAAGGGGATCTCCCCTGCGGGAGAGGGGGATTAAAAATTCGAGGAAAAATCCTGTGGGATCGTTTCTTCCTTGGGCTAATCAGCCCCATGCTTCCAAACTAGCCCTAAAAGATTTTGAATGTTCGGAGAAAGGAAAGTATGTTTAAATGAAAGAAAAATTTTAAAAAGCCATACCCCTCTCTTAATGATAAAGTGGCCCCAGAACCGTCCAGACTAGTCCTACCGATTCACAGGCCATGGATTCTGCTTGACACACTGTGCTCCTATCCACATCCCAAATCGAGTCATCAAAGGCAGTAGCGGGAGAATCGGCGAGGGAAAAGGACGCGGGCACGGATGGCAAGCGGGTAGGGGAGAGGGAGTTCGGCATGGAGAATTGGGGCAAGCCCCGCCAGGATGCGCGGGCAAGGTGGCCTGGGCGTAGGTGACAGGGATACATCCCCAGTACCCGCAAGGAAGGAAGAAGTCGGACTCCTACTAGGATTTCCCTATAATCCGACTAGGACTAGTCCCGAGTACTCCTACCAGGACTCCTCCTTGTAATCCGACTAGTACTCTCCCCCCTGGACTATATAAAGGAGGGCAGGGGTACTTAGCTCGGCAGGTCAGACCTCAAGGTTAGACCTCCAGGTCATACCTCAACACCCAAGCCCAGGACCAGAACATACATCAATACAAACCAACACACAGGACGTAGGGTATTACGCGATCTAGCGGCCCGAACCTGTCTAAATCGTGTTCCTTGCGTCACCATTGATTCCTTGATTCTCGACGACCCTTACCGCATAAAAGACCACCTAGGGTACCCCCTAGGCGGGTTGCCGGTCTAAAACACCGACAGCTGGCGCGCCAGGTAGGGGAGCTCGTTGAGTTTCTCAGCGTGACCTCAATGGCGAAAGTCATCATCAGGCCCGTCTTCTTCATCGAAGCCGGCGCCACCTTTGTTTTTGGATCCTGGCTTTGCGTCGTCGAAGGCTCGGGATCGTTCCGGCGCCAGATCGTCGACATTCACGAGAAGAAACCAGAAGATTTGACTAGAAAAAATCTAGATTTCAAAGTCAACGAGTTCGAGTTCGACTATGCGTCGGATCCGACTTCCCCTCGGACTACTCCGATTCCCCGCTCAGGGGTCGAGCGTAGCCGACCCCAGGACTCGGGGTCGGGCGAGGCGGAGCTACCCTTCCAAAGGGTCGGGTTCCGCCGACCCCAAGCCTCGGGGTCAGGCGAGGCGGAGCTACCCTCCCACAGGGTCAGGCTCTCTCGACCCCAGGACTCGGGGTCGGGCGAGGCAGACCTACTCCTGCAAAGGGTCAGGCACTCCCGACCCCAGGACTCGGGGTCGGGCGAGGCGGACCTACTCCTCCAAAGGGTCAGGCACTCCCGACCCCAGGCCTCGGGGTCGGGTGAGGCGGAGTTCCACCCTCAAGGGGTCAGGCGCATCCGACCCCGGGACCAAGGGTCGGGTGAGACGGAATGAACTACTCCTCGCCCATGTCAAGACAACCACGATCAGCTTGCCGACCACTCCGTCAACTACGGGCAGCTCGTCGACGACTTCAACTCGTCTCGACTAAAAATTATTCGGGGCAAACTTTGCATCACCGACAACTAGTCAGAATCGCCTCCGACTAGTCGACTTCGTCAACAACCTGTCATGGCTTCATCAACAATCATCCACGAATCAAGCTAAGTCACTTTTCTAAATTATTTTCTGGCTTCTTCTCCGTTTGTGTGCAACACGCGCTCTGCTCGCCGGAAACTCTTGCGCGTAACGCGCGCTCTATTCGCCGGAGGGCAGCAAACTCTTTCGCGCTACCGCGCTCCCTTTTTATCGCAATAGCGATTTTTCCTTTTCTCTTGAGGTCACTACTCTTCTCGAGTAGTACACGTCTTAACTCATGAAAGCCTCAGGCGCATCTGTCACGCCTAAGCCCATACGCGTAAACGAGGCCGATCTCACACACGCAGCGGCAACGGCTACCCAGAGACTGAGAGCCTAAGCGTAACAGGCTAACTACTCGGGAAGAGTATGACCGGAATAAGAGCATGACACAACTTTCATACTGATCACTGGATAAATTTCAGCAGTTTCAAAATCCTACAAATATGCTACATAACGTACGCATTTTTTTTTCTTTCAGGTCAAGCTTTGGCGACGACGCTCGTCGCAACGCCCACTAAGAATGCCTCCAACGGCACAGGCTAGTTCCCGAACTCGGGGGCTAAGCACCAATCAGTACTCGGAATATCTCCAGTGGCTCAGCTAGCTCCCAGGCTCGGGGGCTGGACGCCACAAAACCACTCAACGTGGCTCCAACGACTTACCTGGCGTATAAGCTCGGGGGCTGGACGCTGCAAGACTACTCGAATGATGACCTGAGTGAAGATTCAAGACCCTCGGGTTGATTATTCAATCAATCCAAGGCTCGAGGGCTGATAAGCTACACCCAACAATCGATTTTTTCAAGTCGAAAGAGGAAGATTCAAGATTTTGACCCTCAGCCTAATTCTACGATTCAACCTAAGGCTTAGGGGCTACTCCATATGGAGTGCGACTTTCGCCGCCCTCCATACACGAAGACTACAATATCATGTTGATCAAGACTTTGAGCACACCATAGCCTCATGGCAGCTTTGAGAAGCATTGAAAGATTCAGCCTGACAAAGTACTCGAAGAGCACCAAGACTACTCGGCGAATATCTCAAGACTACTCGAAGACTGCTGCATTCGACTATGAAGCGCTCGGGGGCTCGACGGGGATACATCCCCAGTACCCGCAAGGAAGGAAGAAGTCGGACTCCTACTAGGATTTCCCTATAATCCGACTAGGACTAGTCCCGAGTACTCCTACCAGGACTCCTCCTTGTAATCCGACTAGTACTCTCCCCCTGGACTATATAAAGGAGGGCAGGGGTACTTAGCTCGGCAGGTCAGACCTCAAGGTCATACCTCAACACCCAAGCCCAGGACCAGAACATACATCAATACAAACCAACACACAGGACGTAGGGTATTACGCGATCTAGCAGCCCAAACCTGTCTAAATCGTGTTCCTTGCGTCACTATTGATTCCTTGATTCTCGATGACCCTTACCGCATAAAATACCACCTAGGGTACCCCCTAGGCGGGTTGCCGGTCTAAAACACCGACAGTAGGGGCCGAGCGTTTTCGGGCACGCTGGTAAGGTGGCTTGACGTAGGTGGCCGAGAACCACCAGAACGTGCGGTCAAAACGGCCTGCGCGCGTGGGCTGAGCATCGCTGAGGGCGCGGCTGGCCGAGTGGCGCTCGGGCGCGGCCAATCGGCACGCACGGCTAGCCACACCCTAGGTGAGCATGACCGTCCCCTCATGTGCCTTCGCCTCCGGCCCTCCCCTCGGTGCCTTCCCCGAGCACCCTGCCTCCTCCTACCGGACCGTTGCCGTGTCCATACCCTCTACCACCTGCGACCCTTCCTTGTACTCCTCCTCCTGCTGCTGCGGCTTCTGAACCCCTTCATCTGCACGCGCGCGGTGTCACTCGTTACTCACGGGGACAGGGTGGCTGTTTTCCACGCCAGCTCGAGCAAGTCATAGGATGGCGCCTACTCGGAGCAGGGGAACAAGGCCACTCCCCAGCTGCATGAGAGGATTGCAGAGGATGAGCATTTCGTCATCGTGGATTCCAGGACGAGCATTTCGTTGTCCTTTTCAACTTCATTGCCCAAATTTACTCCTCATATATTTTTGAACGGAATTTACTCCTTACATTAGGAGCGCATAATCATCTTTTCATATCAACATAAGAGCAACTTAACAGTCAACTAACGGAAATGGCAACCAATGGAACGGAGATTATAAACAGTGGCAATGAAGGGAACTCGGAAATTTTAATAGCAATGAGGGAAGTTCTATAAACGAAAACGATGTAACACATGCGTCCGGACGGTAAAAAATATCGGACGGACGATGGACTCGAAACTCCTTTTCAATACAATTAATTGCAAGTTCACGTCCATTCATTCTTATCTTCTTCCTCAACTTCATATCTTCTTCTCCCTCATCCTCTGGTTGTTCCCCATCACACCGTTGATTTCTTCCTCCTCCGGCTGTCCAGCGTGGGCTGGCAGCGAGAGCTCTGAGGTAGGGAATGCCTCCTCTCCGTGTGAATCTCGGGAGCCGGCCTCGTCTCTGGCGCCAGCCAGATCCTTGCCGCCATGCTCGGGTGGCGAGCCCTTCGCTTCTGTCTCCGAGGGGAAGCACATGGCGGGGCCTCGCCTCTACCTTCGTGTGGCGGAACCGTCTAACTTAAACTGGTTTAAATGCGCCTAATCGCTGCCGATGCAGCAATTATCCGAAATGCACTTAAAATAGTATAAGTCCGGTCGTCCGTCGAGTGTCCCTAGGACTCCTCGAAAGATCCACATCGTGTCTCATAGCCATACACCAGGATTGTTTCCGTGATGGGAAAGCATCAACAAATATTACATTTTTACGTACATACACGAGATACGAGTTATTACAAGACATAGTTTGAAATAAACTTAACAGTGCAGGTTAGACAGAGGTTCTAGGATTTTAAACATAAACGGTTCAGGTGGGAGGTGAGCCTTTAAGATTTGCTTCTAAGGGTATTGTGAGACTCATAACAATACCCTAGTTTTTCGAGGCTTCCTCCTCGGTGGATTCCTGCGGTGCCTCTGAAATAGCCACAAGGGATAACCCTGAGTACGAGGTACTCAACAAGGCTTACCCGACTAACCAATATAATAGCTTTTCGTGGAACGATATGATAGCTTTTTCAGTGTACTTGGCTGACATATTTTTGGCAAAAGAGCTTACTAGGAGTGAGACCTTAGCTTTATCTTTTATTTTGGTTAAGTTATTACCTAACCATTCTAAATGATGATAAAAGTTTAATTGCAAACAACAAGGTATTAAGTCATACACCAAAACATTAATGGAAAGATATAGTATTCATGAATTTATGCTACGATGCTCAACAGTGATCAAGTGCATTCATAACCGAGAATTGCGGCGATCCGGATCAAATTACATCCTGCAGGAGAGTACCCTGATCACCAGTTATATACGACTGTCCAGGTCGTACATGACGACTTTTCGATTAGCAAACCCAATGATTGGGAATAAGATTACCCGAACCCAGGGACGCACCCCCACATGGGACCCCACGTCTGGCCTGATCACCATGTGAGTTTCAGGCTATGCCCCTGCCAATCTCCAGCACGTCAAGCGCGGGTACGAAGTATTCCCGATCAGAGGGTTTACTAACCTACTGGGCTTTACTGGTCCCATACCTAGTAAGTGATCAGATGTTTTTCACTTGATCAAAGGTTCAGACAACGAATCAGGCCTTAACCAAATTAATCTAGCAGACAGAACGACATCCTTAGCTTCTGTTCGCTTCTTAACTTTCAAGTTATCTTTCCATAAATAACATGCATGACTCAACATTTACCTTAAGGTTCGGTAAACTAATTACTTAGGCAACTAAGCATTTCTAGACTGGGTTATTTACTAAATGTTTGAACAAGTGGCAAACATGTCCTTAAAACAAGGTATGATGATGCACAAGAATGGGTTTCAAGCAACTCCTAGACCTAGTGCATTCACATAGCAATAACTGATAATTGGACACATGAAATATCGACTCCAAAATAATAGGTATAATGCACCGAGGCTTGCCTTGTTCTATAAAAAAGTTAGCACTGTCTGAAGGATTGGCCTCGTATGGAACCAACTCAAAGATCTCTTTGAACTCCGGAGATCCTTCTAAAAATTCCAAGATATCCCCTTCCGGTGCTTCGGTGTCTAAAACACAACATATGCAGGGGTTAGGAATGCAACTTTTCGAATATAAGACTATACAATTTCTCTTCATGATAAAGTTGCAAGCCAACAAGGACTATACAATTTATCATGATAAAGTTGCAAGCCAACACACAAAAACCCGAAAGGATTAGCCCAACAATTTTATTTCCTTTACTAACCTTACCTAGGGCTTTTTCTTTTATTTTTAAAAGACATTATAATTATTTTCTAATATTGAAACCTAAGTTCCTATGAGTTAACAAGAATTTGTGATTATGAAATGTTACTCCATATTTTATGCAATTAATAAAGATTAAGTATTTATTTAAATACCTTAAAGAAAAGGCATTAAACAAATACCTAAATTTTTATTATTTTTCCTAGGGTATAAAAATTTTAATGCATAAAGAAAAATAAAACAATCCTAACAAAATTGGTTTCACTAATTTTGGACACCCCTAGAAATTTTTGTGATTTAAATGGTCAGATTCGGATTTAATCTATTTATTTTACAAAGGAAATCTAAATTTTTCCCGAAAAACCCCCGGCCTACTTTTCTCACGCGTCCTTACTCTACCCCTCTCTCTTACGCTGGGCCCGCGGCTCGGACCCACCCGCTTCTCCTATTCATCTTACTCGCCGGCCTCTTAAACCTCTACTGGGCCTATTGGGCCGTTTTCTTTTTCTTTTTCTTTTCTCCAACCGGCACCGACCCAACGGCCCACCCTTCCTTTTCCTTCTCTCCCGCGAAGCCGGCCTACTGGACCACCTGGGCCTCCGGCCTTCTTCTTCCAACAGCCGCTCGCACTGGCTTCTTGGCCAACTGGACTCCGGCCCAATCTTTCTCCCGCTCGGCCAGCCTCCTTCTCTCCCCCGCTTCCTCTGACGCGCGGGCTCGCCAACGCCAGACTCTTCTTCCTCCTTCCGCCAAAACCCGGGCGCGACAGGGGGCCGTGCGGCTCACCGGCCGGCACCCTACCGGCGATGGGGCTAGGCCGGGGAAGCATCCCCATGCCCTAGCGCACCTGTGCGCGACGGTAGCTCCCCGGGAGATGGCCGGAGCCATTCCCTCCACGGCGGCGGGCGGCGGCGCCTACGGCCGGTCGTGGCTAAGCACGACGACGGCTCGGCCTACCCCGACAACTACTTCTACAGCTTCCTAGTGCCCCGAGGACTCACCTACGACTACCCATAAGGACAGAGAGCAGCGGCAAGAGGGTGCTCATCGTGAGCAGGAGGTGCGGCGGTGGCGGATGGAAACGACAGCGAGTACGGGTACTCCGGCAAGGATGCTGGGCAATGAGTTGCTAGGGTTGCTGGTGGGGTGTGAGTGGAGGTGTGGACGGAGGGAATCGACGAGAGTTGCGGTGTGGTGGGAGTATTTTGCTCAGCGGCGGTGGTCTGACAGAGAGGACGACGGCGGTAAAAAGGACCGACGGTGAAAGCGGCGGCGGGAGCGGTAGATATATGAAGTTTTACCGTGCGCATGGTCGACACCGTGACCTAGCTAGGGACTTGCGTGGCACAGAGGTGGCCTAGAGGTCGAGCTGGACAGCGGGGCGGAGCGCCGGTGACGACACGTCCTGCTTGCTCTGTCGCCCCCTCCCCCTTTCTTTGTTTTCTGACGCCCGAAACTTCAGAGCTCAGTCACGGTCAAAAGTGCATCCGACGGCCCACAAGTGACTTAAGCAAAGTTGTAGATAAACTCGAGCTCTACATTTCATATTTAAACTCTTATTTGGGATAAACATCCAATTGTTGGGAATTTTGAATTTCTCCCTTCAGATTAACTGAATCTCCTTTGACACTTCATTCAGTTCGTCAGTCCTTTGAGCAGAGTCATTTACCCGGCTTTGTAAATAATTTCAGTGGTCCAAATCCCTTTCTTTTAGTCCAACTACAAACCAATTACACTCTACAACCATCAGGGATTCCATTTTGCCCATAATCACCTATACCTCTTGGACCACATTCTCCTGAATTCAGCTCCAAACATTGGCACTTATCACTGTTTTCAGACTTAGAAAGAAAATGGCAGTTTCAGCAGTTCAGTCCCCGTGGCAAAGTGCTGATTTTGAGTTCAATTTTGAATTTGTTCCCTTTACTGTTCCTGATCAACAACACCCGAATATGCTGGTCCAATGTCCACACTTCATCACTGTACAGTTTCCTTGGTCCACTTATTTGGAAAATTTGGCAGAAATTAATTTCCAAAATGGACTCTTGTGCTGTTTTCTGAAATTCGGACGGTGAATAGTGTTCTTCTATTTGATTTCTTCTTTTTGGGTTTTCTTGAAACATTTAGGTCCAGATTTTGTCCCTAGTCTTGATCTTCAAGTTCTAAACACTCTTATACTTCCATTCCATATTTTTGCCAAATTTTTCTGAATTTCGAATTCAAAATTCAAATTTCGGTCAAATTTGACCTGAATTCGATTCTTAGCCAATTTCTTCTCCTTTTCTTCATGATTTGCTTCTATTTCTTCATAATTACTTTGATGAATAAATAGCAGGTGTTACACTTCGCCTCCCCTACCGCCGAGGGGGTGGCTCGCCAACCTCATCTCCAGCGCCGGCCGGATCCTCACCGCCGTGCGCGGGCCCGAGCCATCCGCTTCCGTCTCTGGCTCCATCGCCTCCGACGACGTGTTGGACGGGGGCTCTCCGTCGGCGTCGTGCTCCCCAGCCTCGTGTCGGCTCCTAGACCCTCGCAGCGAGGGGCACAATGGCGGCCGTGGCACCGGTACGCGCTTGGCTGTGATCCGTGTCTGGGTGTCTGGTTCTGGAAGCTGGATTTTTCAATGTTGCAACATATGATTTTTGATGTTTCAGATATTGATTTGTCATGTTACTCTGTTTTCTTAATGTAACCATACAGGAATTAAGATGCTACAAAAGAATGTTTGAGATGTTGCAAAGGACAAATTTTGATGTTGCAACGGGTGATTCAGCCGAGGGGTTAATTTTTTATTTTTCCTTTTGATGATGTACTTGTTGTTTTGAAGATGTTGCAGTTTTGATTTATGAATGTTGCAGTGTCACATTTTGGATGTTGCGGTATAATATTTTGGTTGTTATATATCATGGGCTGAATTTTCTTTTGGGAATGTTGCATGAAACATGCATTTGATGTTGCAGTGGGAGTTTTTTTCCAGAAACGATGTTAACATTGAACGATTTTTCACATATTTTTTCAATGTTGCAACCTCATACTTTTGATGTTGCAGATGTTATTTTTGAATGTTGCGACAGAACGTCCGATGGGAAAGTTCCCATCGGACGTCCGGGCACTAGCAACACCGTTCTATAAATTCCAATTCTAATGGCATTGAGGGAATTCTCTCTAGAAACAAAGGTTGCTATTTGCAAAAAAAAAAAGTAACTAGGGTGAAACTTGAGCAAAAAGTCCTTCCGGATTTCTTACATTCCTAAATCTTTCAGTGCAAATTTACTGTTACTTCGGAGTAGCTCTGTAAACACCTTTAGTTACCAATTAATCTTTTTCCAGTGTTTGCAAACAAAATAACCATGTAATGTAAAAACTCATCATGTAATATGGCTAGTTCTCACATCAGCATCGTTTCAAAAAGTTCTCAGATCAGCACATGAAAAGATAAGTGTAAGCGACGCTTCGTGCATTCATATGCAAACAAAAGAGGTTGAAGTGTGCACCAATTCGCTGAGCCAGGTTGAGTCTTGACATGTCAGGCTAGAACGTTTTTTCCTTTATAAAAAATATCCGATTATAAATGAACTCACTGGATAATCCTGCTAAACAAAAGACAGGTCTGATGAGTCGTGAATAAGACCAACGAATGATCCGTCTGAACACAGGACAGCAAACCCATGGCTCGGAATGTTGGAGATATATCTTTGAATGAGCAAGAGAAAGTGGATCTTCATTTGCCCAGCTAAGCTTAAGTCTGCTAATTAGCGGCTGACTGAATCAATACTATACGAGCCTGTGGCTCTGTGCAAATTGAATAACCTGCCCAAGGGAGCATAAGTGTTTCTGCAAGAGAGGTTTGTGCCTTCACTACTTCAGGCAGTGAGATGGTCTCAAGAGCGCAACCTAACAGCAATTTTTTATTTCTCTCTGTTAAACAAGAAGGTTACACTAAATTTGATTGGCAAAGAGACGAAAATTCTCTTGAATTTCTATATCTATGTATGAATAATGTTACACAAAATTAGCTAGACCAATTAAATCACCAAGAATCTTCTCTTCTAATTGTAACTTATAGGAAAACAAATACTTTGTCTGAACGGATTATTTGCTGCATGCGCTGTTTGGAATTTTCTAATCCTGGCTGATTCAGCCACACTTTATAAGGCGAATGAATAGTGACAGCCATAGCACCATTTCTCAGTGAGGAAAATCGTTATAAAGTTGGTGATACAGATGCAACGAGAGGTTCGAACACTGAAACAAGGGCATAGAGCTCGACGTAGCTCCAGATCCTCAAAAACAGCTTCGCTCTAGATTTTTTCAGCCAAACAATTTTAGATCCAGCAATCCACCACAGATCTGATCCACGAAAACAGTAGATCTACCCCCAGATCCATGGATTTCGTGGAGCACCCCCTGCCACTCATTAGTGGAAAATTTGGTGGAGTTGGAGCAAATTACCCACCATTGCCACTCATTAGTGGAAAATGACCGGTTCGTTCTATTTCTTCATAGCTTCCTTCTCTGCTCACGCCGCCATGGCCGCGCCCCGCTTGCCGGAGCCCCGCCACGCCCCGCCCGCCGGAGCTCCATCTCGCCCCGCCCGCCAGAGCCCCGCCCCGCACCCGGCGGCCTGGCCGCCGGCGAGGCCACGCCCGCCAGCGTGCCCCGCCCCGCCAGCGTGCCCCGCCCCGCCCGCCAGAGCACCACCCCGCCCCCGGCCGCCTAGCCGCCGCCGAGGCCGCGCCCGCCCACGCCTCAACCATGCGTGCAACAGTGCCGGGAAGATGATGTTTTTTTTATTTTGATGCATGGGCCCAAATTACCAGTGAGATAAAGACAATAATGGAGCTGTACCAAACGCTTTTTGAGATATCAGATCCACGATGGAGCAGCTCTATGGTGGAGCTAGCTGGATCTATGGTCAGGAGTTATTTTTTCAGAGCTGGAGCCATAGAGCTAGCTGGATCTATGGATCTGGAGTTGTTTTTTTAAGCTGGAGCTCTACCAAACAGCCTTAAATGACGCTAGTATGCTAGTAAAATGTTATAAGAGGCCTTAAGTATTAGTTCATACATCTGTCGTTGGACCGTTGATAGTATGCATACATGTGCGATTAGTCACAAATACAAACATTATGGGTTGCGCTTAGGTGCAGTTAGCCATACCCATACCAAATGTTGGCTACAAAATAATTTTTATGTGAAACAGATGATACCATTTTCAAATAACAAATAATTGATCCGAAATTGCAATTTTTGATCTAAAATGCTTGCGTACTGGGAATGTGACGATATTTGGCTTTTCCTCGGAAGAAAATAAGCTCATTGAAAAATTAGAAGGACATGAATGGAGACTTAATGAAGAACACTGTACTAAACTAGATTACTTTATGAGACAAACAATCAAGCAAGCAAAAGCAATTTAATTCAACAGGAGAGAGGTAAAGCTAGCAGAACCAAAGCACATTCCAGGTATGATGTATCGATCAAGCATTCGTGCATGCATCTCAGAGTTCAGACCACAGAGCAACAATAAAAAGGACGTCCCAGTTAAGTGCCGAGGAACTTAGACCAGTGACTATCACAAGCATCGATCGATCAATCATTCAATCAAACACGGAAAGCTTTTGATACTCCTCGCCAGCGATCGCTGCCGCCATGACAGCCTCCGGGCTCACCACGCCGTCGTTCTCCAGGAACAGCTTTACCAGGTTCTTGGAGAAGCCGCTGACCATAGCGACCCCTGGCTGTGTCGACGTCACTGGCGTGGAGCGCGAGTCCCTCAGGTTCCAGAACACGATCTGCGGCACCACGTCCCCGTACCCGGCATTCCTGAACTTGCGGCAGATGGCCCGGTAGTCTGTCTCCCAGGGGTTGGCCGAGGCCATGTCGAACTCCATGTCGCTGAACACGAAGAGGGTCCTGATCATCTTCTCCGGCGCCAGGCGAGCGTCCACCGCCGTTTGCAGTATGCGGTCGAACACCGCCTGGAAGTTGGTGTTCCCACCCCAATCCATGTACCGAACGAAGCTCAGCTTCTGTTGGAGGGTTTTGCCTACGATCGTGTGAATTTGGGGCCGTGAGCTGAACGTGATCGCCCTGCCCGCCCACGGCTGCTCGCTGAGCTCCGAGATGAGCAGGCCGAGTGCAATGCACACCTCCATCGGCAGGCCGCCCATGCTCCCGGACACGTCGCAGACGGCGATGCAGTTGCTCAGCGAGCCCTTCTTGCGGAGGTCCTCCACCATGCGGCTCCACTGCAGCTCAGACACGTTGTCGTCCTCGCCGCGGTAGGCTGCGGCGGCGATCTCGTGCGGCAGGAGCGCGCCGGCCGCGATTTTGGCCTTGCCCGCCTCCACGTCTTCGAGGTACTTGCCGAAGCGCGCCTCGTCGTGCTTTTTGAACAGGGCCTTGTAGCGCCTCATGGCCACCGACGCCACGCGGGTGTAGGGCAGCTCGGACCATCGCTGGGCGCTCATGTAAACCTCGGGGAGCTCTAGAACCTTACGGAGCGGCACGAGAACCTCGCGACGGAGACGGTGGAGGACGCGGTAGGCGTAGTGCTCCTCCGACAGGTCGGCGTAGTCGGGGTTGGAGTCGCGCGGGAAGAGCTGGCGGGCGACGGCCTCGCAGAGCAGCGTCGTCCGGTCGAACGACGAGCCGGGCGTGGGGCACCACTTGGCGGCGAGCCCGATCTTCCTGCGCTTGCCGCCGGGGGCGAGCTGCTCGACGTCGGAGGCGAGGAGGTCGGCGAAGAAGTTGGCGACGCAGTCGAAGAGGAAGCGGTAGGCGCGATCGCCGTAGTAAGTCTCCAGCGATTGCACGGCGAGCTTGGCCACCTTCCGAACCTTCTTGCTGCTGGGGACGCCCTTCTTCTTCTTCTCCATAGACTTCCCCGAACTCTGATCCAGCTCCGTAGCCTCGGTCTCGCCCTCGTGTTTTGGCTCCACGGCAACCTCCATCGTCGCCTGATCATGAGACTCCGTGGTCGCCATGGCTCCCGGTTTGCTGCTTCTCTCGGACTTGGTGGAGAGCACGGCGGCGTTGACGAAGTCGGCGAGCAAGGGCTTGGTCGGGACGGCGACAGGCGCAGGAGGAGGCGCAGCACCGTGGACGCCGGCGCGGGCGCGCTTGCGGCCGGCCAGAGCCTGCAGGCGGATCGACTTGACCCTGCGCCTCATCTTCTCGGTGTCCGCCTTGGCCTTGGCGTGCTTGCGGGCGTCGGCGCCGTGGACGAGGCGGTAGAGGAGCTCGGGGAAGTCCTTGAGGTAGCCGAACTCGGCGAGGGCCGGGACGTTGCAGGCGAGCGTCCTGGGGTGGTGGGCGTGCACCCAGAGCGCGGCGGCGTAGAAGCCCTCCCGGTCGGACTTGCCCGTGCCGCGCACGCCGCGGAGGTTGCAGACGAGCTTGAGTGCGGTGAGCGGGTCTCTGGCCCAGGCGGCGGCGAGGAGCTCCTGCACGCGCTGCGCCGTCGTGTCGGGCACCACCTGGAAGAAGAAGTCGAGGCAGGGGTTGCCGGAGCAGGCGTAGGTGGCGGAGTTGTTCTCCGTGCGCGCCATCCGCGGCTTGGCATCGGCGGCGGCGTCGGGAGGAGGAGCGTTGAAGCCGGTGTCGAGGAGGTCGAGGAAGGGATGGGAGGCGGGCGCCTCGGCGGTAGCGGCGGCGGGCGATGGACGCGCGCCGCGGATGACGGGAGGGCCAAGGAGGAGGGGCGCGGCCATGGATGGCGCGTGCAACGAATCGATGGGGTGGATTGGATCGGGGGATCGGTTTACGAGTCTCTAGGGTTTTGAGGAGCTTTGGGTGGGGGGAGAGGAGCGATGGCGATGGATTGCACAGCCATCCTCGCTATATAGGACGGCGGGGGCGCAACCGCTGCGTCCGTTCCCCGCGGCGGCGGGCGGCGTGCGGCTCGAGTCAGAGTCGGTGGGCCGTGGAATGCAATCGCGCCCTTGGTTGAACCGACGTAGCAGGTTGACGACGCCTCAGATGGATGTTGAATTTGCGTTCAGAATTCCGCATAATCTACCAAGCAGGGAACCAGAATTCATTTACTTACTAACAACTAACAATATACTCGGTTTGAAATATAGCTACGCTTTAGATTTTTTTCAAATTATTTTTTCAATTTTAACTGTAAATAGCAAAATAATTATGGAGACTAATAACTAAAACAAATGATGTTAGTAAATTTATCATAAAACCAAATGTTATACTCCCTCCGTTCCTAATTACTATTCGTTTTTGGCTTTTTCTATATACGTAACTTTTGCTATGTATCTAGATATAATATATATCTGGGTGCATAACAAAACCTATATACCTAGAAAAATCAAAATGAATAGTAATTTGGGACACAGAGAGTAGTATATAACTTTTCTATTTGAAATATAAATTACTTTTAGAGATATTGTTGGTCAAAGTTAAAAGTAATTGATTTTAGAAAAATATAAGCGTGGCTATATTTTAGGACGGATGGAGTAGTATTTTCTATTTGAAATATAAATTACTTTTAGAGATATTGTTGGTCAAAGTTAAAAGTGATTGATTTTAGAAAAATGTAAACGTGGCTATATTCTAGGATGGGGAGTAGTACCTTGGAGTAAATAAACTCCTACCCGTCATTCCTGCAAATTTGTAAACCCCTGGCAATCAGAATCTGCTTCAAGAACGATTCTTATGAATTCCAATTTTCATATCGGAAAATATCATAATGAAACAATATGCGTCTTCAACCACTACAACAAACCATGTCGTCATGGATCAACAAATGGTCCATTTCCAGCCCAATTCAAGCCCAATTTCTACGATGAACTCTACGGAACGTCATAGAATGGAAATAGAAATCGTCACAATCTCCCTAACCAAATCAGGGTGGGTGATCCCACATGTCAGTCTACAATCGGGCCCACACCTTCCTTCTATGCCTACTATCACTGCGCCACTGATGCTATTGTGTATGTGTTCGTGTTTTATTTTATTTGGCAATAGAAACTCGAGATTCAGGGACCTGTAAACAAATCTCCAGCACCCCTCCGTTATCGCCCCCAATCTACCGGAGCGGCATCCTGCATCTGCACCGGCACCGCCCGTCATTGCCTCTCTCCGTGCCATTTCGTCACAGATTCTACTTTGTGATAATTTTTCTATGATCTACGACAAAATGAATATGTCATGGATTAAATGTTTTCTTGTAGTGAACTCCAACTACTAATTTTTTATTAAAAAGATAGATCAATCACAAAGAACCCTTGGGCTTTGTTTTATGAAAGTTTCGTACTTTGAATACAGACTCGGACAAAAGTTTCAGTGACTTCCGGAGTTCAGCGTTGTGATTGATCCATCACAAGACCTTGTATATGGCAGGCAAGATGAGCAGTAACCTCCTATGAAATTACTCCCTCTTTCCCAAATTATAGGTCGTTTTAGCTTTTCTAGGTTCATATATATTATTATGCATCTAAATATAGGGTATATTTAAGTGCATAATAAAATTTATGAATCTAAAAAGCTAAAACGACCTATAATTTAGGACGCAGAGAGTACAAAAGTTTCATCCTATTTTCTCTTCCTCTTTCAAGCTTTTTTTTAACTTCATAGGAGGTGAAACTAAGCAAAGACTCATTGGCCCAGTGTTGTCTCTTGCCTTTGTAAACCGAAGGATGCTAGGAAAGTCTTTTGTCTGTCCATTGCATATTCTACAGAGCTCACGATGCCAGCATGGATCAAGCTCTTTCGTGCAACGGTAGAGGGCTAGAGGCAGAACCGCAGAACAAGATGTGGTGCACCCCAACCATAAGTGTGATCCTCTTGCATGCTAATGCTATACTATATGTCTATATTAGAACACTAGCAAGGGATGCGAATTTCAAGAAAGTCAAAAATCCTTATGAAAATAACTAAAATCGGCACGAAAATAGTATGTGATGTGAAACTCTTAGGAAAATCCTCTTGCAAATATGACGCCACGAAAATACCATTTTCGTGGTGGTGAACCGCCATGATCCTTTTTCGCAATAGTATTTCATGTCGACCACCACCACAAAATAGTTTGTGCAACCAGATCTCCAAGATTATTTTCATGAGAGCCAATCATCAAGTCCGCCACAAATATTTTTCTGGTGAGCCTCTAACTCTCATAAAATACATGCAGGCCAAAAAAACAGCCGGACCAAATGATTTCATTTTCTTGTGTCCATACCATCATGAAAATGGTTATTTTCAGAAGAGTTGATGCCAACACACGAAAATAGTGCCATTTTCATTTTTATGAGAGTTCAAGCCACCAGGGAAATACACTGAACATCTAGATCCCATTCCAGCACACATCCATGCACATATATAACCCACATATTACTCTAGCACACATCCATGCACACATAATAAGATCCAAATATTAATTAATATAGCAGGCATCCATGCCTGAACTAGTCTATCACACAAGTCCATAGATGCTACAAATCCTACAATCACAGCATGCGCATACAAGTAAAGTCACGGAATGAGACAATGTACCCAGAACTAAAAGGTTCATCAACTATGCTTCAACCAAAAGTCGTCATCCAAACTCTTTTCATCCATGCCATTGTAGTCATCGTCGTTGCGGTCAGTCTCCATGGCATCGCCATTGTTGTGCATGTCTTGGTAGGAGCCTACATGTGATGAACCAGTAACCTGCAAAACACATACATGTTGGAAAGCTCAGGCACAAGCAATCAAGATATAAACACGAACTTATATGTGCATAAAGTGCTCATTACATGAAAAACGCATGCACACCACTAGAAATTAAGCTAGCAACTTGTTTTTTTCAGAATTCAAGGATAGGTAGCAGCTTGTACTTTACACAGAACTATAGTAGTAGGCTAAATCATTCGGTTCTCAAATATTTGATTTTATCACAGCATAGGACTTCACCGCAGAGCTACAGTTACTAAACTTCACCTCAGACCTACAGTTAATAAACTTCACCTCAGACCTACAGTTACTAATCTTGCAATTCATATTATCACAATAAACCAAGAGCAGCAGCACCTATACTAAATTCCTTTCTTATTCTCTACAGCTATATGGAGTTTCAACTCAATCACAAAAGTCACAATTTTTCGGATGTTGGCACCAGAAATAAATTTTTGCAAGAGCATACCTCTAGAGCACCTATATAAAAATCATAATAGGTTTTTTTATGAAGAAACATGTGGAGAAGGTGTAGGAAGGTGGGAGGTGGGAGCAGCGGAAAAAATTAAGTCCGCAAACTGCAAAGCTAGCGTGTATGATGTATCCAACAATTTTATGTTGATCCCTCTCATGAAAGAGTTTATGGAACACGAAATATACGTAATTTTTGTGAGACTGATGGGACCACTTACATGAAAATAAATGTTTTCATGACAATTTGTATTATACCTTCACGAAAATACATTTGGTCAGAGTTCCTTTATCACCTTCACGAGAATATACATTTTCATGGGGGTTGTTCATTCCTCTCACGAAAATAGGGTCCCTCTGGTGAAATCTCCGTTTTGTGGCAGTGGAATCATCCAATACATAATCCTCCAGTTCCCTCACTAGATCATTTTTGTGTTTCACATACGAAGTGTGCTATTTTTAGATATCTTGATGAAGGGACGCCCTTGACTTGATCGACGTCGCTTGTTCCAGCGCAAAAATTAAGTTTGCATACTTGCATTTCAGGTGACAACCGCCGTAGGGGCAAGCATATTGGTGTCATCTGTTGTGTAATAGATGGTTTCATGCACCGTACAATATGTTGTCTTATAAGTTAGCTATATAATTCCTCGATTCGTGAATATGAAAAAGAAATATTATGAGTTGTATGGCATCAACAACTAGTACAATATATGGTTGTGGAGTTAACTCGTAGTCCTAAAATTTAGCTTAGGGCAACCACAATGTATTTGGACCAACTGGTCCAAATAGGTGGGACTAATCTTTAGTTATGGAATCTGCATAATAGTTGTGGCAGAACCACCCAACTTAAATTGGCTTCAAAGTTGTGTACTCAATATTATTTTTCAGATTTGCGCGTTTTCGGACGATGCACAGTAACTTCATTAATTCCATTTTCGATTGTATTTCTGAGAGCTCTATGACTTGATTTAGACTTCAAGATTCATTCCTTTGAGTTCTGAATACTCTCAAGACTCGATTTCATATTTTTGCCAAATTTTTCCAAATTTGAAACTCCAAATTGCAAATTTGGTCGAATTCGGCTCAAATTCGACTTTGGCTCAAATTACCTTCCTTTAATCCAAACTTTGCCATTAGCTTCTTAATGTCATACTTAAGTTGTCATTAACACTGGGTGTTACAGCCTCCCCCTCTTAAAAGAATCTCGTTCCGAGATTCCAGGTGCTAAAGCCTCAGCTGGAGAGTAGAAAGGAAACTGCGTCATATAGGCACCTTTCATCATTCTTCATAAAGAGAGTTGGGGTGATTGTTGGTTGCCGACTGTTTACCCAATTTCAAGCATTCCTAAACAACTCGGGATACTTAGATTCCAAAATTTCTGCTTGTTCCCACGTGGCCTCGTCTTGGGTGTGATTTTTCCATTGCACCTTATAAAACTTGATACTCTTAGTACGAGTATCTCTAGTCTTCTGATCCAGAATTTTCATGGGCCTTTCTTCATAAGTCAGATCTGGTTCTAGTTCCACTTCCAGATTTTCCAATACTTCTTCTTCTAGGACCCACAAGCATTTCTTGAGTTGAGATACATGAAATACGTCATGTATTGAGGCAAGTTGGTCTGGTAATGAAAATTTTATATGCAACTGGACCTTTTCGTTCCAGAATTTCATAACGACCAATGTATCTTGGAGCTAATTTCCCTTTAACTCCAAATCGGTGCACTCCTCTCATCGGAGATACTTTGAGATATACAAAGTCTCCAACACAAAACTCCAAAGATCTTCTTTTATCCGAATAACTCTTTCTGTCGGGAATGAGCTATTTCAAGATTCTTATGAATTTTCTGAACATTTTCCTCAGCTTCGATGACCAGATCTGGTCCCAAATGTGCTCTTTCTCCTGGTTCCGACCAATTTAAAGGTGTTCTACACCTGTGGCCATATAATGCTTCATAGGGTGCCATTTGTATACTAGCTTGGTAACTATTGTTGTAGGAGAATTCTGCCAGAGGCAAACATTCATCCCATTTCTTCGAGAAGGTAAGAGCACATGCTCGAAGCATATCTTCTAAGATTTGGTTTACCCTTTCTGTCTGACCATCAGTCTGTGGATGGTAAGCGGAGCTCCTGATAAGGGTAGTTCCCATTGTTTCATGCAACTGTTCCCAAAATCTAGAGACAAATTGGGAACCTCGATCAGAGACAATTGTCTTGGGTACTCCATGTAAACATACTACCCGAGACATATAGAGTTCCACATAAGCTGGTATACGATAAGTGGTCTTGACAGGAATGAAATGAGCCTACTTAGTGAGTCGATCCACGATAACCCATATGGAATCATACCCCTTTGAGGTAGTAGGCAATCCTACTATAAAATCTATGGAAATGTCTTCCCACTTCCATTTAGGAATGGTTAAGGGTTGCAATAAGCCAGCTGATTTCTTATGTGTGGCTTTCACCCTTTGCCATGTATCACATTCAGATACATACTTGGCTATTTCCCTCTTCATTCTTGTCCACCAAAATCGTTGCTTCAGGTCTTGATACATCTTAGTACTTCCAGGGTGGATAGAGAATCTTGACAAATGAGCTTCATCTAGGATCTTCTTTCTCAAGCCCATCTTCTTGGGTACTACTATTCGGTTTTTGAAATAGAGCACCCCTTTTTCATCCTGGGTAAAACAAGTAACATCACCTTGACTTACCTGTTCCCGAAGTATTCTCATTCCTTTATCCTTCTTCTGGGCTTGTTCTATCTCTTCCTTTAAGGTATCATACAAGATAAGATTATGCAGGGCACCTTGCATTACCATTCCCAAATTCAGATCTTCTAATTCTTCACACAATGTCTTAACATTTGGTTGAATAGTAATGCAGTGACATTGAGCTTTTCTGCTCAGGGCATCAGCTACTACATTAGCTTTACCCGGATGATAGTGAATCTCCAGCTTATAGTCCTTGATCAGTTCTAGCCATCTCCTCTGCCTCATATTCAGATCTGACTGGGTAAATATGTACTTCAAACTCTTGTGATCAGTAAAAATATGACAATCACTACCCAAAAATATGACAAGGGCATCCGCTTTCCCCACTGCTATTTGTTTTAGCAGCTGACCTCTTGCAATCTGTCATCAATGCTAAAGCTCTTATTAGGAACCTCCCTCATATTCTAGGCTTTGATTTTGGTGGTGACTTCCCTATTGTGCCTTCTAGCAAATAAAGTTCAGCTTAGCAATCTCAAGGCCATCCTACGGTCCTTTGCTACCTCCACTGGATTGAAAGTAATTTTTTCTACATCCTTCCTTGTGCCAATTAATGTGGATGAGAGACCTCAGGCTGCCAATTGGGACAAATATAGAATGGAGAAACATCTAATGGGAATTTCAAGGCATTGGTCCTATGCAGGGAGACTCATTCTAGTAAACTCTTGTTACTTATCTTTGTTCTTTAAAGCTTCCTATTGAGATACTAGAGAAAATAGACAAGTAAAGATGTTGGGATACGAGGTAGGCTACGCTAGTGCAAAATAAAAATTTTCTAACACGTAAATCAGGAAAACTGCCGTATATGGATCACGGGATTACCACTCGATGCACGGATGCGAAAATTGTAGAATCGCGTCGGGCAGCAAAGTTGATCAGTGTAGTCGAACACGTCGATGTCGAGCAGCTCCTCAGCAGCTCGTCCACGTACAACGAGGTCCTCCTCGTGTCGTGGCTCGTTGTCGGCTCGTCATGGCTCATCGGCGGCTCGTCCAAGTGCTGCAGGTGCAACACCTCCAAGGTATCCACACGTGCAGGGAGGAAGCATCGCAAGTCGGATTGCTAGGTCCGTGAGTTGCAACAAGATGAGGGCGTGGGAGGCGCGGCGGCTATGCTTCGACCAAAAGGTGTAAACCCTAGGGCGTCCCCACCCCTCTATTTATAAAGGTTCCTGACGGTTGGGGGAGGCTGCTAGATCAGCGGTGGTGCTGGGTTGTAGGCCTGCCTGTCTGTGAGGTGGTAGTGGCGCCACTCGTCGTAGTGGTGGAGGATGGTGGTTGGGCAGTCGGTAGCGGGGAACAAACCTTGTGATGATAGATCTGGTGGCGGATTAGGGTGAGAGCGAACGCTAAGGCCATGGTGCCGTTGCTAGAACCAAAAGAGGCGGGGTGGAGGTGGGGGAGCTCATCCAAACAAGGGTAGAACATGGGAGTAGGAAGAAGGGGAGGGGAAGGGGAAGGGTACGAGAGGACGGTCCTCTCCAGCGTTGGTGGCGGTGTCAAAGGTGGAAGCTGGTAGGGTGGGGATATCGCGTTGAGGGTGGAGAAAATGGCATCCGCATGGTTTACAGAAGAAGATGACGATATTCGATTTTTTAAAGGAGGAAGATAAGGGAGGGAGCGGGGTGAAACAGAGTAGCGACTTAAGCATTAGTGATACTATGCTCTAGGGATACTTGCACATATTCTTTGTAATTTGAAATCCAACAACTTAAAATTTGGAATAGAGCAAGAGTAGCAATTTTAGCATTAGTGTTCTTCCAGACCTTAGCTCCTCTTGTTATACTTTTGCGACAAAAACACAAAGAGATGTTATGTAAAATGCAACCAACAACGCGAAAGGATCCAAAGAAAAAGAAGGAAGAAGTGTATTTTTTTATCCCTCAAGTATTGCAAAAGTGTGACATTCATCCATCATATTTTATTTGGTACAAATCAACCCCTTAACTAATTAAAGCGGTGCACTTATCATCCCAACCTTAATTTAACAATGGATTAGTGTCATATAACATCCATTTAGGCTATGTAATTATCTTATTACTAATCACTGCTTAGCTACGTCGATCACTACACGATGTGAAATGGTTCCGTTAAATTTTCCCATAAAAGTTTTATGGGTAGCCAATCTAGAGGATTTACAGAATTTTTTATAAGCTTTACATCTTCGACTCTACGTATTACATCGCTAAGCATGGATTAGTCAGATAATTATGTGGTATAAACCGTATTATATGTCACTGGACCATTGTTAAACTAATGTTAAGAAGATAAATGCACCTGTTTAGATACCCTTTTACAATACTTAAAGGATTAAAAATACAATTTTTTTCCAATAAAGAAAGACGATCCCACCGTGCGCTTTACAGAAAGCGACACGCACCGGGCACTCGCATATACGTGAGTCCCTCCACCTGTTGACCAGGCGTGCGTCCGAAGCGTGGCGCGAGTACGTCGCAGCCGAGCCGCTCGGGACTTTGGACCCCGCCCGAACCGAGCCAAAAAGGAACCCCACCACCACCACCGCGAACTCCCCCGTGCCGGCCCCATCCCGTCCCGTCCCGTCCCCCGCCTCCCCGCCTCGTCCGCCTCCTTCGTCGTCTTCCTCGCCACCTCCGCGCTCCCCCTCCCCCGGATTCTCCGCTGCCACCCCCGCGGAAACCCTAACTCCCCTCTCGGCCCCGGCGGCCCATGACGGCGCCCCGCCGCGCGCGAGGAGGAGGGAGCGGATTCGCGACCGCGCCGCCGTCGCCGCGGTGCTAGCGCGCGCCCGGCCCCCGCCGTCCCCGCGCTCGGCCCGCCCGCGGGTCGTCCCCGCGACATCCGCCATGTTTGAGGGCCACGTATGATCTCTCCCTCCCGCCTTCCGTATTCCCCATTTCTGCAGCGCCTTCGGCCTGGGTCATTTTTGTTTCTGTCGCGTGTGATCGACGACGGCCCGCGTGATCGAGAGGCAGACCAGTGGGGTTGTGTTGCTTGTGGTGGCCGGTGGGGGTCGGTCGGGGTTACTGAATCTCTGTGGTCACCATGTTTCGGATTTGGGGGCAGTTTGGAGGGGGTTGGAATTTGGTCTGTTAATGTGTGGCTCTTGGTTGTTTGCACTTCGATCATTCCTCGAGGAAGAATTTCATGTTGCATTATGGAAGAACCTCTGAAGGGGCAAACAGAAGTGTTGATAGTTGCGGTGCACATGCATATATTGTTCAGTTTCATATCTTTGACAGAATTCCAACTGCACAGGATTCTGTTCACTTAGCTCGAGCAAAATATGTTATTACATTTAGTACTGTATATGATACTACAACATTGCCTGTCATAGTTGCATCTGTGTTATTGCAATTGCAATGCGGAATTTCATAGCTGCCATGTACCTTTTGTTTATTTTACAAATTTCCTAGTCCCTGTTACCTCCAGAAGATATGCACTTTGCTGCTCTTAAAGTTTGGATGTTCTTCCATTGCAGTTAGCTTGTATTTGCATTGATGCTATTTAGTATGGCATAGTGTTTCTTGCTACAAGTTGGTGAGTGTTGATAGTCATTACCTCGGCAACTGTATGTGAGTATGTCGTGTGTGTTTGATTGCTCTAACAACTATGAGTGCATTAAATGGAGTTGATCTCCATTGGCCATTCAACAATCCTGATCATTTATTGTTATCAGTAATGAATGTAATTCTAAGCATCCCTGTTGTGGTGGGAAATATGGTCTGTGATATCCTATACACTGCTCCAGATTTCATTGTGTATTTTCTTTTACGTCCTTGTGTATGAAACAGCTCTGCGGGTAAACAGTGGGGTAGTGAGTAATTTATGAGTTGTTACAGTTACTTCTAACCTTGATACTCATTCCTTGTAACTGACAAGTACCGCTTAAACCATGAATCACCAAGATGTTTTGCAATCTATCTTCACAACTTACCAATTTCATGTTGTTATAAAATTTGAGCATTTTTTTGCATGTTATCACATTCATCTTAGTGTTATGTTCTGAGCCATGAGCCCATGACATAGTTGTATCTTTTTAACATAGGTGCTGTATCTGCTACGCAAATATTTGGGTGAATATGTTGAAGGGCTTTCTGTTGAAGCTCTCAGAATAAGTGTCTGGAAAGGTAAGTCTTTCTTATTGTCTTTTTCCTTTTTGCTTAACCATTATCTCCTGGTTGTATTGTAAATTGCAAATCTGATACCAATTATTTCGTGTTCTTATCTATGCTTCTATTTTTCTGTGGTCTGATACAACTCGTTATTTCTTTATTTAGACCAAATGATTGAACCTTAGTTTTACAGTATTGTTTATTTGGTGCTTGCTGAAGTAGAATGAAGTGGGTTAATTTAAAAAACTTGACCTTATGATGAAGTGTTGACCAGTGTTAGAAAGCTTGCCAATTTTCACTACTATAAACTCAAGTAACCTAACTGTTTACTAGGATGTTTCATGCAATATTTTAATATTATATGGCCTAAAACGAAAAAATGATGAAGATCCTTTCTTATTTTTATATGGTACTCATATGTGGTGATACAAACTAATCTCTTTATGGAAATAGAGTAGTGTTGTCTGGAAGCATATAAGCTTAAACTTTGTTTGGCATTGTTTTCTATTGGCATTTGTCAATTATTAATGTATAGGAAAATTGACTTCTAGTAAATATTCCTATTAGTTGTAAAAAGAACATTGTCATTCAGTCAATGTATCTGGAAGTAGTATACTATGGTACTTCAAGGAAGCTGCTTAAGCTGTGACAAACAAAGACTAAACCTGATATTTCAAATCCTTCGACCATATGCCTGACTTTTTTTTCCCTTCTGAACTACTGCAAACTGATATTTATTGAATGCATCACTTTGCATTCATGCGTCTACATACAATAGCTTGGTACAGGGTAGCTGTTAGTTTTCTTTTTTTTTAAGTCTGCTTCTGCATGATGTGGCCTGATGCATCCTCAACCAGTGAGATCCTTCACTGGCAGGTTGTCACAGCGCAGCACCTGGTGCCAGCTGCAGCTTGCAGGCAAGGGTGCTGCGAGACATTTTCAGGATTTAGAACTGGATTGAGCCAGCAGTGAAGCAGAGCCTGACCTTGATGTTTTCCATAAAATAACATTAAGGTAAAAAACCTGTTTCGAAAAGAGGACCTTCCATTCCATCACCACCGCGCACCAAGGCCCAAAACAACCTGGCTTGTGTTTTTGTTGCCAACAAAGGGATTGGACCTATAATAGTGGTTCAGTAGAGCATACACAATTATTCTGAATTAAAAATTTTAGTTGAATTAAACTTATAATAAACATATTTTTCTGAACTGCTGTCTGACCGTTTGAATCGACGGTTGGACCAGGAAAGCTGTCACTTCCCTTTTCTAAAATGAAACACCCAATGATGTTCTATCTCCACCATGCCCCTTTTTTTAACTGTAATACTCTAGGATCATTTAATGTGTTTTTTTCAACATTTACATTTTGTTCAAATTTCAGCACTTACTGTGCTGTTTATGTAGATATTGTATTTGTGATTTTGTGACCCTGCTTTCATTTCTGTCTGTAAAGGTGATGTTGTTCTAAAAGACTTAAAACTTAAAGCTGAAGCACTGAATTCTCTCCGGCTTCCAGTGACAGTGAAAGCTGGGTTTATTGGCACCATAACGTTAAAGGTACATTTTTTTTACTATACCATACACGATTGATTCTGGTTTAGTTTTGTGGTTGTTATCTTACATTATTATATTTGAAATTGTTCAAGTAGTTTCCTAGTGGAGATGTTACAATGTAGCATGAGTGACATTTTGAAACTGGATCGTTTACGTCTTTGTCCTGCTGATTTATTATTCATACGGAACACATCTATCATATTCTGCATTACATGTATGCAAAAGGTCCATCTGGATTAGAATCTGCTTAATATACAAAGCACCTAACCCCACAACGAGTAGCTGTTTATCTTCTTCTGTTATCAGAACTTTTATTGTCCTGTGTCATAATTTTTTGTTTGTGTGAATTGTAAATGCCAAAATGTGATTTCTGATAGGTCCCTTGGAAGAGCCTGGGTAAAGAACCTGTCATTGTTCTTATCGATCGTCTATTTATTCTTGCTCATCCTGCTCCTGATGGGCAGACTCTCAAGGTATTTAATGTTGGTATTTTAGGTTGAACTGGAAACAATATTTCTACGACTGATACTTCCTCACAGTTCTTGTTTCTGACTACATTTTTGCATCTCATCTTTCTTTTTCAACTTTAGGAAGAAGATAGAGAGAAACTTTTTGAAGCCAAGCTTCAGCAGATTGAGGTTTGTTTCATGCTATGTCTTTGTTGCTTATTGTCTTCTGACAGTCAACAGTTAAGATATTGATCCAGTAAGTTATATTTACGTAAGGTGAAAAAAGCCAATTCAAAATGAATTAACACTTGGGCTTGGATTACTTTGAGTTTTTTTGTGCCTAACTTAGGCATAGGCATCAGTACTTGCCTTCCATTTGCTTGTGGTATATTTATCCTAGGAGTGTGCATTCTATTAAGATCCTTTGCTATGAGTTAGCATTATTGATTCTTTTATGTGATACACTTAAAAGAATACTAACTCTTAGTACCATGCGATCTAATATCATGTATTTTGTGATATACTCCATTTGCTCCAAGTCTTTTCTGTTCCAGCTGCGCAAATTGATTGCCAGTTTGCCACCAAACTAACTTCAGCTCTACCTTAATGACCTTGTCAGTAAGCTCCCTTTCTTGTATGGTTGAAAGTTAATCAGCCAGCCTTCGGTTTGTTACAATTTAACTGTTTTTTCTTTCTCGGCAGTCTTGCAATCTCCTGTTGACTTACGATTTAGCTGTTGCACCCTTGTCTCTGCTGTTATTTTCTTGCTATCTCAGTTCTGTTTGACCTGTTATGTCATTCTCTGTTTTTCCCCTACAAATTGTTTGCACAAACAGCTTTTAATTCTTCTCCCCTTGTTCTGCAGGCTGCAGAGGCAGCAACTCTTGAAGCAACAAGTAGAAACTCGAAAGGAGGGCCTGTATGATCCTTATCCTATTTGTCTCTGAATGTTTAACGTTTTGTGCTTCTTTGTTATTTATCCAGAATATACTACTAAACCACATTCATAGTGACTATGCCCTGGGTGGTAGAACTCCAGTTCCCAACTCCACGTCACTTGTGAGGAGTTTGTAGACTAAATAAAGTGATATAAATATCTGTTTTAGTACATACTAAAAACAAAATGACTCATCCAAACATTCTCAGTCCCAGCTCCAACTCCATGAAACCATGGAGCTAGGAATACCCAGCTCCAAGAATTCATGGAGCTGGATATATTAGTGAGTGCCTTGAAGATATAAGGACAAAAGTAAATGTACCTATTTGGATTGTACTCCTTTTCTTTTTGTTTCTCTAAGCTGGCACGTTGCACATGAATGCACGGTCAGGATATGGTCTCAGAGTTATTTTTCAGATTTGCTTATGAGTGATTAAGCTAGAGCCTGGAGCTTCTCTGCAGGAAACAAACAGCAGCACGAATAGATAAAACACACACAATAGGAATTTTAATTTTATATTTGGATTTGAGTGCTTGGACTCTCTTGAAGCATATCAATCCTCGATAGTGAGGTGTGCAATCGTTTGTAAAGTGGGTAGGGCTTAGGGCCTGTTTGGTAGAGGTCCTCCTGATTCTGATTCATGATTCTGATTCACTGTGACAAGTGATTAAGTGATTCTCTGAGAGAAGTGATTTCTCTAGGTTAAATTTAACTATGAAGTGATACACAGCAGGAGTGAATCAGGAGAAGCTACTTTTTTCAGCTCCTAGCCCCTTAGTTCATTTCAGAGAATCACTTAACGGAATCAGCCTTGCTGCAAAAACATGTTTGGCAGAGCTCCTCCTGCATTCAGCCTAGAAAACTGCTGTGCGAGCTCTGCCAAACAGGATCTTAGTAATCGCTATGATTCTGAAAGTGAGGGTGGTAAACATCCACACATAATATAGGTTCATTTCTAACTATTTGGGTGTATTAGATTGTCATAATCTCTCTTCCATATCAAGTGGTTATCCTAGATAATCTGTTCCTGTTTATTCTTTGCATGTTTTAGGTACGAGGTGGAAATTCGTGGTTATACAATTTAATATCTACAATTATTGGTAATCTTAAAGTAACCATCAGTAACGTACACATCAGATATGAAGATTCTGTCAGGTTGGTTGAATATATCAGTTTTCAATTTCTCCTTATTTTGTTGTATTCTTCTTTTGAAGAATGTTTCCTTTGATTTCCCCTCCAGCAATTCTGGGCACCCCTTTGCCTCTGGTTTCACATTATCAAAACTTGCAGCCGTTACTGTGGATGAGGATGGTAATGAGACATTTGATGCAGGTGTAGCCCTAGATAAGCTGCGAAAGGTTAGAACACATCCATTTAGCATGGAATTTCTTTTCTGTTGTTACTAGTAACCTGTCATGTCAGAAGCATCATTTTTCTTTTGTATTGATTGAGCTTTGACATTGAAATCTATGCCAACCTAGCTGCATAGCCTAGTAGCAGTTATGGAACTAGTAATTAGTACCCACTCAATCCCTGATGTTGGTATGGTTTCAGAATATGTAGTGGAAAACTATGGCCACCAGCATATGTGAAACACTGTAATTAGGCCATGATTAATAGTGTTAGTAGATTCATAAAAGAAAGTTACTTGCACTTTATTTGGCATCTCCTTTGCTTGTCAACAGTTGGAATAGTTGTAGTTGTAGAAAGTTGAGACTTGAGAGGTGTTGGTTTCACCATTCATGTAACTACTGCCTTCTGCATGTACTTCTTTACCCTTCAGATGATGCTTGAACAACACTAGGTTCAAGGAACAGAAACAAGAATCTTACACGAAATATGTAAATTCCATGCCTAAATCTTACTTGATATTTGTGAGGTTGGCAAGTGGTACTATTTTTTTCCGTAGGTTGACATATTCTTCAAAGCATTATTAATGTGATTATTATAAGCTATGATCTTCCTCTTTGATTATCGGCTTTTGTTTTATACAATTGTTGTCATCATAATCAAGATAATCATGTTTCATCCTTTTTCTCGTCATTGTTTAGTCTGTCGAACTGCACAGGCTGGCCATATACCATGACTCCGACAGCAATCCTTGGAAGCTTAATAAGAAATGGGAAGATCTAAATCCTACTGAGTGGAGCGAGGTTGTTCTTCTGTCAGTTAGAACACCTTTGTTTTGTACCTGTTTGATACTTCTCACGCTTTAATGGTCTGTCACAGATATTCCAAGATGGCATCGATGATCACTCTGGAAATTCCATTTGGGCAGCAAATCGGAACTATTTAGTTTCACCTATAAATGGAACCCTTAAATATAAACGACTTGGAAAGAATGAAAGAGGGGATCCAGATACTCCTGTTGAGAAAGCCTCACTTGTCCTCAGTGATGTTTCTTTAACTGTGACTGAGGTACCCTATTACTCTACTTCTTTAGTGTGTTCAGTTATTGTGTTTAAAACTTACTGCTCTCTGCAATTCTATATACCAGGCACAGTATTATGATGGCATTAAACTCTTGGAAACATTTTCGAGGTTTAGAACACGTGTTGATGTGTCTCACTTACGGCCTATTGTACCAGTAAAGGAAGATCGTCGTGCTTGGTGGCGTTATGCTATGCTTGCTGGTCTGCGACAAAAGAAACTATGGTAGTACTCATCTGTTAAGCTCCATTTGTCCTTACTTCTTCATTTCTATTATTTTCCTTTCCCCGTTATGAGTAAAATAGTTAATCGTGACTTTCTGAAGGCCTTTGCTTTTGCTTTCTGTTAGATTGTTGGACAAAATCTCTCTTTTGTCCGGGTAGATTGTTTGAATTTCTCCTTTACTCTCTAGTATGCACATCTACTGCTGTCCGTCTTCCCTCACTTATTCAATATGCATATCCTCTGTCACCTTCCCCTTGATGCCACATTTGGAGGTAGATCTAGTAAGTGGCAAGAATACTCAAGGAATCGTGGTGTAAGGTGTGTGCTTCTGTGGCTTATTTTGCCTTGTAGAAAATGCTTTAGCAGATTGTCGAACTAGGGGCATGTCACCTTATCTTGCCTTGCTGAGTGAGGATAGGCGTAGGAACCGAAAATGCTAGCTTTGCTTGTCAAACTAGCTTAGTTTGGCAAGGATTTCCTTGAGTGGATGAGCCCATTTATATCTACTACTCGGGTCACCTATGAGCTCTGGTCATCACTGCCAATGAGCTTGTCACGCCAAATCATCCTTGATTCAATGATGGCGATGGATCCATGGTGGATGTCCTTGGCCATCTTATACAAGAAGGACGTCTGAGGATGGGGAGAACCAAACAGCTCGTCTCTTCTTGCCTTTGGTGAAGTTAGGCAATGCTTGCGCACCTAGCCTCTGTTGGCTATGGAATCAATCATCCCAATGTCTTATCATTTCTGCTTCTTGACTTGCTAGCTGGTTGAACTCGCATTGGATATCTTCAACCAAATCTTGAATTTTATAGTATTGACACATCTTTGTGATATTCTTGAAAATCCTCGACTACTTAGATGAAGGGAGGTAGTGGGGATAACATGATAATGCATTTAAAGATATGGTTTGTTGCGAGGATTTGGTGAAGCATGTTTTTGTGTGATCTTCCCCTGTCTTTTTTCTAGCAGTTTAATACAGAAAAAAGGCAAGTGGAGGATTGATGTACTGACTAGACCCTTATAAGTGGCCAAAAGCAAAAAATGTCCAAAAATTTACATAGCATTTATACTGTCCTCAGTGACATGTTTGCCTTTTTTGTATTGACAATTAACTTGCAGTCGCTATGGCTTCTATGCGGTAAATCTTTAACATTTCAATACTGCTGCCTTTATTGGAAATGGGAAAATAACATGCTGTCACCCGAGTTCCGTTATCATTTAGAATGTCAGCACAATCTCCAAAGTACACATTTAAAGATTGTTATTGAATCATATCGTAGAAAACGATATTAAAAATATACTAATATGGTTGTGCTGAATAGGTGTGTGTTTGATGGTATGTATCCTAGCCTAGCTAGAGCTCTATTGCTCGCTGGTGAGTTGCTGCTGTTTTGGAGGGTGGCTGGGGCTATAGAGGTTTTTCTTACATCTTTAGAGTGTTGTTTAGGTCGGGGACGTTTGTTTGTTTGTAAGGGCTCTTTCCCCTTTTCTCTTCTTAATATAATGATATGCAGCTCCCCTGCATGTTCGAGAAAAAATAAAAAAAATATGTGCTGATGATGAATCTACAAACTACTATTTTCGTGCTGCAAATAAAAATAATTCTATGCATATTAGTCGCTTATTTTTTAAGTGGTGGGCTATGCATTCAATGGTTTTATTTGTAATTAGATGCCATACATCATTCCATTTTATTACTTATTGTGCATAATTTGATAGAAGTCTTGAATCTTGTGCAACTACTTAGTCAAATGCATGCTTTGATATTTATTAGCCTTATCTATGGCTTGAAATGTTTGTTACTGATGTTTATTTGCACTTCACTTTTCAGCTACTGGTTCTCATGGGAGAGAACTAGGCACCTCTGCCAGCTTCGTCGCCGTTATGTTCAATTGTATGCTACCCTGTTGCAACAAGCTCCTAATGTTGATATTTTTGAAATTCGAGAGATAGAGAAAATTCTAGACATGAAGGTCATAATACTTTGGAGGTGCGTTACTTACTGCAATATGCCTTAGGGTTCTACTGTTTTCTTTGGTCCTTTGTCTGAGTTACTTTTATCCTTCTATTATTCCATACTTCCAGGTTGTTGGGACATGCCAAGGTTGAGACAGTGAAATCAAAGGAATCATTACACAGAAAAGGCGCCTCGAAGAAAAGATGGTGGCCTTTTGGATGGTTTGTAAACATATTGATTGTGGACGATGCTAATTTATTATTCAGTGCTTTTAATTCTAGATTGTGTATATATTAAAAACTAAAATTCCCATTTCATCTCTGTATGTATTTCATTTATCAAATGGGTTTGGAATTCTTTCTGTACTAGTTGCTCTTCTATATCTTTTCTCACAAGGTTGCACTGAGTTTTTGAACCATGTCTGGTTAGAATGCTGTTTGTTGAGTTTCTTACCCTGAAGTATTAGTTTGCATGTATACGGCTGTCATGCTTTTTCATTACTTGCACGTGGGAACATTAATACATAAATTTTCACTATGTTTTAAGGAGCATAAACATAGTGAGCTCAAGTTTCAACAAAGTTACCTCTTATTTGCAATTCTTTTTGGTGCTTCCTAGAGCCAGCGCACTATGTGGTTCTTGATTGGTATTCCCTTGTGTCTGTAGGCGATTCCTTTGGTCAATACAACTTTTCAAAAGCTCTCTCTCTCTCTCTCTGAAATATACATATTCTTAAAGTAATCGTGTTGCTCTAGTGCTTACTCATTCTTATGTTTGTACTTGTGCAGTTCATAAGCATATATTGGCACATATGATTAGTGTATGTAGTGCATTGACAATTCTCCATGTTATCGAGAATAATAGGATCATTAAGTGGACCTGTAAAACTATGCCACCTGACACATGGGATGGCTTTGATAGGAATGACATCAGATATTTGTAGAATTTTAATATCTGTGAAACTAGAGAATTTATTGCATTTGTTATCTGGTTGGATATTACTCTCACACGCTAGCTTTTTTTTTTATAGGATACTGACATGCTTTAACTTGAATTTATGTCATTGAATTAATCAACTTTTTGAAGTTCAATTCATGTTTCTTTTTTATTCTAAGTATCTTTTTTATTTGGCTGAAGGAACTCGGCTGGTTTACCTTCTGAAGATGCTACACATCAAGAGCCACAGTCAGATGAAGAGGAGCAGCTGACGAAAGAAGAGTGGCAGGCAATTAATAAGCTATTGAGTTACCAAACTGATGAAGATCTGTCTTTCCCTCTCGAGAAGGTTCCCCCAAATGCGATTCGATTCATGATGGATGTATCTATTGGCCAGGCTGCAGCAAGGATTGTCAATATTGATAAAACTGAGGTCTTGTGTGGTAGATTTGAGCAGCTTCAGGTTGTTACTAAGTTGTATCCGAAGAGCACACGATGTGATGCGACTTTGAAATATTGTGGTCTATCTTCTCCAGAAGGTTCTCTTGCTCAGGTCAGTGCATATGAATTACTGATTTATGGATTTACAGCTGTATAACCTGGTTTTGATCCGAAAAAATTCCGGTCCATCTGAGCCATCCTTTTCTATTACATTATAAAAGGCACAAGTTGCTTTCTTTTCTTCGTCCACCCAATTTAGTATACATTAATCTGTCCATGTGATCATCTGCACCTAATGTATCATGTTGGTTCTCGTTTCTGCCTTCCTCATTCCTCAAACAATTAATAACACTAATACCACCACTGTTCCCCAATCATCATCTGATAAAAAACATGCATTGCATGTGCCCAGTTACTAGTAATTTAAAAAACCTCACTGATAATTCTGTTTGACGGGGAAAACCATACCTCATGGGACTAGTCTGGCTTCTCAGTTGGGGGACTGTAGTTGAATCAGGGTAGTTTCTAGTAATCCATCTAAAAGCCAGGAATGGTCAGGCCAAAGGAGTTTGTTCAGTCGTAAAAACCAATATTCCAATTTTTTTTATATGGAAGTGAGTTTCAATGCCCTCATCTTAAGGTTTCAGGGCCCAAACTGATCCATGCTAGCCATTCCACCTATGGTGGCTGTTGTGTTAGGTGTGATGGCCAATTGGATTCATGGCGTCCCTAAGAATGCTGAGGTTATGAAAGGAACCGACCATATGCACATGGATACTTGGAAAGCATGGCAAACTACAATTACAGTACCCAACCCACCAATTTATAAAGGAAATGAAGAGAATAAGCATCAAAGCCTACAGTACCTAAATGTTTGTTCTATTTATTAGTTAGTTATTGGACTAGTGTTGTGAGTAGTAAACTGACAATAGTGACAGTGAACAGGCGAATTGGAAGGCAACCAGATTAATGATCAGAAGGGTTGCATGAAGCTAAGAGTCATTGTTTATTATCAAATATAAACGCTTGTATACATATGCAGGCTTCAACTCCAAGCCTGTAGAGAGGCAGTTTTAGAGCGAGATAGCTAATTAGTTACCACAGCTGGTCGTTGTGTGTTGCCTAATGCAACCTTTTTTGCCCATCTGCACTCCATCCCTCCCCTCTCTCTACGATCCGGTCCCTTCGCTCCTGAGTGCCTTCATATTTATGGCCACATCGGTAGATCACATCCAAGGTGCTAAATAGTGACTTCAAACCTGCGCTTGTACACAATGTCCACTCATTTGCTGTTAAATCTTAGTGTCAACTTCTTACTGACGAGTTTTCCTGGTTCATTAACTTTGCTTTTCAAGTAATATGTATTTTTCTACTTTGCATGTCATCCCCTGGTACTTTTATTTTATGGCATTCACTTTTTTAGCAATATAACATCTTCTTGTCATTCATTGCAGAGTGTTGTTAGTGAAGGAAAGAGCAATGCTCTTGATGTCAGTTTTGTGCGTGCGCCAATTGGCATGGACCTGGATTGGCAGCTCATGGCAAAGATATCACCATGCCATGTTACGGTACTTATCTAACCCAAGTACTTTATGTGGAGGGAACTTCATCTCTAGTACTGGTCATTCAGGGGAAGTTTTTTTTTTTTAAAAATGGTTTGGAGACACAAAGGGTAATTTTTTTGGGCAGGGAAATATCTATGGGGAAAAAAGTAGAGGGTTTTTGTTAAGTTTCATGGATGTGAGAAAACTGCGTAACTCAAAGCATTAGGAAATGATACTCAAAAGACACTATAAGTGTCGGTTTGGACAGTGAAACAGTCACCAAGACACTCCTGTGACCATTAATCGATAGTGTGAAACACTTGTAAAATGTAGCAATATATTTTGTAACTACTTTTGGTGATGAATCTAGCCATACTATTTTCAAAGCTCAACTAAAATTTTCAAAGGCCCCATTTGGTTCCTCGTATTGGGCTAGAAATTGGTGAATTGGAATTGTGCTTACATAAATACAGCTATTTGGATGCAGCAATAATTAGAATTGGCTTCTAAGCCCAGCTGTACTTTAGGACATCTAAAGATCCCATCTCCAATACCAAAGCCTTCTGATTTGGGCAGAATCCGGTACTTGCCTTCCTCCCCATGCCCCTCGACGAGGCGACGACCTTGAGTCCGCGACCCCTCGATGCCACATTATCCCCATGCTGGTGACCCCAACCTCGTCGGAAACTGATCCCTCCCCCTTGTGGCCTTCTTCCTCTTACCCCGCTACTTCTCCAAATAAAAGCACTTCTTCGTCGGTGGCGGAGAGCACGCTCTGCGGCTGTTGCCATGGCCTTTTCTTCTTCATCGCCAGCCTTCTTCCTCAAATCTGGCGTCAAGCCTGATCCTGCCAGCTTCCTTGAAATTCATCCCCAATTCCTGCCAAACTCATTCTCGCCACCAGATTTGACCTGGCCTGCCATCAGATTTGATCCCTTCCTCTTCTTCCTCTTCTATCCCTACTGCTCTAGATCCGGCCATTCTTCACGTATGATGACTTAATGTGCTGCTGCAAAGCACTATGACTTGACACAGTTCTAGTTAGAAGGCAAACAAACATGAACTGCATTTGGTTAAGATTTCGATTTTCACATCACAATTTCTTTGGCAACCAAACACAAAAATTGGAATCGGAGAGCAATGCACCCCCCGAAGAAATGGAACCAAAGAGATATTGATGGTCAAAATTTAAATGTCTTTTACTGCATGCACCCCAAAGAAAGATTGAGTACTTTGCAAACAAATTAAAAGTTTGGTGAATTGATGTCTGAAACTGTGAACACAAATCAAAACTCAGTTCTAAAATTTACTAAACAAGTTGACATAATTCATGTAACGATTGTCTTTCTTAGGTTCATGGGATTTGCTTATCTACTTCAACATGGGGATTCAATGCTTTCTTATACTTCAAATAATTAACAAATTCAGCCCACATACTTTTATTCCTATTATGGGAGGATAAATGCTGACATGGTCCACAAATTGGTGACTGATGTGATGTATGATTTACTTTGGGATGCAACTGGTAACTCAGCTTCTGTGAAAAATACCTAGTCACCCCAAATCCATTTACATCCCTCATGCTCCAGCACATCTTCCTCCCCAAGCATCCCTACCCACCCTCCTATCACCCACTCAATTGGCGTATAAGACTGTTAGTCAATATTACCAACTCTTGCCACCAGCTCTTTGCGTATGTGAACACCTTTGTTGCTCCTGTGCTGAAATGATTGAGAGTTACTAATAGTTTCCTAAACATAATCTCGCCCTTCTGCACTTTTTATGGCTTTTCTTGGTTCTTTTCATGATGTCGCTCTGTGTTGCACTGCCTACAACACCCTTGACTAATTGGCTTTTGCTCAATAGCGGTAACAATGGTGATGGTCTTGTGGGTTATTTGTTTTCTAAAAATGGTGGGGTAGGACACATAGTGTATTGCATGAACCTGATGATTTATGACTAGTAGGACAAAAATGCGTAGCTGAGCCAAGTCTTACATGACATGGAAGATATTTATGCGTTTTGGAGCTAAGGATGATAATCACATCATGCACATCAAGCCAAGTCCATGAGGTTCTTGATGTGGATAAGGTAGATCACCTGGTTGGCCACCCATGCTCTAGAGGAGCTCCTACCCATATTAAGAATTGCAAGGAAACTTCCCTTGCATGTTGCAAATTCATCAGATATGGACATTTGTGGAAAAGACTACAGGAGTTTTGTGACATTGCTAAACTATTATTCTAAAGAACACATCGTACTTGCTCAATATTTATCTCAATTTCTTATGAGCCTACTCTTTGTTTCAATACTCATCTTTGTGCTAATTTATAAGCTAAACATCGATAGTTACATGAATTATTGACATTCTACTTTGTTGCTAGTTGTTTAAATTCTTTTCTTCTTGTCATTAAGGCTCATTGATTGTGTATCAATTGGTAGGTTCTCAAGGGGAGTTATGAGCGTTTCCTAGAGTTCATTAAGCGAAGCAATGCCGTTAGTCCAACAGTGGCTATGGAAACAGCAACTGCTTTGCAGGTACGTATGCCCTTTTTTTTCTTGGATCTTATAACTCATATGGACACCTGGTTTGAATGTATTCTCATTTCTAGTTGGACAAACTGAGAGGCAGGTGTTTTAATATTTGCTCTAATATTTTGAACTACAGCTGAAGTTGGAGCAGGTCACACGAAGAGCTCAGGAGCAGCTTCAAATGGTGTTAGAGGAACAGAGCAGGTATATGTGCTTCTGAATCGATTACATATGCTTTAAGAATCATGCATTACTACATACCTTGGTAGATTGAAGAATAGAGAATGAGAGACAGAAGTGTCAATGTTAAAGCAGGAAATATGCAGAAGCAGCATTTACATTACTTTCTTCTTATGAGTAGTGTCAATGTTCCATAGATGATTCTTAAGATTACATAAGTGTCCCTCCCCACCCCCCACTCCCTCCCACCCCACCCCACCTCCCGTCTGATTTTTTTTTCCTTACCTAGGCTCATTATTTTATCTAAGATCATTTTCTTGCATTCTGCTCCATTTTTTGTTAACCTTTTATATTGTATGCTTCAATCCATTCCGTCCTTGTTTTTTGCTCACAGTTTGATGATCATTTTCTAGATTTGGACTTGATATTGATCTGGATGCCCCAAAAGTTAGGATTCCCTTGACTGCTAATCAACCTACGGTCGGCAATGAATACTTTGTTCTGGATTTTGGCCATTTTACATTGCATACCAGAGTAAGTTCTTGAACCAGGAGTATGTCATATTGTTGCTAGCTTTTACTAACTATTTGTTTGATTACAGGATGGTACACATGATGAAGAAAGACAGAGTCTCTATTCACGCTTTTATATTGAGGGGAGGGATATGGCTGCTTTCTTTATTTGTGATTTAGCTCAAGACATATACTCAATACCTGAAAATTTAGGTCAAGATAACCTCCCAGGTCATTCCTCTGACGATAATCAGTTTAGTTCTCTTCTTGATCGCAGTGGAATGTCAGTGATTATTGACCAGGTATAAAAGGTGATCCGTTTGTATTACGTGTTTTAACTATTGAATATACACAAGTTAGTTATTCTTCTTAAAATAACCCAAATATTATATTGGCTTAATGAATATGGCAACTCATGTCATTTGCTGATGTCTATCTGATTGAAATTCGAGGGTGCAACTATGGGCCCCATCCAATAAATGCATCTTGTGGTAAATTGTATGAGGTTACTGAAAATTATGAAGCTCACCACTTCCAGCTAATACTGTGCATCTTATGCAGCAAATCCGCCAACACTCTTCTTTGGGTCTCTAAAAAAAGGGCAAAATGCCCCCTTTTATGCTATAGGTTTTTATGTGCAAGTTAGCTGATATTGTGAGATACGTATGAGCTCATAGGAGATATGTGAGATATTGTATGAGGTTTTTATGCTATTGGAGCAAAATTTACATGTAGAAATGACCACTATGATTGAGCTCATAGGAGATATGTATGAGCAATTTCTGCATCTGTTATTGAAGTGTTCTTGAGCTTTGAATTTTGAACATCTTTTCCTGTAAAATTTTTTTGAACATCTTTGGTCAATTTATTTTTAAGACAGCTTGTAGGAGAGAACCCTAGTGCATATTGTTCTTGCACTTCATACTGGTTGGTTATATAGGGAGGAAAATCTGTTTAATATAACAAATACAATTTAAGTTATGCTATTTTTTTCTATTGAAGTGCATAAAAAAGTATTGACTAATTATTTTTGTGATGGCATGAAGATCAAAGTTCCACATCCGAATTATCCATCAACTCGTGTTTCTTTTAAAGTACCCAATCTGGATATTCATTTCTCACCAAAAAGGTACTGCAAGATAGTTGAACTGCTTGGTGTACTTAACCATCTGAAGGGAAGCAATAATGAAGATTCCAATGGCGACAAAAGTGGTAGACTGCCGCCTTGGTATCCTGCTGATCTAGCTGCTGATGCTAGAACTTTGGTTTGGAGGGTATGGAGTTACAGTTTATTTCTGGTTGAAAGTTCTATTCAACCACATTTTACCTAAAAAATCTAAAGAGGCTCATTTGTTGACTATGCTAATACCATTCTTGTATGTTTTTTTTTCGTCCAAGGGCCTTGGCTATTCGCAAGCTGAATGGCATACCTGCTATATTGTATTATCTGGGATGTATCTTTATATTTTGGAGTCAGAACTGTCCCAGAATTACCAACGGTGTTGTAGGTATGTACTTCAGTTTCCTAATCTGAATTCATAGTGAAGGAAAGTACATGGACACACTTTCTGTTTTAGCATTCGTTACTGTGTAGCAAACTGTATGTCTGTTCACATAGATAGTACAACTTCTAACCTGCATTTTCTTACATTTGAGTAAAATTTGTTTTATCGAATACACTAGTCTTAATGTACTTAAAAAGCAGAATGAAAGATTTAGATAATCTTTTTGTTAGAGAACAGATGGCAAGCGTGATGTCTTTACGTGGGTTAAAAAAAACATTCAAAATATTTCTGAAACAGGTAGAAGATTATAGGATGATCTTTTTTGGCATTAATGCTCAAATTATTTTACTCTTTTTATTTGTTTGTAATACGATAGTGCATTTTATTATTTATACATTTTGGTTATTGGTGTTGCAGCATGGCTAGTCGGCAAGTATTTGAAGTGCCACCAACTTGTGTTGGTGGATCTCTTTTCAGTATTGGTGTGTGTTCTAGAGGTGCAGACACACAAAAGGTAAACAATTGGGTCGTCTTGGCATTTTTTACATTGATCTTTAAGGTTTGTCTTAATTAATATATTTTTTGCTGATTGCTGCTGGAAGTTCTGAAATAGCTTGTACTTGCCAAAAAAGTCAATGTCCAAAGTCCAGCTGCTGATTCACTAAATCACTAATTATTTGTGGTGCCACTGTACAGAGCCATGCTTTCAATCTAGAGCCCACTTGTAGAGCCATTGGGCATGAAAACTTGATACATATATTTAATTTACCTGAACACATAGGTACCGAAACAATGCTGTGCTTTCCACTGCCTATTCAATTAAGTTATCATACCTTTTAATCTAAGAGCCTGGCCCTGTTTATACGCAGCGTATTACCTTAGCAATATCTAACATTGATACAGTTAATTTATGGTCAAATCGTCCTTGGACATGATAAATGAAGAGAGAGAATGAACAATTTCTGGGATGAAAATGGAATCTGAAAGGTCATGAAAACCAAAATCTATGCCTTGTGCTGTGTCCGTGTGAAATCAAGAAAAAATAGAAGGGGCTAGGCCAGTTTGTTCATCACAAGCAAGTGTTTTTGTGAATACCTTCTTAAACATTTGAGAAATGTTATTAAGGCTTCTTTGTTCTACTCCCCACTTTTATTACCTTTATTTTTTAGTTTTTATGTACTATATTTGTGGCTGTTGTTGTGATACACATCTAGCTTTTCCCAACTTGCTTGGTACTGAAGACTTTGCTGTTAGCGTTCTGTTGTATTCCTCACAAAGTGGTCTTTTGATTATTAAATATGAGCTGCCTTTTTGGAGCTTCATTGTTTGTTGGAGATTAGCCAGTTTACATGATTTTTTTTTCATTTGGTTCTCTTTTGATCTAAGCCTTATTCCATATGCAGGCACTGGAATCGACCAACACACTTGTAATTGAATTCCTTAATGAAATTGAGAAGGCTAATTGGATGAAAGCACTTGTCCAAGCAACATATCGAGCTTCTGTATGGCTTTATTAATTTTATCATAGTCTGAGATACTACCTGCAGCCTGTAATGGTTCTTATGTTTTTCCTTTCCTTGCTTGTTGCAGGCCCCTCCTGATGCCAACATATTAGGAGACCCTGTCAGCCCTCCTCCAGAACCAAGTACACCAAGGCTTAGTACCTTGGGATCTGTGGATCTTATTGTGAATGGCTCTGTTATTGAAACTAAACTTTCAATTTATGGAAAGGTAAAGTATTGTGTCAACTTTTGGTGATTTGTTCTGAAATGTGACCCTGATGACATATAGTATGGGTTTGCATTTTTGAGAAACGAGTTAATATCATGTTGATTATTTTGTTTTCTTCCCATATTTATCCCACTATTGCAGTTGGACAGAAAGAGCAAAGATTCGCAAGAGCTTCTAATGTTAGAGCTCCTTGGGAATGGAGGCAAGGTAATTGTTTCAATCTTACTTGAGTTAGCAACATAGCATGAGTAATCAAATACAAAGCAAGGATTGTAAATAACTATGGGATTCTTATTTTGCATGTATAATTCTCATATGATGATCTGTCAAAATGTTTTAACAAACATGACAAATGCATGTATGTCTCTTTCCCTGTAAGGAAACTGTTACTACCATGAGCCATGGCAGATTACATTTGGCAACAATGAGATTTAGTAGGTGTATTCTAATTTCAAAAGGTCCCACATGTGACACCTAATAATGTAGGATCCTTGCATTTTTTTCGTAGCTCTATTACATTGCTTATATATATCAAAATTTTCTATTATGCGTATTAAAATTGAAGTCATTGCATCATAATGATTTTGTTCTCACTGTTTTCCTTTCCCTTCCATTCTTTCAGCTTCTTGTCAACTAGGTTAGTGTGATGGCATAGTGGCCCTTGCAGTGATTACCTAGGTGTCTTACTGTATTTCTATCTGTTATTCTCGCTCAATTGTAGCTATACTGACCGGTGTATACTTCATGCCTTTTAAGTGCAGCACTTGTACATTGTGGTTTACTGGTTCTATCTTCATTTTCTTCTGACTCCACTGGTTATTGCTATGTGCTATTGTAGGTTAATGTTGTTCAATCTTCTCGTGGTCTTAGTGTGAAAACAAAATTGCATTCATTGAAAATAAAGGACGAGCTACAAGGTCGTCTTTCAATGTCTTCAAAATATTTAGCATGCTCTGTTATTGATGAAAGTGTGGAAGCTACCTGTTCTGGTACACCCGATAAAGAGGGTGACATAAGCACCTTTTCTGTCGATGAAGATTCTTTCATGGATGCATTGACGGATTTTACTTCAGACCAAAACTGTAATCTGCAAGACAATGAAATTCCCAACTTGGTTTCTGATGCAAATGATTATACTGAAACAAGTTCAAAAGATGGTATATGGTTTGATGGGGATCAGCAGAAAGTGAAACCTTCTGAAATATTTTATGAGGCACAAGACAATAACGTGACAGATTTTGTTGTTCTTACATTTTTGAGCAGGAGTCCTGATTCTTGTCTTTATGATGGTATAGATTCACAGGTAATTGAAACTGGTTATTAACCTTCTTATTTCTGTTCATCATTAACAGTACAATTGAAATAAAGTACCATAGATATATATTCCTTTAATAGCTTATGTGCTGCAAATACCTCTCTCTGCACTTACATTGTTTATCTGCTCGTTTCAGATGAGTATTCGAATGTCCGCACTGGAATTCTACTGTAACAGACCCACACTTGTTGCTCTCATCGAGTTTGGATTTGATCTTAGTACGGTTAATTCTGTGCCAAAAAATAATTCTGATAAGGCACCTGGAACACAGATTGTGAAACCCTCAGGGAAGGAAGACGGTGCTCCCACCATTGTAAAAGGATTGTTAGGTTATGGGAAACGTCGAACAATTTTCAACATGAAAATGGATGTGGATCGTGTATCAATGTTTCTTAACAAGGAAGATGGTTCTCAGCTTGCAATGTTTGTGCAAGAGAAATTTCTGTTTGATCTGAAGGTGAGTTTAATGTGTTAGGAATGAATAGGGAAAATATGCTATATTGTATGGGGATGAATCTGGATTGCGCTGCCTGATGAGTTCTGTTGTAGTGTATTGAGGGGAAAATCTAGTTATCTCATTGCATAAAGTTCAAAAATGTGATATCTGAATAACATGATACTACATCCATTCAAGAATACATGACACATTTTAAATCTAGTTATCTCATTGCATAAAGTTCAAAATGTCATATCTGAATACAATGATACTCGATCCATTCAAGAATACATGACACATATTTATTTTAGCTTACTGTTCAAAGTTAGACTTTGAACATTGATTTCTCACAAAGTATACAATTTAAATAGTTATGAAGTCATTTACTAGGGTAGCATTTTAAAATATGAAATTATGAATATACTATAAGAAACAACAACAAAGCCTTTCTGTCGCAAGCAACTTGGGGTAGGCTCGAGTTGAAACCCAACAGTAGCCACTACTCAAGGGTAATACTGATCATCCTGACTTGGTCATTTAAGCTTCTTGGCTTCAGTTGGGCTTGTTCTTTGGAACAGCTTCTTCAGAGATGCAGTAATACTGAATATGTGATGCAGTAACAGGCCTGACGTGCATGCATCAATATATGTGATATTTGGACACTAGTGTAGTGAATGTGCCATGCTCGAGTGCTTGCATTGTAGATTAAATGTCTCGGGAGAATGAGAGTGTTGGTCATTCATTAAATTGTTTGAAGTTTGTTAGTGATCAAGTGCTGAACACTGTAACATGTCTTTTCTTTTAATGTAACTACTTGCTTTTCAAATACCAGTAACATTATACCAGTTAGTTTTTTTTAGAGGCTTACCTGGGAATTGTCTGTGCATTAATACAGATGCTATTAAATTTCCTTGATAGAATCATCACACAGGATAAGGGACGTGCTTGATACCTCACTGCAAAATATTTCTTGCTAATTGGTATCTCTGGTGTATGTGTATCTTCATCAACTGTATCTTACATCCTTTTTTTTTTTGTCTCGCTTAATTTTGATACCTTTGCACCACAAAATATTTTTCGTCAATGTGTATCTCTGTGTGTATGTGCATGTTGATCTACTATATTTTACATTTTTTTGTCTCTCTTAATTTTTAAAAATATTTATCAGGTTCATCCAAGTTCCTTTTCAATTGATGGTATGCTGGGCAATATGAGATTTTGTGACATGTCCCTTGGACCAGATCATCGCTGGGGTTGGCTCTGCGATATAAGGAAACCTGGTGTTGAGTCACTTATAAAGGTATTCTTGACTGTTTCCTTTCACATATACTGGCTAATGGCAATGATTTGTTTATGTCATGTATCATATTCTTGCTCATGCAAGTATGTAATTTATGCTATCTGCGGATTTTAGGTTGGCCGACGAGATAAAAATTATTTTTTATTTTGGCTATGATGTAGCCACAAAAGATATGTGAATCTACACTAGCAGTAGTAGCTAGATTGTATGATACTATCAATGCATCTAAGGGCCTGTTTGGACAGTTCAGATCTTGGTTCAAAGTCTTAAGAGACTAAATAATAAAATTGCTAGCGTAATGTCCCGCATGCAAAGCTCCAGGGGTGGAGGTGGATCAACCCTGTACACTTTAGTAGAGCTCCATGTGATCCATGCAATAAACCTATTGTTTGCTGGTCAGCGTCGAAGATGTCTAGGTGTTTCTTCACTGTGATTGCCTTCAGTCTGCACTGCCCCTGCCCCAGCCTTATGAACATGCGGCATTCCTCCTTTTCTAATGCAAAGGTCTTAGAGATCTTTTTTGGACACCCTGTAGTCATTTTTGACTATTTTGTTGCAGCCATTATATTCAGACGCTGAGAGCCTGAGAGGTTATTTGTCTTAATTTACCTGGCCTTTCCCTAGTCTTACTGCCACCTGACATTTGCCATGGTGTTTTCTTTCTCAGCCAGTTGTTTAGATCTTGTACCTCAATTAATTGGTAACGTGCTTCGGGTACTAAAATATGTGGGAGCAAGGGCATCTCATTGCTTGTTAGCGTCTGTACCTCAATTCATTGGTAACTTGCTTTGGGTACTAGAATATCTGAATGTAAGTGTATCTTGATGCTTGAGTTTGGGCTACTTATGTTTCATAACTTCTTTGAAGGTTGAAGGAGCAAAACTATGTCAGATATGCAATATTGTTTATGAAGATAATTTTTCTTCTCCAGTTTCTGAATGTTCAGTTGAAGCACTATAATGATGTTGGTTGTCCTTTCTCCTGCAGTTCACATTTCAATCATACAGTGTTGAGGATGAAGACTTTGAAGGGCATAATTACAGCTTGACGGGGCAGCTTTCTGCTGTCCGTATTGTCTTCCTCTACTGTTTTGTTCAAGAGGTGTGTGTTATTATTGCAACTTGTTTTATCAGATTTCTAATGGTAAAATTTTTAATGTGCCTTCTATTGTGCAGTTCACTTCTTACTTTATGGAGCTTGCCACCCCTCATACTGAAGAAGCAATTAAGTTTATTGATAAAGTTGGAGGTTTTGAGTGGTTAATTCAGAAGTATGAAATAGATGGCGCTTCTGCTATAAAGCTGGATCTTTCTCTTGATACACCTATAATCATTGTTCCAAAGAATTCTCAGAGTGAAGAGTATGTTCACATTTCCAGTGATTAGCTAACTGATAATTGCTACTCTAAGCACCCATTGATAATTAGTTCCTTATGATCTAGTTATAAATCCTCCTTAGGATCTTATAATAGCTACTCTAAGCATCCATTGATAATTAGTTCCTCACGATCTAGTCAAGTACATATACTAAAGTTGCTGGGATCGGCGCGATTCTAGGCCTGGTAGTACTGTAGCTTATCACTGACAGTGGGACCGTTCTTAGCTCACATGTCTTTCGTTTCTCCAGCATGCGCATCAGTCATCCTGTGAACAAGCTGTCTGGAACAATCAAGGATCATTCTGGGCCTCGGGCCTTGATAGCGTTGCTCCTACCGAGAAGCCAGCTAACGTTTGCCTTGCCTCATTTTTCCCTTTAAAAAAAGCAAACAAGATTTATAACAGAGGAGCACGGAGCACGATCAACATAGCAGGATGGCGTGGAGGGTGGCCAAAAATAAAGAACTTAAAATACTATGTAGTGGCATTGTTAAGATTTATAGCAAAAGTGGCTAATGTTTTCAGCACACAAAACTATTATCTTTGACCTGTGTAGATACAGATGTAGGAGTACAGTTTGCCTGAGAAGGCACTGGATTTGAAAAAAGTTGAATTATAACTTTATTTTATGCCTTTTATTGGGAAAACCACCAGACAACTGAAGTGTTTCTGCTACTTCAAATTATAAATTAACAGTCGTTTACATTTCATTGTTCTTTGGATTAGCTATACTAGAACAAAAAATGTGTTCTTTTTTCTCGGCAGATTTTTCTCATCCTTTGGGCTGGCATGCGTAGCGTGCCAATCTGCCTAGTTGTTATAAATGTTCTTTACATGTGACACCATATGTTGCCAGTGTTCGGTTCCTAATCATATGAGCTTCAGATAGGGTATTTTAAATATCTGCTTGTTAGATAAACTAATGGGTTTGTATATCTTCTAGTTCTTCTGTTTGCCAGTTTCTTAAAATGAAGTCATAGAATGATGATGTTCTGGTATAAAAACATTAAACTGACCCTGATACCTTCTTGCAGTTATATACAACTTGATCTTGGACAATTAAAAGTAAGAAATGAGTTCAGTTGGCATGGAGGTGAAGAGACTGATCCTTCTGCTGTAAGGCTTGATGTTCTCCATGCAGAGGTGTGCACTGGGATGGAAAATTAATTTTCCGATTATATTGAGTGTATTCTCTTATTTGACATTTTGATTCGTGGACGTAGATAAATGGAATCAACATGGCGGTTGGAGTAAATGGAACTTTAGGAAAGTGTATGATTCGGGATGGTCATGGCATTAATATAGAGGTGCGACGTAGCCTGCGGGATATCTTCCGAAAGGTCCCGATACTTTCTATGAAAGTTCAGGTAATAAATTTATTTTCCTTATTCTGTGCCTAACAACTTAATATGGTCCCATTTTGTTGTCATCTGATTGTCACTTCCTATTTGATCACCATTATTTTCTACTCGAAGGCCAACTTCGTTGCTTGTGGCATGCAGTTTTAATATCGTTTTGTTTTGCAGCATGTTTTATTTATCAACTTGTTTACTCTCCTTAAGAGTTGTACTATTAAACCTGTACTACAACTCAAGGATATGTTGGATCTAGATTTTCCACTACTTGAATAATTTATGTTTCCAGTTTAATTGATTATATTAAGTAACTGGCATATTAAGTGCACACCACCAATTAGGTTCAAGTGCCTAATCAACATATATATCCTTTTGTTAAAAAGAAGAAAGAAACAAAAAAAAATGTAAATGCTCCGAGGATTGAAGAAATAAGGATATCATATTCTGAATTGAAAGTAAAAATGGGCCTTACAAATTATTTCATTTACTGACTAAATTATAGCATTTAAGAAAATAGCTATTGCTGACTACGTCCTCTGACTAAATTTAAGAAAATTACTGAGCGATTAAAAGTAATCCATTTTTTAATTACCTAGCTTAATGTTTTAGCCTATGTTGAGTTAAGTAAGTTATGTAGTTTCTTTTCTCCTGTTTAGTTATATATAATATATATATATATGTTTTACTTTTCTCTCTGCAGATAGGATTGCTTCATGCTGTCATGTCAGATAAGGAATACAATGTGATCACAAACTGTATTTCAACAAATCTATCAGAGACACCTAACCTTCCTCCAAGTTTTCGTGAAAATGTGAACCGGACAAAGGAGTCAATTCGTCTACTTGCAGATAAAGTCAACCTTAGTAACCATCCATTGCTTTCACGTACTGTAGTTGTCATGACTGTGGATGTTCAGTATGCGTTACTTGAACTTCGCAATGGCCCAGACGCGGAGTCTCCTTTGGCAGAGCTTGCTGTGAGTATTTCTAAAAATTAGTTGCACAATTATACTTTATAGGAGAGTGCAGTACTTCATTGTTATTGGAAATATATTCTACATGCGCAAGTGTACGTACACGAAGCCTCTGCGATACTGGGCCCATAGGTGCGCCCTGCCTCCACACGCACGGCACCCGCCTTTATTCCCTTTAAACCCCAACCACCCCCCTTGTCTTCCACTCATGAGTGCTACCCTGTGTTATATAGTAGCTAGTGTGAGAGTAAATGGAGGTGGTGAGAAGTGGTTGCTTGTGCCAATGGGAATGCAGAGAAGAGATGTCGATGTAATATTCGCCAAGGATGCATATGAGAATTTTAAGTATAGACTTTAATACTTTGTCTTATTCTTTTATCATGTTTACACTTGGTCTTTTCTTTTTCTGCAGGTAGAAGGTCTATGGGTATCTTACAGGACAACTTCAATGCTTGAAATGGATTTATATTTGTCTATACTTAAATTCTCGATACATGATATCCGTCCAGATACAAAGTCTGAGATGCGTCTGATGCTAGGATCTTATTCAGAGACTGCTAACCTGTGCACTGAGGACTCTTCAATTGATGCGGGGGTTTCAAACCTCACAATGCTAATACTGGATTATCGTTGGCGTTCTTCCTTCCAATCATTTGTTATAAGAATTCAGCAGCCTCGTATACTTGTTGTGCTGGATTTTCTGCTTCCTGTTGTTGAGTATTTTGTGCCTTCTTTAGGCACAATAACTGGCAGAGATGAAAGTCTAGACCCAAAGAATGATCCTCTTATGAGGTCTGATGATATTATACTTTCTGAACATGTTTTCTTGCAAAGAGAGAATGTCATTCAACTCTCTCCTCGAAGGCAGCTAATAGTTGATGGTTGTGACATTGATGAGTTCATTTATGATGGCTGTGGAGGCACTATATCATTATGCGAAGAATTTGATAAGAAGGGCCAGCTATGCTCTGGGGCTATAATCATTATTGGGCATGGTAAAAGACTTCGATTCAAAAATGTTAAAATTGAGGTATTGAACTTTTAATTGCTTTGTGCTATGATTTCTATGAACTATTTGCTTAGTTGGCAATGTTTCCATTGATAGTGCACCATTATTGTGATGCCTGACTCACACCTTTATCATTGTTTGTATGGTGGGTACAAGAATGGTGCCCTTCTTAGAAGATGTGTATACTTGAGCACTGGAAGTAGCTACTCAATCGCTGCTGAAGATGGTGTGGAGGTTTCAGTGTTAGAAAGTTCTTTCGGTAATGATGACGAGGACCTTCTAAAACTTGAAGAACATAACAAGAGAACTCTCCAGAATGCCAGCAATGCTCCGGCAAACCAAATGTTAAATTTTACATTTGAAGCCCAGGTATCTACTAGATCTCAATTGTGTAACTTACTGTTTCTTTTGCAATTTATGCGAGCTATTTATGCTTTTTTAATCCCCTATTTGTGACCCTTGTGGGGTTGATACCATCTTTTTTCGAACCGATAATTAGGACCTCCAGTTCTGATCCCTATTGCATGCATTTATTCCAAACATGGACAACCATATCCAACAATAGGCTCATGCCATATCAACTTGGGTCATGGCGCATCATAGTCAGTGCTGAAATTGTTCTCTGGTAAATACATGGTGATGCAAGTACTCCGCAAGTTACACACAAATAATGCAGAAAGCGATAGGTGCTAGGCATTCCCTAGTGGTGGTACCTTTTGCAGGCTTGAGTAACATCATGTTGAATAGAGGTAGTTTGGCATATTAAACCAAAGAATTTGACATTATCATACATTGAGACTTCGATAAGCATAGTTCATTTTCTTCCATCAAATTTTCCACTTCTATACATAAATAAAACCTTAAAATACTCTAGGAGGAAACGCATTGGTGCTAGCCTGCTAGGTGAGGTCTCTCCTGTGTGTTCAAGAAAAAAAAAGCCTGCTAGGTGAGGTTGTGCATGTGACAATCCTTTCAGAACAGTGATGAAGTCTAGATCTGTTGGAAGCATACAACGAAGGTAATAGTCTGTTAAATGGCAACCTCCTGATGTCAATCTACAGAATATGCAAATGATTTTTAGTACTATAATCTGTTACATGTATAATGTCCTCTTTCCTCAACAACAAAAGGTTTTACTCAAGCGTTAGTCTAATAAACTCAAAATAGTAATGGATTCAAATGTCTCACGCTGAAGACATAACTTTAGTAAATCATTAATTGCAACCCACTTCAAATCTGCTCCATAAGACTGGCTGGCCAAGGAAATCTTTTGAGCAATTTGAATCATTTTGCGGGCAATGAAGTTCAGCTGCATGCAATCATACATGTACACTTTTTTAATTAAAATGTAACTTTTTTGTTACATTATTTTGAGCACGTTTAGTCCTATATCCATGTGTTTGCTGATGTGCACAACCTTTTTTTTGAAAATATTCAGGTTGTATCTCCAGAATTTACCTTTTATGATAGTTCAAAGTTATCGATGGATGATTCCTTGCACATTGAGAAGCTTCTTCGGGCCAAGATGGATTTCAGTTTCATGTTTGTCCTCCTCTCACTAACTTTTTTGATATGTTGAATTTCTCTTCTGATTTCTTTTGTTAATGAGATATATGTTCTACATTAAAACAGGTATGCTTCGAAAGAAAAGGATATCTGGGCTCGATCAGTCATTAAGGACCTTACAGTTGAAGCTGGCTCTGGTCTTCTTGTTCTTGAGCCTGTAGATGTTTCATGGAAATATACGTCAGTCAATGAAAAGTCCAACATAGTATTAGCATCAACAGATGTGTGCGTCCATCTTTCGCTGAGTGTTGCCTCTCTTATGCTTAAACTACAAAATCAAACTCTTGCAGCTTTGCAGTTTGGTAATATTAGCCCATTGGTTTCTTGCACAAACTTTAACCGAGTTTGGAGCTCACCAAAAGGTACTTGCGTGCTGCCTACACTTTTGCCTCAAACTAGCAGGAGAGCTGCCCGTCATAATATTGAGTAAATTCAAAAGTACATGTGTGCTATAGATAAGGCAAAGTGATATTGGTTGTTTTTTTTGGGGTGGGGGGTGCTGAAACAGACCAATAATGATCCTAGAAAAAGCATCAAGGGATGACCGAAACATGGTCCACTGGATTGTTAACTCCAAAAGCCCATTTGCCCTGGCGGAGACCCAAGAGGAAAGCCTCCCCAGTCCCCAGTGGTGTCCAAAAGTTGGGACATATCCCGAGATGCTCCCTCAAATATGTCGTGCTTCCAAATTGTCCAGGTGGTCAAGATGATCAAGGGGTTGAAGTGTTTTCCTTTGTTCGTTGAGGATCCTTTCTGCAGCATAGCTCCACCAATTTCCAATTTGGCTATCTGCAGGCTGCGGGGATGCCTGATAAAACATGGCCCACTGGATTGTTCCACACCTGTAATATTCAAGTACTGCTTGGATAGACAACAAGGAACTGAACCTAGCTCAGTTGGTGGGAGGTGTGGGTGTACACCCCTGCCACCCAGGTTTGAGTCCTCTTTGACTCAAGTTTGGGTGCCTATTTCTTCTTACTTACAATGCCACCTAGTTCCTCTCAGTTTGGTCAAGTTTTTTTATAGTGCAAATCTTTGATGTCTTTGATCCAACTATGATCTGTTATCCCCTCAGCCAACATGCGACAGTTGAGGACACTCTTTGCAACTGCTGCCACTAGATTCGGAGTAAACTCCATGAGTGATTTCCCATTAAGCTATCGTATGTCCAAAGGAAGCTCTGACTGTATAATTAAGATTTAGAGTGAAGGATGTCCAGGGTCAACCTGGTTGAGTTTTGCGTAACCACAACTACCACAAATGAACACACACGATTGGTTCAAGATCTTATATTTGCACACCAGCCAGCTTAGTGTCTCGACAAACCTACAAACCTTAGCCCAGGCGACAACACAATGTCCTCCTTTGACATCGGCTTCTCCTTTCTGCAAAACAGCCCTTCTGACCTTTTCAGTGCCTCAGTGGCCTTGATTGCCCAGTTAGGGATACCCATCGCTAAAGGATACTCCCTCCGTCCCAAATTATAAATTGTTTTGGCTTTTCTAGATTCATAGATATTATTATGATCTAGACATAGGGTATATCTAAGTGCATGACAAAATCTATATGAATCTAAATAAGCCAAAACAACATATAATTTGGAACAGAGGGAGTAATAAATGGGAATAGTGGTCACAATATTGTATGTTAGCTATTTTTTTTCGTTAGTATTACTTTTGTGCTTATTCTGCTTCAAGTAGATTATCATCCTTTGCTAACTGATTCGGTACTGCAGGCGACCTACCTGGCTACAACCTCACCTTCTGGAGGCCACAAGCTCCCTCAAATTATGTGATTTTGGGTGATTGTGTGTCCTCGAGGTAAAATTGCCCCCTCACATCCATCATGATGGTGAAGTTATTTACTTTCTTCAAGTGTTCTTTGAGTTTTGGTTACAGTAACAGTTCTGTCTAAGTCTTGGTTTTATGTTCAAGATACAAGCTAAGTACTAGAGCTGGCATGTGACTGTAACTTTACACTTTACTGATAAATAACATTAGGATTAAGCAATAATGTTTGTTATAATGTGTCACTGATGGCATATATTTTTCCTTCTACATTGAGCGCTATGGCTTCACTCTGCAAATAACCGATCTGCACAATTTACTACAATGAGGTTTTTTGTAACATTACCTTTTTTTTTTAAACAAGTATGAGTAAATTTCACAAAACCATAGAGTGATTGGCAAACTATCGCAAAACTACAGATTTAATGTGCCAATGTTTACAGATTACACACAACTACATATTTAGGGAAAATGTGTCAATATATCCCAAAAATGTAGATTTGATGTGTCAATTTTCCAAAACTACAGATTTTGCTGGTTAATCCTGTAGTTTTCTCTGATACATAGAAACAAATATACCTGTAATATTAACAGTTTCAGCAGTTCCATTATGCAACACATTAAATTTGTATGTTGCAATATTTGACTTGTTAAATCTGCTGTAAATTCGGTAGGTTTGCAATCGATACTTAGTTTAGCGAAATTTACTTGTAAATTATGCAAGAAAAGATGCAAACTACAATGGACTTCATCTACAAAAGAAATGACACACGCTTCTGTTCCTCTTACCTTTATTTCCACCAGTTGTCTGAATCTTTAGAAAATCAATATATTTTTTTTCTTGAACTATATTACCCTTTTTTTAAAAAAATTCAACCCATGACCAAGGAGACCTATCAGACTAACCATTAGGCTGCAGGGCGAGGAGATGAGTAATTCCTCGAGCCCCAGTCAATTCCCACAAATGCAGTTCATCTCTAATGGAAAAGAGAAGCCCATTCAGACTAGGCTGCAGACCATCAAAAGAAAATCAGTATATTGCTTCTGCTGAAAATGATATCCTGCATCTCCACAGGTCTGTGCCACCTTCTCAGGTCGTGGTTGCTGTAAGTAACACTTATGGTCGTGTACGGAAACCTCGTGGATTTAGGCTTGTTCACGTATTGCCTGGTCAAGATGTCATTGATTCCTCTCAGTCAACTGAAGCAAACGAGTGTTCCATCTGGATTCCTGTGCCACCACCTGGATATTTAGCTCTAGGATGTGTGGTAAATATTGGAAGGCTACCACCTTCAAACCATGTAGTGTACTGCCTTCGTTCCGATCTTGTGACTTCTGCAACATTCTCAGATTGTATACATACACCCTCACATGCTACCGGGTATGGCATCATTATCTTTTTTTTACTTGCCATTTGTGCAGTATGGTCATTTCTCTTTCTTTCTTCTGTAAATAGTGTATGAAGAAGTACCAACAAAGTGTGAATGATACGCTTGTTTTAATTTCTTGAGCAGAATAATGTCTGGATTTAGTATCTGGCGTGTGGACAATTTGATTGCTTCGTTTTGTGCACATACTTCTACAGAACAACCCACTAGAACAGAAGCTCTTGATTTGCACCATGTTCTTCTTCGGAATCCAAATTGCTATATTGTTAAAGATCTAGGTGCAGATTCATCTGTTGAAAATGACCAGTCTTCTGATCAATTAACTCACCACCGCAAAAGTACGTCAGGATGGGATGTACTTCGCACTTTGTCGAGACCAAGTAGCTATTGTATGTCTACTCCACACTTTGAAAGGATATGGTGGGATAAAGGCAGTGATACAAAGAAGCCATTTTCTATATGGAGGCCATTACCTCGTTTTGGCTTTGCTTCAGTTGGTGACTGTATAACTGAAGGGTAATGGTTTCTTTATGTACATTTGCTAAATACTTTTCTTTGTGATACATTATTGACATGCCCCTGTATCTTTCAGGTTTGAACCACCTACTCTTGGCATTCTTTTTAAATGTGACACGGTTGTTTCTGAGAGGCCTGTACAGTTTACTAGAGTGGCACAAATTGATAGAAAAGGCCTTGATGAAATATTCTTCTGGTATCCAGTGCCACCTCCTGGTTATGCTTCCCTAGGATGTATTGTGACAAAAACAGATGAAATGCCAAGCAAGGACTCCATTTGCTGCCCTAAATTGAGTTTAGTGAGCCAAGCGAATATTGCAGAGGATCCTATCACCAGGTCTTCTAGCTCAAAGGGTCCTAACTGCTGGAGCATTTGGAGAATTGAAAATCAGGTAATCCTTCATGCTTACCCCCATTTCTTGTAGATACTATTTCAGTTCATGGAAGGGCGGACCTGGTGCAGTGGTAGAGACTCTCCACTTGTGGCCTGGAGGTCCTGGGTTCAAACCAGCCTCTTTGCAGAATTTGAAAGGAATTTTGCAAGAGTAAGGCTGTCTAGGAAAGTAGGAATTCATTTTCCTAGGCCACACCTTGTGTGGGAGCTTTCAGCACGGGTACACCCTTTTTCCCATTATTTCAGCTCATGCTTTACACTCAGTGTTCTTTTGGGTTATAGGGATGTACTTTCCTGGCAAGGCCTGATGTGAAGAAACCATCCGCTCGACTGGCATACCGTATTGCCGAACATGCAAAGCCCAAGGCACGTGAAAATATTACTGCTGAGCTGAAGCTTGGATGTTTGTCAGTCAGCATCCTTGACAGCTCTTGTGGGATGGTGTGTAGCCCTGCTAAACTTTGTGTCTATTCGGAACTCAAAAGTTTAATATTGCTAAAATGTTTCATTTAGTATTTTCAGATCAACTAATGTTCCAGTTTTTTAGGTCACACCACTTTTTGACACTACAATTGCAAATATAAATCTTGCAACTCATGGAAGATTTGAAACAATGAATGCCGTATTGATCTGTTCAATTGCCGCATCCACATTCAATAGACACTTGGAGGCATGGGAACCCTTAATTGAGCCATTTGATGGGATATTCAAGTGAGCCCTGCTTAATCATTTTGCATCTATTTTGTCAACATGGAGTTTTCTCTTCTAGAATTTTAGAGTAGCAACCTTAACACTATTCTGCCATCATTGAAGGTTTGAAACATATGATACCAGCGAGCACCCTCCTTCAAAAGTTGGTAAGAGGATTCGTGTTGCTGCAACAAGTCCTCTAAATGCCAACCTGAGCTCTGCAAATCTTGAGCTTCTTATAGAAACTTTAGTTTCATGGAGAAGACAGATTGATCTAGAAAAAAACTCATCAATGAAAAATGCGGTATGATCTTATCCTTTCTACTATTAGGTCCTTTATGATTTCTTGTATATTTTGTTAGCAGTAATCTTGACTAGTAGTGCTGAGTAGCTAAATGTAAATTACTAAGGGTCCAAGTCTAGTCTTTGCCTTAGGGACCAAGTCTAGTCAAGTCAAGCCTTAGCCTTGGCATGTAAGCCATTATGGCTGTGTAGTAGTGCTATAAATAGAGAGGAGAAGGGATAGACTCCCTTGTGAGTTCTAGCAGCACCAAAGCGAGTGGTCTGGTGGTTCTCTCCACACTCAAGAAGAGAGTGTTTGGCTGGCTGGCAGGTAGCCTTTGAGGACTGCCCAGGTTGGAGTGTAGGAGTTGTTGTAGCCGGAGGCTTGTAGGCTAACCGGAGGCAACTATAGGCACTTTTGAAGGAGCTGATCAAGTGGATCAGTTCCAGATAGGTTGCTGCGGCAACTAGTATATGTTTTTGCGTGAAACAAGTGTGTTTGCGTGTATCTTTGGTAGTATTTGGGCCAACATATTTTATTGATTCATTATGTGCATATCCATGTTACAGGACACTGTTGGGAATATGAAAAAAGCTGATGACTCTTCCTGCTCTGCATTGAATGAAGATGATTTCCAGAGAGTGATTTTCGAGAACAAATTAGGATGTGATGTTTATCTTAAGAAATTGGAAGACACTGAAAACATTATTGAGCTCTTACAGCATGAGAGTAAAGTTTCATTGTTGATGCCACCTCCCAGGTTTTCTGATAAACTAAATGTGTTATCCAATTCTACAGAATCAAGATATTATGTTGTTATACAGATTTTTGAGTCCAAGGTAGTACTTGAACTTGGTGCGATCTGGAATCCAGACTTTTTTTGTAAGAAGCTTACAGTCTTGTTTTCCTTCATTGTCAGGGCTTGCCTATCATAGATGATGGCAATGGTCACAGCTATTTCTGTGCTTTACGCTTACTTATAGGAAGTTCTGCTTCAGATCAGCACAAAGTATTCCCACAGAGTGCTAGGACAAGATGTGTAAAACCTGCGAAAACTACCGACTTACAGACTCATTATGCTAAATGGAATGAGCATTTTATATTTGAAGTTCCAGAACAGGTAACTGTCAATCTATGTTCTTTTCATTTCCTCGTGCAGCTGGCATTTTTTGTTGCTTTCGCAGCATATTTTGTAATACAATTATAAGCTCTATCTTAAAAGAAGTAACTGATACCATTTTTAATTTTTTCGCTGAACTTCAAATAAACCAAATGGTTCTCATTGGTACAGCTGAGGTTTTGTGTGCCTAGTTTCTTTCCATTTTCTTTTGCAATGTAGTGTACCTTATTTGTGATGTATTCCCCTCTCTATTTTTTCTTGAACATATAATGGGATTGCAATAAGCCTAACAAGATACTTTGCAGGCATCAGCTAATTTAGAGATTGAGGTGACAAATCTTGCATCAAAAACTGGGAAAGGTAACTTCCAATGCTATAGCTTTAAATCAGTATTTCACTAGTTGTCTTGAGTTTTTTATTTGGATCAGTGGAATTTATCATCCATCACATGTCCTGTCAAATCCCAGTGCAGATTCAAGTGGCACGTTTATGTTTTGCTGTTTGTTACTATGTTAAAATGGAACGTTTATTCCACTTTAGTGCCTTTATATATGTATAAGATTTGCAATGTTTGTTGTTGCCATTTTTCCTTAATAACTAGCCATTCTAGACCAAAGTCACCAAACCTTATATCAAGGACTGTTTGATGCTTATATTATGTGAGCTCCTCATAGACAAACTGAGGCTTGAGATCCGAGATAATACCGGTTCAGGGTTATGGATATCTTTTAAGTACCTTATGTTTTATTTCCTGTATGCTGGAAGAATAAGCGTTCATGAGAGCTTTTTGTAATCATTTCTGCCAGGGTACTTGGAAGGTATTGGAAGGGAAGTTAAAACCTAGGTTGAAATGATAGAATAATAGGAAAAGGATGGAGTAATTTTTTTCTCTCGAACTACGCAGGAGAGCTGCGTGTCATTTCATTAATGTAGGAGAAAATAAAAGGGTTTGGGTAGCCCCTACCCAGGTACAAAAACACACACCCACAAACTCACACACCCTAGCAGGAACAAAACTAAGGCTGCACTAGAAGCAAGAAAAGGCGACCAGAAGTACAGAGTCTACATGAAGTAATTATTTACCTACATGAAGAAGGAATCACTGTTGACAGCCAGCCGTAGGCCCTAGTCAACAATATTCGAACGTGGAAACTTATCTGTTGCATGGAATATTTCTACAAGGGAACTAGCCTTAACTAGTAATCCTCTCTAGTTTACAACTTATACCACGCTGGTGGATCCCGCATGGACAGCTACGGTGCTGCACAAGAATACTTTATATTTGAATGTTTCTGCTAACTTATTCATATAGTTGAAAAATCATATTATAAGGCCTTTGATTGCCAGTTTTTGCGGGGAATTGCTGGGTGGTCTTCCCCTTGCAGGCAAGATCTTGTACTTGGTTTGCTCCTTAATCTATTAAACAAATGATACGCAGCTTAACTGTGTGTTTCAGAAAAAAAAAAGTTTTTCTTGGAAAGGACAAGAGCTTATATGCAGGGCATTTCATAGTTTTAGGTTTCCACTTGATAAATAAAGTAGAATGTTCCGTAACCTTTTTGACTCTATGATTTGTAAACTTCTTTATTTGTTTTGGAAGGCGAAGTAATTGGGTCCTTGTCAATTCCAATTGGACGAGGAGCAACAACGTTGAAACGAGCTCCTTCTATGAGGATCCTTCAGCAATCTTCTGATGTTAAACGAGTACTAACATGTCCTCTTACAAAGAAGGTAACACTTTGTGTTTTCTAGGTCTTGCTCATCTGTTAAGATAGCATATGAAATTCATGTTGCATTTTTATTGACTCTGCTGTTCATCCCATACTGAGACGAAAAGCATATTTTCCACTTGTAGGGTCAGGTGCCTAGTTTTGAAGACAGGAAAAACTGTGGTGTTTTAGTACTCTCAAGCTGTTATGTAGAACGATCTACTCATTCAAACTTCCAGACCTTGAAAGACAGCATGAGCAATGCAGAGAGTGACTTCTGGATAGGACTCAGCCCAGATGGTCCATGGGAAAGTTTTACTGCAGCTTTGCCTGTGACAATCCTTCCAAAATCGCTTAACAATAATCATTTTGCATTTGAGGTCAGCATGAGGAATGGAAGGAAACATGCAACATTGAGAGGTCTTGCGGTTATTGTAAATGATGCTGACATAAAACTTGAAGTATCTATATGTCCTGTAAACATGCTTAATAGCTCTGTGTTGAATACTAGATCAGTGAGTTCCACCAATGCTATTGATGAAGTATTTGAAAATCAGTGGTACCGACCAATTATGGGGTGGGGACCTAACCCTTCTAATGATCATCGAAACGACTTAAAGCAATGGAGCACAAGGGACTGCTCGTACTCATCAAAGGTACTTTTTAGATATGTTGACAAATAGAATCACTTTTTCCTAGAATTAAGAAAATAAGTACAATGGTTCTTTTGGCTTATATCATGTGACTTAATATATAATAATCTATTAGCTCCTAACAGAATTTATGAAACCTGTTGTGAAGGTATTTTTTGAGACTGATCTTCCATCGGGTTGGAGATGGACCTCACCATGGAAAATTGAAAAGTCAAATTTTGTAGATAATGATGGATGGGCATATAGTGCTGATTTTCAAAACTTGAATTGGCCGTCATCTTCCTGGCGATCTTCTAAATCACCTCATGACTTTGTGAGGAGAAGGCGTTGGGTACGTTCGAGACAGAAGCTGCAAGAACAGGTTGCGGAAATTCCTAGAAAAATACTTGCTACTGTCAGTCCTCATTCATCTACTGCATTGCCTTGGACAGCGATGATTAAGGATATGGATCTGTGCTTGCAAGTCCGTCCGTATTCTGAAAAATTAGAGGAATCGTACAGCTGGAGCCAGGTTTGTTCACTAGGTTCTGAGAGCCTACCTAAGCTGCAGCAGCAGCAGTCTTCACTTTCTAGGACAAGCACCTTAAAACAATCAGCAGTACCATCACGGGATTCCTTTCTTAAGCTTGCTGAACTTGAGAAAAAAGATGTGCTTTCGTATTGCCATCCTCCTGTTGGCAATGAAAGATATTTCTGGTTTAGTGTGGGAATCGATGCTTCTGTTGTTCATACAGATTTGAACGTGCCTGTCTATGATTGGAGAATTTCTTTCAATTCAATTCTTAGACTTGAAAATAAGCTTCCGTATCAAGCTGAATATGCTATTTGGGAGGTTTCCACTAAAGGTAATATGGTTGAAAGGCAGCATGGTATGGTCGCATCAGGTGGAAGTGTATTTATCTATTCAGCAGATATACGGAAACCTATTTACCTCACATTATTTCTCCAAAATGGTTGGATTTTAGAAAAGGTATTGTATCTATTTTTTGCGGAACATGTTAGATGTCAACTTAATGGTTCAAGGTATTATAGTTTACCTAGAGTTCATGCATTCTAGGATCTACAGAACAAGTGATTTCCCAATCTTGCAAATGTGACTAAGGGTATACTCCCTCACGTTTTGATAATACAATGATATGCAGCTCTCCTGCATGTTTGAGGAAAAAAAGGCAAGGGTCTCAAACGTCTCGAAACGAAGGGTATATATGTGGCCTTTTTTTTCTCAACATGCAGGAGATCTGCATACCTTTATTATAAAGAAGAGAAGGGGTAGAGACCCCAAGTACATCCACAAACACCCTTACACGATCAATTTTAGTCTAGAGAACGCGTCCGTGACTAAATTTCAATAACAGCCACAACTCAAGCACTAACATTTTGGCTAAACAGCCTTCTGTGAAGTTTCTCTTTCTAGTTTTTCTTTTTTTTTCCTTTTTTTAACCTGTCTTTTTTATCTATATAATAAATACCACAGTAGGGATTTCCCTACTGTATTTCGCTCAAAAAAATAATATTTTGGTTCTTTTTTCTTTCAGGATGCTGTATTGATAATGGATTTGTTGTCCTTGGAACACGTTTCTTCTTTCTGGATGGTTCAGAAACAAAGCCAAAGGTTTGGAAGCTTTTGTGACAATCCTGTGTCCTTTTTTTCCTTGAATTCATAATCTTGTGTTTTGCATGAATAGTAGTATCACTTTCAGTTTTTTAGACTGACAGTATTGTGTTTCATTTATTTCACTATTTTCACAACAAAACTGCAATATTTAGGTTGAGTAAATTGCATGTAGGTGTTAGCATTTTGGACTGTGTGCTCATGGCATATCAATGTGTGCCACTAACCTGATACCTGAGCCAATCTTCACTACTCATGTTCAGCAACAAAAATTTACAAACCAAGAGTAAGGTAACTGGTAACAATAATATATCAGTGAAGGAAATGTGTAGCAACTATGGAGCTACCAGATCATCACATAGACATCACCTAATATGTATACACTTATCCAGTTATTATGGTTCAACAAAATAGTTTGAGATCTGTATAGGGGCTTGCCTTGACATATGCATGATGCATGCTGGCAGATGCCGACAATGTGAAGCTCTCAAGGAAACTCATTTGCACTGCTGTCATTAAATAATTCCCTTCATCTTGTTTACTCACAGCCACTGCTCGATACTGGAGCATAAAAGTTGCTGTATCCTTTTTATTTCAATCTGTAATTGGCTACACAAAGTTAATCTGTATTGTTTTCGTTGGATTTGTAAGCTAAAAATTCTACAATGGCTACCTAGGCTGTGCAGAAAATGCAAGCTCATGGTTGCTACGTGCTACTACTGAATACCACATTTTTCATGTGCATCTGGCGCTGAGCTTTATTTGATAATGTTGGATGAATTATGCTTTTGATTCTTTTGTTATATTCTTTTAATTTCACTTATTTTTGTGAACATTAGGAGACTACGTGTTAGTGTTGAGCATGACCTAGGAGCAAGTGATGCTGCACCAAAGACACTGAGATTATTTGTTCCTTACTGGATAAAAAACCATTCTTCAATTCCACTATCATATCGCATTGTGGAAGGGGAAACCACAGAAAGCTCAGATGCAGACTCACTTAGACCAGACTCGCTAAGTAGAGTGGCTAAGTCTTCAAAATTTTCCCTCAAATATTCCTCAAAGTCCCTTGTCAGACGAGGCACAATGTCCAGAAATATGCAAGTACTTGAAGTTATTGAAGATTGTAGCACAAACTATGTGATGCTATCGCCTCAAGATTACTTGAACCGGTCTTCTGGTATGCGCTCTGAGTCAAGAGATAACAATTTCAGCCCAGCTAGAGTTGCAATATCTGTGGCTGTTGGTAGTTGCACTCAGTACAGTATAGGAGTGTCTCTTTTTGAGCTTGAGAACAAGGTATATTTTGTGTAATGTATGCGTTTGATCTATTGCTTATCTTCGTGAAGCATTAATTCATATATATGGCATCATTCATCTTCAGGAGCATGTTGATCTCAAAGCATTTGCTTCCGATGGATCATATTACTGGTTCTCAGCTCAATTGAAGATGACTTCGGATAGAACTAAGGTATGAGTCTTTATATTCCCAAATTTTTTGGATGTTTGTAGTTTGTTACTCCCTCCGTTCCAAATTATAGGTCATTTTGGCTTTTACTATGTATCTAGACATAGCGTATATTTAGGTACATTCAAAAGCTGTGTGCCAGCCTATAATTTGGTACGGAGGGAGTAATTCATGTTAATTGGCTATACAATTTAGTCACAACCAAATGTTCTGTGCACCAAGTGCATATCATTTTGATGAACTCGTCAGATGTAAATGTGTTAGTATTTTGTTTCGATTTCGCATAATTTATGCTATATATGTGAGATATTAGACATAAAGATGATTCTGCTAAGGATTTTGAATTTTTTACCCATTTGGTAATTTATAAGTACAAATGCTGGCAATTCCTTGGAAAGTGATTGCAGTGTCGACTCCCATTCATCTATGGCATTGCCTATGAGTGATTGATTTGTGATATGAATTTGCAATATAAGTCTACATTTTTCTGAAAGTTCATAGTCCAGGTTCTTTCACTAGATTCCAACTTCTCAGAGCCAAGTGGAAAGTCTTTAAGCTCAGACATATATTTTCTGATCAACTTTATTCTTAAGTATTATTATTGTTTTATTATGTAAAACTAAGGCAAACAGTTTGACTGTCCATTCTGGTTCTATTAATGGCATAGGTGATAGAATGAAAGGCGACTTAATTTCCAAAACATGAATGGATTTTTTATACTCTTGTTTTGAAATAGATTTGCTTTCTTTTTGGTTATTGGAACCTTGTTTGATATGTATTGTTGATTCTATATCTACATAAGAAGTTTTGTTATAGGGTGTTGTTTGAATAGTTCACTATATTCAAACAAGTGTGTCACTCTTTCTTCTCCTTTTAATGCAATGATACGCAGCTCTCCTGCGTGTTCGAGGGGAAAAAAAAGAATATTTCACTACATGCTTTGAACATTTCTGAAAATTGTTAGCTGATAATGCAGGTGGTAAATTTTCTGCCACGAGCACTATTAATAAATAGAATTGGGAGAAGTATTTTTCTATCTGAGTATCATGACGAGACTGAGGAGCTCTTACAGCCATATGAACCTCCAAAAGTATTTCAATGGCGGTCAGAATTTGGAAGTGAACTTTTAAAGGTTATTAGCTTGAACTGGCAGTTATTTGCCTACTTGTTAATGTTATTACTCCACCTTTTTTGATCTTAGTTATGCTTGCAGTTGCGGCTGGAGGGATACAAATGGAGTACACCTTTTAGCATCAATGCTAATGGAGTTATGTGTGTGCTGATGAACAGTGTTACAGGAAATGATCAAGCTTTTGTGAGGGTAAATGTTAGAAGCGGAGCAAAAAGCTCACGCTATGAAGTTATATTTCAGCTTGATTGCTGGTCCAGTCCATACAGGTACTACTCAGCTATTCACGTCAACTTCACATCAAAACTTGTTGCGCTTAATTAAGAGAAATAAAAATTTTGTAAGCAGGGTGGAGAATCGTTCCATGTTCTTGCCTATACGGTTTCGGCAGGTTGGTGGTGACGATTACTCGTGGCGTAGTCTTCCTCCAAATTCATCAGCTTCTTTCTTCTGGGAAGATCTCAGCAGAAGGCGTCTATTGGAAGTATTGGTTGATGGAACTGACCCTATAAACTCCATGACATATGACATTGATGTTGTTATGGATCATCAGCCACTAACGAATTCAAGTGCTCTTAAGAAGGCTTTGCGTGTCACTGTTTTGAAGGAGGGGAAATTGCATGTTGCTCAAATTAGTGATTGGCTACCCGATAACAGAAATCGGGGACAGATAACTGAAAGGATATTATCACCAATCTTTCAGCCATCCGAGGTCGACTATGGGCAGTCATCTCCAGATCTGGATAGTGAATTTCATGTTACATTGGAACTAACAGAGCTGGGCATTTCTGTAATTGACCATATGCCTGAGGAAGTTCTTTACCTCTCAGTGCAGCAACTATTACTTGCATACTCATCTGGAATGGGCTCCGGAGTAAATCGGTAACGAGAATATGCTCTTGGATGTTTGCTAGGCTGCTTTTTCTCAATTCTCATAAATTCCCATTCACAAATATCCTCCTTTCATGACAGGCTCAAAATGCGGATGCATTGGATTCAAGTAGACAATCAATTGCCATTTGTTCCGATGCCTGTCCTTTTCTGTCCTCAAAGGATTGAGAATCAGTCAGACTACATTTTCAAGTTCTCTATGACGGTGCAGACCAATAATTCTCTAGATTTCTGTGTCTATCCATATGTTGGTGTGCAGGTGATGGTCCCCATTTTTTTACAACATTTTAGTAATTAAACTGTACAAGAAGAACACAAAAAAACTGTACTCCCTCCGTCCCAAATTATAGGTCCTTTTGGCTTTTCTAGATTCATAGACTTTGTTGTGCACTTAGATATACCCTATGTCTAGGTGCATAATAATATCTATGCATCTAGAAAAGCCAAAATGACCTATAATTTGGGATGGAGGGAGTAACTTTTTCGGTTTTGCGGCGTCATTCACCTGGCTATTTCATTTTTTTTCTTTTATCCTTTGTAGGTCCCTGAGAGTTGTGTGTTTTTCGTAAACATACATGAACCAATCATTTGGCGCCTCCACGAGATGATTCAACACCTGAAATTTGATAGGATATATAGCAGTCAACCTTCTGCTGTTTCAATTGACCCTATACTGAAAATTGGGTGGGTAACTAATCACATGGTGTTCCTTTTTATTTTTTGGGTCCCCATATTGATTCCACTGAACCTTTTGTTACAGGCTTCTGAACATCTCTGAGATTCGATTTAGAGTATCTATGGCAATGTCCCCTAGCCAAAGGCCAAGGGGAGTTCTTGGGTTCTGGTCGTCCTTGATGACTGCATTAGGAAACATGGAGCATATGCCGGTAGGACAGCCATTGAATTTATTTGTATCTTCATCATCCATACAAGTATAATAGTTTCCATATGTACAAACATACAATTTGCCTACACAATTGTTAAAACTAGTCCTGTGACATAGTCCATCCTTTATATACTGGTGTCTATTTTTTTTCACACACAGGTGCGTATTGCTCAAAGGTACCGAGAGGAATTGTGCATGCGGCAAAGTGCTCTTATGAACGCAGCTATATCTAACATTCAAAAGGATCTTCTTAGCCAACCTCTTCAGCTACTTTCCGGCGTTGACATTCTTGGTAATGCTAGTAGTGCTTTGAGTAACATGAGCAAGGGTATAGCGGCGCTGTCTATGGACAAGAAATTCATTCAGAGCCGAATGAGACAGGTACATTTCTATTTTGTTTTCTTGTACTATGCTTATGGATGTATTTGATTTGCCAAAACTAGGATATGTAAGAAGAATCGTCATGCTGCTGCTTTGTTTTCTCCAGGATAGCAAAGGTGTGGAAGACTTTGGTGACGTCATAAGAGACGGAGGTGGTGCTCTTGCAAAAGGCATCTTCAGAGGTGTCACAGGCATATTGACAAAGCCCATCGAGGGTGCAAAATCTTCCGGTGTTGAGGGTTTTGTACAAGGAGTCGGAAAGGGCATAATTGGCGCAGCTGCACAGCCAGTTAGCGGAGTTCTTGATCTTTTGTCAAAAACTACTGAAGGTGCCAATGCGGTAAAAATGAAAATATCATCAGCTATAATGGCTGAGGAGCAATTGCTGCGTAGGCGTCTCCCTCGAGCTATTGGTGGTGATGGTTTACTCTATCCTTATGACGAGAATAAAGCAACTGGCCAGGTAATTAGTTTTCTTTCTAGGCCAGAGCCTTAATTTACTATGATATAAGAGTAAATTCAGCAGCAGTCCTTAAACTTGTCCCGAGATTCAAATCCTAAAAATTCAAATCCCACTCAAATTCGATCCGAAATTCATGAGGAATTGAAACCAAGTCAAATCCCATTCAAAATTGATAAAAAATTCATGAGGATTTGAAACCAAGTTCAAATCCAACTCAAAGTTTTAGTGGATGAGAGCTCGGCACAAGTTTATAGACCTAGATAATAGCTCGGAACAAGTTTATGGACCTTAACGGGGCAAGTTTAGGGACTGTTATATGCATTTCGAGAGTACCGGGACTAGGATGAAAGCTCAGGACAAGTTTAAGTACTGCAATGTGCATTTTGAGAGTACCGGGACCGGGATGAGAATTTAGGACAAGTTTAAGGACCGCTGATGAAATTTACTCATGAAATAACCTCTCTGATCTGGTGACTTTTTGCAATTTTTGTCTTGTGAAGGCTATCTTGCATCTAGCTGAATGTGCTACATTCCTTGGTCAAATTGACATTTTTAAAATCCGAGGGAAGTTTGCTTCTACTGATGCTTATGAGGATCATTTTGTACTTCCTAAGGGGAAGATTCTTTTAATTACTCATAGAAGAGTACTATTGCTTCAGGTAAGACAATTTTTGCTCTTGTTATGCCATGTTTTTCACTTGTCAGTCAAATTTTATTACATGTTTGCATGCTTGGTTTCAGCTACCAATGATGACCCAGCGTAAGTTCAATCCTGCAAAGGATCCTTGCTCAGTAATCTGGGATGTATTATGGGATGATCTGGTAACGGTGGAGATGACCCATGGGAAAAAAGACCCTCCAGGATCGTTGCCTTCAAAGCTTATTTTGTACTTGAAAGCTAAACCTTCAAACTCAAAGGAAGTTGTTCGTTTGGTCAAGTGTAATCGTGGTTCGGATCAAGCAACTATCATTTACTCTGCGATTGACAGAGCTTATAAAGCTTACGGTCCAAATTCAATAAAGGTATAAAGTAACTTGTATCTTTTAAACTGAAACGACACAGTTATCCATATAATGGAACAGCATGACTATGTATGAAGTTTGTTATTTGCCTAGTCTATTCTGGGAGTAAAATGTTTTTCCTTGCTCTCAAGTAAATTTATTTTTAGTGAGTCTCACATAATCCGTATCTGTATATTGGTATCTTTTGCTTTACTGCTCCACGGTTTGAATAACCTGACCATTGCCCTTGACATTTCAGGAATTATTGAGATGGAAGGTACCAAGACCATATGCCCCTCGCAATAATAGTGGTCGAAGTTTCCAAGACTTGACATTTGGTTAAAAGATTAAGAAACTTATGTTATGCTAAAAATGTAGAAAATTGTGTTATGGATAAGTGTTAATAGTATGATACAAGCAACATCCTCCTAGATTGAAGGTAAGCGCACTTGAGTGCCTTTTCTCAATAACACAAAATGTATCACTGCACTGCTAACAGTATGGTGTGTTGTTTGGCTTCACAAAGGAAAAAAAGAATTGTTTCCTTAATTGTGGTTCTTTGCTTTGCAGGTATTTTAGGTTCACACATTGAGTGGTTAGCATGTTAATGAGGCAGTTTATTACATATATACGGTAGGGACCAGGATAATTTTTTTTCATGTAAATAGTTTTTACATATCTGTGATCAAGAATTCTTTGATGCTGATGTAAATGATGACCATATCTGTGATCAAGAATTCTTTGATGCAAATACTGCAACATTTCTGGCTACTGTTCTTGATGCAAATGTTATTCTGATGACTCCTTTCCATGTTTGGATGTAGCTATAATAATACCAATAGAATTCTGGACATTTAATAGTCCCAACCACCTACTAGCTAATCCATTAGTTGCTGGATCCAAACACTTAGTTAGCTAGCTAATTTTAGCCATGAACTATTAGCCGGTTAACGGTTAACTGCTAATAAATCCAAATAAACCATAAAGAAAGTGAAAAGTGAATGTAAATACAGATTAGACACCGACCATAGCTCAAAATAGGAGTATGCAAGACATTTTCCATTTAGGGAAAAAAACATAGGTAGTTAACGATTAACTGCTAATAAATCCAAATAAACCATAACGAAAGTGAAATGTATGTAAGACATAAATTCCTTTTTCAAAAAAGAACATAGGTCAGGAACTGATTGTGTGTGTTATTTGGTGTTTGGTTCGTGCGCACACCGTGGAATCCGATAACGGCGCTATACAAAGTGGATACCGCTTGAATTGAAATCCCCTCGTATCGCACGTTGTAACGATTAGGAGTAGCGAATGAGGTGATTCCAATGTGTTTGGCAAAACAAGTAAATAGGAGCGGGGTCCAAAGCAGTTGTAACGATTAGGAGTAGCCCATGTGACGATTCCAATGTGTTTGGCAAAACCAGTCTAATTAGGAGTAGCATATGAGACGATTCCAATGTGTTTAGCAAACCAGTCCAAAGTAGGTAGTTTCGTGGGAAGAGTCGTAGTGGTATTAAAGAGAAGAGTAAAAAAAAAAAATTAAATGTCTATGGGCTGCTTATAGTGTTATGGGTGGGTGGTTTTTGTTATCTTTTTTGCTAGGAGGCTGAACGGAATAGTAAAATCGCTGTCGCCCTGATGCCCCGGCTCGATCTGCACGTTCAGTGTTAGCTAATGTGCCGCCTTGGAGCAGCCCCTGCACGTCTACACCTACGCGCGCTCGAGCCCTATCCGCCATCGCCGCCAGCAGCCTGTTGAGAATGAAGGAGAAGCAGAGCTCGCCGCTTTGGACCTCTACACCTACGCGCACTCGAGCCCCACCTGCTATCGCCGCTGGCAACCTATTGAGAACGAAGTAGAAGCAGAGCTCGAGCTCGCGGCTTTGGACCGCACCGACGGTGCCACTGCCGGAGATGGGCCAACACTAATGGTAGCTGTGCAAGAGCAAAGCACCATCTCACCTGGAGCAGAAAGGAGTGGGGAGGCGACATGGAGCGGCGTGATCTGGCCATGGTGCCAAGGGCTCGCCAATGGCCTGTGCAAGCACCGCCGCCAGCGCCCGGTGAGGATCAGCAGAGAGAGCAAAGCAGAGCAAGAAGGTTAAGATCAGGGCTACAAACCACTATTGTGCGATGTTGTATTAGCCCGCCTCCCCTCCTCTCCATCCCCTCTCACTTCATTTCCTGGCCACACGGCCAACGAGGGCACATCACGGTGACTCCCACTGATTCAATATCCAAATGGATTGAACGGCTCTGTTCTAAGTAGAATTTGGATAAGGTGGTGGGATGGAGCCGCTACAAAAGAGAATATATTCTCTCGGATTCTAGTACAAGTCCAAGTCCATCAAGAAAGTCCGACGAGCTCATCCCGCTTCCATGATCCGATCGAGCTCCATCTTGACATATTCTCGACTTCTCACGTCCTCTTTGCCCTTCCCTTCCGTGTCCAAGCTGGAGCTCGCCCACGGACAACGTCTGCACGTCGGAGCTCACCCCACAGCAACCGTCTTTGCACTGGAGTCCATCCCCGCCGCCGTCCTGGAGCTTGCTCGCGAAAGATCCCGTCCCTGTTGCCAAACGGAGGCATGTTGCCACATAGGCGGGTGAGCTAGCTGGGGTTGGGGGTTGTCATCGGGTGGCCTTAGGTGAGCTGTGAGCAATAGACGCCGCGAGCGGGATAGCTTGCGGGCTGCGTGTCAGGAGCAGCTGCGCCAATACACTTCAGCAGGCGAAAGGGACGGTGGAGGATATTTGACTAGCAGAGGCCAATCTTTCCTCGCCTCCATTCTCGCTACTCGGCATCTCCCTCCCGTCGGCAACCCTAGCCCTCTACAGCGATGGAGGCTGCTCCTTGCGGCGGCGCCCACACCAGGTGTCTACAGAGCTCATGCGCGGCGGGAGCAGCGGCAGCCACTTCCTGCAGTACGCAGCTGCCCCTCCCGGAGGCGGCAATACAGATGGAGACTCCACTATTTATTTGCTTGGTCTTCCTCTCTAACACATCAACCCAAGCTAAATCTAAACACGATCCGACCTACTAGCGTCCGGATGTCTGACGTCGGGTGGAAAACGCTTCGTCACAAAATCTCCCCTTGCAACATAAAAATGACTATATGAATTTGATACTAAGATAGAAAATTCCTGCCCCGATATGACCTCATGTTTTATACATCCGTTGAGAACAGAAAAAAAAAAGTTTGTTTGCAACATCGAAAAGTGACATATGCAACGTTAGGATTAAATGCTTGAAACAAGATATAAAAAAATAGTTCATATTTGCAAATTTTTTGCACTCTTCGACCAATTTGACTTGAAAAATGACACAGGAATGGATCCAGATCATACAAAATCGAACGTTACTTCCATGAATCAATTTAAGATTGCAACCGCTCAAAACTCCCATTGCAACATGCTCAATCCTAGTCACAACATCGCTCACAAACAACCGCAACATTAAAAAAATAGTAATGCGCAACATCCCACACTGCTCCTCTTGAGCATGCTCAGGTATGCTGCATCTTCCTCAACATCCCCTTGACCTCTTTCCTCCACGCGTGTGGAGCTACAAGCAGTACGTGACTTGCAACGGATTAAAATAACCTTTGCCAAATCCGGAACTTCCAGTTTCCAAAAACGAAACCTCCATTTTCAGCCTCAGGCTAAGTGAACCCCCAAAACAATGTGCTACAAATTAGCTTGAGACCAAACCAAACTTGAGAATATTTTTCAGCAATATTACAAAGTTCTTGCACCTCACAAACACAGATCAACTAAATTCACAAGTCCAACAATGAAAGCAAGTGATGAGCAGGCTAGCGAAGAGCAACAAGGATTTATTTCACCGAAGTTCAAATTCACCCAAAGTAAATCCTACATCTCCGCTAAGAAACTCACTCCGCTAAGAAACTCATTAGGATACAAGTCTTTTCCAAGTCCCTTCCACCGAGTCGAATTTTTTTTAACCACTTCCCCACTTCACTAGTTAGATTTGCACAAATCTTGTAAACTACCCCTATTTATCTCGATAACGAAATAAAATTAATAAAAACTATTGGTCATATCGGGACCGTTTTCGCATATCCATCGTTAATCGACGAGATTTAGTTAATTGACGAGATTTCTCTAATTCCCTATGCCGTGACATCTTGATTAAAAAAAACAGGGGGCCCCACTAAACATCCACCAGCAGCTAGTAACTTCCAAGAGAACGACAGCCACATGCCCACACACACACGAGCACCCGAGCATGATGAACACACCAAGAATGGCATCCCCTTCCTCCTCGCCGGCGCCACCACCCGCCTCCGTTGCCGCCCACCGAATCTCCTCTCCCCAGCTATCTCCGAAGCACAGAAAGCCCCGCATCCATCGCCTCGCCGTGGCCGTCGCCGCTTCAACGCGGAGGGCAGACCGCCGGAGCCAGAGGCGGACCCCAGTCGAGCGGCGCGGCAGGGCGGGCTCCATCTGGGTCAACCCGAACTCCGCACCGCGGCCTGGAGCCGCCAACCGCACGCTCCGCCGCCTTGTCGAGCTCGACGACCTCGACGCCGCGCTGCGGCTGCTGCTCGGCGGGCCCTCCACCACCTCCATGCCCGCAGCCTCGGACTCGGTGGCGGAGCCGCCGGCCGTCATCACCTGTAACATCCTCATCAAGAAGCTCTGCGCCGGTCGCCGCCTCGCGGACGCGGAGCGTGTGCTCGCGGTGCTGAGGGCCTCCGGCGCCGCCGACTCCGTCTCCCACAACACCCTCGTCGCGGGTTACTGCCGTGACGGCCGCCTCGCCGACGCGGAGCGCGTGCTCGAGACGGCGAAAGCCTCCGGCGCCTCCAACGTCGTCACCTACACTGCACTCATAGATGGATACTGCCGCTCCGGCCGCCTCGTCGACGCACTGCGCCTCATTGCCTCCATGCACGTGGCGCCGGACACCTACACCTACAACACCGTGTTGAAGGGCTTGTGCGGTGCTAAGCAGTGGGAGGAGGCTGAGGAGCTCATGGAGGAGATGATCCGGAACAATTGTCATCCAAATGAGGTGACATTCGCCACGCAGATCCGTGCTTTCTGTCAAAATGGGTTGCTTGACCGTGCTGTGGAACTTCTTGAGCAAATGCCCCGGTACGGATGCACTCCTGATGTTGTTATCTACAGTACCCTTGTCAATGGGTTTGCAGAGCATGGGCGTGTCAACAAAGCGCTCAAGCTACTTGACACCATGTTATGCAAACCTAACACAGTTTGTTACAACGCTGCATTGAAGGGTTTGTGTATTGCTGGACGATGGGAGGAAGTTGGGGAGCTGGTAGCTGAGATGGTTAGGAAGGATTGCCCACCAAACGATGCGACATTTAGCACGCTGATCAATACCTTGTGCCAAAACAGGTTGGTTGAGTATGCAACTGAAGTTCTAGGGAAAATGCACGAGTATGGATATAAGCCAGATGTTGTCAGTTACAACACAATCATCAGCTGTCTTTCTGAACAAGAGCGTGTCGATGATGCCCTCAAGTTACTGAATAGCATGCTATGCAAGCCTGACACAATTAGCTTCAATGCTGTATTGAAGGGTTTATGTAGAGCTGAGCGATGGTGTGATGCTGCAGAGCTTATAGCTAAGATGTTTAAGGAGGATTGCCCTATAGTTGAAATGACCTTTAATATACTCATTGATTCGCTATGCCAAAATGGGCTGGTCAACGATGCGATTGAAGTGTTTGAGCTAATGCCAAAGTACGGATGTACACCTGATATTGTCACATACAGTAGCCTTATTAATGGCTTTTCTGAACAAGGACTTGATGAAGTGGCCTTTGATTTATTTAGAAGCATGCCATGCAAGGCCGATATCTTTAGCTACAATGGTGTATTGAAGGGTTTGTGTGCAGCTGCACGATGGGATGATGCTGGAGAGCTTATAGCTGATATGGTTAGAAAAGATTGTGCCCCAAATGAAGTGACATTCAATATACTAATCAATTCCCTGTGCCAAAAAGGATTAGTTGATCGTGCAATTGAAGTTTATGAGCAAATGCCAAAGTATGGAATTACACCTGATATTTTCACATATAATGCCCTTATCAATGGTTTTTCTGAACAAGGCCGTCTGGAGGATGCCCTCAAGCTGTTGAGCACCATGTGTTGTGAGCCTGACACCATTTCCTACAATTCTGTATTGAAGGGTTTGTGTAGGGCTGAGCGATGGAAAGATGCAGAGAAACTTGTTACTGAGATGCTTAAGAAGAATTGCACTCCAAATGAAGTAACATTCAAATATGCTAATCAATTGTTTATGTCAAATAAGGCTGATTGAATGCATAACTAAATTCCTTGAGCATATGCCAAAGTGTGGGTGAGCTGCCTTTTGTCATGTATGCTGCCTTCATTGATGGCTTTTCGTGGCTGAGGTCTGCTGCAGATCCTCTGAGCTAAGAAGCAGCGTAATTGTGCAGGCCTAGCGAAGTTTACGATTGTGCTGCATTGTGGTAGAAATGAACAACAGGAGAATTCTAGCTGACAGTGGCAACGAGAGCATCCCAGGAGTTTGCAGTTATGATGGACATAAATTCGTGCTTCAAAATGAAGTGTTACTCGGTATACTGGCAAGAGGCAGTTGAATCTGCTTCATTAGCAAATGGCAGAACAAGGTTCGTAGATGGTGCCTGGCTGACTGCAATATATGATTCCAAGGGTTTTATGAAACAGAAAATATTAGAGAATGCTTGTGACCTCATGCCCTTTTAAAGGATTGTCAAGGTACAATCAAAGTTATAGAGCAAATGCCAAACAATAAATTAGTATTTCATAGTATCAATGTATCATGTATAATGCTCTTGTGCAGTCAGTCTATGAATGTTTGTAGAATTGATTGATGAATGGGTATATATCCAAATCGATTGTATGTAAGGTTACCCCTTAGTAATGTCAGAAAATTCCTTCAGCCTATTAATCTGCCCTGTAGTGGGACCTATCATAGTATCATTGTATTCCGATCGGATGTTTAACTTTGCCAGAACTGTAGTGGGACCTATCATAGTATCATTGCTTGCTTACCATTTATTCATATGCAAGTATTTTACTAAGTTTGCATTCTATACCATGATCAGGCTTTACACCATTAATGGAGCACATTCTGTGTCGATGGATCAGGATCCCGAACGATCTTTGCTCTGCCTCCGATGTAAGTCTTCTGTTAAGTTGTATAAATTTGCAGCATGTCTCTCTCTGGAGAACCTCTTGCACATCTCAGGAATAATATTAAGATTTGTCATGTAAAAAGAGGTCTTTATATGCAGGCATGAAGCTGGTGTAGAATGGCCTATTGAACATGCTGCATAGGAGACTATAGTCATGCAAACATATTGCATATGTTTTGTCTTTAGTAGCCCTGCTAAGACCATGATGCGTCACAATTCATTTGATGACCACCAAATGCATTTCAAGCATCAAAATTCTTTGATCCTGGAAAACTTGATTCACATATTTTTTTCAATTTGTTGTTTTCCCTGCTAATACACTATTCTGGAGACGTACCATGGCAATGACATACCTTTTGATGAGATTCAAAAGCAATTTATGTGTAAGTTTTCTCCCTTGTGCAGCATGTTGTCTCAGAATAGTAAAATGCTTGTTTCAATTATGATGCTAAATTCCCTCCGTTTATTTCCCTTTAAAATTTCTGTTTCCAAGATTTGGGGCCAAACCTGAAGGCTACGGTCATAGTTGCTCAAAAAGCAGCTCAGGATACATACTGGTGTGTTTAATATTTGATATCAGTACAGTGCATTGGATGACATGTACCATCGAATTGTAATGGAAACCTCTAAACCATGGTGTTTGTTACCTGACTTGAACCCTCAACGGTCATTAGCAGCAATGCAGGGCATTGGGGCATTTCAAACAGTGGCATACTTGTATAGGGAGACTGGGAGAGGTTGCTCAAATTTAAGTTATGAAGGGAATTCACAATTCAGTCACTTCTAATGGGGGTTTCTGCAACGCCCCTAATTTGGTTCAAATTCATGCTTAGAGCAAGATATCTGCCGCAGATTTGACAAAGGGTGTAAAAATAATAACCGATACTCAACTGGTCACCCACTCACCCCACTGAGTATTTGCTGTAACTGGGGTATGACTTTTGATTATGTCCAAACTACAGATTATATGGTAAGTAGTGGCTTCTGTGCCTTGTGCATGATCGAGTATAGAGCTTATAGGTCTGGTAGAGCCATTTTTACAGCATTGATGTTGAACTGCTGATCCCAGCAGGTATTTTTACACAAATATACGATTGGTAATCCGTGTGAAGCAGAATACGGTATGTAGGTATGGTATACAAGAAGAGTATGGTATTGGTAGTCATGGACCTGGCCATGAGTATGTGTATATATCTTGTACAGAGCCTTTTGTAGTGGATTTCTTAATTCTTGCCTTCTTGGGCAATAAAGAGACGGTACATGAGGATGAGTTGTGTAATACTTTTTGGTCTTTTGGCCAGCAACGAGCTTTATACGGCACATGACTTGTTGTGGAAAACTTCTTTGGCAAGAAGTTCCACCGCAGAGAAAAAGGGCCGGCCTCTCCAGGCGCGGCAAATCAGTTGGGCTCGGTTTAGAGATAGACTCCTAGTTAGTTACAGTTTAGAGACACCTAATCAGTTAGGATTTGGTTAGCCGGCTCATTATACAAGAGCTTTAGGCGGCAGGGATTAAACCAAGCAGAAGATAGGTCTTAAGCTCAGAGCCTCCTAGGGAGGGCGAGCAGGTTCCTGTCAATCTGCTATTGTACTCATTGCCAATCAACTAGCCATATCATTACTAATAGGGGAAAAAAAGATTTTTCTTGTGTGAATTGAAAGCAGCACAAGTATGTTTTTATGCATGAGATAGCGGTATTGACACACATTTGTAGTAAAGGAGGAAAAAATTTGTACTTGTAGTATTTTGGGGTTCTCCAGGGTAATCCAAAGTTTTACAGCTCATCATATAAATGTAACGTAGCAAGGGGGAGATGCTTGTTCAAAAATGTTCAGCCAGGGGGAGGCAGACAACAATTTTATTAATCGGACGCTATTCATTTCCAGAAGATTTTCTCAGGCGCAGATTTCAAGCAGCACATTGGCACAACTAGAAAGCAGATGCATGTTTGAATTTAACGTTACAAATACTCAATACTGATGCAAGATTAGGATTGAGAAACTTTAGCAATGATATTGAATGAAAGAATATATATCTATGAAAATCAATCCGGTATCCATGACCATCCACTCATCCCTGGATAGTGCAGGAATTTGACCTTCAAAATCTACCAATAACACCCCTCTGAAGTTCAAAGGAAAGTGGGCAATGCAAATTCAGAACTGCCAAAATGAAGGGTATTTCAACTGCTGATAGAGCGCTAAGCCAGTAATTGACAACATTAGCAAATAGCCTATGCTCCTAAGGCAATGTGAATGTATAGTGGAAACAGAAAACGGTTACCAGATACTGCAAAAAAGGCAACTGAATAATCCAGCAGCTTGGTACCACATGGAAATTACCATTCAAATCGTGACAATCATGGATCAGGTGGCATGCTCTGTTTCTCATCTGCCTTGGGGATTTCTCTCCGTCGCAGTTCAAACCGGTCCCCATCAGCAGAGGGATCAGGGTGTCCGGGAGAACCAGTTGTTTCCATGCTCATCTCAGTTGTTTCCATGCTCATCTCAGGGGATGTGTCGGTGTTGAGCTCATCTACTGTTTTTAATCCTGAATGCTCACTTTCGTCACTACTGCTGTACCCTTGGTTCGACAGCAGCATATCACCTTCGCTCACCTTGGAGTCTACTTCATCAATCGTCACTTCTGTCTGAGGGAGTCTCTGCTGGATAGGCACAGCATTGCTGACAGGCTGGCCTGTCCTCTGTTCTTCTTTATAAGCAGCCAACTGAGTCCGGTATCGCTCCTTATCCTGTACGCCTCTTTCTTGATATACCTGAAATACCGGTAAGAGTCACAAGAGGCACATATATAGCATCACCCGCACACAGCTGCTGGTTCAGCATAGTGAACATTAAAGATTTTGTCTACTCTTACAGCTTTATCTTCAGGACTCAGATTGTTCCAACGTTCGCCAATCATTTTACTGATCAGTCTGTCTTGTCCAGGATATTGTGGCTTAAGGATTCTGTGCTGATCCTGGAAGAAGAAATTATAGCCACTCCTGTTTGGTTTGGGGTGCCTTGGGTCTGTTGTACTTAGTTTCTTCCTACGTCGCCTTCGGCGACGTCCACCCTTCAGATCAGTGCTGTTGCTTGCAGCAGGTGGAACTGGGGTTGGCAGAGCAGGTTCTTCAGTGCAATTATAGAGGATTGCTTTAGTGGATTTTGATCCCATAATAACAGTTACTATGTAACCATGTTCAAACTTGCCATCAATTATCACATCTACATCAACACTATCTGAAGACGAAGCTGGATCTGAAACAGTTGAAGCAAACAAGGTCTGAATGATATAAATTGTAAACAGTTTTCCTTGAGCAAATCAAATTAGCAGAAAGTATTCACTCTGTTAATTATCCTAGTTGCAACAATGTTTTCCATAATTTATTTTCCATTCTGTTTGACAGCATATGGAATAAACTTAGCAAATGTTTAAGCAGGTTATAGATCAATCTACATGTAAAATTTGCTTGACATGAACTCACAAGTTAAGATTTGAATACCTTGAACGTATGTAGATAGTCAGTATCTTGATAATTAACATAAACTCACCTGAAGGAGATGAATTGGTGCCCCTTTTTCTTTTATGAGAAGCTTGGGCTTTAGTTTTTACTTCAATGGAATTCGTTCTGGAATCTGCAGAGACAACAGGGGTATTTGTTAGGTGAGATTGCACCAGCTAATTAACAGGAGTATAAAACTCTGCAGATCACAGACCTATTTCTTCTTGATACCACCCTTGCACTCTAAAGAAGTATAGCTGCTCAAAATGATATAAGAGTGACATATAATATTTCTTCAACATAAAAGAAGCATTCGTCGCAGTGGCAGGGAAAACAAATGATGCAGTCACTTCCCTCCATCTATTCTCTGCCTTCACCTGTGAGAGAAACAAAGATTCAGTTATCTATCCACCAGTCTGAGTTTGAATGCTTGCAAATCAAGTGAACTAACAATCAGATAATGCAAACACCACAATATGTGAACAAGCATGGCTTCAACTTAGCTTTTATTAGACAAAGATTATAATTGCCTTTTCATAACAACAAAACTTGCTAAAAAAAGCCATAAAGCATCACTATAAATGCGCTACAGGGGAGATGTGGAGCCGTAAGGCCAGGGTAAACCAAAAGATACTCTAAGGGCTTAAATGAACACACACAATACTTTTAAGGGAAGAGACTAACAAAATGGAGTTTTGCATATATGATAAGTTAGATATTTATGATATATTCTTGAGTTTCAAGGAAGGATCATTCACTCTAGCTATCGGTGCAAATGTAAGCTTGGATTTGTCTGTACTTTCTACCAAAGTACTGTATAAAAATTCAACGACTGAAAAATGGCAGAGTTCATCTATTCGAACACAAGCTTAATGGCAATGTACCTCATGAAAACTATTAATTTGCATAGCACTACATGATTCCTGATACGAATACCTTCACAATTAAATTACAACAGTTTGCAGATTTGAAAAAGCTAATATGGACCCACTGACCACATTATCAATTACTGTATCTAGTAAAAATAGTAAAATGAGTTAGGTGTGCCCCTGAAGGATCTTACATAGAAGTCGCAAACTATCACAATTATAAGTTAATAATGACCAGGAAAATTACTTTGTTAAGGAAATTTAAAGTTTGAATCAACAACATTCTATCCATTTCTTGCCTTATCAATACCACCCCGTGATGTGACTTCCTTGTATAGCTGATGAAGATCCAAATCTTTCCCTCCAATAATTGGCACCCTTACAAAAAAAGAAGAGAAAATAAATGTTAGAAATAAACCAGATGAAGCATGGCAAATAAATGTTAGAAATAAACCAGATGAAGCATGGCAAATAATAAATTAGATGAAATAATTAATGAACTCAGAACAAGTTACCAATACAGTTATTAGCTGACATATATTGACATAGATAAATTTAAGTATGTTAGTCTAAACATGCCTGTCAGATCTTTTATACAAGTTAGCTGAAGTATTTTCTTTGACAAAAGTATGTTTGTCTTTTATACTTTAACTCAAATTAAGCTAAATGTCAACATCGAATGAACAGTAACATAAAATGTTTAAATAATCTAAAGCCATAGAAAGGAAATATTTTGAGAAAAAAGGATTCAAGAAGCTCCGAGCTCTCTTTCTAGTTAGCACATAGCACTTTATCTATTTATCTTGCATAGATAATTCAGTTGATGTTAGGAACGCAGCAGTTATATTTCCTTACATAGTTGTGTGAAACAGCGGCCAGATACAAAGAACAGGATAAAAGAGAACTGTGTTTCTTTGCCTGGGTATCAAATTGGGTTTGCCATACATGTGAAAAGGACACTAAAGCTCGAAGCCAAATACACCTTGCATGGTTAGACCCTTGCAACTTGCAACAGCCTCACAAGCAAGCCAACAAACAGCAACAAATCAGAAGAGGGATCAGTTCTTTGCTGAGAGAAAAAAAAGACAACCTGTTTGTTCAATATATCAGACAGCATTTTCATCATTACTTAGTAAAAAACACCAGAATTTCAGAGCCTGAGAAATATAGGTCATTATACTATACCAGAAAATAAGAGGAAAAATAAAAGAATACATATACGATCCAAAACCAATGTTTCAATACAGACGTCAACAAAGTGAAAATAGGTGGATCCCTACACCACTACAGATCAGTATAATTTCCCGAATAAGTCCCAAAGTAGAAGAATCGTATTTCACCCTTGGCTGAAACAAAAACATTCCTAAATGCAACAAACGATTTGCCAACAAACCACCTCAATCTAAAAAGGGGAAAAGGGTATTGATAGGCAACCAACGTTGCCTATCAAAAAGATTAATGGCTGCAATCCCAAACCGTGTTGGCGGATTTGAGCCACACATAAATATTAAAGGGAACACGAGCACGGGTTGATTAGTCAAAACCGATGAAACCCGCAGGCATTTGCATCACACATCACAAGGATCGCCGCCGCTCCTCAAACTTCTCTTTCCCCACCACGCATCTTTATCAAGTTGCAATTTTCGCGCATTGAATTCAAGAAATAAAGGTAACAGCAACAAGGATAACAACTGCAACCGCACCAAAGAAAACGCGGAACGGAGATTAAAATGCGGCGGCCGGATCGGCGCCGGCGGCGCGGCCGAGCACGGATGGGAGGTCGGAAGAAGGCTTACTTGAGCCTGGTGCCCATGTGCGCGTGCAGCCTCTCCAGCACCGCCCTGAAGCGCGCGGCGTCCGCCACCACGTCCGCGTGCTCCGCCACCGGCGCCGGGTACGCCACGAACCGCCCCCTCCCGGGCTCCGCCACCGCCGCGACCGGCAGCACCTCCGCCTTCTCCTTCCCCTTCGCCGCCGCAGCAGCGTTGGCGACGGCCTTCTCCTCCTCCGCCGCCGCCGCCGCCGGTGCCGGCGCGCTCATCTCCCCTGCACAGACGCGACGGAACCGTCGTCATCGTCGCCCCGGCGGCAGAGACGCGTGGAGGAAGAGAGAGAGACAGAGAGAGAGAAGGTGGCGGTGGCCGCCCGCCTCCTCCTCTCCCTCCCTCTCGTTCTCTCTCAAAGATATAATCTTTTTGTGAATCTGTAAAAGAAGAAAAGGCGCCATGCCATGCCCATGTGGTAGTGGGAGTATGATCGATGCGCCTTGCTTACCTTAACCTCGTCTTCTCCTCCTAAACAACCCAAACTATGCCGCCGCGGCGAATATTTTGGTGCTCCCACTTTGGCTTCCTTTAGGTTTTTGGCCGGGAGGAGGGATGACTGTGAGGTTAACGATCTCTTAAAAAAATATACTCCTCTACTATACTTGGGAACGGATTGGTAGAGAGAGAAAAGGATGAGAGGGAGAGAGATAACGTTATAACCTAAGGTTGTTCCGGGGTGGAGGCAGGGAGCCATATGTGTTACCGTCAAATAAAGGAGAGATAAAGATGGATGGATGGATGGATGCAAACTCATATAAAATGAGTCCGCAAGTAATAATAGACATTCATGATATCGAAAATATATTGATGGATTTTCTCAAAAAAAAATTGATAAATAAACAGGTGAGAGAGACTAATCTTTGATGTACGTGTCTAGATGTATTAAAGTGAGTATATATATTATAAAATTAATGCTTCGAAAGATGTGTTATAGGGCAGGATTGAGATTGCCACTCAAACTAAAATGAGCTATAGTTTTTAGTGGTATGCATGCCTTCTAATAATGAAGTATCTATTTTAGTCATACAACTACTATCATGTCTTTTGGCTTAGAATTACTGACCAACAATAGAGGCCCTAATTTTCTTAGGGTAGTGTAGATAAGCAATTTTTTTCATCAACTCAAAAAGATGGATATTGCCTTGTGTAATGACTTTATCTATTATTGTCTAATTAAGTTAAGAAACGTATTAGAAAGCGCAATAGCAGTTCAATACCTCAGCATAATTGTACCAGTGTGATACCTCAATCATAGAGATAGTAAAGAGAACGCCTATCATACAAATTGCAGGAATAGCAATTGAGAACTAAATCCTTAGACTAATATTAGCTGCTTTATCGTCAATTGGAATTGATGTGGTAGTGATAAGAATGGACGTGGATCGACAGAAAGTACAAAATAAGATTAGGATCTAGTATTCATCTTGTATGGACAATAATTCGAGCCATGGCTTTCCTAGGTTTTTTCTCACTGCCATCGCTGTCAACGGAGCCGTGTAGGAGCACTGTTCCCGGTGACTGCAGGGCCTACCGCGAGAGGTGACTATGTGAGCTTTTCTCATTTTTTCCCCCTCCTGAAGTAGCTTTCCGAAAAGATAAACTTTTTGGAAAATCCAGCTAGGCTCCAAGTTTGCAAAGCAAACCAATTTATTAATTGGTATACCTATGGTAAAATGTAAATATAATTTCTTTCGCCATTCTCATTTAGTTGAAGTTCGTGCTCATGTTTCGAATTGCTCATTTTATAGGTCAACGACATGTGAATTTGCTTCTTATATAGCTCTCTCCACTAATGTCCTTCACATGAGGCTTACATAATTCTACTTCTTTCAAATACTTATTTAAAATATTACCTCCTATCATAAATACTTAACTTTTGGATAAGATTTCGTAAAACTTTCGAAACTTTGGTTGGCAATAACTATTCTAGAAAAATACTCTCACCACTTTGTAATTCATTATATTTTACGAACTCGCTCTAATAAAAAAAAAGTAGTGGTTAGAGTTGCATAAAAATAGTGTTTTTGGTGATACCCTTTTACTCATATATAGCAAAACCCTCCCCTCAATTTCAAAATATTTGTTCGACATACGAACCCGACTACCCCTCCATTCCGAAAGATAAAACCGAAAGCACATTTTTTGTATAATAGTAGTGCACATTCAATGTATACCTTGACCAGTAGTTATCATAGTTCTCTTTTGATGCATGTGATATTGTATGGTCCACAAATTGCCACTTATGTGCTAAGAAAATTGAAGAGGCGAAAACGAAAGGCCAAGTTTATCCCTATTCTCTCTCGTTTTGCAATTCAACGAGGAACTTTATCGCTTGGCTCGCCATCATTTCAGGTTAATTGACGCTTCTGGCTCTTGGTGACCTCAGCTAGGGACAGAAAAAGTGTATACAGGTATGTGTATTAGTCATGGATATAAATGTGAATATATATGGATATGATGCTTCGAAGTTTCAACATCACCCCCCCCCCCCCCCCCCCCCAACCCCCAAAAAAAAAAACAGAGAGCCTCGAGGAACTGTGGGCCTTTTTAGGCTGGATCAGAGAAGAGTTCGCTTCGTTGATAACATGCCGAGTTTTATCGGCTATATAGGCCCTGAACAACTCGAGTGTGTAGTGGGCCTTTTGGGGCTGGATCAAAGAAGAGTTCGCTTCGTGGTGGAGAGAGAACAGGCCGAGTCTTTTTTTGGCTAGGTCCTGAAACAACTCGAGTGTGTAGACCCGACCCAATTCCTCGGCACAGCTAGTTAGTTCAAAAATAAAATATTTTTTGCGGGTAAAAAAATAAATAAAAATAAACTAATTTGCTTATCCTAAACATCGTATATTTAAAAACGGAGGGAGTACTAATTTAGGTCTACGAAGGGAACAAATATGAATCGAACAGAGATCAAAATCACTTTCGTATTTGTTTTCCTAGATGAATATGAACATGAATTCTCATAAAACATAGGTTCTCTTATAAGCACCCTACAATCACACATGGTCCTCTAATGGACTGGCGACTAACCTTTACCAGCTGGTACAGTTCTGGTTCATCAAATTCTTCGATTACGCCTTTCCTTTCTAAGATCTCACTTGATAACACGCAGGTGCAGCTTGGCAGTTTGGGTCGTGAATCTCCCAATGCGGTTGAGCAAAGCTACAAATCAAACCCATATGCACACCAAATATAACACGATTTAGATGGGAGCACACCATATATTTATGTACACATTATTCAAAAGTTCTGCAGATTAAAAAGCGTATACAGATCTGGTGATAACTTTGCTACATCCAAATAGCTTGTAGCATGCATCTCATACCAAACACAAACCTTTCAGCAAGCAACCCATTGCAGCTTCACATCTTTGCTGCCTTATATATAACAGCACACAGATGGGAGCATAAATATTAGCAGGTATTGTAGTTCTACCATTATGAAAACGTGAGGGAGGACTACAGATCAGCCTACTCCTCCTTAGAGGCGTGGATGGCGGACACCGTGGAGACCATGGAGTCGACACCGCACTTGTTGCGGACGTTGGAGCCCCTGCAGATCTTGTAGTATCCATTCTCACCCCAGTTCTCACCCCAAGAGTTCTTGATGATCCAGTAGGGCTTCTCCTTCAGGCGGATGGGGGCAAAACCCGCCGCACCATAGCCAACAAGGAGAACACCGTGGTCAAGGTGCCTGCCACAGATGTATGGGCATGACACACCACCGATGTATGTCTGCATGTACGCAGCATTGATACCAACTGCATGGAACAGAGGATAAGCATCAGTAATTTCATTGTTCGCTACTGATGATTCTATGTATTTAGATACAAGACCTATTAACGTGAGAAATCCATGTACTTACTTGCCAGTGGACCATGTTTGATAAGGTTGGCAGCAATTTGGTCTTCATCCACAGAGACAACACTGAAGTTTTGAACGGAAGCAACAATCTTCGACTTGTCGAATTTGCATTTGCCATTACTCCCAGTGTAAGGATAATCCTTCTCACTCTCAAGGCCACCAGCTTTCTGGAGATAACTGAAGGCTGTGGTCATCAGCCCACCATTGCATCCCGAATCACATGAATCAGGCTCTGATGGATCACACTGCAGAATTTACAAAAAGGAATGGAGAGGATACTGAGTAGAAAAATTGATGAATCACACTGCAGGATTTACAACAGGAATGGGGGATAGCAGGTTGAGGATTGATGAATCCACAGAGAGCAGCAAATTTAAGACAGCATTATACAGATTCTACCGTGAAAACTCTACAAACATACTCCCTCCGTCCCAAATTACTATTCGTTTTGGCTTTTCTAAATACATCACTTTTGCTATGCACCTACATATATACTTATGTCTAGATACATATCAAAAGTGATGTATCTAGAAAAGCCAAAACGAATAGTAATTTGGGACGGAAGGAGTACAAGAAACAGCTCACAACTTTAGCTATACAATTCATCACTAGTGAACATAGCAAAACCATTATTGTGTATCAAAGTGTAGCGCAGGCATCTTGCCAAATGAAAATTCACATGGGAATACTCGGTATAAGGCATCTTGCCAAATGAAAATTCACATGGGCATACTCAGTATAAGCTACCAAATTAAGAATAAACTTGACAATGAAGAGTGGCTGACACATGAGACATGAAATGACAGAACATTAGGATTTGCGATATCTCCGGCTATGCTTTGGGTAAACTTAAGCCCAAAATTTTCCTTGATCATCATTTAGTGAATTCTTCAGTAAGCATATTATCAGGTCAAATAACACATGGTTTCCCAAGCTCATCAGTCTTCCGAGCTCACTCGAGATGACCAAAAGGATTTAGTATCCAGGTATCTAATCTGAGCAGTCACTCTAGGCAATCTGTATTGATCCATAGAGACTCAAGAACACACAGACAAAATGCTACCCGCTCCAAGGTCAAGCCTACCTGACGATCAGTAAACACATACACTCTACCTAACATTTTGTATCTTCTTATTATCCACCAACTCAACTAAGCCAACAACTTTGGCTCTCTAAACTATCTTTGACAACTACCCAAAACACTTTCAGTTCAACTCTAAAGGAGTGACATCTCAATCTCGCACCACTCTTTTATCAGCAAATTTCACGTTTATATTTTCTCATCAACTAAGTTGTCCTCCCAAGTCCCCCCTTTCCCCCGCTCCAAGATATGTGTGCCGCTGCCCAATCAGATAGGAATAAAAACAGGAAAAGGACACTACACCAGCTGACAAAACATGGGCTAAAGGCCGGAAGCAAACTATGGACGAATCACAAAAAAAAGAAGAGAGACAATAATAGTAGGAAAATTGTGAAATTACGTAAGGGAAGAAGGAAAAGGTAGCCTGCGTCCTCACCTCATGGTCGCAGTCGACGAATTGCTGCTCGGAGAGCACCTCCAGCTTGCCGGTGGCGAGGTAGTGCGCCCCCTCCAGCGCTCCCGACGCGCTGAACGACCAGCACGACCCGCACGAACCCTAGACATCAACCCAACAAAAATTCAACAAATCGCGTAGACGCGAAGGGCAAGTCGAAATCGATCGAAAAAAAAATACGGCTCCGATCGGCGGATCCATGGCCAACGGATTCGGGGGGGAAACCGACCTGGTTCTTGACGGGGCCGACGGCGCCGTGGTCCCTCCAGTCGAAGTCCTCGGGAAGGCCGTCAGTGGGGAGCACGGGCGCCTCGTGCGCCGAGTCCCCGAGCTCCCTGAGGAGCGCGCGCCGGGACTTGCGGAGGCCGAGGTAGGTCCGGCGGAACTCGGCCGGGGTGAGGTCGGAGAACTTGGTGATGCCGTGCTCCGCCGACGGGTCCAGCAGCTGGTGGCGGCGCGCGCGGCGCAGGTTGGCCTTGAACACGGACAGCCGGTACGCGTGCTCGTCGGCGTCCTTGTAGGACTTGCCAAACCGCTGCACGAAGTTCAGGAAGTGGGACTCCGCGTTCAGCTCCAGGTCGTTGTCGTCGCCGCCGGGCACCACCTGACGGATCAGGGGGTCCTCGGCGTCGACAGCGGCGGCGACGACCGCGGCCGCCGCCGCGAGGGAGAGGACGAGGAGGAGGACGCGATGAGCCATTGGGGATTCCTTTCTCGTTTGGATTGGTTGCTTCGGGTTTCTTGGTTCTCCACACTACCCACTAGCTATATAGGGAGTTGTTTAGATATTTTTTCGGCTTAGAGTTCTAGGTGGTGCGTGTCTTTTCACTTAAGCCCTCGTTTAGGGTGATAATATGAGCTATGATCCAAAGATATTTCTTTTGGTAAAATCCTATGACTTGTTTTGTGTATACTTCCTCAAATGTAAATAAAATATGTAGGTTTCGATTAGTGATTATATACAATAAAATATTTTAGATAGAAAGAATTATATATAAACTATGCAATACAAACTGTAAAATTCTGCTGGCTTTCCTTCTTAAATGAATGAGAAGCACTTCTACTGGTTTTCTGAAAAAAGAAAGAATTCTTTATTATAAAAGTACTTTATAATGAATCTCACAGTACACTCTTAGTGTTGTCAATCTATAACAAAACTTAACATGCTGATTAAAGTATAAAGGAAAACGAGTTTTGCTATCATCTGCTTGATATTTCTTGGACAAAAATATGTTAAATTTATGACAATAGAATTTCCTTGTGTTTTGTGTTGTGTGCACCCCACCCCTCTTTTGTGCTTGCTTTTACTATGTGGGGTGTGTTTTTGTTGACTTCTAATATCATATATATGCTACACATAATGTTCCTTTTTTTATGTCACTTTCTTGTTGTATTTGTCGTTATAATGTTTCATCAAGACTAGTTCTTGTCATCTTGTGATTTAGAATTGGTCTATATATATTCGGATCGACATATTTATAAGGTAGATACTATGCTCAGTTTCACACACTTTCATATTCTGCAAAATTATCAATTTGATATGTTGTCCAAGTTCATAATTGGAGTTAATGAGCTATAAATCATTGTTTTTTATACTGTGGGTTTTTATCTTTTATTGAGTATGTTGCGCCAATAGTAAGCCTCATAAAGAACTTGGCATCCTTTTTTACGACTAAACTTTTATTATTAGCTCAAAATTTGACAGAGTTGAAAGGTTTTAAAACTTAAATAGAACTACAATTGATCGAACAAAACAACTCATTGGGTGATTTTATGTTTTCTTTTCTTTTATGTAAAACCAGCATGAGCAATGCTTACGGTTTTATGTATACCATGGCTAACATCATGCTAGGGCCTTGTTTAGTTGGTCAAATTGGAAGATGCAAAATTACTGTGCCAGCACTGTAGCACACTGTAGCGTTTCGTTTGTATTTGTAAATTATTGTCCAAATATTGACTAATTAGGCTCAAAAGATTCGTCTCGCAAAGTACAATAAAACTGTGCAATTAGTTTTTAATTTCATCTACATTTAGTACTCCATGCATGTACCGCAAGTTTGATGTGATGGGGAATCTTCTTTTTACATAGTGTCAAAGTTGGAAGTTGGGAGGTAACTAAACATAGCCTAGGTGACAGAAAGTAGGGAACCTAAAGTGACCCAGCCAAGCAAGCAAACAACCGCCATCATCCACATGTCTCCGTATGTGATTACGCAGTCTTTTTGGAGGGCCTCCTATGAAAACGGGAGTGTTGTGTTGTTCCGCGAAGGTCGTCCCTTTCGGCGTCAAAAGGAAGAGCCGACCTACTGAGCAAATCGCCCACCATTAATTAGACACCCGCTCGATGCGAATGGCATGTGGGCCCGTGTCCCCTCGAACCATCCGTGGCCGGCACGAGGAAGGAAGCGTGCCGGATGAGGCGAGCTCGGCTCCCGTGCGTTTCGTCCGATGGCTGGCCGCGACGGCAATATTCTAGTACTGGACGGAGATCTGAAACGACCAACCTGCCCTGTTCATAAAAGAGCAAAAGGAACAGCCGAAGAGGAAATAAAGGTTTCAATTTCTCCAGGCAGGAACAGTATAAAAAATCCCAACAGAAACCGACGTGTAACCGGAAATGAGAAGCTAAGCTCGGCCCCTTTGCACACGGCCTGTTCTTCTGTTACTCTGGGTGAGAGGAGGATTGGAGTTGGATATCGAGCTATGGGGAGGTACTTGCATGAAATGCAAGAAACGCGACCGACGAGATGTGCACGCGAGTCTCGCCTGTGCTACACGGCTCTCCGCACCATGCTTTACTCCAGCCAACCACGCATCCGTGCTTGCAAGGCTTTTTGTTTGTCCACCCGACGACTGAGAGCCTGTTCGCTTCAGCTTATTCAGCCGGCTTATCAGCCACCAAACAGTATTTTTCTCTCACAATAAATCAGCAGTTTCAGCTTTTCAACCGGCTTATAAGCTGAAGCGAACAGGCCCTGAGACGTTGGACACGGATGAACCCAACCTGAAACAAAATTTCTACGCCAGGGATGCGAGATTCCCGTCACTCCAGCCAGGGGCGTCGCCATTGATGCAGAGAAGAGAATGGGCGGTGCGGCTGCTCTCCACGCGGTCAGGGGCGATTGCGTCGCACTGGAAAACCTGTGGGATGACCACCACTCCACCAGACCCGTCCTGACGTCAGCGCATCCGTCAGCGGGTCGCTGTATTTCAACTGAAGCCTCGTCAGATATTTTCTTCACCGGTTCTGCACTGTCGTGGGCATGTTCGGTTAGCAGCAGAGTTCTGATGATCCCCCCCCCCCCCCCCCCCCTTTTCTGTGAAGAGAGTTCTGACGATCTGGCTCGATACTCAATTCTTTTTTTTTTTCCTTCATACCGCAGCATAACTCGAATTTTTCTTTGCGGTTTGGCTCGGCTGCTAGGGAGTGGAACTATGGAAGCCACTGCAATGGAGTCCTCGCAGATTTTAAAAAGAAACTAGTGATCTCCATGTGATAGTCTCGATCTAAGTTGTGGATAGATAACCCTGAAAGTAAGCAATGCTTGATTCCTTCAATCGGAAACAAATCAAAGTCATAGTTTCTAATTAATCAACAAGCAAACTGTTACATCAGAAGAAGGAAAAAAGTACAACCAGTGTTGAGGTGGAGATCCCTTTAATTTAATCGAATTATATATATATGTATTACAGATTAAAAGCTTTGCACCAACCACCTAATCAACTGCATCTCGCTCCACATCCAAATTCCAAACATACACACCATCAATGTCAAAATATGCCAATTTTAATCATTCCACCCATTCCAATTTATGTCAATAAACACAAACAACTAACATCAGTGATTGCACAAAAATATTAACCAGAAACATGGTCAACTTGTGGCAGCTCTTGAAGGAGCAAACAAGACAAGGTTCAACATGTATACCAAGTTAGGACTTTTAACTTGTATTGCAGGCTTTGAGAATTTCGGGACAAAATTGAAGTCCGCCACACATCACATATAAAAGTTAACTAAGTTATTCAAAACGAAAAAATAAAGTAGGTACAAAATGGTGGCAAGTTGCATGTTCTAGCATAAGTTACTTTTACATCCCTATATATATTGAAAGAATTCAACAAGCTATGGCAAAATAGTGAAGGTGAAACGACCCAAATTCCTATTTCTGAGAATTTAAGCCTACGCACCTTCGTGATAGTCCCAGAAAGGCTATATAGAGTAGCAACAGAGCATAAATCCATACCAACACATAAATATAGAGTAGCAACAGAGCATAAATATCATAAATATCGAATACATCTCTTCGGAACATGCCGGTACAAGTCCATCGTGACTGAATCAAGAAAGGTAAAACATCTGCGCAGTGGAAACATAAGCTATGGCGAACACCAACTCCAAAGGCGACTTGTGCAAAGAACCATCCCTAGTCTTCCCATTCGTCGTTGTCGAAATCGTAATCAGGCTCTAAACCTGAAAAGCCACCATCTACCCGAGAAGCAGGTAGGCCATGTCAACTCCCAAAAGTAGCAAGCCAAGGAAACGGGGAAAAATACTATATGCATGGTTAATCCTATTTATGGCTACGGAGGTATATGCAGCAGCAGCAGCAATCAAGGCAGTAGCAAAGCAATACCATCTTCGAGGTCAACACCTCACATCAAGGAAGTCGGCACAAATCACCGGATCTTTCACCCAAGGATCCAGCACCCAACACACTAGGCGATGTGAGAGCTTCCTCCCCTCACATCTCAATGGTAAACGCCGGCCTATCACAAAAAAGGGAGATAGAAGAGTAAACAAAGTCTAGTCAGAAGTAGCGGTAGCCAAGAACACTGTCCATAACCAGTGGATACAGACTATAGCTATAGCTTTATACACTCAGCAGAGGTTGCACAATTGTACCCGTACGGATGGAGCCTGAACGGTAGCGATCCATCCAAATCCCACCTAACAACCGGAGCCCTAGTAGGTGGATAGCACTCTCCTATTTCCTCGAGTCTGGAACCGTCCTCAACTGTAGAGCACGTTGTCACCAGTGAGGACCTCGAAGCTATGAAACCTACCCACGGCGGGGTGCAGTCTGGTCAGAGCAGGCTAACACCTCGAATTTCTTACACTGATCCTCCAATCCGCCTATAGGCTGAGCACTATCCACCACTAGTCTCGGACCAAATCCCGCCCATAACAAGGTGAATGTTATGTACGAAAATAGATGATGTGACTGGTGGTAAACTGACTCGGTCCTTAGGGGATCGAGAGCGAGCACTCAACTCCACAAGTATGTGCCAAAGCACCTACAACGTACAAGTACGCCACCTACTCCTCTAATAAACAAGGTACCCACCACAGGTACAGGGGGTAGAGAGAGTTCAGAATGCTCTCTCTTGGCAAGGCACTCCTTAGTACCAACTGCGGCTCGCTCCTGCCAAAACATGTCAAGGAGTCACATAACTCAAAACCATGGCATATACCCATCCACAAGTAGGTAACAAGGAATAACAAGTTAAACAATTACCAAGGCATGGCTAAAAATGTAGCTATGCATTTAATCATCATCCAAGCATCATAAATAAAGCGCTAGCAACTAAGCATGCATGGGATCTATATCAAGGGTCTTCCGGGGCGTAGCTTGGTTTGAACAGTAGCTTGATTTGAACAGAATGAGATACGTCGCAAAGTAAATTATTCGACATTACATCTAGGCAAAAACTCCAAGAAAGACGAATTTAGAAGATTCAAATAATATCAAACTAGCTGCAAACAAAACAGACTCGATTTTACGAATTTAATGCAACTGGTTTCATATATTTTTCAGAGTTCAAACGAATTAGTTATGAATTTTTAAAGGTTAAAGGATCTATTTATTTAATTAATTAATTTCAGAAAATATTATATTAAGGTGACACGTGTCAGCTCCTGGTTGCGCCACTTGGCAACACGGGAGTGCACCACGTGCCAGCTGACGTCAGCGTTGACTGGACAACTGTTAGTGTTGACTTTGTCAACGGTCAACGTTGATCGATCAGCGATCAACTGGGCCCCACCGGTCAGCCGGTGGGCCCCATTGTCAATCAGTGGGCCCCATGAGTGGGCTGGCCCATGCCACATCAGTGCCACGTGGTAGCTTCGTGGCCACCCTATCCTACGTGGCAGTGGCGCCCACATGGCCGCACAGGTTAGCATGGGATCCGGTGTGCTGGCCGGATCCCATGCGCCATGCGCGTGTGGCCGCGCGTGCGGCGACGTAGTGGCGGCGACCGCACCCACGACGCTTGCAACGCGGCTAGCGTGCAGCGGCAGTGCGCGGCGAGGCTGTGGCTCAAGCGGTTGCTCGTGCGTGGTCACGGGGTAAACCCCGGTAGCGGCACGGTCGGCTATGCGCGCGGTGTCCTAGAATTCCAGGGCCGCGGCGATGGCATGTCAGCGGCGACACCTGCAAACAACGGCGGCACGAAGGCCGGACAGGTGGCAGTGGCGGCGACTCGACGGCCGGTCTGGCAGCGCGGGGGAGGCAGCAGTGTGGCTCACCAAGGGGCGAAGGAGAAGATGGATGCTAGCGCGGGGTAGACTTGCGGTGCGGTGGCGGCGGCGGTCTCCTCTGGTTCGGCTTCTAGGCGACGGTGGCAGTAAGGGCAGCTCCGGCTTCTCCTCGGCGCGGTACCTCCTCCAGCGTGGCCTCCTCCTCCTCCTCTCTTCTCCTTCCCTTCTCCTCTCTTCTCCTTCCCTTCTCTTCTCTTCCTCTTCTCCCTTCTCTCCTTCTCCTCTCCGCCTTCCTTCCCTTCCCTCTTTCTGGCGATGGTGATGGGGAGAGGCCCCGAGGCTTGGGATGAGCGAGGGGGGGGGGGGGGCGGACGGGGCTATTTATAGCCCACGACCGAGGCTAGGGTTTCGAGCGGTGTGCCACGGCTGTGTGCCGTCGATCCTCAGCTGGCGCGCCCGGGCATGGCGTTGCGGCCATCGTGCAGCTCAGCGCTAGGGTTTAGGGCCCGGCGTGGGGGTAGATCGGTCTTTTCTTCGCGGTGGAAGGCTCCGGAAGGGCACGGACGTGGCCGACGAGCGCATCCCGTTGGGCATGCACGCGCTGCTTGCGTGACGCGAGGAAGAAGATGGCGGCATAGTGCCGGACTAGCAAGCAGGCCCGGTTGGGTTGGCTGGGCCGGTTCGGTAGCTGAGCCGCAGGCGGGTGAGGGAGAGAAGTTAGCGGGCCAGGCCGGATGGTTGCGGGCCGGCCTGGTGGGTTAGTTTAGATTTGGTTTTTGTTTTTATTTATACTTAGTTTGAATTTTGAATTAGATACAAAATTTAAACACACTCATATTTGAGATCCAAATAAAATCCAAAAAGAACCAAATTCAATTCATCTTATCATCAGGTATGATCTTCGGCCTAATCGTTTTAGCTCCTTAGCATTCTCACAACTCGGAGCTCTTCAAGCAGTACAACAGAGACTGGCTGCTGTCAAGGCATACTGCTTGATAGCTTGAGGGCTTCGTCCACTCGTCCTTGCTCAGAATAGCTGTTAACAAGGGAACTGCGTATCGTGCTATTAGGACTACATCCATACTCTGACATTTGCTCAAAAACTTCAGTTGCCAAGTCAACCAGCCCATTCTGGCACAATGAACCAATGAGCATACTGAATGTTGCTTCATCTGGTGGGCATTGCTTTCTAAACATCTCAGCTATAAGCTCCCTGGCATCATCCCATCGCTTTGCTCTACACAAACCCTTCAGTGCAGCGCTGTAGCAAATAGTGTCTGGCTCACATGGCATGCTTCTTAGTAAGTCGAGAGCGTCTTCCACACGGTCTTGTTCAGAGAGACCATTGATGAGAGAGCTGTAAATAACAATATTAGGCGTGCATTTGTACTTATGCATTAGCTCAGAGATTTCAGTAGCATACTCGACAAACCCTTTGTGACACAAGTTATTTATCAGTATACTGAACGTGACTTCATCTGGGGGGCAGTTCTTTCGAATCATCTCAAGTATAAGTTCTCCAGCATCCTCCCATCGCTCAGCTCTACACAAGCCCTTCAATGCAGAACTATAACAAATGGTGTCAGCCTTGCATGGCATGTTATTTAGTAACTTCAAGGCATCATCTACACGGTCTTGTTCAGAAAGGCCATTGATAAGGGTGCTATAGATGATAACATTAGGCATACAATTGTACTTTGGCATTTTCTCAAAAACTTCAATTGCACACTCAACCAAGCCTTTTTGGCACAAGTAGCTGATTAGGGTACTGAATGTTACTTCATTTGGGAGACATTCATCCTTAACCATCTCAGCTATAAGCCTCCCAGCATCTTCCCATTGCTCAGCTCTACACAAACCTTTCAACATGTAATTATATGTAACAATATTTCGTTTGCATGACATGTTTTTGAATAGCTTGAGAGCATCATCCACGCTCCCATATTCAACAAACCCATTGATGAGAGAATTATACATGATAATGTCAGGTGAGCATCCGTAGTTTGACATTTCCTCAATAACTTCAATGCCATAGCCAACTAGCCCTTTTTGGCACAAATAATCAATTATCAACCCAAATGTGACTTCATCAATGGTCAGATTATTTCTAATCATCTCAGCAACAAGCTTCCCAACATCCTCCCATCGATCAGCTCTGCACAGTCCCTTCAGTACAGATCGATAGCAAACAGTGTTAGGTCTCCATGGTATGCTCCTTAGTAACTCAAGAGCATCATCTACCCACCCATATTCAGAAAAGGCGTTAACGAGGGCACTGTAAGTAAAATTATCAGGCTTACATCCGTACTTGGGCATCTGCTCAACAACTTCCATTGCACAGTCAACCAACCCTCTGTGGCACAAGTAACTGATCACTGTGTTGAATGTCACTTCATCTGGGGGGCAATCCTTTGTAACCATCTCAGCAATAAGCTTTCCAGCATCCTCCCAACGCTCATCTCTACATAAACCCTTTATCGCGGTGTTGTAACTAAAGATGTCAGGCTTGCACGGCATGCGGTTGAACAAATCAAGAGCCTCCTCCACGCGCCCCAGCTCCGCAAGGCAACTGATGATTTCATTATAAACAATCACGCCCCGTGTGCACCCGCAATTGGACATCTGATCAAGAACTCCCATTGCACGGTCGACCAATCCGTTCTGGCATAGGGAATGGATCATCATACCAAACGTGAGATTATTTGGTGGGCAGCCGCTCCGTATCATCTCCGCGACGAGCTCCTCGGCGTCATCCCACTCCTTGGCGCTGCAGAGGCCCTTGAGCAGGGTGCTGTTGGTGTACGAATTGGGGGCGAGCGGCATGCCGGCGACGAGGCGCCGCGCGTCGTCTAGGCGGCCCTCGCGGCAGTAGCCCGCGACGAGCGTGTTGTAGGTGACGACGTCGGCGGCGCCCGACACCGCGAGGGAGGACAGCATCCGCTCGGCGTCGGCGAGGCGGCCCCCCGCGCGGCAGTACCCCGCGACGAGGGTGTTGCGCGCGACGGCGTCGGCGGTGCCCGCGCGCTCGGACGCCTCGAGCACGCGCTCGGCGTCGTCGAGGCGGCACGCGGCGCAGAGCTTCTTGATGAGGAGGGTGCAGGGGACCACGGCAGGGCGCTCGGGGTCCCGCATGGACTCCACGAGGAGGAGCGCGGCGTCGAGGTCCCCGAGGCGGACGAGGTGGTGCAGCCGCTGGTTGGTCCCGCCCCCGCCCGCGCCGCGCCGGGGCGGGGGCGCAGGTGCCCGCGGGTTGACCCACCTGGAGCTGGAGGTGGCCGCCGCGGGGGAGTTGCGGATGGTGGCACGTTGAGGCTTGTGGCTCGCCCGAGGGAAGGGGTGCGCGCAGACGGCAGCGGTGGGAGGAGACGGCGAGGAGGTGGTGCCGGCGGCGAGCGGTGGGTGTGTCATTTTCATCGGCCGCGCGCGCGGTGACAACAACGGGCGAGTGGATGAGGGCTGGAGTGTCCAGTTTTGTACAGTCTCGAGCAAGGGACGGATAAGGAGCCAGTTACTCATCGTCATGAGATACGAGCAATCTAATCGCTCGATAGAAGCCCACGTCATTTTGATTTTTATAGATGCATAAATATTATTATATATAGAATATTTAAATATCTAATAAATTTATGAATATAAAAAATCTAAAATGACCTATTATTTGAGCAGAGGGAGTAGGAGACAGTGAAAGTTGCATGTTCATATCATTGACGCAAAAGAGCATAGGCTTTGATAGCGCAAATCACCGGATTATTTGATCGATTACCATATCGTTAATGTATATTTGTTAATAAAAATATCAACTGACTAATCCTAAAATAAGGCGCGAGAGATAAGGGAAAGGAGACTCGGCACATTAATTAATACAAGAGTGCTAAAAGACAGTAGTATATCATATTGGGCACAAATTTCAAATGATACTATATTTCAGGATGGAGAGCAATTGCAACCGAGTACCCCTCGTTGTCAAATATTGGATAACACCGTTGATCTTTTTTAGTCAATTGTTGAAGAACAATATTTGTTTAACGAATTAATTAAATAAAGTAAATTCAAAACCGCTATTTTTATTATTAAGGTATTTTAGATTTAACTTGTAGATTTATATTGTATAAATAGTAGAAAAAACAAAAAGCTATATGAATCAAACCGTCAAGAAATGATAGACGTATTTTGATCAAGGTCAAACTTTATAATTTTTGATTAATAATTAGTTAAAATATAAACATAATTAGTGTATAAAATTTGCATCAAAATATTTCTACTCAAAATTGTTTTAAGATAATATCGGGTCTTTAGTAATAGACCTACATTACATTACATTTTAAGAGAAATTAAGAGTCAAAATTTACTTTACAAAACTTTTCTCCATTTCTTCAAATACGTCTATCATTATCATTTCTAGACGGGAGGAGTATTTAAGAATAGAGGTAGTAGTCTATACGGGTAGGTCCGTAGGACTAGATCCTGTTACGTTGGCAGTCATCCGGCACCTTTTTGACTTGTGAACAACATGGTTGTGTCCTGAGCCTGTCCCTCACCTTTGGCTTTTACCGACAATGCAGACATGATCAGTTGAAGGGTTGATCACCACACACTTGTGCTATGTCGCAATGTTGGTACAGGGGTAGCACCACACGCAGAAAAGCATATTACAAAGTGGAAAGCACTAGCGAAGGTACATGTATCCATTATACAATACATGAGCCGAGTGGTGACTGGTGAGTAGTCCAGCCACCACAAGCGGCGGGTGAACTCTACCACCAGTAACAGGACTGCATCCACCTGAACCCGTTCGTTCGTGCTTATTAGCTAGTAGCACTCGAGCTCTCGTGGTACACACTACATACATATACATCGTATATACATGCACATCTAGCAACAGGGTGTAGAACACATATACCGAACATTCTGCTACTGCTAGCAGCTGCTCCCGCTACAGCCATTTCGACATTATTTGCACTACCCTGCACCACAGAAGAGATGGTGCCGATACACGCGCCACTACTGCAGTGAAGTTGCTTCCTCTGCTCCTTCATCTCTTGCGGCAGTTCCGAGCAGCATCGAGCTGCTTCATCAGGTCCTGGATAGTGGAAGAGGCATCCTGCAGCAGAGCTTACAGATAAGACAACTCATAGGATAGATGCGGAGTCAGCTTAATTTTGACGGCGACGTTTAATTTGCAACAGAGGGAACTGGAGCATATTGTTGGAATGAAGCAATGTGATGCACAGTTCCAAAGACTAACACTGAGCTTCCTCTTCAGGTTCCCCTCCTCTTGGTCGCGGTAGTTTCTTTCTTCTGCAAAGAGTTCTATCATTGCTTCTTGCTCCTTGTTTGCAGTGTCAAGTTGTTTCTCCATATCCTCGAGCTGAAAACAGAAGATGAAACTTCCTCAAGTACAAAAGAGTGCTAGGTGACCTTCAAGCCTCCCCAAAATACTAACATCATACTCCATAGCGATATGCAATCATTTAAAAAAGACGCAACGCCGGAAACTTTCTATGGGCAAGCCGTAAAGAAATGGTTGAGGGGGAACATAAGTTACATTGAGTGGTGTCCGATAAACATTTACAATTTTATCTTTTGTTAGGTACCAGACTTACATCTGTTGTTTTTTTTAATCATTGAACACGTTATTGTAACACTATAGTATGAATACAAGAAAAAGTGGTAATGCGCACAAGATACAAGAAACAGAAACCAGGTTTACTACCATGAATTCCAACTAACGAATCTTAAAGCTGCTTACCCTCTCGGTTAGGGACTTATTCTTATCCCGCTCGGTCTGCAGTTCCCTTGACAATGATTCCTGCACCATCAAGATCCTACAAAATAACAGAATTAAAATGGCATGCCATGTTCATGTTCTTGTTAAGTGTAGGAGTGTAATATGATGTACGGGTCAAGGGTAGTTCAGGTATTTATTTATGGCCTAGAGTCTTATCTCATGTAATATATTTGCCCCTTTGGGGCTATGCAATACAGTTAGATATTTACATTCTCATTTCATCTCCATCATCTACGAATCATAAATAACTCCTAATTTATGTAAAATGTGATGCACTAAAAGTAGTTTCAATACCCCTCAAGTCTATGGCGCAGGGTGGGCTGCAATTATATCCACTAATATTTTTGTGTTAATGAGGTCTGCTTTTTTGAACCCCAGGGACAAAACCCCAGTCCATATCCAATGCAACAGGACACAGAGTTCATACAAGTTCAGTCCAAACAAGAACACCACCGAGCAAGCTCACCCTGTTCACGTCCTGGCACAGCACACCCTATCCTAGCCGTTCAGGAGAAACCACTCACTGGAAACCGAAACCCAAGCAAATAACAAAGATTAATTTGAAAGATTGAGTATGATCCACTGATCAGTTCACACAAAAACTTATTGAAGAACACTGAAATTCCAGGCAACTTTTGGTTTAGTTTGAGCAATGTTAGGGTTGAATATTAGAGATTTTGGAGAAATTTGGATGGTAATGATAGTTTCAATGGTCACTAATCATGTAACAATTTTAATAAATAAATAATCGAGCAGCAGCTGGTAGTTTAGGCATAAAACACAATCTCCCTCCATTATTTTTTCATTTATTGTCCTTGAACCGTGCCATCGAACTTAGTCAAAGTTATGTCTATATGACATGAGAAGTTATCAACGACAAACAAAAATAATAATCAACCAGTTAATGTTAGCCAAGTTAAGGGGAAGGTTTTACTAGATTTTGAGTGAAAATAAAAGTGGATAAAGCACTTCCAATTTCTACCTATCCTTTAATGATGAATTTTCTTCCTTCAACTGCTTGATAATAGCTTCAGGGTGAACACTAGATTGCCCATCTCCATTAGTTACATTTGCTTCCTGGAAAGCAGACACCAGAAAATATGAATAAATATTTGGTTCATAATTACGAATAGATCAATGCAATTTGCAACTGGCAAACAATGATCTCTTAGGTATCTGTATATGCTGGTACTACCATAAACAACTAAAAACTTTCAAACCAAGTCAGCGACATTAATGCATTATTCAAGTTAATGGGGACTAGATTCTCTTTTCCTATCGGTTCTACAAGTCCTTACTTTGATATACAATATATTTTACTAGACCTGCTTCATGCTTAAATAGTTTTGTATGTGTTTTTTGAGAGGGATAAAAATCTAATTCTGTTAACAAGTTTGCCATCTTCAGCCTATATTAGCCTGTATTGGTCTGCTCGCATAAGGTATTTAGATAAATATTCTTAGTTTGTTACATAGGAGTAGGAGGCAAAATTAAGGGCTCGTTTGGCAGGGCAGGGCTGTGACTGGCTGAAACGGCTCCGGTTGTGACTCCTCTGGTAGAGGAGCTTCTCTGGTGGAGCTGAAACCGTTTTGGAAAATGTTTGGCAAAACGGCTTCTCCTATTTTAAGAATGTATACCGTTCTGAAAAGTGTTTGGCAAGACGGCTTTTCCTGTAACTTTAAGAATGTATATGAGAGATCAAATATCCTATATGCCCTTAACTATGTAGCTTGTTTGAATGGATGAATTGAATGTTTAATATTAGTTTATAATTTGTGTTTATTTGAAATTAGTTTTGGAAAACATTTGGCAAAACGGCTTGACTTGATTTTTCCTAGATGCGCAGAAGTAGTAAAATGTCCAATATGGTTTTAGCTATTTTCTTCTTGAATTTATAATGTGATTTCATATGGATTGAAGTAAGATCAATGAACAAAATATAGATTAATAATGAAATTAATTGCTTGTTATATGATTAGAAAACCTGTTCTTTTTTTATATGAGAAAAGCCCCTTCATTTTTCTAATTCTAGCTTATCTTATCCGTTTCTCCCTTTCCCTGGACCCGTACATCCCTATCCTCCGCCGCGCAACCCGTGGCTCTGCTTGTCCCTACCGCTACGCCCACGCCCTCGCCGTTCTTCTCTATCCCTGCCGCGCAGCTCCTCCGCAACCTCGCTCTAGCCACGCCATGCTGCACCCCTGCCGTTCTTCTCCGTCATCGTGCTGCATCTCCGCCTGCCCGCCCACATCTCAGCTGCGCGCTCCGTCGCTGCTGCCCGGTCACCCATGCCGCCTCCATTGACAAGGGCCAAGGACGGATGGATGGAGGTGGAGCCACGGGAAGCCAGTTATTTGGCCTCCGGCTCCATTGGTAGGCTTGTCTCAGCGGGTTTTCCGGGGCTCCAGATGGCTTTGTCAGTGAAGCCATTTTCACTTCCCCCGTTTGGTAGAGCTCGTTGAGAAGCTGGTGAAGAAGCCCTTGACGGAGCCGTGCCAAAGAGGCCCTAAGAGCACAAGAAGACCTCTTATTACCCAAAATTTATTATTTTCCGTCTTACAATAAATGACTATAGAAGAAAATAAGCCCTTATTATTTATTGTCTTTATTTTGACTAAATCTGAGCAAAGCTGCATAGAGAGTATTGTTTCCTTTTTTTCCTGGGTCCCAGAGCTACTCAGTATCAGACCAGGCACTCTCACACGTTGTACATGTTAGGCATAGAAAGAGAGATTGACTTGCAAGTGTGTGGCATGGTTTATTTAATACTACCAAGGACAGTTGAAACAAACAAAGATAACAGTGGCAGAGAGTGAAATACGTGCCCAGAAAAAAAATATAACAGTGAGAGATAGAAAATACCTTTGACTTGTATCTGGCCGCAATCCTCTCACTTCGTTTTACTCCAGCGAGCGACAGTGAAGGCAAACTAGTATTCACCTTATGAAAAGATTTTTCAGGTGTCCTCAGGACAGGGGAAGTTGATCTGGATGGGGTTCCTGCAAGCTCAGTATCGCCATCACTTGTATTTGACGAACCATGCAAAACTGATCTTTCAGGTCTTATTTTTCTTGCAGACTTTTCAGCTCTCTGCTGGGATATTGTTCTTGAAGAGAACTCCCTGTTGGGAGAACTAGGCTTGGTCATCCGGGGGGATGGCATGCTTGCATTCATATTCTTATTTGCTGGGTCAGAACATGATCTGTCAGCGTTTTTGACTCTTTGCAAATAATTTGACTTCTGGGAACCTTTCTCAAATCGGCGTGATGACAGCCCTGCATGTACAGTATCATCAACTGAGCTATCTCTCCCAACTAAGGACAAACGACATGCTTAATCAAACAACAGTCATTGCATGAACCCTATGATTTAGCATATATAACCTCTAAATATTTCCTCAATAAGGACTACTTTTTCAGTAGTGCAAACAAAACCATGTTATGCCACTAACTACACTTTGATAATTTCCATGATTCCTGTTTCAAAATTAAAAGGGTGTTGCATATCTACTAGTTACCTAATGCCAAGTTTTTTTTAACGAAACAGAAGGGGCAAGCCTATTCTGATTAATATATTAAAAAAGAAGAGTAGAAAGAAGTGAAAAACAACAAAAGAAAAGGAAAGGAAAACAGAAGACTAAATTACATAAAGGGTTCTAGCCAGGTGGTAATGTCTGGGAAGTATCTGTTCTTTGCCCTGTGCATAAGCATGGCAAACTCATAGGTGAATTTGGCCTTTACTGTCTCTGAGGTTGGAGCAATGTGATTGAAGATCTGATCAATCCTCACTGTCCAGATACCCCAGGCCATTAGTATAACACTAAGCTTTTGATATCACACTTTTTCCCATGGTAGTGAGCCTTTTTTAGGGTCCCTAGAAACATTCCAATATGTACCAATACTATAACTTGAGATCGGTACATCCTGTGCCGAATTTTGTACCTATGGTACTAAATCTTGGTACCTCCCAACTTATAATTATTAGTGGTATCTCCAAGGATGCTAAAAACGCTCGTGTTGTACATTGGATAAAATCATTGGTGTGTAGCAGAAATGTCGAAAAAAAAATCTGGTTGCTACCACATGATGATCATTTGGCATTCCGTTGGTATGAAACCAAGTGAAGAGGGAAAACCGTTTTTGCATGTTTATGACATAAACTTGGTTTCTCCATGAAGATTCAGAATGAAAATGACTAGATGGTTACACCTTGGAATAATCTGTAGGACATATGAAACGTAGTGACTGGAGGTGATCTATGCAGATTCAAGAAATATATGAATGCCTTTCAAGCCATTCATGTTAGGTTATGGATCATCTAACGATAAAAATGAAACATGCGCCTGGACAACCAATCCAAACAGACAAAACAGGAACATAAGCCTACCTCTTTTTCCTGTCCCAGAACTTGTGCTATCACTATCGACGCAATAACCGATTCGATGACGATTATCTGACCTGAAAAAACAAAATTCATATTAAGATTAGAGGAATCTCTCTACAATATATGATGTGCTAGTTGGTCACAAAACAGATATTGCCAAGTGACAACAAAACAAACCAATATTTCTTCTGGATTCGGTTTAGTCGTGCTTCTAGTCTTGCTAGACAATTTGTGCGTTCAAAGTCCTGCTTATCATGAGCTGGTTCTACGAAGTTTACTTCTAGTACACCTGCATACAAGATATATCAACGAAACACAAAATACCTATCCCTAAAAGGTGACCCACAACAGGATTCCATACCTATAATACCACGGCCACCAGATCCAGCAGCAGTCCATACTCTCCAGAAAGGCTAAAAGAAATAAATATGCTTAGCCTGCTTCTTCTTTCAATTGGATATAAAGCTCATATTCTTCGTTGATACACATGGGGTTGGTAACAGAATACCTTTATTAGGCGGTTTTTGTGGTAAACATTAAACCCTTGAATGTCAATATGATGTTTGGCATCTTTAACAAAACCAATTGTCACAATAGCAGCCATCTGAAAAATTGAGATGAGGGAAAATGACATGTTACTAAATCAATTTACATGTGTATGTGTACTAAAAACTGTGAGACAATGCTCATAATGTTTACATGTGTATCCTTTGGAAATCCATTGGCCATTGCTGGCTTATAAGTAATTTTCTTCTTTAGCATTAGATCATTGACAATATTATGGTGCTCAATCTCTATTCCCCGTAAAATCATTCGGAAGTTATCTGGGAGCCAAAGATATAAAATTGATGCATAACTCTGCACAGAAGAAACAAAAATTAGTGTTTGCAGAACCATAATACTCATTTTGTTCTTTCATATAAAAGTTTTCCTAATGCCTTTTTTACTGCTTGCACAGTTCAGTAAAATGCTGTATAGTGGACCAAATATTCAGTTTAACAGTTGTTGCTGTATCATTTTTCATTTTGCAACATTTTGCAAGGGTCCCTATATTGATTGTGAGTTTATGGCACACAACTGCAATAACTGAAACTGACTGGCACAAATGCACAAGTACAATCTGAAACTTACCCTGAGAGAATGTCTATAAGTAAAGAAGTGTTTGGAGTTTGGAAACTGATTTGCCTTCTGGATATTTTTCTGATCTCGATTAACACCTCTAATCTGAATATCCTGCAATTTGAGCATCAACAAGAATCATAGTTACCCATCTTTTGTCAATATGAACTAGTCAACTAGTTACTATTCCCTCCGTTTCAAATTGTAGGCCGTTTTGGCTTTTCTAAGTTCATAGATGTTTGCATGCATCTAGACATACACTATATTTAGGTGCATACAAACATCGGAAAAGCCAAAACGACTTACAATTTGGGACGGAGGGAGTAGTTGGCACTTACATTTGCGTCAGCATCAAAATCAAGCTCCAACTCTCCTTCATCATCCTCCCACAGATTGTATATAACAATTCGAGTTCCTTGTTCCCCTATGGAGCCAAACTACAAAAAAACAGCATACAGCCATCAAGAACATGCATTTATGCTTTCGTTGGAATATGACCGTATAAATTTCATTGCTACATCTATTCTCCAAAGAAGAAATCATGACAATGGGAAGCCTCAAACAGTTGCAAATACAGCTACATTTACAGCCACCAGATGATCAATTTAACACTAGCTATACCTCCTGGATAAGTTCTGCTTCAGTGGCATAAGGAGACCATTGTATTATGGTCTCTAAGCTCATACGCCAATCAGTCCATCTCGTGCGCACCTTCCTTTTCCATCCCTGTTCTTTTTCATAATCAATCTGCAAGAGTTTTGTACAAGCATCACTGCATCAATGAAAGGTCATGTTCAATTCTCTACTTTCACAACATAAACAAAAAATCGAAGACACAGTTTAATGTGGCACAAAGATATGAATTTCAAGGCCATTTCAGTTCATCCTCACAAACCATGCACATGCGACAACCATGCCTGCACTCTTCACTTAAGGGTTGAGTCAGATGTTGAATTCATTTGGAACCTTTTGAGTTACATATGCTATTACACCTTCAATCAGCAACACAATAATAATCCATCCATATTGTTCTAATTCAAACTTGTTGGTGTCACAATTACCCAGTAGACTCTTCATTATAGAAAAAAAATCATCTAACTAGCATTGCCAAAAGAATCTGCTGCTAAAGCAACAACAACTATCATAAACATAAAGACGATGCACGTAATAAAGCAATGGTGAATTGCTTTTAAAAAATAAAGCAATGGTGAAGTCAAGCTTGCCATAGGAACAATGATATCTTCTTTGTTGGTGCTCCTAAGGAAGGTGTATGATAGCATCCCAATGCTTTGCGTGGACCTTTTATGCAAATGAGAGGAAGAGGGGAAATGTTGTTATCAGCTTTGAAAGGAAAATAAGCCAAAAAATCATATAAAGACATAACTGAAGCAAAATTCAGTCCTACTTGTTATGAAAAATTTAATGGTAAATTTAGCATGTTTGATCTAACTAATCTTATCAAGGTTAACAATGTTTTACTGCAGTTACTTCAAATCGACATATGCCAGGGTTGCATGTGGGATAGTAACACAAACTTAGTGATAAGATACACTTCTGTCATATTTCAAGGTAATGAATAAAACCTTGTTCCTTCAATACCACGACTACGTGAAAATACTAAGACATCAGCACCAAGTCTCATCGTACTTGTCTTAAAACCATTTCCATCTGAAAGAAGCATAGTAAGCAGACTGAATCTGTGCTGTAATCAACAGACCAAAAGTGCAGATAAAAAACAATCATATTTCATTCCTCCCTCCAAACTTACATTGTCCAATGGTATTCTTAACTTTGCTCTTTGCAGAATAACCCAAGGACATGCAATGCCGCATCTTATCTGGGTTCATTCCACCACCATCATCTATCAACAATTTAAATTTTAAAATAGAAGTAATATCAGGTGCAAGATAGACAATTATTGGCAACATTACTTCTACATTCATAATCTTTAGTAAACCACTTACCTCTACATTCACAATCTTTAGTGAACCACTTTTTGTAAAATCATAAAAGCATGGCATGAAGTTTTTTCTAATAAAAAAGATGTTTTCGCTGCCTAGGCTAGTTTGCGGATCCAAAACCTCATCAAATCAGATCATGTAGTACATCATTTCAACCAAGCAAGATAGATGGCTTCACACCTTCAATAAGCAGCATCCGAGTCCCATCTTTCTTATTTTCTATCATGTCAATTTTCACAAATGTAGCTCCGTTTGCGACCTTGCAGAGAAACATGCACAGTAAGCACACAAGGATCGACTAATTGACACCTTAAATAAGAAGAAGAAATCCACATTTCTGGTCAAGCATACATACTTCATCAAGAGAGTTATCCAGTAGCTCGGCGAAAGCTGCAAAATCATAATTTAGCAGTAGTTATAGCCAAGAAAGTTGGGCGAAAAAAAATTGCCTTGCTGCTTGGACATGCATTTGCAGATAGGTGAAGTGGCAAGTACCTCCTAGAGCCCACTTGTGGCTTGTCGCGTTGGAATGCAGAAACTTGGGATGCACGCGGACATGCTCCATTCCAGAATCTGACAATAGCAAATACAGAACAACCGAAAAATCATGCATGCTGGTCATATAATTTACAAAAGATAAAAGAGTTTCCCCACCAATTTTCATATCAGAGCGTGTCATGACAAAATACGTGCATGCTCAGAATAATATCCTAGAAAGAATAAACAAAGACGTTCTTCTTTCAGAGTTATTCCCTGAAAAAATCGACATGCAATGCAGTAGCAGAAATCCAACTACACTTGACTTTTCTCTGCTACCCTGCCCAGCACCTTCTCTGTTTATTTCTACCACCAGTCGGCGGTGGGAACAGAACAGTGACGGAGATAACGCGGAGGGAACCACTTACCAGTATGCTCCGCCGCCTCCACGGCAAGCAGGTGGGGACTGCCGTCGTAGTCGCCGGCCTTCCAGAACTGCTTCGTTACGGTCCTCTCCAGCGCCGGAGGCGGGAGCAACCTCCCCGGTGGCAGCGGGAGGGGCTCCAGGAAGCCGGCTGGGACCGCGGAGCCCGCGGCCAAGATCCTCGCCTTCTTTTCCTCTCGATCCCCGCCATTGCCTCGCCCCACCGCAAGCCACGGCCTCTTCCCGCCCCCGCCGCCGGGGTCGTCGGACTCCGTGTCGCTGCTGCTCACGTCGATCACCACCTCCAGCGCTCCATCACCGCCAACTCCTCCTCCTCCCCCTCCAGCCACGACGACCGGCGTCGCCGCGAGGCGCCGGTCGGTGGGCGCCATGGCCTTCATTCGGAGCAATGGGCTGCTAGAAATGCTAGCTCCGCGAGGGGCCGGCAGCTCGCTCTCTGTTTTTAGGTGGGCAGCTGCCTATGGCAGGCAGGGAGCCAGGGAGTGGTAAAAGATAAAACTAAAAGGTGACGGGAAAGGTCGGCCTGGACTGTCACGGGACAGCCGTGGGATGCCACGCGGGCGCATGCATGGCAGGGCCCACTTCGCTGAGATGATGACATGCCCAGCAGCGCCAGGACCTTCCATGGCCTTAGTTCACCCCCCACTCCCAACTTTAGCACTATGCAAAAAGAAGATTCCCTATCACATCAAATTTGCAGTTCATGCATGGAATACTAAATGTAGACGAAATTAAAAACTAATTGCACAGTTTTATTGTACTTTGCGAGACGAATCTTTTAAACCTAATTAGTCAATGTTTGGACAATAATTCACAAATACAAACGAAACGCTACAGTATGCTACAGTGTTGTAACAGTAATTTGACACATCCAAACTTTGGCAACTAAACAAGGCCTAAGCGGTGGATCCACGTGCTCGCCACCGAATGTCCCAGGTCATGAGCAAGGTTGCCGTATCCTGGATTCTACAAAAATAATAGTATATTCTTTTTGCATGTTGATCCTTTTTCATAAGATTTTTTACGTTTGGACTCACGGTAAATGTTGGATTTTGGTCCATACGTGGCCCAATCTGAAAATTTCAAAGCACGCACAACCTTTAATCTATATTGCTAATTCAAGGAGAGGTTATCTTGCTTAAATATGGGAGTCTCCTTTCTATGCAAAATGGGTGCAAATGAGAGAAAAGGAGACTGTTGTTACACGCATGCGCAGCTCGCGCGCATTTTCACGTGAAAAATCGTGTGACTTGTGACTTCGCGTACGTGTACAGCAGGCTGTTGTTTGTGCAATTACTATTTTTTTTATACTGAGCCTAATGGCAATTCAATGATATTGAAACTGCCATTTTAAACAACAATAAGGAGCGTCAGTTTCTACAATTTGATGGTAGCAGTTTCTGTCATTCAAAATTAGCAGTTTCTACTATTTTATGAAGCTATTTGATGGGGAAAACTGATGCACTATTGAGTCTATAAAATTAGGAGACGTCCTGATTGAATAGAGGTTGAAAACACGCTCGCATTCCCACTTGCTGCGCTGAACCTTTTGCTGCTGCGTCTCGTCGACCTTCGAACTCGGTGTGCACCGGACTTGAAGGGAAGCGGGATCTCCGAAACCACTGCCGCGAGACTCCTGCACGGGGCGGCAATCAGGTTTTTGGGCAGCGTCTACACGCGACCGCTTGGTGACTGCAACACCTACAACACGTTCGACCACGTTCTACGCGGAATTATTGAGTAATGTCCCTGCAACACCTTGTTCTAGTCAATATGTTGCCTATTTACATGTGTTGTGCTTGCGTCAATTTTCATCTATGTGTTTTTCCTCCAAATAAAATCTGGAATGTTTTTAGGCACATTATTCCAACAGTCCAAAAACCTGATTGTGTCTATTTTTGTTATAGCAATGGCAAATGCATCTGATGCCATGAAACCTGAGAGGTTTGGAGGTGAGAACTTCTGCAGATGGCAGACAAGGGCCAAGTTTTGGCTCATGTCATTGGGACTGTGTGTTGGGATACGAGGTAGGCTACACTAGCGTAAATCAAAATTTCTATCGCATAAAACCAGGAAGAACTGCCGTATAAGGATCACGGGATTACCACTCGACGCACTACTGGTGCGGAAGATGTAGATTTGCGTCGATGCAGCGAAGACGATCAACGTAGTCGTACGTAGTCGATCACGTCAACGTCCAGCAGCTCCTCAGCAGCTCGTCCACGTGCAGCAAGATCGCCCTTGTGCCGCGGCTCGTCGTCGGCTCGTCGACGACTCGTCCAAGTGCTGCAGGCGCAACACCTCCAAGGTATCCACACGTGCAGGGAGGAAGCGACGCAAGCCGAACTACTAGATCCGCGAGTTGCAACAGGCGAGGGCGTGGGAGGCGCGGCAGATGTGTTTCGCCAAAAAGGTGTAAACCCTAGGGCGCCCCCGTCCCTCTATTTATAGAGGTTCCTAACGGGCCTCTGGGTCCGAGGCCCATTAGTACTTGTAAACCTAATCCAACTCGGATCACATCCGAATTGGGCTTCCAGCCCTTAAGTGTGTGACCCTATGGGTTCGGATATGTATAGACATGGCCCGAGTACTCCTACTCGGCCCAATAGTCGGTAGCGGCCTCTAGCAAGACGTGCCAACTCCTATACGCACACGAAGATCATATCAGACGAACCATCACAACATAATATACATGCTATTCCCTTTGTGTAACGACCGACCCCTAAGCCTTTCCAGTTAGTCTTGATCTCAGCCCTTAAGCTTAGTCAGCTGTTTTGCTTGACCGCACCTAAGTGCCCAGTTTTCCGCCGGTCCCGACCCCTGAGATCCGACCCCTTCCTGCTTCGCTCCTCTCCCGACCCCGGCGAGCTCAGTCCACCGTCGGATTCTGCTGATCCTTCTCACCCATCCGATCTATCCACCGGTAGACCCGCGAGATATTTTCCAGATCCCCCGAGCCAGCCGCACTCGAGTTGCATGGCCGCCCCAGAGTCTTCCTGCCGCGTGGCTCGTCTTCTCCGACGCCATCGCTCAGTTTTATCTCTGGCAAGCAACAGAGTGGGTTCCCGCGCCCCCTTTCCCCAATAGCAGCGGAAGCCCTCTGCACCCCTTTCTGCAGAACCTCGTCTCCCGCGCCCATCATCACGCCACCAGATCCCGGCCCCAGAGCCCGATGTCGCCCGTCTTTTCCGTCCCTTCAGCCACAGTTGCGCCGCCCGGTCGCCGCTACACGATGATTCCTCCACCGCCAACCCCGACCGCGGCCGCGACAGTTCCTTTCCCCGCTCTGTCAGACGCCGCCCGACAATCTGTTGTTCCGCGCTCTCCCCCGCGCCCGCGTCCACCTGTCTTCTCACCTGTGCGCCCTCGATTCTAGCGCCGTTAAACCGGTCGCTTCTATCGCCTCTTCCGCACGACGACGCCCGCTTTCCGCCAAATCTCAACCACCAGTCTACCCGCCCCTACGCCGCCCTGACGGCAGAACGCAATGATCGCTGGTGTCACCCCCAGAGTTCTGCACCACCGCCCTCTTTGCTCAATCGCCGCCCCGGCAGAGCACTCCATTGCTTCTTCCCGGCCTTCGCGCCGCTCCCCTTCTCTCTCTCTGCGCCATTTCCTTCCCTCTACTCCAGCAGCTATAAAAGGAATGCCCCCGTCGCCGGAGTTTCCCTCCGCTCTTGTTGCCCTTAGCCTTCTCTAGCTCCCTGCTCAAGCTCCTAGCGCCACCCACCCAGTTCTTGAGGAGTCTCTCTCAGTTCTCCCTAAGTCACCGAGCCGCTTGCTCCTCCGTGCTGCGTCCAAGCTCTCTTGTGATCCGCAAGAAGCAGCGCCGCTGCCGGAGCATTGCCAGTCTTAGCCCTTGCTCGAAGCTTTAGTCCCTCCGCCCAAGTCTGCTTCTTCCCGACCCCACGTTTTCCTTTCAGGAAGAAGGTGAGTTGCCGACCCCAGTCCGCCTCGCCCGACCCCTCCTATCCGCCCGACCCCAGTTCCGTCTCGCCCGACCCTGTCTGTTCTGCCGACCCTTATCCGCCTCGCCCAAGGGCTTGGCTGTGATCTTTTCTTCAACTCGAGGGTGTATGTAAAACTTGGGAACCCTTCAGCGCTTGCGTCTAAGGACCCCTAGTTTATCACATCCTCTAGTTCAAGGATCAGACCACTAGTTCCTTCCTACCCTTACCTTTTGATCATCATCAGCTCTCGAACCACCATCACCTCCTGCTCCTTGTCGCAAGTTTCTGGGCTCAGGCGAGCCAGTGTTGCTGTTGAAATAACCGTCTGTGCTAACCCTTGCATTGCATTCGTGTAGAGCTGCACCTCGCCGACGGCTTCTACGAGCTTCACCCGGCGCCAGAAGAAGAAGCTGTAGCCGAGCTCCTGCCCTCCGAAGTCGAAGTCGCCCTCGAAGTCGAGCAGTTTCCGTCCTCCTTGCTTGAAGGCAAGCCCCGGTTGCATGAAAGTCCTATGTGTTTTACCAGACTTGCGCATGCCTTCTGTATCATGCTTGTGCATTTACGTATAGGAGTTGTGTGAAACCCTAGATGCATGACTCAGCGACCCATGATCTGAGCACTAGCTGTTGGACCGAGTAGCTGCATTGCTTAACTAGGAAAACGGTAAAAGCCGAGTGATTTCCTGTCACTCGCGAGTTACAGGAGTTGCATGTTTACTCTCCTGTTATAACTATAAGGACGATGGACGGGGCAGGGTTTTGGGTAACTTTTTGGTGGTCAGATGGTCGCCCCGTCTGTCTATGAAATCTTGCTAAGGCCCGACAGTGGTGGTGTTCGTGATCAAGCGTTTGAAAGTACTAGCCTCATACTGAGTATGGGATGAGGAAGCCTAGTACCAGATTGAACCTAGACGTGAGCGGTCGCCCCATTGTTCTTGGAACGGAGTTTCCCCTGCTGGTTGTCGCACGTGGTGGCAATGTGTGGTCACAGGACGGCAGAGGCCGGATCTGTGGAACCTTGCACCAAAGGAAATGGGCCCGACACGGGTTAGGGGATTGATGGGGAAGGCCGACACAGGAAGCGACCTCCGGGTGCGCGGATGTCGTGAGGCTAGGTTCACCATGCATGGTTAAAGAACTCGAATCGATTCGTCTGCCTCTCACAGTTTGAGATTGCTTGATCGCTATGTCACCCTGAGTAAATGAGAAATCTGATGATGGCAATGTTTGTTGTTATATCTTCACATCTTGTTTGGCTCTGTGAATGCTTAGAATAGGCCGCACAACCTAGACTGGTAAATGAACATAGAACCTGAGCTAAAAACTGAAATAGGGTTACTTAGTGCTTTTGGCAAACAAACCCCTCAGCCAAGAAGCCTTGCATGTCTAGAAGGAGGAGTAGTCCTTACTCCTATCGGTTAAGTCTTGTTGAGCTTAGTAGCTCAGCCTTGTTGTGGCTTCTGTTTTCAGGTGAAGTTGCTGCGTCCGACCCCTCTCTGGTTGGTTCTTGGCCGCCCCAGCTCCCGCCAGGCTGGACGGTCGAGTGGGACCCCTCCTCGGACGGCGAGGAGAGGACTCAATGATGTTCTGGCTGGCCCCGCCCGGACATCCGACCCCGACGAAGTCTTCCGCTAGTTTTCTCTGCTGTTTCCTTGAAATCTTGTAAAACTCTGATGTTGGGTTTTTATGGCCGAACTAAATGGGTAAAACTTGTTCAAACCGGTGGACTCGTTGTATTCTCTGTAACCGCTCACCTTCGTGTGGGTTTGCTAAACTCGATCCTGTTTAAGTGGTTAAATCGGATGAAATCCGATGGCACTTCGTGTTAGCTCGAGTTAGGCAGGAGTGTCGCATGTTAGGCGGCTTAACCCTGTTTAATCAAGCTAATCCGAGGTGGTTCCGTCACACCTTGCCTCATGATATTTGGTCTAGCTTCAAGCCGACCGCTCTTTCTCGATCTTGTGATTCAGAATCCCTTTGTAGGTTAACTCTTAACCGTACGTAGCATGGCCATGCATTTTCGGATCCGATCACTCGAGGGGCCCAGAGATATCACTCTCAATCAGAGAGGGGCAAATCCCATCTTGATTGACCATGTCTCATAGCATGCTTCTTGACAAACCCGAAAGCTACCTTTATAACTACCCTGTTATGGTGTAGTGTTTGATAGCCCCTAAGTAGGTCGATCCACATCTTGAATACATGCGACAATCTCAGGTCTAAGGACAAAGCGTATATGTTGTTTAAAGAGAGAACTACTTCTCATGTTGGGTCAGTCCTAGCACATGTCTCCACATGTGTCCACATTATTAGTTCAACATCTCCATGTCCATGACTTGTGAAACATAGTCATCAACTAATACATGTGCTAGTCTAATATTCATGTGTGTCCTCACATGAACTCCGACTGGGGACAACTTTAGAATAACCATACAAGTAAAGAGTTTCACATACAATTCACATAATTGCAAATCAATTCAAGTAGCCTTTAATGGATATTCAATGAACACAATATACAAATCATGGATACAAATGGAATATCATCATCTCTATGATTGCCTCTAGGGCATACCTCCAATACTGTGGTGGGTGATATACCCTGCGTATCCCTTCACAGAGGAGCAGACTATGCAGTTTGATAATGTGAATAATACCCCATTGGGCTGCATCCTCACCATCTTAGCGGATCAACTCTACGATGTGTATATGAATTACTCATCGGCCACCATGTTGTGGGAGGCTTTGGAGCAAAAATATGCAGAAGCCAAAGCCGGTCGCTGGCTGTGTGTGCGCGAAAAGTTCTTTGATTTCAGCATGGATAGTGCTAAATCAATTGTAACTCAAGCACACGACCTCTAGCTTCTGGTTGGCGAGATTGCACATTTGGGATGTGCTTTGCCTCCAAAGTTTGTTGCAGCAGCGATTGTTGCTAAACTTCCTGTAGAGTGGCGTGATTTTGCTACATCTCTGAAGCACAAAAGAGAAGAGATTTCTATTGAAGATCTCATTACAACTCTTGATGTGGAAGAGAAGGCAAGGGCAAAAGATGTGTAGGTGAAGAACGTGCAGAACAATGCCAATTTTGTTCAAAAGAAAAAACAGTTTAACAAGAAGAAAGGTCCCAAGACAAATAAGAATACTAGCTTTAAAAAGAAGAAAACAGAGAAGAAGGATATAAAGGATCTCACTTGTTTCATGTGCGGTAATCCTGGTCACTTTGCCAAGGATTGTCATGACCGCAAGGACAGGACCACTAAACTGAGTAAAAAGTTCACTCATGTGACCATTGGCGAGGCCTCGACTCCAAGAGGGTACGGTAAATCTCCTGTTGTTTATTCTGCATTTCAGTCTATCGACTGGTGGGTTGATACTGGTGCAAATGTTCACGTGTGTTCTGATGCTTCTTTGTTTTCTTCATATCACGCAGCAGGGGCTTCTAGCGTCCTAATGGGAAACGAAACACGTGCTTCTGTTCTTGGTGTTGGTACGGTGGATCTGAAGCTTACTTCAGGGGAAACCATCCAATTGAAGAATGTCCAGCACACGCTTGCGATAAACAAGAACCTGTTGAGTGGGTCTGTCCTGTGTAGGAGTGGTTATAAGTTAGTATTCGAGTCGAATAAAGTTGTAGTGTCAAAATTTGGGACTTTTATAGGAAAAGGCTATGATAGCGGAGGTTTGTTCCGCCTAAGTACTATGGATTCTTGTTATAATTTGAATATTACTACTGCTTTGAATAAAAATTCTGCTGATGTATGGCATTCGAGGTTCTATCATGTTGGTTTTGATACAATTGCTAGAATGTCTAGATCTGAGTTAATTCCTAAATGTGATATAGTCAAAAATTCTAAGTGCCAAACTTGTGTGCAAGCAAAACAACCTCGAAAACCTTTTAAGGCATTAGAGTTTGAGAAGAATCTGGCACCACTAGATTTGATCCATTCTGATTTGTGTGAGATGAATGGTATTTTAACTAAAGGAGGAAAAAATATTTTCATACTTTTATTGATGAAGTAACGTGATGTTACTGTTATGTTTACTTGCTCAAGACTAAGGATGAAGTGTTGAACTATTTTAGGATATATAAGGCGGAGGTTGAGAACCAGTTAGAAAAGAAGATTAAGAGACTTAGAGATGATCGGGGAGGAGAGTATATCTCTAATGACTTTTCTAATTTCTGTTCTGAGCATGGGATTATCCATGAATTTACTCCACCCTATTCACCACAATCAAATGGTGTAGCTGAGAGGAAAAACCGGTCACTTACAGATTTGGTGAATGCCTTATTAGAGAGTGCCGGTATGCCTAAGATGTGGTGGGGGGAAGCAATCTTGACTGTAAATTTCATGCTCAATAGAGTTATCACCAAGAGAAGTGACATAACTCCATACGAGGCATGGAGGGGCAGAAAACCCAATGTCAACTTTCTGCGAACGTGGGGATGCTTAGCGAAAGTCAACATTCCAAAGCCGAAGAAAAGAAAGCTTGGGCCGAAAACAGTCGATTGCATATTTATAGGATACGCTCAGAATAGTCCTGCCTATGGATTCTTGGTAGTTAAATCCGATACTCTAGAGATTATAGTAAATACAATAATGGAGTCTAAGGATGTTACTTTCTTTGAGGATATCTTTCCTATGAGACCGAGTAGCAGTGCTTTAGAAAATGTGGATGCAGTCATTCCTAACTCTGAACAAGTTGAGAACATACCTCTGCGAGAGGATAATGTAACACCTCAGCGAGAGGTTAATGAGGAAGATAACAATTTAATCATCACTCCGCGCAGAAGTAAGAGACAAAGGGTTGAGAAATCTTTTGGAGATGACTTTATTGTATACCTTGTGGATGACGTGCCTACGACTCTGGCTGATGCTTATGCATCTTCAGATGCTGAGTATTGGAAAGAGGCAGTCTGTAGTGAGATGGACTCCATCATGGAAAATGAGACTTGGGAAATTACTGAACGTCCAGTTGGGTGCAAACCTATTGGATGTAAGTGGATTTTCAAGAAAAAGATGAGACCAGATGGCACGATTGACAAATATAAAGCGAGGCTTGTGGCCAAAGGCTTTACCCAAAAAGAAGGTGAAGCTTATTTTGACACCTATTCACCTGTCGCTAGGTTAACCACCATTAGGGTGCTCATTGTATTAGCTGCTTCCTATGGTCTACACATTCATCAAATGGATGTGAAGACAACTTTTCTTAATGGAGAGTTGGAGGAAGAAATCTATATGGAGCAACCTGATGGTTTTGTGGCTAATGGACAGGAGGGTAAAGTATGCAGATTGTTAAAATCATTGTATGGTCTAAAACAAGCACCCAAACAATGGCATGAAAAATTTGATCAAACTTTAACGTCTGCTAGTTTTGTTGTAAACGAAGCAAATAAAGGTGTATATTATCACCATGGTAGGGGTCAAACAGTGATCTTGTGCTTGTATGTGGATGACATACTTATATTTGGGACTAACCCTGCCATGATTGACGAGGTCAAATCATTCTTATCTTCATGATTCGACATGAAGGATCTGGGAGAAGCAAGTGTTATCCTAAATATTAAGTTGATCAAAAATGAGAATGGAATTATTCTAAATCAATCTCATTATGTGGAAAAATTACTGTGTCACTTTGGCTTTGAAAATGCAAAAGTATCCCCTACGCCCTATGATCCTAGTGTAAAGCTAAGGAAAAATAAAGACGAAGGGTTGGACCAATTGAGATATTCACAAATAATTGGGTCCCTTTTGTATCTTGCTGGTGCAACACATCCCGACATACCTTTTGCAGTGAGCAAGTTAAGTCATTTTACTTCCAATCAAGGGAAGGATCATTGGTAGGCACTACAGAGAGTGCTACGTTACCTAAGAGGTACAACCGAATATAAAATTCACTATACTGGTTATCCATCTGTATTGGAAGGATATAGTGATTCTAACTGGATTTTTGATGCGGATGAAATTAAAGCCACGAGTGGCTATATGTTTACACTAGCAGGTGCTGCAGTTTCATGGAGGTCATATAAACAGACCATTTTGACGTGTTCAACCATGGAAGCTGAGCTTGTAGCACTTGACACGGCTACTGCTAAGAGAGCTACTAATGGACTTGCCACTGGTGGAGAAACCAGTTCCGACAATCCTTATGTACTGTGATAACCAAACGGTATTGATCAAAGTTATGAGTACTAAGGATAATATGAATTCCTCGAGACATGTGAAGCGGAAGCTTAAATCTGTTAGAAAGCTGAAAAACTCTGGAGTAATTGCTGTCAATTATATTCGCAGTGAGAAAAATCTAGCAGATCCTTTTACTAAAGGGCTTGCACGGACAACTATTTCTGTTGCAAACATGGACATGGGGTTGAGACCCATTTAGTTGCAAAGTAATGGTAACTCATTTCCTTTGATAGGAGATCCCTGATTTGGAAAATGAGGAAAACAAGTTACTGTTGTAACGGGGAGTACAAATTATTTAAAATTACCCATGTTCCATATAATGTACTCTCTTCTGTATGGAAGGCTGGCTATTATGCCTTAATGTATTCTAGTGTCCACTGAGGGGAAAGGTATCGTCCTACAGGATACCTAAAATGAATACACCTATATGAGCCAAACTGTTAGGTCGCAGTTCATGAGAGTGGGGTAATCTCTAGAAAGCTCATGAGAAGATCGGGGAGCAAGACCTTTAAAAGCTCCGTTTGGACTTGGCGTTTTGGCAGCCTAGTACCAGTTGCATCTTCAAAAGAAATCTGACAGCAAAAAGCTATGAATTCAAGGCTTAGTCCATTCACAAGCTGTTGGAAGATGGACCTTGTTGATCTAGGTGTAAGTTCAACCCGTACGGGACTTATACTGAAAATCTGTATATACAAAGAGTGTTTAGTACAGTAGCTTTGGAATTGGTGGGGGATTGTTCGATTTTGGCCCCATATGTGGTCCAATCTGAAAATTCCAAAGCACGCACAACCTTTAGTCCCATATTGCTAATTCAAGGAGAGGTTGCCTTGCTTAAATATGGGTGTAACGACCTAGATTTAAATCATCCCAACCTAGCGCCGTAGGGAAGGTTTATCTTTGGAAAGTTGAGCTGAACATCAAGAAAACCCTTTATAGAAGTTGGAGAACGAAGTTCCTACAACAACTTTGTTAATTGGACCTTGGTCCAATTCGCCTCTGAAGCTTCCCAAATCTGCAGCTCAAATCAGTCACCTCCCTCCCGCGCGCATCCGTCTCACGCGGATCCCCGGCCGCGCGCCCCAATGCCTCCTGGCCCTCCCGTCACACCTCAGTCGTGCTACCCGCACGCGCCTCGCGACGCTGCCATCTTCACAAATCGCCGTGCAGGAAGTGACAACTCCTTCCCCCACCTCACCAGTAGCGTACCCCGGCAGAGCCGCTAGTCGGCGCATGCTCGCGTCGCATCGCTCGCCCGGTCACCTCTCTGCAGCGCCCTCACCTGCAGTGCCCTTCCCTCCCTCCTGTCCACCAATACCGAGTTGCCGCACCCAATCCGGCGCTTGACGCGACCAAGCAAGTGCTCAACCTCGCCAATCCTTCCGCTCGGCAAAACCGCGCTTGCCTAGCGCTATCTTCCTTGCCCAATGTTGTAGGATCCTGCCCCCGGAGCTCCGCTTCTCCAGCCAATGGAGACGCTGACCAATCGCCGCTACGACAGAGCACTCCTCTTCTCCCTCGATCTTATCCTCGCGCCGCTTGAGCTCGTTCACTTGCGCGCAGCTATAAAAAGGGTACCGCAGCCTCTTACTGGAGTTCCCTTCGCCACCACCGCCCTTGCCGCATTGCTTGCTTGTTCTTCTCCATCGCACTCGCCACCGCACACTCCTCTGCTTCGTGCTCATGCGCCATCGCCTGAGCTCTCTGTGGAGCTCCCCTTCCACCTAACACCCCGCCAGCCGCTTCGCCTTCCTTAGCGCAGCGCTAGAGCTTGTTTGTTGTCCACAAGAAGCACCACCGCCGCCCGAAACTTAACACCTTTCGTCGTTCCACCTGAGCTTACTTCTTCCCGACCCCATGACTCCATCAGTAGGACCAAAGGTGAGCTGTCCGACCCCTGTCCGTCTTGCCCGACCCTGTCTGTTTTGCCCGACCCCTGTCCGTCTCGCCCGACCCTGTCTGTTTCGCCCGACCCCTGTCCGCCTCGCCCGAGGGCTCGATTGTGTCGTTTTCTTTTGACCAAGGGCATCTGTGTAAAATTTCAGGGACTTCTCTGTGTTAAGTCTAAGGACCCCGGTACAGTTATTTTCTTAGGTCTAAGGGTTAGATCGTAAGTTTTTCCCGATCCGACTCTTTTATCTTGTTCTAAATCAGCAGAAGCTTGGGAAATTCATCTTAAATCGAGGAAAAATCAGAAAAATGTGAACTCACTTGGGTTGGAATCCACTTTCTGAGTAGAATCCAATGAAGCGGGTTTCGCACTTTTTCTGTAGTTTTGCTACAGTTTTTGGGCTAAATCCTTGCAAGCATTGTTGAAATCACCGTCTAAGTGTCTGACCCCTTGCATTTGCATTTCGTGTAGAGCTGAACCTCGCCGACGGCACGTACGAGCTGCACCCGGTGCTCGAAGACGAAGTTGTAGCTGAGCCGCCTGCAGGAGGAAAAGCCGAGCACCCCGAAGATCAGTTTGCGTCTGTCCCGCTCGAAGGCAAGCCCCGGGAGCATAACCCAGTCTTTCTAAACTTGTGCATGCCTTCTTTTGTATGTATGTGCATTTACGTTCAGGAGTTGTTTGAAACCATAGATGTATGAGATAGGCACCCTTTTGATATGAACACTAGTTTTTGAAGTCGAGTAGTTGCAGTGCTTAACAGGACTCGGTAAAAGTCGAGTGATTCCCTGTCACTCGCGAGTTATAGGAGTTGCTTGCCTCCTTTTTGTTACAACTATAAGGACGATGGATGGGGCATGGCTCTGTGAACTATTTTGGTGGTCGGTGGATGGCCCCGTCTGTCTACTTGAAATTGGACTAAGGTCGAAAAGTGATGGTGTTCGTGATTAAGGGTTTGAAAGTACTAATCTCATACCTAGTATGTGATGGGGAAGCCTAGTACCTGATTGAACCAGGACGTGAGCGGTTTGATCCACTATCTCTGGAACAGAGTTTCCCTTGTGGCCGCATGTGGTGACAAGTGCGGTCATAGAATGGCAGAGGCCGGGTCTGTGGAGCCTTGTACCAAGAGAAGTGGGCCCGACACGGGTCAGGGGATTGATGGGTACGGCCGACAAGGGAAGCGACCCTCTGAGGTGCACGGATGTCGTGAGATTAGGTTCACCATGCATGGTTAAGAGATTCGAATCGATTCGTCTGCCTCTCACAGTTTGGGACTGCTTGATCGCTATGCTATACTGAGTAAGAATGGAACTTGATGATGATGATGTAATATGCTTTCTTGTCATAAATTGCTTGGGAACTTTTGATTGTTTAGTATAGCTGCTGACTTAGTTGGGTAAATGAACTTAGAACTGGAAACTAAAATATTGAAAGTAAGGACCTACTGTAGTCGCTTTTGGTAAAACAAACCCCTCAGCCAAAGAGCCTCGCATGTCTAGAAGTTGGTGGAGTAGCTCCCACCGGTCGGTTAAGTCTTGTTGAGCGTAGTCACTCAGCCTTATTGTGGTAATCTTTTCAGGTGAGTTTGAAGCTCCTGAGTTGGCTACTGTTGGCACTTGGCCTCCCCAGCTTCCTCCTGAGTGGACGGTCGAGTGGGATCCCTCCTCGGACGGTGAGGATAGGGACCAGTGATGTCATGGTCGGCCTCATTGTGACATCCGACTTCCGGCGCTAGCTTCCGTGGATTTATCTTTTTCTGCTGCTTAAGAACTCTGTAAACTTTGTTGAATTTCGAACCTGAGTTTGTAAGGAGTTAATGTACTCGTTTAATTTTAGATGATCTGTTGTATTTTCTGGAACCACTCACCTTCGTGTGAGCTCTGCTTCCTCGGTCTTGAATAGTGGTTTTATCGGATAAAATCTGACGGACTGCCGAGTTAACTTGGTTAAAGCATGAGATCGCATGTTAGGCGACTTAATTGTGCTTTAGCTAAGTTAATTAGGATGGTTCCGCCACAATGGGAGTCTCCTTTCTATGCAAAATCGGTGCAAATGAAAGAGAAGGAGACTGTTGCTACATGCACGCGCAGTTCGCGCGTATTTTCGTGTGAAAAATCGCGTGACTTGTGACTTGCGATGAGCGCGACGCGTACGTGTACAACAGGCTGTTTGTTTTATGCTGAGCCTAATGGCGATTTAATGAGATTGAAACTGCTATTTTAAACAGCAATAAGGAGCATCAGTTTCTACAATTTGATGGTAGCAGTTTCTGTCATTCAAAATTGGCAGTTTGCGTCAATTTTCATCTATGTGTTTTTCCTCCAAATAAAATATGGAATGTTTTTAGGCACATTATTCCAACAGTAAATAATTCCAGAAATAGACCCCGACACGATGGTTCTAGGCAGCATGTGTTCACGGTGCAGCGTCGTGTTGTTTGGCGCCGTGCTCCGCCACGTAAATTCCAGCATGGCCTCGGTGGAAATACATGGCGCCAAATGCCACAGCACCGTGTTGTTAATACATGGCGCTAAGGGTCGTGGCGACGTGGCCAGAGACTTAACCACGCCCGTCCCTTTGAGCCCGCCCATCACCCATGTCTCTCTCTGTTCGTATACAGAGTGTGTTAATCCCCAACCAAGTAGAGACCGAAGGACAATCTGTGCTAACGGAGGCTCGAGAGGCGGCATGTCCAGCGAGACCTGCACAAGAATGACGCTTCCGCCAACAACAGATCCATTTGAAAGGTAAAGAAGATGAATTTAAAAGGTGGCATGCGTAATTAAGTGAGCGAGAGGCAGCACTAGAGATTCAGGAGGAAGAATTCCAAGCTCGTGAGTCGCAACTACGAAACGACGAAGAGGAACAGAAGAACCAGTACAAGTATGCTGGACAATCTTCCTCGAGTGATGCAAAGAAGGAGAAGGGGAAATTTCTTCACTTCACCCAGTAGAACAATCGTTGTGAACCGTAATTTTGAATTACCTAAAGCATGTTATCTTTAGACACGATACCCTATAGGTTAGTAATGTTGGGCACCGCACATGTCATTGTACTATTGTTTGCACTATAATGTTAGTTCCAATGTCTATTGTTCAAGAACCAAGTTTTGTCTAATGAATACTATCCTCAAACATTACCTTACTGATTAGCCAAACGAATCCAATAAATGTTCCTGCTTTACTGAAACATCAAAAGGCAATGGAATCCAATGCAAGTGCACAGCATCACTTAAATGATGCATCGTTGAAAAGACTAGGCATCACTGCAAATGCTAGTTCGTAGGAAGTCAAGAATCTCTACAAAGGCTACTAAGTAGGGAGGTAGGCATCACTGCAAATGCTAGTTCGTAGGGACTCAGGATCCTTGCAAATGCTAGTTGGTAGGGACTCAGGAATATCTCTAAATGCTAGTTTGTAGGGACTCACGAATCTCTACAAAGGCTACAACAAATTATACGCATTTTAGGTTGATGTGACTACAACACCAATGCTATTACTTCATCTTCGGGGGTGTTTGGGAGACATGGGCTAAACCCCTGTCACATCGGATACTTGGACACTAGTTAGGAGTATTAAATATAGGCTAATTACAAAACTAATTGCACAACCCCTAGGCTAAATCGCGAGACGAATCTATTAAGCCAAATTAGTCCATAATTTGACAATATGGTGCTACAGTAACCATTCACTTATGATGGATTAATTAGGCTTAATAGATTCGTCTCGCGATTTAGCCTAGGGGTTCTGCTATTAGTTTTGTAATTAGCTGACGTTTAGTCCTCCTAATTAGCATCTGAACATCCGATGTGACAGGGCTAAAGTTTAGCCCCTGTCTCCCAAACATCACCTTCCTCTGCAAAGAGGAGGTACCTTCTCGCTTCTTCTCAACCACAACCAGCCCTCCATTCGCTTCCCCATTACAATCTATGGTTGCACCAAGGGGTAGAGGGCGTGGGAAGAAAGGGGCAGGGTACCACTTCTGCCATTTCTACCATCACCTGGCCTGGTTCGTTTGGCCCTACAAAGTATGATCCTCCAGTTGATCATTTCCCTCCCTCTAGAAGGAAGGAGTTCTTTTTGTCCTCCACAACAACTGAGACCATATGATGATACGAAAGATGTGTGGCTACTTTGCCTCCATGGCGAGCCTTGTGTTGTCCAGATGTGCGATGACTATGGAAATGGCGGCTGTCGTTTCTTCAAATGCCCTTACAGTTTGGTAAGTAATCGACTCTTCGTAGCAATTTAATGATGCATCAATATACATTGCCTATGACTGAAAACATCCACAGAGCATGCAGGACAAGGGAAATTGCTAGTACGCGAAGTGGGTGGATCCTCCCATCCATGACCACACCAAAGAGTATATCGAGTACCTCCAGTGCAAGATCTTTGATCTCAAGCAAAGGAACGACACCCTAGAGGTAGATTCCGAAGACAATGCTTGGATCATTAGATCAAGGATGACACCATCTGCTCAGATTCATGGTGCAAGTGCAGTTATCACATGAAAAAGAATAGACCTCCCTCTTCACCTTCTGGTGGTGGCTACTCCCAATCTGGACTGTCGCAGTACTCCCAAAACCCGTACTACTAGGCACTACATTTTTGGTGCTGCACCCGGCTATTTATGTTAACCTAAGGCATGTTATGTTTAGCAATGACACGTGTTTAGTACACAAATGTGCCATACATGCCACTACAAAATGTAATAGATTGTGTAGGTAAAAAGTTTTTGGTGTTGGCATGTTGCATATCGTAGTGTAGTGGTAGTGTCATGCAACAATAACTTCACCAACATTACCTTTTTGTGATGTATTTCAATATAATGAAAGTCAGGAATTTATTTTAATGCAATGCTTTTACAACATATTACTATGTATCCATGCAAATTAAACTTAGATACAAGAACTAATAATATTTCAACCAAATAGTTCAACATCATAAAATAATAACACAGTCATTCACAGCAAAGAAACCAAGGGTTTCATGCCAACAAAATCAAAGTAGAAGGAGGTGGTTGAAGAGGAAGGGGCTGTGGAATGTGCTGTGGAATGACACCACAATTACATGGCGTCGGGGTCCAACAGCACGGACAATACATGGCGTCGAGGTCTAACAGCATGGCGCCACATCCCTTACCTCCGTGCGTTAACAAAACGGCACCGTGGCCTTTGGCCCCGTGCATTTCCACCCAGGGCCATGTTGGGTCATGTTGAAGTTGATGTGGCAAGGCACGGCGCTGAGAGCCATGGCACCGTGCTGTTCGCATACGGTGCCGAGAGCCATGACGCTGTGTTGAGGGTCAATTTTTGTGAATCTTTCCCCCCGGGTCCAAATGTAAAAATCTTACAAAAAAGTCAAAAATGAAAAATATACAAAATAATACTGATGCACCTTATTCTAAAATTTCATAGTATCAGGATAATACATGAAGTTTACATAATAATTTAAATCTGACTAACTTACATGTTTGATCTCCCTTTTCTAGAAAAAAGCTGCACATGCTTGTGAAACTGAGAAGAAATTAGGGCATGCACACATGTCATAGAGAGAAAAGGACGTATCAATGTGTCAGTGCATGCATGCAATTTTGAAAAATAAAAAAACTATTAATCATATGTGGTGAAAACATGCTCCATCCCTCGCTTGGTGTATACAACAAGACAAAGTGTAGCTGAGGCCTATAGCCGCTAAGCATCTAGCCTCGCCTGACCAGCGTCCTGCTGAGACCGGATCTCAAGCTTGTAGGAGGGGTGAATGCAAGGTTATCTAGGTTTCGCGAGCTAGGACGCCGACCACACGAGTTAGTCGTATATCCTCAAGAAGGGGAGGAGAGAGAAGCAGGACCTGGAGGTCGGCGCCTGGCGAAGCCCCCAAGCTTTTGAGTGTGCGGGCTGTTGAACATGTCGGACAACCCTCGAGCGTCAAGGACAGCTCGGGAAGGAGAACAGTAAGGCAGTAGGTAAGTAAAAGAACCACAGAGGTTTTATTTATTCAATATAGAGGGGAAATAGGGTACATAGCTTTTAGATCTAAGGGTAGAAACACCGTAGATGCTCGATGTCCATGGATCGGGGATGTTGGAGCCGTCTGCCCATTGGAGTCGGTAGGTGCCTGGCTGGATGACTTCTTTGACGATAAAGGGGCCCTTCCAGGGGACGGCCAACTTGTGCATGTCTTTGGTGGACTGGAACCGGTGAAGCACCAAGTCACCAACGTTGAAGGAGCGTTCCTTGACATTCCGATCGTGGTAGCGCCGTATCTGCTGCTCATGGTGTGCATGCTGGATGAGGGCTGACTTTTTTCTACCTCGCCTTGCTCATAGTATTGGATGCGCGGGGTGCCAGAGGCCACGTTGGATGGCAGGACGGCTTTTGAGCCGTACACCATAAAGAAAGGGGTGTAGCCAGTAGCCCAACTCTTCTGTGTTTGTAGACCCTAGATGACATGGGGTAGCTCGCGTAGCCACTTGGTGACGTACTTGGGCGCGTCGTCGAAGATGCGTGACTTGAGGGATTGGAGGACCATCTCGTTCATTCAACCTGACCGTTGCAACACGGGTGCGCTACTGAGGAGTAGTACACGTCGATGAGGTTGTCTTGGTAGAAATCCCAAAACCCAGAGCCTGTGAATTGCACACCAAGGTTGGTTATGATCCTATTTGGCATTGCAAAGCGGTGCATGATTTCCTCCACGAACTGAGCGGCTTTAGCCGACTCGATGCTGGTGACAGCCTTGACCTCAATCCACTTGGTGAATTTGTCGACTGCCACGAAGATGTTTGTGTAGCCCCCCGGAATGGTCTTGAAGGGTTTAGCCCCTAGCATGCGAAAGTCCAGGATGGTGGGATGGTGCGTAGGGCCTAAGCCGAAAGGTGTTGTTAGTTGGAGAAGAATTGACACCCTTTGCATCTTTGGACGAGCTTCTTCACATCGGCTACTGCTGTTGGCCAATAGAAACCGGAGTGGAAGGCTTTGCTGACCAAGGTACCCGAGGTGGCGTGGTTGCCACATGTTCCCGAGTGGATTTCATGCAAGAGTTCAATGCCCTCGCTATGTAGAATGCACTTGATCAGGATCCTTTAGATGCAGCTTTCCTATAGAGCTCCTTGCCAATGACGACATAGTTTGAACTATGCCGAGCTAATTTTTCATGCTCTATTTTGTCCTCTGGCACCATCTGGTCAGTGATTAAGGCTATGAACGGGGCGCGCCAGTCTTCTTCTACCTCGATCATCATGATGTTAGTGGGTTTTGGGTTAGCCGGAAGCTAAGCGCCAACGTCGTTGACCTGGTCCGGGTCTAGGATTTTGATGGAAGGTTTCCAAACGTCTTGTACGAATATGCCGGCCGAAACCTGCGCATGCTTGGAGCCAAGCTTGGACAAGACATCAGCGGCGACGTTGTGGTCCCTGGGGAGATGTGAAACTCAAGACCGTCAAAGTGTGCCTTAAGATTGTGGATTTCCACGTAGTAAGCGTCCATGGATTCTTTGGGGCAGTCCCAATTTTTATTGACTTGCTCGATGACAACCTTAGAGTCTCCATAAGCAAGGATGCGTTTGATTCCTAGAGAAACAGTGATGCGTAGGCCATGGATGAGAGCTTCGTACTCAGCGCCATTGTTGGTGGCCTTGTAGTTGATCTAGAGCACATAATTAAGTTGCTCACCTTTGGGGGATATGAATAAGAACCCCGCATCGGCTCCTTCGAGATTGAGGGTGCCATCAAAGTTCATGGTCCAGTGTTCTAGCCTCTTCAGGGAAGGTGGCTTTTAGATTTCCGTCCACTCGGCTAGAATCTGCGACTTGATCGCATGACATGGGCAGAAATCGAGGTCAAACATACTAAGCTCCGCAGACCACTTGACAACTTAGCTGTTGACGTCCCTATTGTGGAGGATTTCGCCGATAGGGTATGATGACACCACCCGGATCTTGTGCGCCTGAAAGTAGTGGTGCAACTTTCTTGATGAGATCAGAACTACATAGAGTAGTTTTTGAACCCGTGAGTAGCGGATCTTTGAGTCGCTAAGGACCTCACTGACGTAGTACACCGATCGCTGCACCATGTGTGTATGGCCGGGCTCTTGGCGCTCCACAACTAGTACGGTGCTGACAACATGCGTTGTTACGGAGATGTAGAGGTACAACGTTTCTTTGTCGGCTGGGTCCGTCATGACAGGAGGAGTGGTGAGGAAAGCCTTGAGCTCTTTGAGTGCCTTGCTGGCCTCATCATCCCACTAAAATTTGTCTGCCTTTTTGAGGAGCTTGAAGAAAGGCGGACCTTTTTGTCCAAGTTTGCTGATGAAGTGGCTAAGGGCCGCCATCATGCCA